>NW_026782925.1:0-716177 GCF_031769215.1 Ylistrum balloti | reverse complement strand
ATCTGTATTGAATTGAGGTGTATACATATATGTGCTGTGCTGAAGTAGTTATTATATTTTAACACGGAACAACATCCATTTTGTCTTTTTTCTCTTTATTAACAAGTAACCGTTTGACATGTTAAACACGTTTAGCTTCAAAAGGAATCAACCTTGGGTAAACAAACATCATATCTAACTCAATGAAATTTTCGGTTAATATCAAATTTACTTATTTATGAAATTAATATTTGTGTTGTAAATAGAAAATCGACTTGTCAATACCAAACTTTATTTGCTTTATGTTCTCCTTTGAAGTTTTTAAAGAAATTAAAAGCACGTATTCTCTTCAAAAAGCTCCGTTTATGTTTTATGCACATACCTTATGCTATAAACAATTGTCCCGTTCGGGAAAATCCAATAAACCTGTCTGACCACGTGGTAGGCATGTGAATCATTAGATATATCAGGATATGCTAGTCTCTCGTCTGTCCATATTTGATATGTATAAAATGTGAAATCCGCCTTTTTCTGAAATAAATCCATATATATTATTTGTCCTTTGTAATACGCATAAAAAATCGATTTTTTTTCGATATATTTCATTATTCAATCTTCTTTCCCTAAATGCATACTTCCGTAATTTCATCCATCGTCTTTATTAGATTTAGTCGATTAACACAATGCATCATATACAGTAACGCAGTTCACCTGAAGGTTCTAGATTTAAATTATCTCTCGTAATTATACCCGAGTTTGATGTGCGCCGTGTTGATATTTTCTTATTATATTTGTACAATTCGATCCTATTACTTTCATCACGTGATTAGACAATTTACCATCATGGTCATATCCCAGAATTTTCAGTTTTCTTTCAGAACATTTTCCAAATGATCATAATGGAGACGTCGTGGTGATTTAATGGTAAGGCAGTTTTGGAATTTCTTGACTAGGAAATTTGGTGCCGTAGACCGTGAGTTCGAGGCCAGGCCAGGATAGAGCACGAATCGAAAATTGTGTTCCTTTATCAATTGTGTTACGATGGCCAAATATATATATATTGTTGAAACTTATATACTTTGAAATCAATAAAATTCGCGAGGTTTCTTTTGATGTTCGTTCATTTTGTGGGTATTGTCAATCCACATATTTATATCTTCACTGTTGAACTTGGTACAATAAGATTTATTGTGCTATTGTTATCTACGAAATAATGTTGCCACGAAAAAAGTTTTTGTAAGACCACAAAAATGTATGATTTTATGGTGCAGTAATTTACATACATTTTAACGGTGGTATATGTAGTGCTTTACGATTGTTGTATATAAATAAGAGTGGGCCATTTTGCAATTTTCTTCCATACCTCATCTGTAAACTGTACATTTGTCATTATTATGTGCATCTGGACTTCTGTCAAATTTCCTGAAAGAAAAAAGAAGAAACGTTTTGTATGAAAATGATCATTTGAAGTTTTTTCGTGAATTACCTAAGCTCATGAAACAATCAATGACGTCATTGTTCGTCAACAGGCATGCTTGTTACATTGCAATCAGGATCAATTCAATTTACATACATTGGGTTTTGGAATAACTTTCTTAATTTTACAATTTATTCCTTATTGAGTAAAAGAAATAATGACAGAATGGTCTATATTAAACATTACGAACATGTCAAGAGAACATAAACACCAACACGAAACAGTTGAGAAGAGTGAAATACCATGAACACGAGAAACCATGATCGATTGTGATCATTAATGTTATGTGCCTTGTCGTCTTCGGTATTTACCTGTATGATAAAAAGGAGGCGTTGACATATCACGCGACAGTCTAGCATCTATGTCTTTTCTCCTGATTGAAAATGAAAATAGGAAACGTGCATATATATATCATTTCTTTATCCTTCTTTAAAATATATATTCATCTAAGGCTGGTATATGCGTATAAGAAATCAGCACTTCATTCCACATGAAGTAACTTTATAGAATATATAACAGCATTTACACTTTTCAGAAGTTATTTCGAATAGAAAAGATAATTATCATAAATCGATTATGCTACTTATTCTGTTTTTAAAAACAACAACTGCATTAGGTCATATAGGGCATTTATTATATGATATTCTTTGAGCGAAATTTATTTTCTACCAGCATCTATACACTTTATTATATTACCCTATCTTGGTCTGCCACTAATTTGGAGCTAAGGATGAACAGTGTTTGGAGAGTTGCGTAGCAAAAATATATAGCTGGTCAACTCTCAATGAACTAATATTACTGACATTATTTTTCTTTCTTATTGTTTTTTCTTTTTTTTTACATCCTACTAACAGTCAGAGTCAGTAAAGTTTAGTTGGTGGAGGAAAGCGGAAGTTCCTGGAGAAAAACCACCGACCTGTGGCCAGTATTTGGCGGTTGCCCCACGTAGGTCTTAAACCCGCGTACCTGAGGTGGGGACTAATGATACAGACGATCAGAGGCCTTAACCTATTGGACACTGCTTGTTATAAGAGCTTTCTTTTCTCATAAAGGGCTCACGGCGTTATAGATAGATTGTTGTAAATTATACTGAAGCATATATCATAGAAAAAAACTTCAGAATCAAAGAAGAAATATAAGGAGTACGACTCATTTTCCATTGTCACAATTTTCCTTAATAACCTTCCTCTCGGGTTGAGATTCCGCTAAATTACCCCCAAATAGGCGAAATGTTCTTCTTATGTTAGACATGTCCATTGAAAGTACTTTGTATGATATTTGATATCAACCAAACATCAATATTCAAATCAACACATATGGGTGATTACACTTACACTCAATCTTAAATTATAATAAATATTCTACATTGGTAACTTACTGTTGTGGGGAAAGGATGCACAGCCCAAACTCAGTAGCAAGGAACATGACTAATGCAGCTATACAAGTTCCTGTACAAGTGAGTGTCATATTGACTGTAAAACATGAAAAAAACAAATCATGTGTTTACATGACACACATAGCATATCATTACATATTTCAAATTACAAATAAATCATGTGTTGTTCTTTGGTAAACTTTTGGCCACATGTATCGTAATGATAGACCATTATAGAATATATTTTCATGTTGTTTTTACTTGTCTTCATTGAAATAATTTCATATACAAAAAAGGTTAACTTATAACTTACCGTCCCCTGCATGTACGAGTTATTTACGTGTCTGAGGATATGGTCTCCGGTCTACTGACTGACCATTGGCCACTACCACACCGTACATTTGTTTGTTCAACAATAACAAAGGACTTTGAGCTGTCGACTCAGTGAAGCTCCACCTGATTTTACCTTTGAACTCTGTATTCTGTATGCAAACTTTCAGAGCTATTGTCAAGTATTTTTCATAACAATGGCCATGACCCTGAGAGCGATGACCGGGACTTCATGGCTTTAAAGAGGCTTCTGACGTCAATAAAATCCTGTTTTATCAATATTTATCGCATTTTGATTTCTTATTAACATTTTGAAAAATAACACAAAGTAGATCATGCAGATATAGAATTAGCTGATTTTCAACCAATTTATCACAATTACAATATTTAGAATTTTAAAAAATGCATTTAGTGGCATATCAAGTCATTATTAAGATTTCTATTTCTCACAGCGACATTTGTTCACGTACTCAATGTATTTGTTTATCACACAACTGTCGTGTTATTCTGTAAATATAGCAATGTATAACATTTGCGCATGAGCCTATATTATAAAAATCATTATGACGCCATTAGATCATGAAATGTTATCACACGCACGCACGCACACGCACGCACGCACGCACGCACGCACGCACACACACACACACAGACAGACACACACACACAAACACGCACACATACACCTTATGTAGACATATGGAACCAAAACGAATTTACTTTGAAATGAAGAAAAGAAAAAACTATTTTCGTTTCATGATTTTATATCATATTCTATATATGGTATAGCATAAAAATTAACTGACAATTCAACCTTGAACTCGCGATTTTTAAGCTGCTAATGTGACATTTCTAAAAACTTTGCTCTACAAATTAAAGTTGAATTAGTCTTGTCTTCTATACTGTAGAAGCCATTGTATGGATTCTGTTGTAAAATAATTCACAGTTCTATTCAATTACTTCTGGACAACATTCGGCGGTCCTCCTGCCAGGTGAGATTAGCAACAACCAATAAAGAGACATTGCTCAGCTTAATCGTGATTATTTACAATGCGATAAACAATCATTTGAAACTACAGTTTTCCAATTCTAAATTGGATCACGATGATATAACAATTGAACTACTCTTTTCAATACAAATAGTGGGGCAGCTCGATACTGACCTTATACACATCGTTATAGCAGCGACAGAATCGTACCGGAAGCGATAGATGGCGCCATTTAGACAGCATAGTCAAAGAGAACAGCAACAAGCAGATGATAAAAAAATATGTTTTATTTACTTTTAGCAAACATACAAATCATGCAACATTACATCAAGATATTTCAATAGTCTTTTCATATTTTTCTTTTATATTTAAACTAAGAAAACCTTGCGCACTTTCAACCGGATCCATGCATAAGAAGACCGTATGCTCTAGCACGTGCACCATTGCAATACGGTAACAGGTACTGGGGATGATGATGCTTTTACAATTTAGGTCTGGATGCAGAAATTTGGATACTTCATGATTACCGCAGAGTTCTCAAGGCTAAACCTTCAGCATATATCAGGATAAATTTCCTTGCCAAGCGCTTTCAAAATGAAGTGACTGGTTTTAATAAAAACCACACTTTAAGCTTGTGTATATATATCTAAGTATGAAAAATTATCACTTCTCTTACCTGCACTGTCATGCGCGGCACAGACAGTGAATCGCCACTGCTTTGTGTCGACTGAAATCTCCTGAGCACTCCTGGTGAACACCACTGGCCTTTCAGAACACCATTTCAGCACAACAAGATCTTGTGAATAGGAATCTATCAAATACCGACAAATACTAAATATGTTCAGATTTTCTCTGCGTCTGATTGGATAAGAGATCGCCTCTTCCAGTTAGATATATAAGATATGGACTTCCTTATCCTAAATGTAGAAGAGCTGGACCATATTGGCATCAATCTATTGTAATTTGTTTTAGAGGATAATTTGTGATAATGTGAATTCATTAGTTATCGTTATTAGTGGTTACTCTAAATCCACGAATTTAAATATCCTTGTGACGGTAACCAAATAAAAATCGACATGTATGATAGAACTAGTGGATTTATTAAGTCAGATCTATACCCGAAATAAAGTGCCAACGAATATATTTTGAAGAACAACGAAATTCGAGAGCACCATGAAAATATATTGTAGTATTGTAGATAAAGTAATTAGTAAGCGTCTTCTGCTTCATCAGTGAACTACAACTGTCGAATCTAACCATCAGTGCAACATTAAGCTGGGAAAAATAATGAATCAACGTAACTATTGTTTTCAACATCCATTACCAGAATTTAAAATAAATTGTTTGTCTATATCTGCCCGTTCGAGTGACTTTATATATTGATATGAGACAAATTTTCTCTTTTTCTTTCATTTCTACGTCATGCTCTTATCTTTATGACGTCACAGAATAATTACTGTTCGTGTTCTTTGTTATTTTACATCGAATAAGGTAACTGACAAAAGACAGAATTTTGACACGAGTCAACAAGAATTGTAATATCCGATCTACGATATGTCAAGAACGCGATACCAGGCATCATTTAATCAAGTCTCTGTTGTTATTGTAAACTCTTACTATCCTGTTTGTGCTGTGTTAGTATGACTTACATGTAAGTGAGTAATCCAGAGTTCTATAAACTACAAGAGAACCATTGGATAGTGTTGATCTGAGGTGTGAAAAAAACAACATAAAATTTGAAATTGCAAATTTTGCATAAAAGGTATAAAATGAGTTAAAATATGCCATTAAGAAATGAAACCTTTTTACAGACGGACAGTGCTCCGTTTTAATCAGAACTCTTTGATCAACTAATTGCTAATGGCTTATATCTCTCAATATATTTGTTTGCTAAACAAAGGCGAAAAATGTTAAGTTGTGGACGAAATAGATTCCAGCAAAATTTGCACTTGACCATTATGTACTGAATACGCATCGTAAGAAACACTAATACGGGTATAACAATATCCGTGGTCACGAGGACAGAAGCTAAGACAAGAAACCGTTTAATACTACTGTTTAAATTGGTAACTGTGAAGGCATTTTGATGAAATGATTTAACGACACTATGATTGTATTTGGTTACTTACATATAAGCAGGATGACAAAATAAAAAAGACAAATACAATTATTTTTAAGAAACTGTTAGGCAGGGCACTACGGAATTGACAAAAAAGAATAGCTTACGTAACACTGACTGCCTCGTACGCACGATTTAGTACATATGTCTCAAACGTTAGACTTGCTATCTCTTACGTACCACTAAGTATCTCGAAAGTAAAGCCTACTTTCTCGTACGCAACACTTAGTATCTCGAACGTTAGGCCTACTATCTCGTACGTACCACTAAGTATCTCGAACGTAAAGCCTACTGTCTCGTACACAGCCCTTATTATCTCGAGGGTTTCGCCTTTGTCTCGTACGCAACACTTAGTATCTCGAACGTTAGGCCTACTGTCACGTACGCAACACTTAGTATCTCGAACGTTAGGCCTACTGGCCCGTACGCAACACTTAGCATCTCGAACGTTAGGCCTACTGTCACGTACGCAACACTTAGTATTTCGAACACATTTTATCTCGAACGTTTATCTAAATATCTGGTCCGCACCACATAGTATATGAAACGTTAGGGCTACTATCTCGGACATACCACATAGTAGTATATTAATCAATAGACCTACTATCTCGTATACATTACGTATAATCTCGAACGTTAGTGCTACTGTCTCATGCAAATCACTGAGTATCTTGAACGTTAGTCCTACTGTATGTACGCACTCCTTAGTTTATCGAACGTTTATCCTATAATTATTCTCTCGTAAATACCCCATTTTATCTCTAACGCTAGGTCTATTGTCTCTTACGCAACATATAGAATTTCGAACGGTAGTCCTACTATCTTTCTCACTACATAATATCTCGATCGTGATGCCTACTGTCTCGTACGTATCCCATAGTTTCTCGAACGTTAGGTCTACAGTCTCGTCCGCACTACATAATATCTCGATCGTTAGGCCTACTGTCTCGTATGCACCTCTTAGTATCTCGAGCGTTAATCCTATTATCTCGTGCGCACCTCAACGTATTTCGAACGTTAGGTCTACTGTCTCGTACCCACCACTTAGTATCTCGACCGTTAGTCCTATTAAAATTAATCGGTGTTGAAAAATAACAGGGAAGATTCCAAATCTAATTGAAATTTCTGTCTTGTGATTAATGTGGCCTCGGATGGTGATGACTGCTACTAATGTATTCCGAGGTGTTTCTAAGTTAAGGGCAAAGTAAACAGGAAAGTGGGGTCATATTTACAAACATTAATGGACGATATAGATATGATAATGAGAGTGTAGTATGTGTTTAAACTCATTTGAATTATCGTACGACAAGGTACAAGAAATAATTCAATGTCCAATATATATCTACCATAAATATTACAGGTTTATGTATTTCAGTGACAGATGTTACTAAGCTTGGGACATTGCTTATGACTACTTGTAAAATATTTTGATCATGGACAGTTATTTGTGTTCAGTTTCATTCAAACAAAATTGCCTCGAAAAACAACAAGAAAATACCAACATGTCAACATAATCAGAAACCAAACCCCGACACCCCCCTACCCCATATAACGAATTGTATCAGTTCGGCTAGACGCCGGATACGCTGCTAAGTAACGACTTTTCTAAAAACACAAAATTTGTTCGTCATATTGAACGAATGCTTCATGATACATAATAATTTCAGTAAAATTTGATATTACGCAAGACGTTTATCAGTTTTCTTAATCTTTATTTGAATCCTGTAAAGAAAATGATTTTTCTTATATTGAATAAGTGATTTTACACGAGTTAAACTATTAACCATTTGATCAATATATAAATAATAACACGCGATATAATGTTGTTTCGGTTTTCATTTTGTTTGTTATCTAAGATTTATCCAAAATCGATGTTAAGAGACATGTTTGTATCTGTACGAAAACGTGGACGAATTACGAGAGTACTATGTGTATACACATGAAGACGGTAGCCTTGTACACGTGTCCCGTTTCACCGATATCAGCGTTACAGTTTGTGACCCCGTAATGTTTTAATGTTACTGGTATGCGGACAGCCGAACGATAGATCAGATCGATTGGTTGGAATACTGTTGTGGACCGTTTCTCAAATAAGATTTCAAAAATGTAAGTATACTTCCTACTAACCCACTTGTAATGGAGTAGACACAGCGATCGTATTTACATATCTGTATATATATATACTGTTGAATTGGTCACTCGTAATCAGCTATTTATAGCCATTCTTTATGATGTTTACAAATACCGGTTATATCGACATTACCATAAAATTACTATAATTACCGTAGATTTGGCTTATATATATTGGTATATACCTTAAACTCTTTAGATATATGACAATTTTTTTAATTTAGGATGTAGTGTATGTGTTTATCGGAAGATTAAAGGAAATGACCTATTTGTACTCTGAGGATAGGTCACTACACTAAGCCAATACACTAATCATGTGGTATTCGACGTACAGCTGACCGCGAGGTGAAAGATAGGATTACCCTTAGAAAGGGGAGATGGAACTAATAAAAAAACCCACATACACACAGATATAAATAACCTTTAATGTGTCAACAAAGATTCAGTGTTTAAATACATAATGGATAAACAAAATGTTATCGTTCTCAAGCTGACCCAGTTATGATACAGATCGATGGTCATATATCCGTTTGTGTATAAGTTAAATATCCATGCAGATGTTTTTATCCGATGTATTTACTATATAAAGATTTTATGTTTATGTATAACGTATGCCTTTAGTATTTTAGCATTTTTAGAATTATTTACATTGCAAGAACATATCCCCATGTTTATCTGACCCAAGCTCACATTCTTCGTTTGATCAATTAAGCCAAGTATGCGTTTCGTTGACTACATGAATATCTTACTATCCCAGATCCTCGTTTTCGCTATAACACAGAAAAGTTCTGTAGTTGAGACCTTTACTGAGGTAAAGGTGTACTCTGGTTCCCAGAAATAAAACATCACTATTTTACTTAGAAATTGTAGACATGAAAGCTACATAAATATATGATTCAGCATTAAGTTTGCACCACGCCAAACAGGTGTTCGTGTATTGACAACTGGTTTGATAACTGTTTATCCAATTTGATAACAGCTATTTTTTATTTGCAGAATTTTCTTATCGTAATGAAATTAAGTCACATTTTTAAACTAGATAAAAGTACTGTGTTGGGATTTTTGCGGAACCGGCTGATTATTTTCAGTTATTATTGTTAAAATAATGCTTTACTGATATTAGCAGAGTTGAAGAATGACTGAGAATTTTGAGGAAAAAGTCAAGCGGTACAAGGATATGAGAAAGACAGCTTTTGTCATCGGCTACACTGGGGAGTGTGGGGAAGACATTTTGTCATGTCTTTGTGGCGGTTTTTTTTTGTTAACCCCACATTGGCTGTTTATTATAATTACTAACAAATAATCTTTTGTTCGTTTTACGGTTTTTGTAACTGTAAGATATGTTTTTAATTTCATAAATAAATACAAAGTCACCCTCTCTGTAAGGATGGCCTTTTTCATTCATACTCATTGTTGTGTCGTTTCTTGTCGTAGTGTGCAGATACATAAAAGGCAGCAAAGGCATTAGCTTAATTTATGTATCGGAAACACTATACAAGATATTTTTATTGTCAAATTTTTTGTTCAATAGATATACGAGTTATTTCCCTTGATTTTTTTTCAAAAAAATAACTAAGAGTTATGTCCCTTGAATTAGAGGGTCATCGGCCATCTGATTGGTCAGTTACTTTCGCGCGGATGCTGAGACCCCTCTCATAACGCAGCCATCTTTAATTGTATCAATACGTAGTTCAATTAGTGGAGTGGACTTGCATTTTTTTATGCAAAATTTACCCACCCACTTCCACCCTATCATCTGTTCTATAGTAACGTTATTTATTATCAGCAATTGTGGCGGTTTTTTTTGTTAACCCCACATTGGCTGTTTATTATAATTACTAAAAAATAATCTTTTGTTCGTTTTACGGTTTATGTAACTGTAAGATATGTTTTTTAATTTCATAAATAAATACAAAGTCACCCTCTCTGTAAGGGTGGCCTTTTTCATTCATACTCATTGTTGTGTCGTTTCTTGTCGTAGTGTGCAGATACATAAAATAATGCTTTACTGATATTAGCAGAGTAGAAGAATGACTGAGAATTTTGAGGAAAAAGTCAAGCGGTACAAGGATATGGGAAAGACGGCTTTTGTCATCGGCTACACTGGGGAGTGTGGGAAGGAGCTCGTCAAAGCCTTGTCAAAGAATAAGATATTCAGCAAAGTGGTCCTCGTCGGTCGCAGGAAAGTGGACCTCAGTCCTGATCCTGGACCAGAGTTTGTATGTTTTTTTAAACTGTTCGTTTTTATATCATTGAATTAATTTCTTAAAATCACTCTCCTTTTCCTGAAATTCGAATAAATAATCTAATTTTAATATTGGTGTGTAATTCATTTCTATAACATGTTGACAGACTTGTTTACATTTAAACAGCACGCAGGAAATTATGACGTCATATACCTAAACTGCATCGTACACACTTTATACGTCGTGATTGACCTTAAGTACCAAAACTTCCTATGTTACTCATTTCTTTAATAAGCTATATCGATATTTACCATAGTCACTGATCATTATATTTATATATGATAACTGTGGGGCTCGACTACCGTGGTTCCTTTATGTCATTTCGTGGACATGTGATTTCTTGGATGCAATACAGTTCTATAAATTTATTTATACCAATTTCAACAGTTCTTGAATATGTGTGAATGCGTGGATTAAAAGTACCAAGGAAATCAATGAAAAACACACGAAAGTTAATGAATTTACTGTACAACACAGTTATCGGAATAAGAATCGGGTCCTATCCCTTGTTATTACCCATTGGATCCAACAGAAATAAAATAAATACTTTATAATCTTTCTCAGCAAGAACTAGATAAGCATGGCTAAATAAATATATAAGTATTTTGAATATATAAGTATATGTCCCTTTGTTGAATCGTTAAAAGGGCAAGACAAACGCACAAATACATCGTTTACGAAAAGTCAAAATATTATTTCATAATAATCATAAAATCAAATAATTAAATTATATGAATTACGAAATTAATTTTTCATATTCTTATTCTGGTAGATTTTTTTCTGATATTCTAACTGTTCGGAGGGAGAGTGATGGGAAAGGTTTGTGATTTTAGATATTTATATTTCGCTATCATTTTGATGCTTGTAACGAATAACAATTTAATGTTTACCAACAGGAACAAAGAATTGTTGATTATGATAAGCTGGAGGACCACACAGAAGCTTTCCAAGGAGCCCATGTAGGCTACTGTTGTTTGGGTACAACAAAAGGAAAAGCAGGAAAGGTAATGCCGTAGTGCTAAGAAAGTGGAATTCATGTGTCCATGAACGACATCTGTTTATATGTTTTTCATAAAAATGCGGTCATTGTGAGCGAATATGGAATCGTATTTATGTTTATCACATAGGGAACCTGCAGTAATATGATTCTTTTACTGATAGCGTATTACACTTGTAATAATACTATTGTTATGTCACCTGTATATGACGTCACACGATTGTTTCGATGTTGACAAACATATAAAATGTGTTTAAACTGAAGTTTACGCTGGTCGTTGGTCAGGATTTAGAAACACCTTTTGTAAAATACGCAAAAATAAATATATCAGAAATGTGTTTATCTGATATTTGACAGACATGAAAAAATAAATCTATGATGATAAATTGGAACTAAGCGAATAATCTCTTTATTCGTCAATTTTGACAAAAAATAAATAATAAAAAAAAAACCATGCAATTGAGTCACTGTCAATAGCAAAAAGCAAAAGGAAAGAATGAATGGGAAGCGAAAAACTACGGGTTAACAGATATCATTGACGTGAGCTTCAGATTATGTTCAATAATTGAATATTATTGGCCGATGTCAAATTGTACATATCCATTGAAGTTAGCTCTATTCCTAGTTTATGGGTTCCATGCAGGATGTTGGTACTTCAGAGAGATTAAGTTAACATCATTTTCACTGGGAAATCGTTTTACCCTTTTCAGAGCCTGCCCTTTTTTTCCCTCGCGAAGCCATAAGTGACCACTACAGACATTTCTGCATATCAAATATTGTACAAAATTGAACTTAGATTATGATGATGTTGATATGTATTTTCATTTTCCATTCTGTTTACCTTTGTTATAAGTGACCATTACATGATAGCCACTGGGCACTAACAGCTCTACCGTTGTATCACGAGGTTAAAATCTATACTTATTTTGAACTGTTTTTTTTTTTTTTTTTTTTTAAATATTTCGGTATTTTCTTTATTTCTATCACTGACAACAACACGGAAGTCTTCGCCAAAATATTTTGCTAACTTTAAATGTTTGTTTTACTTTTTACAGGAAGGTTTTATAAAGGTAGATAGGGATTACGTAATTAAAAGTGCAGAAATAGCAAAGTCAAATGGCTGTCAACATTTTAGCGTGATAACAGCTTCAACCGCAAATAAGAACAGTATGTTTCTCTACGTAAAGACCAAGGTTTGTAAATAAATAAAAGTATACAAAAGACACACATGCTAAAGACCTAAATTTTGAAGCATAGCAGGCGACTGAGGAAAACTGAAAGTGTAGGACAGAAAAGTCAAATATAGACATACAATGAATTTTCCATGTAATATATTCATGTATTTTTTCCTTTTTAAATGAAAAAAAAAATCCTCAGAAATTAAAATAGATACAGAAATTGTCCACTTCTAATAACTGTTTTTCGTATCTGAAGATCATATATCTAATGTCATACATTGTGCATTAATTAGGTATTATTTTGCTCTGTGTTACAGGGAGAAGTAGAAGATGCACTGAAAAATATGGCGTTTGACAAATTAACTATCTTTAAACCAGCGTAAGTATTAATCGCATTCGAACAAATACATATTTGATGTCTTCTGTTTGTTTGTATGTATGTACGTTTATGTTTAGAGAATACGACTAGCTTATCCCGAAATGCTTTCGACAAGGTTTGGATTCGGCGCATTTCACATTTGATATCACGGAATTATCATTAAAAAATCGTTTGATTTCCACAAATTCCGTATACTTCGTTAAGGTTTGAACACTCTCCCTATTTGCAATGCTTTCATTACTTTTCTGCTCTCTTAGTATTTTTAGTTCGCTTTTGACCATGCCATGGTCTGCCCTAAGATTTTACATGGTATTTTCCTTTTTTAAATTTTAACAATATTATGAGACAAGGACACGACCACACCTGGTTACGACTTTTTAATATACTTGTCCACCTTCTACTCGGTAACCCTGTAATTTTATGATTTGTCCACTGTGACGTGGACATTTCCCTGGAAATTTAACCCTGTGTCAAATTTCCTCGTGAAATAAAGCCACTTATCCAACCCTCCCCAGCTTTCTTAAGTACAAATGTATTTCATTCTATATATTCAGAGTCCTGTTATGTGATCGTGCAGAAACACGCATAGGAGAACGAATTGCAACGACTATTATGAAACCCTGGACAATGATGTTTCCCACCACTGGGTCAGTACCTACAGCGTATGTGGGTAGAGCGATGGTTATAGACACAGTGACACCGGGTGATGAAAAACTCAGGATCTACAACAATGGCGAGATACATGGATTGGTCAAACAAGACGGAAAGAAATGACGAGGCCTTGAAAAGCAAAAAGTGCATATCTATTCTCAAAATCATTGGCTGATTTTCGCTATCCTCTGTCGATGTTTGGGAAAATTATAAATTTTTGCACAGCAGGGAAATTCGGAATCTCGACATCGTCATTAGTATCGCTTCCATATTTTACACTTAATTTGCTTATTGTGAAGTAGCAGTTACTATTGATGCTGATTTCGGGGTTTCACCCGATCTAAATATATTTATCAAACAACCATGAGCTGATGAAAAGTTTAATATTTTCTAATAAGAATAAAAATAAATCGGGTTTTAGAGCCTTCCGAAGGTATGAAGTTTTAAACATAACGTTAGATATACATTGTATATGAATTATATAGACGTACGACGTATTGTGATAGAACTGGACCTTTCTGTGAATGGTTCAGTTGAACACATTTCCATTCGTTAAGCACATGAACTAGTTATTTTTATCAAATACATCCATTTTTCAAAGAACAAAACACACTGTATAAGTCAAAAATGTGTGCTTATGCACGACAACCATGTCAAGGATTTGAAATCGATGTAATGAGAAAAACATTTATATGAATTATGTTGGTCAAGATATTTTTAATCCAATAATCGGGTCGGCTGTTCTCATTACATGCTGTGATAAGTGTATTGTGGGTAATGAAGTTCGAACGACACTTCCTGGTAAGGCAGATTATATGTGCAGCATGAGAGCTTTTATTTACCATGAGACACTCGCTGAGTTAGCCTTTAAAGCATAAGATATAATATTTGATTCAGCAATTTTGTTGTTTTTGCTGCTGCTTTCGGGCATGCAATATTGCAGTTCTAGTCTTAATATACTTAGATCTGCAATGTGATCTACCTTATATTTACAAACACATAGAACTATATGAAACATTTTTCATTTTTGTCTCAAGACATCTATATATGTTTTTCATTAAAATGATTAACTCTTTTCAGTTCCCAAATGACAGATTGGATTACTGATAAGCCTTGGTCGTTTGCATTAGTCATTGTTATCAGTGGTGTAGTACCTATCGCAACACCGGGTCTTTTTTGTTTTTATACTTTCCTAAGTGTCTTCTTGCATATTCTTTTATATTTTGCCTTCGTCAAATAAATTTTGTTTTCCGGTTCTGTTGACATGTCTATATTTCCATTTCCCCCTCTTTTTATTGTTTTTGTTATTAATGCTTTTGTTTAAATTAAATACCTTTGGTTGTCAGAACACATCAACTACTAGACTTTTGAGTGCTAAAACCAGCAGTGTAATAAAGAATTATGGATAAATTGATCCACGCCGTATGTGTATTTGGTGACATCTTGATAGTAATTAACTTTTCTATCGTTTTTATTATGACGCTGTATACCGGTGTACATAGTACAAGGTTATTTTCGCTCTTGTACCATTAATCACGAATTTACCTCATGTTTATTCCGCCCTGTGCGAAATATATAAAAAGATTATATGAGTAAAACAAATTTTCGACCCCATCTTAAAATCGATCTTCTTGTTCATGGCAGAAAGGTGCAAAATTAAACATAAACGAACATTTCCCTGTATGCATTATTCAATTAATATTGATAGTCTAGATATGTAGACATGTATTTTTAGTAAGTTATTATTTCATAATGCTAATGATCAATGGAATATCATACTTCGTATTGTCTTTACAGCTCACATATTAAATAAATAATGTTTTTAATAAAATTCGGACGCAATCTTGTCTTTTCCTATCATGGATGATTTTTCATGAAACTAGACACACAGACGCTGAGGAATAAATTTAATAGGCCGTCAGCAGCAGAAAGATATTTTAAGTAATGAATGAAAATCCATGTACAGTAAGTAATAATAAAAAGGGCCGTTTAAATCGATTAAATCTTTGAATACAATTCCTAATGTGAGCAAATTGTCTTATCGGCATTCGAAAGTTTCAAATTCTCCTTGTTATTCGCTGTGACCGTTTGCTCAAAAGGTTAACAAAAGCTACTTTGTTTTCAAGTATATTTTACGGATTAATTTTGTCAATCGTCTATTTCGTATTTATATTCGTAAACACAATGTCACTGTTAATAAAGAATACAGGGAGTTTGATGTAAATAAACAATTTAATTATGACGAAATTAGTGTTAAATGAAAGCATGTGACTGTCTTGTCATGGGATTTATAGTCGTTATAAATGCCATTTAAAATAAATCCAGCTGCTGAGAAGCACTTTCTGAGGGAAAAATACTGATTTTGTAAAACAAAAGTCGGGTCAATGCAGCAAAAGGTATATCCGATTTATATTACAATTCCTGATGCGCTAAGTTTAGCCCACCCAAATGTACAACCTCATAACATGTTTCATAATATATACATATCTATGTATATTAAGTTTTATTATTTTTGCTATTTTATGAACCATTTTCGCTCATATAGATAATTTTATTGGTAGATAGCCAAATAGACTTCTACAAGGGGACACCGCCTTACATTAAGCATGACTATTCATTGAGTGATAAACTTAACAAACAAAAATTGCCTAAAATAATCCATCTCTTATCCATAATAAATAATCATATTGATATCAATTTAGTCTATAACTACTTGTAGCCGGAGTAGTCGTGCAGGCGTTGTTTTTACTATTATTAGCACTCTTTACGGAATGCCTATACATAGGGCTCCGGGTAGTGTACTAGCCTTCCTGATAAGACGGTGAAGTATTTATGCTACCTAACGATTTTACATAAAGTGACGAACAGGTTGGTCAACGAGTAGCATATGTTGTTCAGATAGCTTTAAGTGGAATCTAATCATAAACCGATCATGTAAGTATATATCATATTCTGTACAATTTTACAACACAGTATGCTAATACGATTATTCATTTAAGCATACTTGCTAACGACGCAGGAAATACTGGTAATTTGGCTATTCATGACAACTCAGCATAGATTTACTAATCCGCCATATTTGTGTTACTTAAGATCCTGGTAGTTTAATTATATAGCTGTAGTACTGTAGTACACAACATATTAAAATTTTCAGTAGCGTGATCGTGTGCTCATTCATGAAGATTAAACACATATTCGATTACATATGTATGTGTACAGTAACCTTTAAACTCGGTGAGTGACCTGTGGTATACCCGTTGATAATAAGGACTTACAAACGAACCGTATTCTTATGTCAAATATTTACGCTATCTTGTGTCGAAATCGATTGTTACAAACAGGTAAGCAGCAAATTCATCGACAAGTTTAAAATGATGATTTTTTATGATAATAATAACAAATAATAACAAAGGGATCAAACATGGTGAACTGGGTTTTTTTTTATATAAAAACTTGACAATATTACCTGTGTCCAGACCGATTGGTACAATAAGAAAACGTAAGCAGCACATTCATTGATAAATTAAAAATCATGAAATGTTTACGTTTGTATATCATTGATAAATCAAAAATCATGAAATGTTTACGTTTGTATATCCATTGATAAATTAAAAATCATGAAATGTTTACGTTTGTATATCCATTGATAAATTAAAAATCATGAAATGTTTACGTTTGTATATCAGAATACAGAACAAGTGACTCTCAGCTGAGCATCACTAATGAGTTCCAATGCGACGAAACAGCTGCATGATACAGATTAATTTATTATTTGTTTATTCTATGTTCAATTCTGAATTTCTATTGCAAGTTCTACTAACATGTATCTTGTTTGTGCAATAATGAATGAATCCGATTCTCTTAAGTAAGGAAAAGTAATTCATTAAATTATTCTTTCAATAAAACGTACAACTAAAAATCATAAAAAATACCAACATAACCACACTCGACTTCAATACAATTAGGGCAAAATATAAACAACGAAAAGATTTACACGGAGAATCCTGATAAAGTACAAGGAGAAAAAAGCCAAGGTGTTCCGGAAGAGCAATTGGTTTCTTCTACATCGATGGAACCCGCCATGTCTCTCAAAATTGTTGTTTAACTTAAATAGTTTGGAAAATGCCATCTTTACATTAACAGCAAAATCATATGACAAAGTCATAAAAGGTTCTAAAAATAATTTTACTTACAATATTTTTTTCTCTGTTGTTATCAAATTTCCCTTAATTTACACACTTGTTCGGAATGGAAGTTTTAGAAATTACTTAAAGCGATATTGAAAATGTATTGTGTTTTTTCATGGTCTTTGATTTGAATAGGGCTTTTTTATTTGCATAATTAGTTGGCGGATGTTTAAAATGTCAGAAGATTTCGAAGAAAAAGTTAAGCTGTATAAGGATATGGGAAAGACAGCTTTTGTCATCGGCTACACTGGGGAGTGTGGGAAGGAGCTCGTCAAAGCCTTGTCGAAGAATAAGATATTCAACAAAGTAGTCCTCATCGGTCGCAGGAAAGTGGACCTCAGTCCTGATCCTGGACCAGAGTTTGTAAATATAACCATACTCCCTTAATTACAGCATAACTCTTTTTTACTTAAATTACAACATTGTTTTAATAGCTGAAATGTATATTTACCTACTACTGAATCCTTTCTGTATCTTTGTATGATATATGCACGTTTTTATCTGGAAAATTGTCTGTTGTTTTATTATCATTATCATCATCATTTTAACTTCAACGCACAATATTTGATAATATTCTCTGCACGATCGAATATTTTTATCACTTGATTTAGGGTATTAATATAACAGCAATGGTTACGAAACACATCAGAAGAAGTGTTGTCACACAGCATTCAAGATAAAAAGTGCTCTTCGACACATCTTTTTTTCAATACCAGAAATGACCATTAACTGTTGTATTTAAACACTTTGTCATTCCGTCATTTTTTTTACAAATTAATTTATTGGAATCATATATTTCATAAACGCTTATTCTCAAAATACAAATGTACATCATTGATCGCGATACGTGTAACATTCTTACATTCTTCATGGTTTTATTAAATGTTACTTACTATAAGGTTTTCATTTCCTCTTAAATACATGTGTGTAAGATCTTACAAATTGCTTTAACAGGAACAAAAAGTTGTCGATTATGATAAGCTGGACGAACACACAGAGACGTTCCAAGGAGCACATGTTGGCTACTGTTGTTTAGGTACTACCAAAGGCAAGGCAGGAAAGGTAATGACTTAGTATGTGTAAGCTGAATATTCTGCATATAGCCATAACATCGAGCATTGTGTGGTCAGGTGTCGCACTATTAACAAATTCGTCTTTCACTTCGGCGTTCGGGATTCGATTCACTGAACCGACATGAGACTGTATGGGGGCCCCTGGATACACTGAATTTCCTCTCAGAGTAAGACCAGACCCCTCGCCTGCTTCCATTCGGGCCAGCAGGAGCGATCGATATATTTTGAATTAGTTTGTTTTGGAATTGTTGTAAAATAAGTTTAGTTTTGTTTTAATGTCTGAGTAGATACAGTCATAAAGTTATGTTTCCTTTGAAAAAGATTTAGTGATTTTAAAGCGAAATGTTTTATCGCAGTCTACATGGCGGTTTAACACCAAAATTCGCAAAATATGTTGTCAAACCATTACCATGGATACTGTAACCGCTGCTATGTGTCCTAAAACAACAAAAATATACCAACATGTCAATATAAACAGTGCAAAATAAGTATTATCAAAAGAATACTTAACGCGGAGACCATAGGTTCTGAAAAAGTAAATGTCTCGTGCTCATCGACAACAACCGCCATGTAACAAAGTAATGCCAGGACACAAATATGAACAAGGTAAACAACAACGTAAACAAAAGGTATACTAACGAGCATCGATCGAAAACAATGTCATATCGCACAAGGATATCGAAATTTCCCAATAAAATCATTATAACGACCGTAAATTTTCCCCACCATTTTTTCTTCAAAATGCTTCTATCGAAACCCTCTGTTGTAACTGTTTATACAGGATTGACAATATTTTAAAGAACTTAATTGATCATAACTGTTTATTTGTTGATTTGTTTACTTGTTTATTAATTTGTTTCGATTTAATATCATCGATCATTACTTTTATTTGAAGATATTTATTTCAATATCTTATTGATTTCGTTTGTTGTTTTCCATTTACAGGAAGGATTTATCAAGGTTGATCGGGATTATGTGCTAAAAAGTGCCGAGATTGCCAAATCTAACGGCTGTCAACATTTTAGTGTCGTGACGGCTTCATCAGCGAATAAAAACAGCACATTTCTTTACATAAAGACCAAAGTATGTGAGAATGGGTTGGATTGTTCATAACGTCTCTCCGTTTCGCTCTCCTATTCAATGTATTGAATGCTTTATATTTTCGAGAGCGATTCGTTTTCATTAATTCCGCGGGTACTTTTAATCAACGATTCCATATATCAGCAACCGTTAAAAACATTAATTGTCTTTTTCGTCGTTTCTTTCTTTTCATAAATCCACCAAAATTGAGCTCCACAAAAAGAAATGATTTTACTGTGAGTCAAATACCTTTTATAAATCTCTTATTCAGGGAGAAGTGGAAGATGCTCTTACAAAAATGGCGTTTGATAAGTTGTCTATCTTTAAGCCAGGGTAAGTGTTGTGTTACAATGATGGTCGTGCAAAATGTTGTTACTTTATCATGCTAACCGCCGGACACGAAACTAGTGGCAAACATTTGACTGATTTCAAGTATTAGTCTTGGTTTTTGTAAACATGTAGCGAGATAATAACGACATAATAAATACAGATATGTCAGATCCTGAAAGATTACCTTGAAAATACGACCAGGTGTTCTGAAAGAGTGTGCATCTTCATCGACAACATTCGCCGTTTACGTCTTGCTCATATATCATTGATTATAGCAGGATTTTACTTGAGACACACAAATGAAAATATGTTTTCCAAAACACGGTGTTCTTAACTACATGTGTGTGCCATCATCTCAATTCAGATTGCTGTTGTGTGATCGCGTAGAGAGTCGCATAGGAGAACGAATTGCCATGATTTGTATGAAACCCTGGACAATGATGTTTCCCACAATTGGGTCAGTACCTACAGCGTTCGTGGGTAGAGCGATGGTTATAGACACAGTGACACCGGGTGATGAAAAACTCAGGATCTACAACAATGGCGAAATACATAGATTGGTCAAACAAGATGAGAAGCAGTAATGATTGTTGCGGAATTGTTGGAGAAATGTTTGACATGGTCAAGCAAGATGAGAAACTGAAATATCTCCAGGATGTTCAGAAATTGTGAGGTATTTGACATATAACATTGGATGAGAAATAGAAATGAGACAGTGAACGAACGCGAAAATTTTCCGTATATCTGTTATCAAAGTGTTTGAATGAACCCATCTCATCTATATATATGATATGTATAAAACAAGCATTTAAACAAAATATGTACCATTATCCATGAATTTCTAATGTATAATACCGATATTTAATTAGTATATATTAAGAATATATGCTATCTTTTCTTGATAACTCTTCAACTAATTATTATTATGTATCGATATTGACGTCAAGTGAGTGAAACGTATTTCTCCTTAATACATATATATTTTTTCATAAATTATCCTGAAACTCTCACTGTCATTGTCGAAATATACCTGCAACATATATTTTCGCGGTATTTGTATTGACGGAAAACAGCTGTATTTTAGCATTCATAAGTTGGAAATACTTTCACCACTAACACCCCGCCAAAATAATGATGAAGTCTTCGAAGGCACGAAATGTATTTGATGACAAACTGCATCTCATGATTTCATAGACGCAGACAAAACGAAAGCGTCCGATGGATTTTTATTCTTAGGCATATAATGTCATATTTATGTAATTCATCGACATATCCATGAACATATATTGATATAAACAAATACATTTACAATGTAAACAGTGGTTTGAAATTTTCATAATCAGTTAAATGTGATGTTTGGTTTAAAAGTAATTTCATATGGTTTTACTTTTACCTAGATATTTTGATTTCTTTCTGTTTGTTTTTTTTATTAATAAATATTGGCTTATATACTTCCCATAAATCTTTATGTTGTTACTTCCGATAGTGACGAAATAAAATTCAAAATACTATTGAAAATGTCTTACTTTTTAGTATACAATATTTAAAAGACAGAGATGTCTTATTTATTGTTTGATAATATTGATGTAAATATAAACTCTTTGTGATCATCGAGAAATTCGCATTAACAACTGATCATCAAGATAAAAGGGGTTTACAACACACCGAGACTCCGCCAACACACATTTGCTACATATATCACATGATCAACACAAAATACAAAAGGATACCATCAGAATTTAAATCTTGATGTAGATGGAAGCATATGATGTCTTGCGAAATAGATGTGTTTATGACTATATGAGACCCTGATATAACAAATCTCGACAAATCAAAGAGAGTGCATCGCTAGCCGTCTGATTTTATAAACAATGCATTTTCATTCGATGTAAACCACCGATATAGACTTGGAATGTATTGCCAACTTTATAACAATGCTTTGCGAAGCATACATATGTGGAATAGCGCGACCGTGTGTCTTAAACAAACAGGTTGTGCTTCTTTATCTTGGTTGATATACTAGTGTCGGTGATTCGGGTTCGATTCCTGTGAGGGTACTCGGCTCGGATGAGTATTTTTGCCTGTTCTAAACATCGGCGCCCAACAAAATCCAATGGTATATAGTATTAAGCGTCTCGGGTGATATTTCTAAAATCTCACACCACCAAGCTGTATGATAAGCGTAATGATTTCAATTTTCTTATTGTGAATTTTCCATTTCTGAATAGCAACAACCCTGAATCCCCATTCTACGTTTACATGTAGCAGTTGATTCTCTATTCAAGGGCATGTTCCCTTCATTACGATTTCCGAGCAAGATGTCGTCAACTGATTGGCAAACTCAGAACATAGGGTTTCAAAATACGTAGGTTGATAAAAATTATAGGGCAGTTTAACGGTCGTCTTAGTGATATTATAGAAAAATATTCTATTTCTTTGTGTGATATGAAGCTGAATGTGTTTGATTGTCATAAGCTTGCTTGTTGGTTCCGTTGTTGTATATGTTGGTCTCATTTTCGAACGTGACATTACTGACTTGGATTGACAAAGATTTACATGGTGAATGCCGTCGATGAATCAGAGCATGTTCACGCTTCCGGAAGACTTCAAGTCTCATTCTCCTTGTACTTATTTCAGAAGTGTCCGTGTTAAACTTTCTTTTCTTCATGTTATGACCTAGTTTCATTGAATTTGAGTTAGGATTGTTATTATTTGATACTTTGGCATTTTCTTCTTGTTTTGTACTAAATACGTCCCTATTTTTCAATCGACCAACCATGCATCTTTGGCCCAGATGGCGGAGTTGTGAGTTATCAATAACATCCAAAGAAATATTAATCTTTTTAAGTCTAAGATTTTGTCACTCATCATACGTTACTGCGACTGTCTAAAAAGATAATTTATTTTACTTCTAATGTTGTGTAATCGAGGACTGCACACACGGCTTCGCTTAGTACACGTGCAATGGTTAGCTGAAGCTGGTGAACGAATTGGTAACCCAATTGTTATGCAGTGAGTATGATGTTTTAGTAGGAATTTTCGAAAACCAGATAACGTAACGTTAGTGTACATTCTATACATCTTTTTTCATTCAGCACGTTGGCATTTTCTTTGTTTTTTTGTTTTTTATGTGTTTTTTTTTCATACAAACAGAACCCGCTGTGACTCATGTACATGAAATAAGTCACATTTCAATGTACTATTCACTACCTTTTATATGAGCTGAATACCTGAAGATGATCCCAGCACCAAAGGTAAAATTTAAGTATATCTGTAAATTGATTATCAATGTCATACGTTTAAACTGCTAATAAATCAGTAAATAGTGTTATTAAACCCCATCATAAAATACAATGATATACAAAACACCGCTGATATGTAATTAACTATTTCATAGTGTATATTTCGACTCAGATGCTTCGTTTTCCATGTAAAAAAATCAGGCAAAATTAGATTTTGAAGTCATTATCTTGTCATTACATCTTATTTAACGTTTTGAAACTTTTAAACGAGAAAAACCTAATAAATTTTGATACTTATTAACTACAGGGATTTGTGGAGTGTTTTGTTGATTTTCGTTGTAATATGTTATACATTTACCTTTATCATATTTTCTCAGTTCTTAAAGTTATTATCATTTTGCGTTTTGATTCGATATTAATTTCAAATAAAAAAATTATATCTAATAATTGATTAATTGAAACAATTAAGTGACGAAAACTGAATGTGATCGAACGAAAAGTGTAAATCTTAATGGGGAGGTACACAAGTCTCAAGTACATTTAAGAAAAGAGAGAAAAGGCGATTATACGTAATACTGTAATTACAGAAAACATTTATTTATATGATTCATTTTATTTCGTTTGCACTTTATCTTTCCCTACATATTTCATAACACACACACTATTTGACGTTCCAAACCTTCGGCCAGCTATCACTATCATTTTCACTATTATGCTTTTACATCAAAATATTCAATCATATCTTTTCCAAAAACACATCCTATACCCCGTCTCACAGCAATGCTAGTTGTTATGTAATATTAACTATTGATGTTTCATACTCATCGTGAAGTATTAACAGTTTCGCACAAACAATACAATGGTTAATATGGTTCATGAAGTGTTCTAAATAAAAGCGTGAGTGTTTGGGTTCCTGGGATGTGGGGAAAGCAACAGAATTGTCGCCTGCTTGGTAAATGAAGTTTGACAATATAATTACATCCAATTTCAAAACGATTGATATAAACCTGTAACATTGATATTGAATTAATTTCAACGACAAAAATACATAAAAAAGGTAAAATATATATTTTGTATTATTTTAATGAAGGACTTTTCTTTACTGATTATATATATAATAAAATATTCATTCAATATTGCACAGTATCATTTATATAAGACATTAAATACTGATGTGTCTTTATTTGCTTAATTGCACTTATAGTGTCACACTCGCATACACCAAACTACAACAGTCATATTTCAAGGGTCAATACTAATGTCACGAAAATTCGTTAATAAAAACATTCTCGTTGTCATGAAAATTAATTAATAAAACATGCTCGTTGATGGGCTTCAGTTTCAAATATTTAAACAGAGACAGAATGAGTACAGATATTATTAAAAGATAATGTTACTAAAGTACTGTAAAGATATTTGGCGAAAAAATAGAGCTGCTATCAAAGGTTTTTAAATATCTGCATAAATTATGATTTTAATTCACATACTCATAAACATAAGATATCGAGGTCTGTCTGTCTGCCTGTCTGTCTTGGAACAAACGATCGTGTAGTAAGATATTAAATGTTCTGGTTCTTGTCTGCCACACACTCTGAGAGGTACCGTAGTAGGGGTTTTGGAAGTGGAAGTTTCTCAATATCCTCGGCTAAAACGGAGTCAACAATCACGTCCCTACAAATGCGCTTCAAAGATTTCGTCCCTAGGAAATATGGATGCATGTCTTCTAAATTGTATATTTTACCACCACAACATGCATATCTTCCACTAGTGGATATCATTGGCATATACTGAATGAATAAAGTTGGAGAAATGTACCAAAATGATCCTAACTTGTCGTAACAGTCAGGGTTGAACCAGTATGCTGTCACTATCTGCATACGACAGATGGAAGCAACGGATTGAGGATGTACGGCTGTACCAATGACACTAAGAACTAAAGCCGAACCATCATTCATGAACTGCAGATTCTGAAATTTTCCTGGAAGTGCTGGACAGTCTGTTCTGAATTGTATAATTTTAAATAAAACGTAATCTTTATAGGGTTTATATAGACTGATGACTCCACGATCTGACGAGTTGCTTGTGAACACAACCAAATCGTTGTTGGTCCTTGGATCAAATACCACAGATACCTTGTGACACGCAAGTTTCAGCTGCTCGTTCAGATTGTCACATGTCCTTTCCGTACATTCTGATCGTTCCCAGTTTATATTAACCATGGACACGTGTTCCACGCTACTTCCGGGAGCATACATAGTAGCGTACATCTGGTTCTGAATTATCAATAAAAAGTTTTCATCTGGACTAATATGGCATTCGTAAAGCTGGGGTTTGTTTTCTGGGCAGTACTTGCGATCATACACAACCTTACACGATGCATCATTTAAACTACATATAAAAAACTTGATGGTGTCTTGACAAAGCACCTGGACAACTACGAGATCCTTTCGAATTCCTGCGACATTACATAGTTGTAGACCCGTGTTTTGTAACAAACGTGAAGATAGAACATTAAGCTCCCTGTCCTCATAAAGAATAATCTTTACCGTCTTGTCATGAGTTATATCAATAAGACATAAAGATGATACGCGTCCGAATTTCTGAACCTGAGCGTGGATGTGGCGGTTATCTGTGGTATAGGGTTGTAAGTTATACGACAAACAACACATATAGTCGCCTGTTTGACCTGCCGCTCCACCGGGAGATGACACCAAGAACGGCAAACATGCACTAGTATTTGTAACCAGGCTACCGTTCGATAGGTGCCGTTGTCGGTGAGTGCTGTTAGCTGAGGCGCCCATGCCTACTTGTTAGATATCTAGAATCCACAAGACTTTACAAGTTCACGTATTTCTCATTTAGAATGTCCATGCTTTCTTGCGTATGAGAACCTGTTAGATATGGACAGGTATAAAAAGCAGTACACATAGAACACCTCATGCATATCACACGTACATACCCACATTTAAAAGCCATTAGATCAATACGTCACATCCTATAGCAAACTTTCAACACGAGGACATACTGAGCGTGTCTTTACTCATTATTACTTTGTAGAATAATGGCATTCTCTTCACATTTCACACACTAGGTCTACAGCTCTCCGCCATTATTGTTTATATACCGCCTGTTGTCAGGCCTCTACTTGTTCCGGTTCAAATGTCAGTTGTCGATCAATATCTTCCACAGGTAAACACACGCAACCCATTGCGTTAAACGCCACACACATATACATGTGTTACGCCTAGTGGTTTCAGATTACCCGGTATTTAAAACCAAGCTGGCGTTTCTGTTAAAACATACGTGTATACTGATTCTATTATCCTTCCAAAGTCATTCAGCCTTGGTAGTTTTTATTTGTGGCCATGATCGTACGAAAAACTAAGCTTTCAAACATCCTTTTCTTGTTTACAGTTCTTTGTGTCTCTTACAGAGTTGAGCTTTCAATGCAGTCACCTCCACGACGCTTTGTATTTACATTTAATTTGTACATGTTAATACTGCAGTTCTGCATTCAAATATTCCAACAAGCATGACTTGACATTTCTAAACAACTGCAAATGGAAATTCCGCTTATATTATTTGTACAATTTTATCAAGCTTGATATAACGGGATTCAAAGCAAATAGATCTGACAATACTTTCTGAAGTAGACATTTGTTAAATTGTCTTTATAATACTTTACATGTATTTAATAATGTTGCTTGTATCAACAGTTCCACAAAACAATTTAACACAAGGAGGGATATTCATTGTATCTAGATGGTAATTTTGGGAACTTATTATATAGCCAAGTCTGTAGAGTTGATCGTTTAATACAGTATTAAACGTCCCTGAGCTGGTTGACTACAGGTTATCATTATTTCAATTCAGCTTACCTTACTAGTGTTAGAAACTATTTTAAGTAGTATGCTAACTACCGATTTATATTACACGAATTTTACAAAAATGAAAACAAAGCACAATGTACATTTAACGAAATAATACCCTTATTTACCATTTATTGCAAAGAACAGTTTATCATCTCAATAATACATACTGCAACATCGTTCAATACATACATGTAGAGTGAGTGTCCTTGTATATGTCCTTAGTTAAAGTAAAGTGCTCAGATGTAGATGAGGATGTCACCTTTAAAGCATTACCCTCAATGTCAGATATTTGGTTCTTGTGTTCAAACCTTTTTAATTCTGGTGTTATGTTGTCATGCTAACCCAATGTTTATCAACTAATATCCAATGTTTTTTTCAGAGAAGAAATGGCATCAAATGCAATTTTATTTCAAAACGTTCAATTAGCGGCGCTTCAAGGATAAAACAAGAATCAAATAAATGATCTTAAAAATACATATAAATCTTCGAGTATTTGATTTTTATCTCATACCCTGTCCTTTTATTGCAAAAACTACTATACCAATATATGTAACTTTTTTTTAAATAAAAAAGGAAAAATGTATTTTAATCCAATCAATGCATGCTCATCTGTCATCTCCAGAAATAAAACATACATTTAAAAATAAAAATAATATATCTTTGTTCATGGATGAAAATACCTTCGTCGTAAATAAGTTGTGAGACATTAAGGTGACATGTCTGTTTAATACACAAAATTTATGTCAAAGCATTTTTCGAGTAAACAAAGCCGCAATCTCTAATTGATGACATTTAATTTCCTTCCAATATCTACGAAAGAGTCCACTGCCCTGTCTATTTCTTGTTCTGTGTGTGCAGCCGATAGTTGAACACGGATACGGGCCTTTCCTGTATAAAAAAAACCGTCAAATTTGTTACTTCAATGATGATAACATCAACACTAAAATAGATTTAAGCAATTTCGATTTCTTTCACATATTCATTTGCGAATGCATGTTTAATTTACAGTGTTTTTCAGCTGTATTTTCATTGCAATGGACACATAATCACTTGTGCTTGACAGAAGGCTACCAAAGAATCTGGTACAAGTACTAAAGATTGTAAAACTCTTCACAGACATTCAAAAATTGTTCTTACAAGACAATCTGCTTGAATAATCAACATGAAAGTGTATTAAACTTCATCATAAAACTGTTTTCCTTCTAAGACTTGTAAGTGAGAGATGCTAATGGACTAAATTTTGAAACATAGAAGGCAAATGAGAAAAAATTAAGTTGATCGAAAGACTATTTTAGGAACATAACATCATTTTAAAGTTGAAACCAACCTTACAAAACAAAATAAAGCTATTTAGCAATAAAAGCAAGAAAAACAGAGATCAAGTACAGTAACATAACCATTCAGGTATAGACAATATCTTGATAAATATATCGATAAGTCATTGGACTTGGAAAAGAAATTCTAAATACATTATTGAAACAATGATACATGTCAAATTACTTTAAATATGTATTAGTCTAAGTATGTATAGCTGAAACATGCTTGAAAATTGTAATTTACCTTTTGGCACCACAGGAAAACTGAATCCTATAACATATATTCCTCTCGCTGGAAACAAAGTTGTTGAAATAGCATTAGCAACGGAATGAGAGTTCCATTTGTTTCATACTAAGCTTTAAAAGTTTGTTCTTCATCTATTTTTATTATTATAATGTCTGCTTGGACACAAAAATTCGTGGATAAAGAGTGTACGATCACATCGAAAAAAAAACTAAATATATATATAGTATTAGCAGAACTCAAATGTAGACCTAGAAATAAAAACGTTTCCCTGTGCCAATATTTCAAATTTAATATTTTAGGACGAAATACACATTTTAAGTGTTCAAATATTTAAAACTTTATCATGCGTTAATGACAGGTAATGTTCATCTGTTTATAAAGTACAATGAAATTATTATCCTGAATATATATTTGTCTCATAGTAACATGATTTGCTGAATTGGATCATGATGATGAACACAATATTAAATTAGCGAAATGTTTGTATTTACAAAATATTTGTTTATCCATATTATTTTGTCCGTGTTAGACCTCAGTATTCAAGTACCATTTACGTACCCAACATCTGATCAGCGAAGGCACTAGCTAATCTGGCGTCACCAAGCATGACAGGGCAGATAGGATGTACTGGGTCTCCCTGAAAAGATGAATGTTAAAAATGCATTAAGTAAGAGTGATAAAGCAGAAAAAGATTTCTCTTCCCATGCATTTTGTCTAAATCTCCCAATGTAGACAGCTTCTTGGGGTGTTGTCTGCCTCATGTTATAGTTTTTCGAATTAGAACTACGCCTTTTGTTGAACTATTATTGAATATTTATTAATCAATGGTATTACACACTGTTTACCAATGGTTTTATACACTGTATATCAAAAATAATAAAACTAAAATATTCGGAACATGTGCAGATGTTCATACATGTTCATAATGTACATCAAAATAAAGATGAAATGATGAAGTAATCTATATAGCGAATTCAAACGAACGTGAATGGTGGTAGATACAGTGCATTCTGGGTGATATTTACATTTTACATATATCAACAGTGATTAAAGCGCACTACTTACCCCGACAGTGAAACCAGCGTCCTGCATCCTTGTTCTAAATCGTTTGGTGTTTGATTGTACCCTCTTGTTAAGGTCCTCGTTTGCCATTATCAGATCAAGAGCCTAATTATAATGAAAGACGAACAAATATTTTAGGAACGTATATTGTATATATGTGATTTGAATCAGGTATGACTATCGAAATGATTTTACAAGAATTTGTTTTAATGCAGGGTCAAAGCGCCATATTTGGTGTAATGTAGACTTAATGATGTTTTCCACATGAGTGTGGATGTAATTTTTACATATATCAACAGTAAAAAAAATCAATTAAAAAATTAAATGTCGACATCAATTTTTTCTTAATTGCACAATATTGTAAAATATTTGTTTTCGTTGGGATTTCGTTTTCGTCGATTTCTTGTATACCCTTTATTCGCGTATTGTTCAAATCAGATTAAGTAGTAAAACACGGATAAGTCGAAGTCGACGGAACCAAATGAAATATTCGACTTATCCGATTGTTCGACTTAGCCGTGTTTCTATGAACAGGGTTATTGTGCATCGAGGATTGATCCTATTTCAATCGGTTGTTTTCCAGATACTTGTCTCATAGCATGGCGTGACAGTAATGAATAAGTTGTACATAAATAAAAACATTTTGTTATTGTATACACTAACGATATCTTTTACTTCAATAACGGATATAGGTATGAATACATTAAACAAAAAATGTAATGTGAAACGCGTGGATACGCACACACTCTCATACACGTAACGTAAATCGATACCTAAAAGTAATACAAATATTGTATGCACATTTACATCTTTAAGAGTAACAAGTATCATCAGCAATATCTTAAAATAAAACTCCATAATACGTAATACGTAACATCGATACCACTGAGGTGGATTGAGAAAAGGTGAAGGCCGCAGCAACATCATTTAAGTATAACATACAGCACCGTAAGAACGTAACCGCAAAATAGAAATAAAAAATAGAACAAAATAAGACTTTGTATATGTACATATATATCCAGAAAATGTATTTCAATTCATAAACTATGTCAATGACAAACTAGTATTTTATTAATGTGCATCGGTGCTGTAGTTATCACTTGTTTTTTCCTTTTGACTTCGGCAGCCATGCGCATAAGAAAGTAAACAAAACAGTGTATTTTGTTTTAAATTTCGTCGTCTAATTCTGTTTAAATTCTAACCATCACCTATACACCTGCAGTGGACCTCTTTAACATGTTCTTCATTTTATTGCCATCCTGCTTATACCAACATATATAGTAACGTGACATTACCTACTTGGATTGACCAAGATTTATATGGCAGTTGTCGTCGATGAGGCAGAAGTTGTTTACTCTTCCTGAACACCTAGTCTTATTCTTCCTTTTTAGTGTTCCCTGTGTAAATCTATTATGCTATAGTTTCGTTGAATTTGAATTTAGATTAAGATTTTGTTGGCATGTCGGTATTTTCGTTGTTGTTTTCTTATGCACTCATTTATAAATGTCATCAACAATGAACAATTTTCAATCGCTCAATAACTAATGAAAATGTTCGAGTCATCCGAGAAAAAATTAACAGAATCATCCTTTCATGTTTACATTTTGATTAAAATAATACATTTGTTTATTGAAACCTAAAATAAGGACTACATTTTTTATTTCTCATATTTACTAGTATTTGTTTCTCATCCATAACTCTCTCTAAACACCCAATTTGTGGAGATTTGCATTAGATCTTGTCTATATGCATTGTGGCTATTATTCTCTACTTTCAACCTTTATTCTTATATCTAGTGATCAAAACCTTTACACAAATCTATAAAATCTCTTTGCTTACCTTACTTGCACATGCAACAACAGCCGGCGGCAAAGCATTGGAAAATAGGTATGGTCTTGACCGTTGACGAAGCAATTTAACCAACTGGCTAGGTCCTGTCGTGTATCCTCCTGAAAAGGTAAGGAAACGACATTGGATGTACCAATAACAATAGGGATGTACCGGGTGATATAACACATCTGGAGAAAGGTTCAAAGTTAATCATCTACCTCCACCAGATGGCACCAACAGAACGATGCATTAATACCAGTTGTCAACATTGAACTGTGAACGTTTCTTTGTAAAGTTTTATTTTTCTACATTATAATTCTCCAGAATATCAGCGTAAAAACATACTTTGAAAAATGATTTAACGCCATTTTCATTATACAAATAGGAGTAACATCTAATCTTAAAATCGTCCGTGTGGTTCAGATGATAAATCAATTTTTTGCTAAAGAAAATTTAAAAGAAATCAATATCACATACAAATTGTTTGAGTAAACATTTCACTATTGTAGATTTTATGTATCAGTCCATAAATACTAAGTTCATAACGAAGGATCATTGCATTTCCTAAGATTGTACATGAGACACACAAGTGGATAGAACATTCCAGCACAACAATTTGATAGAGTAGAGCCAGACTACGAAGTAAACGTCACCATACAGCTGTTTTGTCCTTCTAGGACTCGTCAGCGATACAAATGGTTTGAATTTTGAAACGTAGGAGGCGACCGAGGAATTAAAATATTGATGGATAAAATGTACACATGTAGATGGCGAGATGCAATAACCTATTAATTAAATAAATTTAATAACTTTCATATTTCGTAAGACTTTTTGAAGGGCGTCAAGAACATGTGTATTCTGAACAGGTCTAACATATGTCTAAATATTGCTTACTATAAAGTTTGTAATTTTCAAGGTTTGAATATAACCGATAACAACATAGTAATGCAAAATTAAATGAAGAAAGAAAGCCATTACCATTCCATGCATAACAAGTGAAAATTATTTTCTATATGCTTCAAGCTTTTGAAAAAACCGCGAAATTATTAATCATCGAAAAATAAAGTTTTGACAGTATAACTCACCTGCAGCTCCTCCTAACGCTTTCCCTAACGTAGAGTTTATGATATCCGTGCTTCCTTCCATTCCGAAGTGTTCTTCTGTTCCCCTATACAAAAGAATATGACCGTTTTCAATCAAACAGAGTTAATCTGAAGTATGTAACTCTTTTCGCGCACTGCTTTTTTCCCAAATGTTCTTCGAAAAATCCTGTTCTATTCTAAACAAATCAAAATTTTGAGAATTTGGCTTAAATATGAATAATTTTAAATCAGGAATTGGGCCCGTTATCGGCCTAAAAAAGTCTGTTCTAGTCTACAAAAAGATGGTGCAAAATTTGAAGAAGTCGTCGACACATTTGCATCTTTCTATACAAATAGGTATAATTATGTCTGATAATGAACGACATTGTTGCACTCACGTGTCACTTTCTCAAACCGTTCTTGGAAATATTTTTTACAAATAGAAAAAAAACATGTATAGAGTATGCATACTTTGGAATGGTATGGTTTCCGAAAGAACGCTTGTTATCTCCAGATATAAATGGTTCAAAACTTACCTTCCTGTGCGGCCAAAGAATCCTGTACCATGACACTCATCGATGAAAACCAAAGCGTTATATTTAGTTGCTAAATCACAGATTTCTCTGAAATAAGAGAAATACAAGAAGATGTATTGAACAGGTGTTTCATAATGCGATTTACAAGAATAGATATTCCTCCTTTGCTTTTGAACTCAATTATGCGTTTAATATTCATATTCCTGACCTCTTTCAGTGGAAACATCATGTTTACTCAATTAACACTTATATTCACCGTCATGACAAGGAAGGTCGGAAAATTATGACTAACAAATCGATGAACGTCATCATATGAATTTATTCCCAAAATTCGAATTTAATTTGCATGTACAGCATGTGGGTTTTTTTTCCACAGTGAGTTAGATACAGTGTCGAGAAAGTAGCCTATCGGAAATTTTAAAAAAGTTGTATTTGTAGGTAAATTTCTTTAAACATTTAAACATTTTAGCACAAATTTAGCACACTTACGGTAAAGGTGTCACGTTTCCATCCATGCTGAACACACCGTCCGTTACAACTAGCTTCATCCGACAAGATTTGGCGTCCTGGAGCTGTGCTTCTAGGTCTGAAAAGGAAAATGCATATCAAAATATACGCTAATGAAATATTTCTTCATGACGGTAAATTGCTGAGTGATTTTAGCAACGAGTATTGAATACAAACGATATATGTAATTAAATCATGCAGGCGAACGGCGCCTGGTTGTCTCTTGCCAGCATGCTCTTGTTCATTGTCCAATCTTGATACTTACGACAATATTTTTTTTCAAAAAACTAGAGTGCCGTCTTATGCGTTGAATTACGAAACTGTATAAAACTGATAAATAAAGGGGGAGTTTCCAGGCTTCACATTACCGTGAAAAACCGTTAGCACACTTAAAATTAGAAAAATTGTTTTGAAAAGTCCATGATCCGAAATAACAGCTCTCAAATTCATATTCAGCAAAAGGTAAGAAAACATATTATTTATCTATATATAAAACAATGGCAACAGACCTGCCATATCTCTGTGTTTGTACCTCATCCTCTTCGCCTTACACAAACGAATTCCGTCAATTATGGAGGCATGGTTCAATTCGTCCGATATCACAGCATCGTCTGGGCCCAACAAAACCTCAAATATGCCAGCGTTTGCATCAAAGCAACTGGCATACAAAATGGCGTCCTCTCGCCCGTGAAAACGGGCGATTTTCTGTTCTAACTCTACATGAAGGTCCTGTAGAATGAAAATGCCTTAAGTTGGTGTTAAAGGGACACTATTTTTCTTTTTTGAATAGAGTTTTATGACCTTTCAAAATTTAAATATTGCTTTTGCTTCGATGCTTTCGACCCCAAACTATTTTTCCCACCTTCCTTTCGAAAACTTACGATGGTTCCACAAATGAAACGCGATGAGCTGACCCCTGAACCGTGCGTCTCTAAAGCTCTCTTTCCGGCCTCAATCACTTCCGGGTGACTCTGTACACAAAAAATTGCAGAAAAAAATATATATAAAAAGTGGGATTTATTTTATATTCGTTTTGTGAATTCCTAAGATGGAATGCAAATCTTAAGTCCATATCTTAAACATTACTCAAGTGTTCGCTTGAATTCAATAATCGATGACAAAATATGTTCGTCAACTTTTAGCGCTTCTTATGATTTCGACTTACGTATGCTTGGCCTAACATTATAAGTCGACTCTCCAACATGTTTAAAGCCATTCTTTCATACCAGTTTGTTTGTTTCATAAATATTTCATTTTGTTTTATTATCACTTCAACTTACCGACAACCCGAGATAATTATTGGCACAGAAGTTGAGAATATTTGAACTTTGACCTTCGACCCTGATTGATGGTGCTTGTCTAGTTACGATGACTCTTTCCGACTTCCATGTCCCGGCTTCCCGGATTCCGTCTAGTTCTTTGTCCAGAATCTGTCGGGCTTCCGACACGGCGACTGAACCTGCACCACGAGCATGGCGGAAACCACTCAGAGCAGCTGATAATTAAGAAACACGTAACCATCAGCGGATGAATGTGTTCAGTCTCTGGCGAATAATTGGGTAAGTGATATGCAGAAGTGTTGTAAAAAAAGAAATGTGTTACATCAGGGTACGAATCTTAATAATCGTTTTCAATAAGGAAATTATCACAATATCGTCCTCATATGACCCTGGCCAAATAAAAAAAAATGAATGAGGAACGAAACGTGTTATATCCAAACCAGAGAATAGATTGGAGCGACATCCAACTTCAGAACCAGTACAACATACTGTTGTGCGAACTCGAGATTCGTTTCATGTACATCAAAGATTCAAACTAGTCTTTTAATTTTATTCACAATTTGACGCACATGGAACTTTCAATTTTGCCGTGAAATGTCCCAAGGGTGTAGAAAGTTATTGTTGGCGAAACCCATAGAGTATCGAGGATTAGAGTGTTTCACTTTCACTGTAAATGAATATATTAATTTTCGTTTATAGGGTTTTGACCACGATTTCAGATTTTGTTAAATTCTGTTAGATTATAATCTAAACAGCACTAGCGCTGTTACGGTATCACTTAGATATGCCCCGATACCTACTTTCGACTGTCGGAAGTACTCGTCACGCATGAGTGAAAAGTATGATGAAGTAACCCGACACTTAATACATGTGACACTAATGTTACTTTGTGTCTGATATGTTAACAGTAGTGAAGATGGCTAACACTTCTTTCATGATTCCGTTTTATCCTTTCTAACCTGTTATCTTGTTATGAGAGCTCTCTTTTCCAAGAAAGTTGAACGAACATATGGTTGTGACCTGTAACCTATAGACAAATAAGATCCCACGGGTTTAAATGTAGAATAATGAATTTGTCTGAGGCGATCATTGTCACGTTGATAGGAAGATGCAACTTGTAAAAATGAGATACCAGGTGTAAGTCATGCTCGGTACCCATCGACTGTCAACCTTGTCGCTGTACTAACAGAGTGAAACGAAGGGAAGTAACTCTGGGAAATCAGAATGGGTATAACTGAATGTCATCTCGCTTCAGTTCCAGAAGACCGGCACATTAGGGAACAAAATTAACTAGTTGTAAAGAAACCTAAAACGTCCAAACAAACGCTTAAGGATATCATTTCTTTATCATTTTAAAATGCCAAGAAGACTATTTTCCCGTAACATCTGGGATAAATCTACATAAGTATCAGAGTTTATCTAAGATCTGTGACATGGAGAACTATCGTCAATATTTTTTTCATCTAAATACCGTTATTCATTTATCTATTCCTCTTTTGCACAATCATAATTAATGAGTCTTGTATAATTCAATCCATCTCATCTATATTGATATCTAATTCAAAGTGTACATCGTCTATTTGTGGAAAGAAGTGGGTCATTGTAGCTTGTAAATATGTGTTAAATAGGACCTCTGTCACTCAACGGATGTAGCATACTCCTTTAACCGAGTTGGTTGGGCCGTGGACTTATCACGTTGGGGACCCAGGTTCGATTTCTGTCGGGGCACTCAGCAGGAGTGTGTATTTTCCTGTTCTCTTACTTTAACGCCCAGCAAAGTCCCACGGGTTGTGGTATTTGGAGAATCGGGTCGACATTAAGAAAAAACATGAGGAGTGGTGTTAAGAGTGCGAGTCGGTTTGTCTTGTAATTATACAATGTTAAGTACAGTTCTTTGGCACAGTTGCTTCAAGCCATAGATTATCACGCCAAAGACCCTTGTTCGATTCCTTTCGGAGCACTCGACAGGATATTTCTTTGTCCTGTCCTTAAATTAATGTTATTTATCAAATTTCTTTATGCATAGCAATCGGAAAAAAACATGCTGTACAAACTGTTGAGGAAGTTTTTATGTGAACCGCGTGACAGAGAGACATATAGACAGTGAAAACACAAACAATAACATGCCCTCACGTCTGGGTTTGACTATGAAAACAATATCAATACATTTAGTAACATTAAAAAGTCTACACATTGCTCAGACATTATGGAACAGACAGGCTGTTTATAATAGGCATATCGTATCACAATTACAAAACTGTACACCGCGACACTCCATATATTGTGAAAATATAAACCAGCATTTGGCCTTGATCTGTTTATATCCATGCATAGCTATAACACATATGAATACAAAGTAACAATAATGCAGATTCACATGTGAAGTATCGACTTTATACATGTAATGGTAGACAACCATGTGAAAATGACACATTGTTGATACGCTGTCTATGAAATAACAACATATTGTACGTATGTCCCAGTGGGTCTAGGCCATGCTTAGAGCCTCTCAGTCAAACATAATGGATCGCTGTTCAACCAACCGTGAATTGATCTGTAAGCGACAAGCAAATCTTACAGTAAACAGCTTTTTTCGTGTGTGTGCATATGCAACGTTTTGTTGGATATGACGTGTCTCCATATCCTAAATTTCGACCTGTGAAATCTGTATGAATCATGTTTAATTGTCTATAAGTATATGTTATCAACTATGTTTAAAATCATTAAATGAACATAGTGTTGTGAATATGAGTTAACACATACACATGTATCGATCGCTTGAGTGAGCTGCACATTAACAGGATTGTGTCTATATTTAAGAGAACATGACATTCCACGGTTTCTGTAATTATAGCCATGTATCGTCCAATATTTTCACATACAATATCTACTTACGTATATCAAGGTCAGTCTAAAATCGGAAACACCTACCTTTTTTTGACAGAAGAGGACGAAATCGCATTAACTTCCCAATGCTGTCCATCGTGCGTCTTGTAGTTTGATCAAATATCACAACACGGGACCCTGTACTTAGTCATCCGCTTAAAATTTAAACGGCCCATATCGTTCATTCGATACTATGTACTTAAACTTGTGATTATGGTGGCTAATTCGGGACATCGTAATATCGCTTCATTTAATGGGAAGCGAGACTGCGATATCACGATACCACGATGCGATACCACGATATCGCATCATGCTATCGTAGTATCAGACACTATATGTGATGAAGTTTCACTTTCGATTCGACTAACGTTTTGAAGTGGCCTACGATACAGTTAAGTACTTGTAAAATACAGATATTAATTTCACTTTGTTAAAGTAACGATACACGTCAGCTTTAAACATACATGTACGTCAGCTCTATTTAAAGTTTCGGAAAAAAAAACATATTTTAATTTTTATTCAAGAAGGGCTGCTATAATATTGATATAATGTAAAAGCAAAAATGATGTCCCAAACACTGAAAACACGCTTCATATGCATATATATATTATATATGTATTTGAGAAAAAAATCTAGCGCTGATCTGTATTTTGAAATAGCATGTTTCTGTCTCGCGTGTAATTGACATAGATATTGATTCGGGGTAAAAAAAATGGATATCATCTTATGGTATAAAGTAAGATGCTAGATAACTTTTCAGTGAAATCATAATCATTCGCCTACTTTTGTGTTATAAAAGCCGTTACTGTCATTTACCACATTCTTTACCACTATCTGTGTATTGTCTCCTCCTCCGTAAATGTATGCCTATCCTTCAATATAGCATCATATTCCTAGCAACGATAACTGGTAGTAGTATGACGATGGTTGACTATAGCACGCTAGTTAATTGTTTTCTTTCTGAAAACTTCTAATTTTGTTTATGAACAACGCCGCAGTTTATAAAAAAAAAGTCCAATAACCGCGACGCTGCAAGATAGAACTAGAAGTATGAACAACCTTCTCCTTAACGTCATATGATATTTCATGACAAAAATCATGACGTGGAGTGTGGGCATAAGGTAGTTTGTGGATTCTCAGGAAGCCGATATCACTAACCTCTTGGTTCTGTTGTAGTTGCTATTGAGCAATGGGACATGCGACGGGCCTCCCGCATGACGTTTGGAGAGGACGTCATCAGCTTTTTCAAGGTTCCTTAAATGAACCTGGCTGTTCATGGGGACGCAAACACTGCAAACAGTCAAATTTGCTCGATTTTGTTGACATTAGTCAGTAAAGGAGCTGTTTGTATTTCATGCAATCCCGCAGAGCGTATTGTACTCCGCGATTTAGTTTATCATATTTTTCAGAAACCTTTCAGACTAATTGTATTCAGTGATGAATAAGTTAGAAATTGGTAAATCTCAAGTGAAAAACACCACATACCATTCACAATTTTTTTCTTAATTTAGTCTAAACTGCGTTGTTAAATGTCCCATCACTTTCAATAAAATATGATCTGCTTACTCAACCAATTTATCACAAAAAAATGAACGCTGTGGAATTTATCACACCATTTCTTAGTATTGTGGTACCAGGACCTCATGAAAATAAATTCATATTACTTTTCCTGTTTTACTTTGAAGTTATCTTTAGTAAGACGTTCACATGTCAATATCTTTTAATTGCATGTAAGCACAACATGTTAGTCGTTCAAAGAATACATAGTAGTTAAAAATGGTAAGTTGAATGCCGTTTATATTAGTATATATTAATGTCTGTATTATGTGACGTAACTTTTTTTGTCCTTGTTGTCATTATACCTACACAAACATGGTTAATGAAAGCTGTATCGTCCATGATATGTTTTCATAAAATAACAAGACGGTAAAGTATCAGGGAAAACTTTCTTATCTTCAAATCGCAATCATTTCCGAACGTAAAAAAGAACTATCTAAATGAATATAAAAGCAAACGGTGTAAGTCTTCCTGTATAAAAGAAAGTAAATCCATACACTGAGCTTATTGTGTCATACAAGTTCCTCGGCTGTTGTGTTACGATCGATTGGTTTCGTTTCGTTTCTTATGCAAATTTGGCTTTAAACCGGAAGTCGATTATATTTGGCGGCTAACTTGAAAATGGCGGATGTGGAAAAGACAGTCGGGGTGCTAGACAAATTTGAACTTCAGCGTCTGCAAGAAGGTTTGGCAACATATGAGGGTTAAGGTCCAAAATGGTTTCATACTTGATTGATATCCGTCTGGTTGATATGGCAACATTATGCCTTACAGCCACTGATTTAATGTAAAGTCGATCAGCTGTTTCAGACAGCAGAAACTAGACGAAAAATCGGCAATAACAACAACGATTATTCTAATCATTTAAACTAAATATCAGCAAATTTATCTGGAAAGATGTGATACTTGTCAGTTTTTTTTGTTTTATGTGTCCGTCAATTGAAATGAAAGTCTTCTAGTCAATGAAATTGAGATAAAAAAAGCTTTGAAGTCAAAGCCGATTTCTTAGATTTCAGTGCAAGTAGTAAGGGGAGTAATTCAATGTAAATGACAAAATACAAGTAATTTCTATTTAGATGTTCAACTGACAAGCATACTCGCAAACGACGAGGACTTTTTTTCTGAAAATTTTACATTTTGAATAGTTCCCCCGTTGGTCTCAGCTTCTCAACCACCGTCGAACGTACAGACAGGGGATGTTAGCAATAGAAACTTGTTGTGGTTAATCCGTTTCCCCCAAAGTAGAGTTGGATGTTTGAGTTCAAGGTACTGGAGCACTGGCAAATATAGCTATGTAGTCAAAGCTGTGTCTATACGTATATAGCGCAAATGTAAACATACAGGTGAGGTCTGGTCACATTTCTTTAGTGCAGATAAAAAAATGGATGACGACTCATGTAAGTCGGTAAAATGTAAAATTAATGGGTTTTTTTTTGCCTATTTGCTCAATTTCAGGGGACTTTTTTCTAATTTCATCCTAAGATATTTTCAGTATCCACGCACACTTGCTATTTAGTAACAAGCTCTATAGCTAGTCCAAATATGGTGTCATTCACTATTAGTGTCATCTCTTCAGACAAGCGTCCCTTTGATGCAGATTCAGGCTACAGATGTGTTTCAGCATGATGTTTCTGAGCAAAAAATTATTACCTGCAATGAATGATGATAATGTAGTGGAAGCAAGTGAAATATGAGGTGTTTTGATATTGAATTATGAAATATCAAGTCTTACCATCAGATATAGGGATGCTACTACCAAAAATTGCAACGGCGATATTCAACCAACTCAACGGAAATGGTGTCTTATGACAAAAAAACATTTGATTTATCAACTCACTAGATTTGTCAATTAGTGAATTATGCAACATGCTTCATTGGTTGAAATAAAATTGGACTGTTGTTGGGCAAGGTGTCTTAAGCAGGATGGCAATGTCCTCACTAACTCCTGAGGTATACATAGACTTTTTGTGAGATATCTTTAGATTTTATATTTTAGTGAGCCCTTTATAAAACTCTAGTAATGTTACTCTTTAGTAGAAAACTTGTTAATGTAAAATATGTCATTATTCAATTGTGGATTCAAACCTGGAGGCCCTGGCTTATTAGTGTTATGCTCAACCAATCAAGCTAAAAAGGTTTCTTGAATTGATTGGTATATTGCAGTTAGTACATTGTATTTCAACCAGGTTACATTGATAAATTTTATTCAAATTTGTTTATATTTGTTTTACTTGATTTCTTAACGTATTTCATAAAGATCTTTTGGCATTATAAGTTATCTTTTTTGATGAATGATTTTCAGACTGGGTGAAGGCTGTTTGGGACAGTGATTTCACAGAAATAGACCCTATTGACATTGACCTACAGAATGAATTCCAAGACAATGACTTCCATTGTCAGTCATTACGTCTACTACAGGAAAGTTTGGTGGACTGGATCACACACAAGGAAGGAGATCAGGGAGAAGGTAAACACAGTCATATATTGTAAACTTTCAAACTTTTCCCTGAAATTCTTTTTTATATGTCAAAGGAAATGGGTAGTACTCAGTTCAGTTACAAATACTATCATATGAATCCCATGGCAGCTACACATGTGAGACATTTGACATTTTGACATCAGACATTTGTCAGAGTGTTTAATGTCTGATGAAGGTGCCAGAGCATTATGCAAAATCATGCTTTTTAGCAGTGTAAATGTTGAAATTTTTGTCAGTTTCTGTCATGGACAATCGTAGAAATATATAACCACATTGGATACATTATTGGATGCATCCTGTGTGACAGATCATGAAATTGGTAAAGATTATCAGTAAAATTCAAATTGCATCAAAATTCTGTTACAGGTGGTATTGTTGATTTCCATAAAAATGTCTTATTTTTTGTATTTGTATGAGTAATGATTACATCAATTGTTCAAGAAGACTGTGAATTCAATAAAGACAAGAATATTTGTTGTGAAACTGGATTAAGAAGACTTGTTTCCATTTCTGAAAAGTTGAATTAATTGTCTTCAAGATCGGGTTTACAGAATTAATAATCACATGAATTTGATTTTTTCCTCTTTCATTTTGATGAATTAATGTTACTGGGATTGTAATACATTGATTAAACACTGATGTATGTTGGTGATTCTGGCATTTTTCAGGATTCTGGACCGTCCTGGTGGAAAATGATATTCAACATAAACACCTGATTGCTCTGTTTGCATACCTTATCGATATAGGACAGTCGGTAAGATAATTTGATACTTTCACCAACAATGTTTGGATGCAGGACTGAAAAAATTCACAAGTGCCTAAAATTTATGCAAGAGTTATTTCCCTTCTCTCTCCACATGTTATTTGTTTTAAGACATATTAATATGATGGTGATATACTTTTAAGGTTATTTCTGTATCAAACCAATTTGAAAACTACATATTTGTCTAACAGGAATCTCTGAAAAGTGATAAAATTAAATCAGACAGTTCCATGAGTTTTCTCTAATACCTACCATAACTGACGTCTTCCAGTGGGATGTACTTTTTACTGGAATAGCTTTAGTTCTAGGGTGCATAGTTTTCGACAGGTTTCATTGTACCTCTCAACACTAAGAAGGGTCTGAAATTATTATATAGGTATTAGATATCCTTCCATAATCCTAGAACTTCAAATCTCTTGTTTATTTTTTTTTTTAGCTTTTTTTTTTTATAAATATAAATCCTTCATTAGATTACCATTGTGTGTTGGTTACAATCCAATGTTTGTATGTGGTCTGTCATTCTGTGCATGTATAAAATGAATGTATTTCCTAAGAAGTAAACATCAACAGGGGAAATAACTCTTTAGCTCATAAAACTTATTGTTGCTTCACTGTCTCTTTGCATTAGAACAGAGGCATTTTTCATTTATGATTATTTTTTTTCTCAGAAAACTGCAGACATTGTGAAAAAAGAGTCCGCCATTTTATCTTGTTCTGGGTACCTTAAGTTACTAACGGTGCCAGGTAAGACTGGTTTAATTAACTTTTGAATTTAATATTTCTTGTTTAAAGTAAGTGTTCAACATCCATTTTTATTTATCTATATATTACAACTATGCTTCATTCTTGTCATACTTCTGTTGACTTGCAATCTTCACAGAAAACCTCTTTGTGTTTTACAACACTTTATACATGTATTCTATAGTGTTTTCACCAATTTGATTACAGGGAGCAGTGCCTTCCATGTTTTCCACCCAGTCCTGTATGAAAAGGCCATAGACACATTGAAACAATGGATGTCTGTCGGTATGGAATAAATCGCAAACCATTGTGGTCAAGTTAGGCACAATCTGAATGCTTATCATACAATGTTTTTTTTTTTTTTTTTTAACATTTTCTTCAGGTTGTTAATGTCAACGAATAGAAGTTCTTATACCACAACCAATCAGTAGAAAGTGTGACGTTTCGATGACTACAAGGTTATCATAAACAATTTTAGCAAAAAGGACTCTTGAGAAACAGTACAGAATGCAAAATTTAATTCTACCAAATGATGTAGGCTTGCTTCATGTAAACACTTAATATAAATGGTCTTAGTTGGAAAATAGCAAAGCAGACTCACATTTTGGAAACTGAAAATTTTCTGTAAAAAAAATCTAGGAATCGAAAAACAATATATGGACATCTGGTTTAAGATATTAACATTTCTATGCAACAAAATTATTGTAACATATCATTATATTATGTTTAAATCATTTCCTATTTATGAAATTATTTTATAACTCTTGTGTTCTATTCAAACTGTCTTTTAGACATGATCATAGTGTATTGGTGAAGCACTGAGTTGAATTTCCATGTGATCCTTAACTTTCAAGATTCAGATACCCTTTCTAAATGGGGATGGTCAAAACAAATATTATACAGACACCCTCTCTTAAAGATTAGGAGTCAGAAATAATTTTAGAAAATCAGTTGAAAACTAAACAAATAGGCCATATTAAAGATAAGATAAAAATGATGCTGATTCTGATTTCTTTGGTATCAGGTTCCAGTAAAAGAAAAAAAAGTATTACCACTACAAGGAAACCCAAAGGAAAGAAGAGTCGGGACAACAGACAGACTGATCCCACAGTTGACATTAATGTGGTAAGGCTTTGTTGTTAAGCTGATCAAATATACATGAAAAGATAGATATTCTAGCATATACAATAAAGATCTTTATGACTTTGAAAAATACTGAAAATATCTCTTTTAAGTTCTTGAAATGTTAAATACCATAGCTTTTGTAGAAAATTTTGAAAAAAATTTTAACTGAACAAGAAAATATAGAAGTTTCAACAAGTAAATGGACAAAATAGTATACACATATACCTACATCTATTAGTGGCCACACCCACCTGACCTTTTGATGTTCAGTGGGCACTTAAAAGACAGACTGGTAAGTCAAATAGATATGTACGTCATGCATTCAAGATTAAGCCAGCCAAATTCTGCTTTTGCAACACAATACTTTTTCATGTTTCTGTATTTTGTTTTAAATGATGAAATTACTGTTAGTAATTAATTAAATTTTTCCATATTTAAATGCATTAAGTAGTTTGAAGTATTTAGCAAATTTTTAGTAAAGTAAACCCTTTATCAAAACAAAATTTCTTGATCTTTTGAGATACACTGCTGCTGAAGCTGAGAATTAAAAGATGTTATGTTAATGTTTCTTTTGTACACAGGACTTCAGTGATGATGAGGAGGAAGATGGAGAGGAAATGGCTCCACAGGAAGTGAATGCTATTAAGAAGCTCCTAATGGGGCTATTAAGGGTATTTACTTACTATATAAGTAATCAAAATCATAGATATTACAGATTTTGCTAGCACTACTAGACATGAAAGTATCAAAGAGCTCCTGTGATTAATGTCTGATATATATATATATGTAACAGATGTCACTATTTATTTCAATGCCTCTGCTAAGATTTGAACTGGGGATCTGGTTTGCTAGTCATATGCTCAACCAATAAAACTAAAGAGAAGATATCTCTAACAAACCGTTATATTGCAGCTAGTTTTTACTTTACTCGCCCTCCAGGATAGAACTCTTCCTCAAGTTTTCAGGGGTTACAGTGATGCTAGTAAGGCATGGATAAGTATTATTTCTGAGTCCTTACATGGGCCTCAATGTCACAGAGGTCAATACCCCTTTTGTTGATATCTTTGTATGATATTTTTGTGTTATATCATATTAAACTTTGCTGGTGTACCTAATCCTAAAATTAAGTTCTCTGAAATGAGTTGGTCACGTTGATACTTGAATCTGATTGGCTGTAAGTTTTGTTGGATCTGTTACAGGATCTTGTATTTCTACTGGAGACGACACCTTTACGTCAGTCTGAGGCATCTCTGTATCACACTGTACAGATCCTGGCTGATCTCACACGCCACGATACAGAAGCTTTCAATGGAAACTTCAATGAGAGATGGTTGGTTAATTATCAGTTCATGCATACTTTATCAAAGAATCTTTTAAAAGATAATAACAAAATATTAATATAAGTTTCAAACATCTGTAGGGGCTATTTCAATAGATATTTAGATGCAAAATGGATCATAGAAGTAAGAAAATTCTTTTACTGATCAGATAATTCTGCAGAAACTCTTAGTGTAATTTGAATTTCTCTTTTTCAGTCCCAACTCAAGATTGCCCATTGCCGGTCTTGCTTACAAGGTAGGTATTATGAATCACCAGTGTCCTAATAGATTGTATACTTACAACAAAAGAGGAAAAGGTCATTGCATTTGATCATTTAGTCATGTACACTTTTCACCAATAAAAACACATACTTGCTTCATAGAATCAACTATTATGCATTTGAGTAACCCAAAGTACCATCCAGACTTAAATTATCTATGCAAGAAGGGATTGTGATAGTTTAGTGGATAAAGTGAAGAACCAAGGTTGGTGGTTCAATAAACCCTACCCATGGTGATTTGTGATTTTCAGGAAGCTGACAAGAAATGGACTGGTCTGCACTAGGCAAGCTACAGGCCTCCTGTATGTTGTTCAGTTAGGTAGTCACCAGCTACTATTAAGAGACCCCTCCTCAAAATGACCCCTTATGTTTATGGGGTGATAAAGCCAGCAAACAAACTAACAAATCACGCCAAATTGAAAGTGAAATGTAATAAACTTTGATAAAAATACTGTCCGTTTTTTGCTTCAGGGTCTCAGTTTCTTGTGCCTTCCACTACATAATCATGTTGTGTCCTCCTTCCATGCAGTAAGTATAGTCAAAATAACAGCTGTCTTCTGATAATATGAAAACACAAAATATTTTACCATAATATAGATGTTACGAGGGAGCTAGAAAGTTTCTGGAAGCTAGTCATGAACCTTAGCTATTTCAAAGTGTAATGATTCAAAGGTTAATAATGACTGATGTACAATCGTATTTATGTAAGGACAGATTATAACGACAAATTCATTGCATCAAATCGGAAGAAAAAGTATAATGTAAAAAAAATAAAGCTGATTCTTACATATGTTACTACCTTGCACATTCATGCATTTAAAATGATCATTGGAAGACAAAAGTTAAAAATAAAAAATGCAGAATAATTGAAAGTGTTTCATTTAAGCATTTCCTGCTCACTGAGTTATTTATTTCATCCACTTCAGCTTTGTAAGAACCTTATGCCTAATCTACTGATGTTGATTGGGGAAAATAAGGCAGTGGCTGCTACCACAATTCCTAAGCCTGTCCAGATCGCCGCAGAACATGCAGCAGAGTTTATGTGGTGAGACTTGTGGTTATAGAATTGTTGTTACAGTTTAGCACTGCAGGACAGTGATTTATCAAAAGACCATGTCTCTATGGAAATACATAGCTGAAATGTTGCAAGTCAAAAGTTGTTTTTCAAATAGATAATCCAGCATATTACTCAGAAGTAAATAATGTTTTGGTAAAGATACAAACATCTTTTGAATATATTTAAAAAGAAAGGCAATCTCCTTATTATGAGAGTCTTAATTTGAGTGAAAGCAGTTTATTTTTACAATCGATAATTATACAATTCTTGCACTTTGTCTACATAAGAAAATCACTAAATGTGCTTTCTTTATTTGTTGACAGTCATATGATGAAGCAGTGTGGGGAGTGTGTCCACACAAGTGTACGGACCCTTCTACAGCACATGTGTACCAAGGTCCCAGATAAGACTGAGTACAGGTCAAGGGTCACACAGGTTAGTATGTTGCACAAATAAGGTGTCATTGAGGTCAAAGTAGAATGCAAGTCAGAGGTCAGTATGAAGGACAACTCAGGGTCATATAGATCATACCACAGGAAACTCAGAGGTCCTAGATATTAACGTCACTGGAAAGTCAGGAATTATAGCAGGAACGTAAGATCAGATGATAGTGATGTTTCAGATGTTTTCATTTCTCATTTTTTCATGAATTTGTAGTGCAACACTGTAAAATGAAATGAAAGCTGGGTCGGAAATCAATTTTTTTGTCTTTTTAATAGATTTGTATGAAAGATTAGGCAAACTTCACTTTATAAGGTCACAAAATAATTTTTTTTGTATTTTCCTTTCAGTCTGTGATAAAGATTCTGAATGAGCTACCGAATGAAGCTTATGGAAAAATGGTGGAATGGTTTTATCGTCTATCAAAGCATTCAAAGGTATACATTCTTAAGAAGGCTAGAAAAATGAATAACATACTTTTTATAAACCATTGAAATGGGAACTGTTTATTAAAATTTTCTCTTGTAGAATTGTTTGGTATCACACATAGTAAGTAGTTTTTTTGTGGATGCTGAAATACCGTACTTTAGCACAAAATTAAAAAGCTATTTAATTTAGGGATTCTGTTTTTCCTTGTTTTCAGGAATGCAATGAAATTGCGAAAACAAAATTTCCTTGAAATCAAATCAGTACAGAAAACGAGTCTGCTTCAAGACTTTCGTGAAAAATGCACACTTTCTCTTTAAGTTACTACTATTTGCAAACTATGTGTATCCAATGTCGTATCATATGATTTTCAAACCATGTATATTATTTGCAAAGTGTGAAAATTTAACAAATTCTGTTTTAATTCTCGCTTGATGCTAATCAGTCCCCATTGTTAGTACAGCTTGTAGCAAAACCTATTGATAATTGTTGGTCCACATCACAGCATCATAATTATCAACCATGTTCTTTTCTCATGGCAACAAATGAGCAAACTTGTATTTATACCATTCCCTATAAAAATGTAAGTGAGACTACGCCTAAATTTGTAATATCGTGAATGTAAAATCACATGTTTTTGCAAGCCTGAAAATTTGTAAAATCAGGACACGAAGTCTTAGGAATTATGATGTTTACATATTCTGTGGAAAAAAATAAGAAAGAAAAATTTTGAGAATTGGCAAGACCTTCAAAATTTCAAAAATGTCTTACACCGTTGGAAAAACCTTCAATAGGCAATATACTTCCAATATGTAAAACAGATTTTTGGCTGAAATGGCTGGGTTTTTTTTTTTTTCACATGTTTTTGGAACTCTCATATTAGTGAGTCAAAGCAGGAAAGGCAAGCCATATCCCTTTATGAAAATTTTGCTGCATTAATGAGCTTGATTTGTAAATACATTCAGAAAGCTATCATTATTCATGATAAGTTGAATTTGAAAATACTCTTTATTCTTTTAATGTGTCTTTTAAATTTTTTCCAGATCAATAATCGTGCTTTTACTATTGAGATAGCTTCACTGTTACTGGTGACCCCAGAAAGAGATGTGGATGGTAAGAGAGACAAACTTTATAAGAAACTGTCAGTATTTCTTTGTGTGTGTTTTTTGTTTTTTATTTGCTAATTAAATGCTACATAAAGATATAACTATTTTCATAAATCTTTAAAATTATTGTTTTCAATAGTGAACTTTTAAGAAAAAACAATGTTTATGAAGCATATCAATTTTTCTGATCAATTTTAGTTATTTTGTCACTGAGTCTGTTTTACTTATCTCACACAAAGAAAATTTTGACCCAATCATGCCAATTCATTAGTGAAATATGTAGACATGGAGTTCTATATGTAAAAAAGGTCTTAACTGATGTGCTTTGTTTTCATCATCTTACCTTAAAAAGTACTAAGATGTAGTAAATATCTTGATATTACATCAGATTTGAATCATTATCAGTGTGCCAATGGGAATGGTATTATTGGTATAGTTTCCTTTAAAAGTATAAACAAAGCAAAAAACCAAAAAAAACAAGATGTAGAAAAATAACAAGAAAAAAAAGAAACAAACATTCTCATCTGTAGTCTTGAAGCAATTTGTGATGTTGTTGCAGAAACCTTTGGTGAAGGACTAGCAGACTATGTGAAACACCGATCGTTAATGGGGCTCCTTTTAGCTAGATGTTCTGACAGTGCTCCTACGTGAGTAATTCTTAGTGATATAAGCCAATTTCAGATGACTATTCGTCTTTTTTTTGTCCCCAACATGTTATGGGGAGAGTGGGAGCATAATATCATGTAACCCATGTTCATCTTTCATGTCATGTCCCTGTACTATCTCCAGTCAATTCTGTGTTCTGAGAGGACCTTTGTTAAGATTTCATTCATATTTACCCATAGTGTCATAGCATGAAGTTTTATAAATTTTTTTATTAAGGTTGTCAGTGGTCAAGGTCTAAAGGTCAAAAATCACGTTTTGTAACTTTTGCAAATTATCATATAGTAATACCTTTGTATATTTTGAAGGCATTCATATCATACCAACATTTTTTTAATTTTCCATCTAATCTTTCCTTATCTCCGAAACTAGATATCATCCAATACTCTAGTCAGAAAGTTCAAAACCTTTGTCTTGTGGTGATGACAAATAAGTAATTGCAAAACTAAGGTATTAGTCAGTTTTTACTGTTGTTGCTGATAAAATCAGGCTGACATCCGCATCTTGTGGAATTCTTTGTTTTAAGAAATGAAACATTCATTTAATGGACATGTGTATCTTCATCTTTTACAGTGTTCGAGCCCGAGCAATAACAGCATTTGCACAGTGTTTTGTGTCATCTGACAACAATATCAGAGGAGCCCTTCGAGAGATTGTTACCCCGATGGTCGGGCCCCGTCCTGCACATGCTCCCCATATCATCCCTACACCAGCAATGGACAACCGTGCTCAGCAGCTCACAGCTGATGGTATTACCAAATTCCTTGCACATATATACCCTGTTTTTTCAGCAATGGTCCTGTTTTCTGGGAAAAAGGTCACCCCGATGTATTGTAAAAAAAAAACCTAACTACATGTATATACCTATGGTAGGTCACTGATCTATTTATGTATGCTTTATTGGAACCAATACCAATTGTCCTTTGTGTAAAGTTCTGTTTTCATCAAGCCATTATGGGGGACATGTTTCTTAAAACAAAAAATAGAATGATTAATGAATTAAGAAAGAGAATAATTATTGATAATTAGATATAAAAAAATCCCTTTTTGCCCCAGAAATTTTGTTGGTGCTGCGATGGCTATTTAGACAGTTATCCTCGATAACCTCAGATAAAGATCTGAGGTGCATGGTTCAATGTTCCCTTCCCTACCCATAATGGTGCGCGTTTCACAGAAAGTCTATGTAATTGTATTGATTGATCGACCTTTCTTATGTTGTTCAGGGTGGTAGCCACTGGCTACTACAATGAGACCCATTTCAAAATGACTACCATTATGTATTGGCAATAAGCTCAGTTAACAAACAAAACTCACCAACAAGTTTGCATGTTTGCTTGCATGCAAGGGCTGAAGGATCTGTAATGCAGTTTAATGTATGACATTGCTGTCCTTGTAGAATCTGATCAGGAAGCAGGGGAGAAAACTCCTGATAATACAGTCTCCAATACTCGATCCAGACTTAACCCTAAAACGCCTTTTGGTGGAGTTTTGCTGACTCCTTTCAATCCAAGTAAGTGGTTTGTTTTACTTTCCTAGTTAAGGTTAACGCACAGCTGTTCTTTATTATTTCCTTGTCTCAAAACTGCTCAATTCCTGCTGGAATATTCAATTGGAGCATGGCATTAAAAAATACAGGTCATTGTTAAAGTATTAGCAATCTTAAAAAAGTATGAGAAAATTGAGCCCCACAGAAATATATGATTTTATGATAATTTTTTTCATAATTAATGATTTAAACAAAATCTCTCATGAGAAATAGTAACTACAGTATTATATTATAACACAGGAAATGTGAAGTGTGTTGTAATTTCTTTCGTGTTTTAAACCAGAGACATTATTAATGGAGAAAAAACTTTCTTACATATGATTCTTTCCTCTAAAGTCTTCAAGTTATAATTTGTTGCAGTTCCTTTTCTCAAAAGCTGACTTTTTTAAACCTGTATATTTTAGACTTTCTTGTACTTACCTGTTGATTTCAGATATACTTCTATATAAGTCCCAACTGAGAACAAGAGGAGACTTTTTTGCACTGTCCGTCTGTCCTTCCGTATGTTCTTCAACTACCTTGTCCAGACCCACTCTTCTACACTTCAAATCTCAGAAATTTGCTACTTGATAGGTAGATTCACTGGTGTTAGATGTGTGTTGGGTAATTCACCAAATTTTTCTCTTTCAGACTTATATTTATATTACAGATATACCTGTATAATGACAACTTAACTTCTATTTTCAGATTTACCCGATGAGGATGGTGTAATTTCTATGTTAAGGAGGAGGTCTCGAGACGAGAAGGTGAATGTGAGAAAGTCAGCACTTTTGGCCGTGGAGAATATCATCCGGTTTGAGGCCCCAGACTACAGGAGACAGGTATGTATGTAGTGTTGAGAATCGTTATACAGAAACTAATCTGCAACACCCCTCCTCAATCGATTAGTAATTGATAATTAGTCAGTCATAAACTTGAAGGATTTCACCATGTAAATAATCTACCAAAATGGAAAAAAGACAGTTGATATCTTTTTAGATAACAAGTTATGCTGTTGCTCAGAAATACCATTTTGAGGCAGTTTATGGTAAAATGTATTATTGAGATTATTCTGAAGTCAGTTTTTATTTCTGCATTAAATTTAAAACACTAGTAGAAAGTTTTCAGATTATGGTTTGGCTGTAATTGCATATAATCATTATCCATTGGTATAAAATTTTAACTGAAAATAACCAAGATACAGAAAAGTGAAATATAAAGGAAATAAGATATTTTTTAGAAACCTCTTTGTAAGTTTTAAAAGGTTTACTGTTATGAGCTTTATGACTGACATCAATGGAACATTGTGTTGTTTCAAACATTTCAAGGTCAGAATACATTTATGATCAACTTATTGTATCATTAAGTTGTGTTAGCTGTTTTGTAATTGATTTTTTTTTTTAATTTCCTGTCTTTCAAAAAACAAAAATTACAAAAGCATGTATTCATAAATCGATAGTTTCATTTGACTGGTGTTTTTTTCAGAATCTAGAATTGTTAGTGGAGAGATGTCGAGATCCTGCCTTATCTGCACGGAAACAGGCGATGCAGTCCCTTACTTCTCTTCTACTTGAGATGCCTACAGAGAAAACATTACAACAGTAAGTCCTTGTAAAATTTGTCACCAGTAAGCAAGATTAAAACAAGATTTTTGGGTAAGGAGATATTGACAAAAATGGTCATTGTAAAGAGGTTTTGGTGTTTAAAATTGAAAATGGGCATTTCAAAGAGGTTTTAATGTTCATACACAAGTTGTTTTCAGAATAGATATTACTGAAGTTTTAAAGGCACTGTACCTAGAAGTAGAATCAAAACTACATGGTGCTTAGTAGTGCTTTGTCAAAATCAGATTGGCCTTTCTGATATAGTAAATAATTTGCTTAATTGGCTGACTGTGTTCAGTATTCATAGAAAGTGAAAGCATTTTCTGTGGCGGTGATATCATATATTTTGTAACTTTTAAGAAAATACCTCACTTACCTAGAATTTACATGAGAATGGATATTATTAGCAATTGGCATCTTTATAATGCATAATATGAATTCTGCTTTTGCTAAAACAGAAAATATTAAATGATCAATGATTGATTATGAAAATTACAATTGATCATGACATCAGATGAAGTTAAACAATTGGATAATTACTTTGGATTTCACTTCTGGCAACCAAAAAGCATAGCAACAATTTAAGCTGCAGATGGGGATAGCAGGTGATGGTGATGTGAATGGGGGTGATATAGTTCTCTTGGGAAAGGGACAGGTATCATTGCAAATTCTTCCCCTCATTTTCAATGTCCTGGCAGTCAAGACAAATGTAGCAAACAAGATACAAATATGAAGGGTTTCCTGTATAATTAGCAATGGAAAATAGGATATAGGTGGTAATTTTTGGAATTTTCTTTCAAATCAACTGAATGATATTTTAACAATTTTAAAAAAATTATCAGAATGTTAAAAAACACGTAATTCATTTCATGAATTAAATTCTCATATTATGTCAATGTACCTTGATATAGTGAAAATATCCCTATCAGATTAACTGCCTACATGGTACAATGTCATTATACTGTAGAATATAGCTGAATGTAGCTACTTATGTATGGTGTATAATGGACAATGTGAACAAGGTACACTATTTTGAGGTGGTGCTGCAGGATTGATTTAGTTACTGTAAAATCAATTGTGGATTAATTTTTGTTTAATTAGCGGGTACTCTAGACTAACAAATTTATATGTCAATGAAGTGGTAAAAGTTGATTTGGATTTAGTCATTGTTTTGTGTGCAAGGTTTATATGTGAATTCGAATATTTTATGAAAACCATTAAATTGAAGTCCGGCAAAAATGTATATTACAATAACTCAATTGTTGATATGATTGGCAGGGCTTGGCTAGAGGGCGTAATGCCGCTAACAATCGACCGCGAGTCAACACTCCAGGATAAGTGCATGGAGACCCTGGAGGACATGTTACTACACAGTATTGTTCCTGTTTCCAAGTCAAGGAGCTCCGCTCATATTCTTGCCTGGGACCTTCTCAGCATCATGGAGCAGTCAGAAAATGTTGAGCTGAGGTAATAATGAAAGTGAGGCTTGAGATATGGTGCGGTTTTATTGAATCTTTCCAACATTTTGAGGACAGAGCAAGAAAATGCTGTCAGCTCTAAAAGTAAAATGTTTTCAAAACTTCCAGACGACTTACGAAGAATGCGGGCACATCTTTCTTATTAAGGGATGAGTTATGACTCAACTTATTGCTGATCTTACGGAGAGCATTCTCTATAGTGGCTCACATCAGGTAGCACTGCTACATCATTCAAAGGACGCAAAAGTCTATGGTAAATGGGGATAGATTGTATGTCCTACCGTTCTTGTCAGGATGTTGTGGTGGAGCCTAATGTGAATAGCCTCCTTTTTCCATGATACATCCAGTCCTTGTCATTGTCAGTGAGGTAAACTTTTGGCCAGACAGGTTTATGGCATGCTCAGCTACAGAAAGAGGTCTTGGATTTAGTGATCCTTTTTTCTGTTTCCCTGAAAAATTTCTTTAATGTGAGTGCCTCATGATCTCTCAGGTTCACTGGTGTAGAAAGCAGGCCAGATTACAGTCTTGTATATCACTCCACACCTTTCCTTTTTCCTACCTTTGCCCTTGGTAGAAATTAAGAGTTCACATTTTCACAGACTTGCATTTCTGTCACATTTTAATCTTTGAGGAGTCCACACAATGAAATAACTATTTCCTGTAGCTATTTATATAAATACAATCATGATATTCCTTGAAGAAATTTACATTTCATTGAGTAGATTTTAAACTTTGACATTTAAAAAAGAATTATCAAAATTTCCACTCCAGGAGTTGAAATGAAAATGAAATGAATTGCCACTGTCTGTTTGCATGCTGGTCAATTATCACTCTGCTAGATCATATGGTTCACATCTTTAAATAATTTACGTGTAGTATAAAGTAAACGCTACGTAAATTTAATCCAGAATAGCTTTGAAAAATAAATTTCTAAAAAGTGAGTTTCCTCCCTTCCATCAAAGATTATAGTTTCTCTGCAAATACTGTGATCTGATTGGTTGTAAAATATGATATTTATTTTCACCTTTATATTCTATACAAAAAATATTAATTAATGATAATTATTTAATTATTGAAAAGAATTTTCATTATTTTTGACCTACTAACACATTTTCCTATTTGTTGTTTGTCAGTATTAGAATCTGGAGGTAAGTTTATAAAGAGTGATAATATTTGCCATTTGTTTCAGGCGTTACCTCCAGAAGGCGTGTATACAGTGGAATAGACAAGGAAAGATAAAACCAAGCTTGATTTCTGCCTTGGAGACACACATAAACACTGACAACAATCAGGTATTTACCAACACTCAGAGATTTATTGTCATATCAGTCTGGTGCAGAAAGTATTTCCAAATCTGACGATAGTCAGAAAAGAAAAAGAAAGGGAGAAAAATTCACTATACTATCAAAAATATATGATTTTAAGAAAAAAAAGAATCAAATAAATGTTTTTTTATTATTTCATTGACATATAGGGTCTAATGTTTTTCTCTTAATGTTGAATTAACAGCTCATTTGAGTGATTTTTGAGAATGAAAAAAAATCAGTTGTTAGTATGAAATCATACAAAGGCTTGTTTGGTCATTGGAAAGGGTTGATTTTTATATTCAAAGAATATTACTTAATTGTCTGTATGTAATTTCACGAAATAAGTCAATGTAAAATTGATTTGGTGTTTATGATGGTAGAATGCTTGGATGCTGCTCTCGGAAATAGCCCCAGCTGCCCCAAAACTTGGCCATAAGTTTGTTCTGGAATACTGGCAGAAACAACCAGCAGCTTCAGACGGTAGGTGGTGCCATTCTGGGTAAATACAGGCCACAGTGAATTAAGCCTGCTATTATAGCTATATGCCACTAAATCATGCCATATCACCAAGGATAGTTATTAATTATCAAGCTATTTAGAAGAACTATAATGTGCCAACAAGGGTCGGTATAGTCTACCAGTCGAAAGATTTATTTTGCATTCAAAACTAATTTTTTTGAATTTTGAAAGTAATACTCAATATAATGCAAAAATTTATTATTGGTTTTTAATAATTGCTGAAAATTTTACAAAGATTAAAACAGTTAATTTTGATTATATTCATTTATATATTTCTTAATTATTAACTGCATTTTTTTTTTTCAAAAGCACTTTGAGTTAGAAATTGTTTTTGAGTATCACCAATGATCGAAGTTTAATATGTTTATGGTCAACACTCTGTTTAATAATTTTGATGTTAACTGTAAAATGGCCTCTTACTTTATCATAGATTTATGATATATAAGAGGGTTTCATTGTATTTGTAAATCCTGCTTAGGTTAAATATTGTTTAGACATAAATATGAAATTGTTTGTTTAATCTTACTTGATGTAAACAATTCACACAATTCAAGTAAGTGCTATATTAATGTGACAAAATTGCTGTTCATATTTCGGGTTTGATAAATCCCTTTTTTCACACAGATTTGAGGTCAGTAATTGTATACCATTAACTGATAGAATCCCTGATTTGTTACAGAGGCTGACTATGTGACTCTGCAGAGAGTTCTCACTGTTATGAGCTGTACAGCTAAGAACATCCCAACTGTGGACCGTACCACTCTCATAGGTAAGTCACATTACTGATCTCCACGGACCGTTGCACTCTTATAGAGTCGAAAGGTCAATATCACTCCAGTGACCTCATTTGTAAGAGATTTTGACCAAAGTGGATACATGATTATGATATACTTTTTTTTATTGAGGATAGATAAAACACATGGCTAGCTAACGGCTTCTAAATAGTCTTCAAAGTTCAGTTCTGACAATGACTTTACTTTAGGTTTCAATGTCAAGATCGCTACTACTTATATTCAGAATTTTGCCAAACAAGAATACTTTTTCCCATGGAAGAGAGAGCATCTATGTCACCTTTTGTTAATTGTGATGGTTTCATCTGCCTATTTCTGTATATCAACTATTGTTGACAGGAAAAATTAATTTCTGTTTCTAGGTGATTTGAAAGCACGTCTGCTGCGGTTTGATTCTCCCACAGAACTCATAGCCATTACCATTAAAACATTGTCTAAGGTAAACTTTGTATAATTGAACAGCCATCATTTAAATTTCAGGGTATTAAGAAAAATTAATTTTTTTCTTCTGATATGTGAAAAGTAATTTCTTAAATCTGCTTTAGTTGCCAAAAATGGTCTATCATTTCCTTTTAAAAATTTTTTGAAAATTCGTTGAGAAAGAAGATTATTTCAGAATGTTTAATTCATATCATTGCTCAATTGTTCTCGGTGATCTGACTGTCCTGTAAAAATGGCAGAAAATGAATTTTGTGAAAATAATTATGATAGATACTGTCAAGGTTGTTATTCTCAAATGGCTCTAATTTTAGCTATTTTTGAAGAGGGAATAAAACTTCAAATTATATATATGTTTGAAATAGATATATTAAGTAAAGAAAGCAGCTTATCACATCAATTACATTGCATTAGTTTGGCTTTGTATTTTTTTGTAAAATTGCCAGACTTAAATCAGATAATTATAACATCTTTATTCTTGACTAATCTTGTATATAAATTAAAACCCACAGCTATGCAAGGCAGAGTCAGAGGATGCCAGTGACAAGAAGGGACAAGATGCATGGTGTGAAGAACTGCTGAACGTCTGTGACAAGTACCTTTCTCATGTCATACTAGAAGACAGCTGTGAGTTCTCTTCTTTTCTCATGTCACTCAAAATCTGAGTTCTCTTGCTTTCTTTTATCATAGCTGAAAAATCATGAGTTATCTACCTTTCTCATGTCCTAGTAGAAAACCCTTATTAGTTCTCTACCTTTCTTGCGTCATATTAGAAAACGTTTGTGAGGTTTTGACCTTTCTTATGTCATATTAAAAAAACACTTGTGAGTACTCTACCTTCCTCCTGTCATACTGGAAATCTCTAGTGAGTACTCAAACTAACTTATGTCGTTCTAGAAAATAATTAACTACAAGTTATGTAGGTAATAACTATCCATTTTTGGAAATTTTCTCCAGATTTCAAATCATTGGTATTGATATTTTTCGAAGATGTAAAGCTAAAACAAATATGGAATGGGATTTTCAAATGTACTTCCACAATTTTAGATGTTTAGAATAAAATCTCGTCTCTCTCGCTGAAAGGTAATATTTCCTTTTAATTGTGCTGATTGTCATTGCTCCAATATCCACAGTGCTAACTTCATGTTGGAAGAAAAGCTTTTTCCATTAATTTTGTACCCACTATTGGTCATTGTCTAGTTTATTAGCTCTAGATATGTGGTGTACAGATTTTCTCCTCCTAGATACTCCAGGGGTTATGATCACTTGCATGCTGTGCATGCCTTGGAACATTTCATTAAAAGAAATGTAGGTTAGGTGTACAACACCTTGTGGATAAGACCAGAAGGCTAGTTTGATCCTTTGATGTACATCAAACAAACCTTATGGTTGCATAAAAGTATTTTGTACTAGCTTTGAATATGTGTGTTGCTTTTTTGTAATCTTTAGTAATTTGTCAGGTTTTTTCTCCTGATACAGGTTCTAGACCAATCAAATTACTTTGCTTGTACCTTCAATTTTTTCATGACAACGTTCCAGGTTGCAAAGAGCAAAAGTGATTGTAACTCATGGAGTATCGAGGATGAGATTCTCTAAAGCTAAATACTTAGCGAGATTTTGCATTTTTTCTGCAACTACTAATGCAAAGCAAAAGCTATACAACACAGCACAGGGTTTAATTGTATCGGTATGTGTTGTGTTGTCAAAAAAATACTCCTGTGTTCATTACATTTTACATAATTCCATACCTGTGCTTTATTCTTCAGGCGGCATAGAAGATGAGGACTTGGTTGTGCGACACTTGTTTACGTTGGGAGAGGTTGTACAGATCTGTCCTGCCCGAGTCTCCAAACGCATCTCGCTCATCATAGAAAGCTTTATTGCAGCACCATGTTTATCGTCAATGCCGACCTCGTCACAGAATACAAATGCCCACACAGGTAAATCAAACACTAAATTATACATTATAAGATAATTGATCACTCATAATGCTGGATAATAGTTATCTCCTTTTAAACTGAGTCACTATAATTCACAATTTTTATTTCATATTCACAGCTTATTCATTGTATTTAATTCTTCTCAGTTTGACATAAAGTGACCTGTAACATTTCATTTCATATCGTACAACACCAAAAAAACAGTAAAATTTTGATTGAAAATTGATAGTAAATACTCTGTTTTTGATGTGGTTGTCCTATTTCATTTGTTTATGTTGGAAATGAGGCAGAAGAATAAGTAATAGTGATGTCACAAATTTCTAGGAAATGATAGTATTTCTGATAAAGATGTGTCAACAATTCCAGACACAGTCGTTAAATTTGACAGACAGCGACATTCAGAGTTAAAGCATAACAGAGATGATGCTTATCTCTGATTACCAAGGTTTATTTCCCTTATATGACCACCAATAAAACTAACAAGTCCATGTAGCAACCACCGGGGTGAATAGAACGGGGAAAATCCTGGATAAATTTGATATGTATTTATAAGAAAATTTTGTTTTTTCACTGAGCAAGTGACCTCTGTTAAGGTATGTTTGTAAACTCCCCCTCAGATCTCTGGCAGAGCAAAGAATCAGAAAACAGTGGTAGCTCAAATCCTGACTCTGATGGTCTCCTGGCTACACAACTTACACAGGCCCCATCATCCCAGCAAGAGCTCAACACTCAAGCTTTTACCCAGGGTACACAGATCTTCACCCAGTTCCGTGGCTCAAAGATGTCAAACAGGATCCGTGCCTTCGCCTTCATTACATTAGGTATGTTACATGTACTGTTGTAGAAATGGTGTGGTTGAGTCAGTTCAGTAACTTTACAGTGCACCAAGCTCAGATTCATGGATGCATTTCTGTCCTTGCTTGGGAAAAGTAAAATCTTTTGTTACTATGTACCAAGAAAAAGATGATATGACACCTGTAAAAAGGAACCTGATCACACAGATGTTCTTGTAGCCTTGTAGTCAAATACTGGATCAACTAATGACAAAGAAAATAAAAAAAGCCAAGCTGCTGTTGATGATGATTGAAAAGATTAACGATGAAATGTACTCCAATATGCTTTGTGTTTTGTTTTTTCCCCAATATAGTTGTGACCATTATACAGGTAAACCCTCACTCTTGTTGCAGTCTGTTGACAGAAGAATGATCTGGAAACATACATTTTGGCTTTAATTGAAGATATTTACATACTAGTTTCTCTGAATTTGCTGACTAAATCAAATGATTGACTATAATCAGCCTACAGCTTGTCAGTGCCCCTGTCCTTAAAACCTCTTATTATTGTTGTTATTGCAATATCTTCATCTCTCTTGTTATAGGGAAGATCTGCCTGCAGAACCCAAACCTTGCTAAGAAGTGTGTGGCAGCTTTGGCTCGTGAACTGGAAACCTCAACAGATACAGCCATTCGTAACAATGTCGTTATCATCATGTGTGACCTGTGTGTAAGGTACAAATGATTCCTCAGTCACAGCCATCTATAACTGTCATCATTTGATATGAATGATTGCAAGGTCACACCCTCTGTTTTCGGTCATATCATATTGTATGATATTATGGTCATCCCTATCTAATATCATTATCATCTTCTATGATTTTGTGTAGATAGAAATAGTCACTATCTCACATGATGCTGTATGGCCGTGCAAAACAATATCTTAATCAAAATGGTTTTGTTACTTATTGGGTTATGGTAAGCAGGAAAGCTATTTTACAAGTTTCATTTATGTCATGTTACCAGGTTTCCTGTTCCTCACATGTGCTTTTGTATTTAGGAAGACAAATGTTATCACAGATGTGAGATCATATAATACACTGAAATGTTTGTGTGCACATCGTGCATACATCATCCATATATGCGATAAGTATCCAAGTCAAAACTGTGTAATAGGATAACATTTTGTGTGGTGTGGTAAAAATGGTCGATTAATTTTTTTTGAAAGGAAATTAATAAGAAAAGGAAAACTTGTGCAGTGATGAATAAATAGTAACCATATGTATATCAAATGTATATCTGTAATTATAAAGGCCATTGTTAATTTAACATTTATCAAAATGCAAACACCTCAGAGAGTGGCAAGTGGTGTCACAGGCAACAAAAATTACTTTTATACGGGTATGTATTTGGCGTGTCCATACCGGCTATGTCTCCAGTGTAACAAACACAATACTCCGAATTTACTCAAGTGTATATTGATTCTCTACAAAATGATAGAAAAATTAAGAGTAATACAGAAGTAATAAGATTCTAGATGATTCATTGTTGAGACAAAAAAAAGAGATGTCAATTTATTGTTTCCATAATGTATATATGAGTGTCTGTGAACTAAGACTGGTTACGTGTGGCATTTTGTAAATGAAACACTTTAAATTATGAGTGTGTATCTGTTAGATCTACATTTGCCTGAACCATAAACTTATGGCTTAATAAGGAATTATATTTTAGAGTAGCAGCACTCTTATATATTGGAAAATTAAATTAACCTTATCCCACACATATTCCTATGTCATGTCTAAATTTATATGAACCAAGATAGAATTGTACATCTGTGTGATAAAACTGCACATTTTATGTACAGAAGCTGGAAAGCAAGTTTCACACGATGTACCTCTGTTGAAGAAATTGTGTACACATCTTGTAATGCTGTAAAATCCCATAGCTGTAAGATCCTGGTGTTTGACCCAAAGTACTATCAAATTTACTGATGGTTTCTGATTGAGTGTACTAGTGTTTACTGATATATTGTTAAAATTACTTTTATTTCCTGCAGATACACAACAACTGCTGATCGTTATATATCAAATATTGCTTCATGTCTAAAAGACGATTCGCCATTGGTTAGAAAACAAACTCTGACCCTCATTACTCGCCTCCTTCAGGTATGTATAAATGGTCTGGTTAAACTTAATTTCCTTAGATCTAGAGTTAGATTAACATTAGGGAATATTTATTAAGTAATTTTGACTGGACCTCAAAAATACAATCAACATATCGGAATTTACCTGGTGTAGAAACCCCTTCTTCTCTCTCTCAGTCCTGTCAACGTTCTTCTTGCTGGGTCGTGCTGAATATTAGGCTAGGTGTACAATTAAGAACGGGGCTCGCCTTCTAAATTATAGTTTTAGATCAGGTCAAGTAGCATAGATGGCCTCTCTCTACCTCATCTCTATATCCCTCTCTCTCCTATCAATCTTACTTTTCACCTCCTACTCTTTTTCCTATTTTTTCTCGTCCGCTAAAAGACTGAAAGGTCGTAATAGTGTATGTAAAAACCTGTTAAAATAGATGAAATAAAAATGAAATTAATTTCCTGTGTAACATCTAGCACTGACAATATATCTGAAATATTGACCAATTTCGCTACCTTCCATTAACTTTCTCATCTGGTTAGTTTACAAACTTTGAACACAGACTACTGTGAAATCAGATATACATTTAGAGCTCAATTTTCTTGATGTTTGAAAATTGACAATGACTTTGTGGATAAAATAGCTCCAGATGTCTGCTGACATCGATTTCAACAGTTCATGGACGTATGAATTCATGGATAATAAGTAAACACAAAGTCATTGGAAATAAATCTCTATGAAAATTAGTGGTTTTAGAATAACTCGTAGGCAGAGAAATTTTCTTTCATGTATTCTATCATCTTGGACAACAATTGGGACTTGTACGCGATGTAATAGAATGCATATGTCTTGTTTTTGTATATACAATTTATCTTGTTAATGTGAAATTATTTAATGTCCACATTCAATTATGCATTCACTGATTACCTATTTGTATAAAAGAAAACTTCTGTAAAAGAGAAAAAAGAAAATGTCAAAATTTATCTGTGAGGACTATTTTAGTAAATCATGTACACTTTGTACTTAATCCCAGGACTTCAAAATAAATCACTTCTGTCCAAGGTTTGGTTTTCTACCTATTACATATAGGGAAATCATCAACAGAATCCATGGATTGTCCCCCCAAATAAAATCTGCAGTCCTGGGGTTGGATTGATTTTTTACTGGAATTGCCTGGAGTTACAAAAATTAAGTTTTCAGAACATTTTAATGTTGGAGTGCAGATTTTTTCTTGGTCATCATTAATGCATCTTGAAAAGAAAAAAAAAATATCTGAAATAATTCTTGTCGAAGTTGAGTTTATATCATGATTGTGGAACATTGGTAGAGTATTGAATAACTTCAATTGAATTTGTTTCCAGGAAGACTTCATGAAATGGAAGGGGATTTTATTTTTTCGCTTTATCACCACTTTGCTGGACGAGTGTGATAAAATCACAGAGTTTGGTAAGAACAGAACTAGTCCATTCCATTGTAGAAAACAATTCTGCTTCAAATCCTTTTGTCGGCATGAGAAGAGTTTTTTAGGTCATCTGAAAATGACATAGTCATCATGCTTCAAATTTTCATTCAAACGACTTCTTCTCAAATACTTGGCACAAGAGGATACTGGCATGGAGCTCTACCAAGTTTGTTCAAATGAATGACCTTGACCCACTTTAAAGGTCACAGGGGTCAAATATGTTAAAATCTTTAAACAACTTCTTCTCATTAACCAAAAGGCTCAGAGTGCTGATATTGGGCCTGTGACATGCTGGGATGAAGGACTACCAAGTTTGTTCAAATGAATGACCTTGACCCACTTTCAAGGTCACAGGGGTCAAATATGTTAAAATATACAAAGGACTTCATCTCAATAAGCAAAAGTCTATGAGTGCCGATATTGGGTCTGTAGCATGCTGGGAGGAAAGGCTACCAAGTTTATTTAAATGAATGACCTAAAAAAAAGAACTTTCAAGGTCACAGGGGTCAAATATGTTAAAATATACAAATTCTGCAAAAGTCCATGAGTGCTGATATTGGGCTGTAAGATGCCAAGTTTGTTCAAATGAATTTTTTTCCTTTTATCATTTCATCACGATAACACTATATAATCATATATTTTGGTGGGACTCAGATGTCACTGTTTTCCAAAAAAGACACATTATCGGTGGCACTTGATTTCGAGGATAAATCCTGATCTGCTTGTACTCTAATCCATTTCAACTTTTTTTCCTTTTATCATTTCATAGTCCTATAAATACCTGAATTTGGAGTACCCACAAGTTAAATGAAAATAACTCCTCTCAAGAAAATGAATGATTTTATAGTGTACATTTCACTTCCACAAGCAAGTTTCATCCATGAGGTTTCTTATCAAAAATCCTTACTGTAAAATTATAAATTTTTTGGGGGGGGGCTCTAATTTTGAGAAATTTTTTTTTTTCTTCCAAAATTACATTTTTGTAGGTACTTTATTTTTTTTCATGGATAAATAGGACTGCTTCATAATTGTCAAAAAATTTATTGACATAAACCCCATGAAGAGTCATGATTTTTAGTGACTCAGAAAATTTCTTATTTCATTACTGAATGTTTTGTATGGTACAGGTTATAGTGAAATGATCAATGTTCATAGTTTAGTTTATATCCTTATTCTTCTGGCGGCTATGTACAGTATAGTCAGTTATTGTCGCAGGTCAGGATTTGAATTATTTTCATTTAAAACAATAGAATTTAATTTTTAAGAATGAAAGTTTCATTTTCTGAATATGAGAGGAGTTTCATGTATGTGATTAGTGATTTATTAATCAAGCATGTGTTGACCCCATGAACTTATTTTGGTATTTTTATGTTTTGTATTACAGCTGAGTTCTGCCTTATCCATATGCTGTTCCAGAGGTACCCATCCATGTTCTTCCACCATTTCATGGAATGCATTTTTCACTTCAATGCCTACCAGGGCCATGGAGGTTTGTGGTTGGATTGTATAGTAAATAACATCCTTTTAAAGAAATGAAGACTTAACTTGAACATGTCTTAATAATTCTTTAAATGTAACGTTCATCTTTTAAAAAAATATATATACAGAAAAGGAATATTCACTCAAAATATTGCTGTTCACCTAATTATTTCTGAAAGGCAACACTAATTGCTTCATGCAAATGTTGAATATAGTTTTCGTTGTTGACCAGATTTTTTTTTTAATCTAGCATTCCTCTTTAAAAAAATCACAATTGAAAAAAAAAAAATAAAAAAAAAATTGGTTGTTGACGTGTTAAGTCCTAAAACCTTTCACATCTTTACAAACCACGTCACACAAAAAGGATGACTTCATGTGGACCAAAGCCTACTATGACTCATTGTATGACACCAATTAGACAAGTGCATTGGCAAATTAAAAGCCAAAACAGCTGCTCATAAAGAAATTTGTAAAATCTCAATTGAATCCAAAAATAAGTGACCCATGAATAGTTGAAGTTAAACAGCTCTAATTTTCCTCCAAGGAATAAAATGTTTCTTGCTTTCCTGAGGAAGACTCTCATCAAAATTATTTCAAAATATCCCAGTGTTCAAGTATATGAAAATTCATTTATAGTGCTACTTGATGAGATGAGCATAAAATAGGTCTGAAGCCTGTGTTTCCAAAAACTATATACAAAATAGGAATTAAATCTAAAATTGTAGAAACAATACTGTACTTTCATTTATTTTCAAGTTCTCTGCCACAGTTTTTAGATTTCTTTAATGGCCATTGAAATGTTCTGTAGTGTTTTTAATAAGCATATACACCCTTAAATTTTACACTTTAATGAACAGGAATTCCTTTTTCATATCATCAGAATTCGATCAGTCACAAAATGGGCTTTATCCATGTGTGAATAACCTGTTATACTGTGCAATTTATGAAGGAGTTTAAAATTTGGTCATTAGGTTGATAATGGTAATGATAACTCTAGATATTAACAGAAATTTTACAATCATGTAGAACTGTCCAGAATTTATGAAAAAAAAAGTAAAAGACAACTACTTGTAGATTTTTTTAGACTCATGTTGTAACTTTTTAAAATTATAATTTTATTGTATATCTGTTTGAGAATAAATTCAAATTAAGAGATTCTGTGTATTGATGTTTCATAGCTTACAACAAATTTCATCAAAGTGAGAGAGACAAAGTAAAGTTTTCACTTTCTGGCAAGGACAACTTCAGGTATGTAATTATATTCTTATGGTTTGGATTGCATGCATACTAGGGAGTCAGTAAAACAGTGAAATAATGCTTTTATTATGTTTTAAAATGTGTTTCTATTAGTTTCCATTAGTTATCTTTAGTAACCACTACTAACCATCACTTACCACCATTTATAATCAGTTACTTGTAGATGCCATTAATTACAGTAAGTTGTTTTTAGTTACCAATGATTATCATCAAATACCACTAATTAACATCAATTATAATTAGTTAACTCTAGTTACCTTTGATTACCATCAAATACCACTAATTACAATCAATTATAATTAATTACCACTAATTACAATTTGTTACTCTTAGTTACCAATTGTTACTGTTATTTACCACTAGTGGTACCAGCAATTACCTTAAATTACCTCCAGTTACCTTTAGTTACTATCTGTTACCTTTAGTTACCATCTGATATCTTTTGTTATCACTAGTTACCATCAAATACTTTAAATAACCATCAAATAAAACTGTCTTACAGGAAACGACAGAAGCTGTACCTCTTTATGTTAGAGCACATGACTGACCCTCACAGGTTCCAGCTGACGGCAAAGATTGTACAAGAGGTTAGATATTGATAATATAATTGAGGGTTTCTACTCAACACAATGTCATGACTAGCAAATGTTTGCCTATAGCAGTTATGTTGCAGGTGATATATCTAGGCATCAGAGCTGTGATAGTATTACATGACAGACTGGAATATCTTACTCGGTAGAGAGCATGGTCATCAGACTGCACAGCATCATGTATGGTTCCATCCCTTATTGGACAGTTTGTGTTTCTCAGAAAGATGGAATACTGAAATGTCTTGTGCTGTTATGGTTGTCTTTGTGCATGACTATCTAAGTCGTTCCAGATAGCATGTGACGGCCTTGACGGGTCTCTGGTATGATGTTCTCTGAGGTAGCCATCTCACCTCAGAATGATCCTCATTGTTCATGGGGCCATAAACACTGATAAACAAACAAGCAAATTAACCTGACAATATACCTCTACTTTGGAGGTCAATAAGGTGAAATTTCAATGTACCTGAATGTATAAAGTGTTGCATATCATGCAGTTATCAGAGCAATGCAATTTGTTCTGTTGTGGTATCTATATATAGTATATGGAATTTGTATATGATCTTTAAAGGATACTTTTGATGAATTGTTTTGTTTGTAGATACTAGGAGGAGTAGTGGACGGGATAATTCCGTTGAATGAAGAGAGTGCCTGTTTGCTTCAAGATTCACTGGCGATCCTGGCCAGTAAGGTAAGGAACATTAACATTTGGTCAGTTGGTTTACTGTCACGAGGTTTCAGCTTTAGTCTCTTTTATTCATGAGAATGCAGTGTTATTATAACTTCTGGGATAGTCTGTATGGCTAGGTGTTTGACTTTATAATAATTATTTTGATTCCAATCATGCTTGCTATGCTATAGTTCTCATTATTTAATTCATTCATCAGAGTTTAAATTTCAGTTGTAAATGTTTGAACTTGTAAGAGAAACGCTAGATATAGATTGACACCCAGGCTAGACTTTGGAATATTTGGCTTAATTTTGTTTCAGAATTTCTGCATAAAACAGGGTCATTGCACACACATATTTCTTGGGATGTTATGACTCTCATTATGGGTTAAAATGGATTTTTTAAAAGAATTATTGGTCCATTGACTTGTATTTGACAGAAAATTCACAAACTGCATTTTCAGCTTTACATGTAACATTTCAAACATACGGCACAGGTGTGGTCGTTTCCCAATGAATAATTCTGTAACCCCTGAACTGTTTGAAGCAGGTTACACAAAAGTGTCCCATCATTATAATGATGATGAACTATGGTCATTTTCACATAACCTTGGGTGAAATAGTCAAGGTAGCACCACTTCCACTGCTTATTGGGGGTTGTGGATATTAGTTAGTCATCCTCAGAATGTTTCTAGTTCTTTCAGGGTTCAACCATTTCTACTGCTTATTGGAAAGCGATCTTCGTATATTGGATGTGCAATATCCTAGGTCCATCTATACCATAACCCGTAAACATTTCGACTTCTCAACAATACCTGATGCCAATTTTAAGGAAATTTGCATTGGAGCAAGAATATTCTTATCACAAGAACATTTGAGTTGTCCTATTTGTGTTTTTGTTTCAGGAAATCAAACTATCCTCGCTGAAGGTTAAGAATTCTGAAGATGTTGTTGCTGATGAACAAGAAATGGCTGCTGTTGTTATGGCGACTGCTAAGAAGACCTTAATAACCCAGGTAAATAAGAAGAAAAAGTAATGCTTCAACTTATGACAGAGTTAGCAAAGCGGAGATGAAGGTGATAATTTGCCATAGTTGCTGGCATCTATGTTAAATTTCTCAGAGAGTACAACAGCTGTAGTAAACTTTGTAATAGACTTTAACATTTGAGTGAGTTGGAACTGGGACGATGACATATCAAATTTTTCAGACTTTGTCATTTTACTTTATTTTAAAACCATTTAACACCTCTTTTTCTTTTCACAAGAGCTTAATACATAAATATAAACTTAATTAATTATTAAACAATTGTGAAACAAGCTATCAGCTTATATTAATCACTTGTGTTGGCTGAGGTAGAAGAGTGAGAGGGGTCTTATTGTGTAAGGAATTAAAATAACGTACTTTAAAAAATCAGTTAATTATCTTTGTAAATATGTTTTCTTTGTAGGTGTTGAAGAAGAATGTTATTGAGAATATTGTTCCTGTAGTTGTATCCCTCAAACACATGGTAAGTGACACAGTTCGTGATATGGTAATTCATTGTAAACACAACATTTGCTTCCTTCCTGTTTCTTATATTGTAAAATCATCAATTTTCATGAGACTCATTTTTTTGTGGTTTTTCATTAAAAATACTTTTTATATGAAAACTTGATTTCATGGGCAGACATATTTCATTAAATCTGCTTATACTAACTTGAAGAATTAATGGATCCACAAAATCAATAAAAATAAATTTCCCACAAAAGTTACCATTTGGACCCCTGCAGGTGACATGGGAAGAATATACCTGTTGACTCTCACAGCATATTATAAGAGGTGACATAATGGGGGGCTCTCCTTGTAGATCAAAATGTGGTTTCTCCGAAGTCTTCTCTGTATAGGGGACATCAGAGAGTCCAAGAATAGGACCTGCTGTAAATTTGGACACCCTGCAGAATCAAGTGTTTTCTTCCATGTCTTTTATTAAGGGTATGCTGAAGAGACCAAAATAGATCTGCTGCCACATAGCAGCACTCTGAATCTTGATATTTTCCTTCATTCCTCATTTCTCTCTGTGCTTTATTTTCCATGATTGGTGTCCCTCATGACATTCCCTCTGATATGACTGGCTATTGTGAAAATATTGAACTTTGACAAGCAATACAGATAGTTTGTTACCTCCCTTGTTTTTTATTAATCATTTACAATCTCCCCTGTTTTTCAGCTGGAGCAGCAAAGATCACCGCTTCAGAAGGATCTACTTTCCTACCTGATGGAACTCATGAAGGACTACAAAAATGAAGTGAAAGGTCAGTATGGCATACTTGGAATGTTTCAAATTTTTTGTTTATGAAGGTTTGTTTGAAAGTTGTGTTTTTAATGAAGCTCGGTTTGGCACATTATCATTAATTGTTATTAGTCAATTTGATTGTTGTGTCTCCTGCAGAGCTGGCGGACACTTAGGGATCACTTTGTCCGTTGTCACGCGTCATCGTCCGCATCGTTTGGCAGAGTTATGCCCCTTTCAACTTAGAAAATTTCCTGGGAATATTATAACACTTCAGGTGTTCATATGCGTATTGAAATGACAAAAGTTCAACAACCCAGGTTCCAAAGGTTCGCAGTTTTATTTAACATAATTCACCAGGTATGGCTCCACGAGAATAACAACAGGATACGTTACAACTAGAGTAAAACAGTGGACCGACGACCCGTCACACTGGTGTATAACTAAGTAATCTTCTTGGCGAAAAGTTCGAAAGTTCCTATAACATTTTAGGTTTCATATGGCCGAATGTGAGTAGCCGGAGACCGCAGGTTGGCGTCAGTAAAGGTTCTCCGAGCTGACTGCCCCCGCAAGTCTCCAGGGCTGCTTTTATAATACCTGTGACATATGAATGTCAGCGATTGGTCAACTCCCCTGCCCACAACATCCCAGCGGGAGTCAACACACCTGTTTTGCCCCAGGTCGGCTGACCTGTATCCATACAATCAAATTGTGTAAATTGAACTTAATGGATTTGTATTAATTGATATTTTGACCATCTTAGCATACCTGTTCTACCCCAGGTCGGCTGACCTGTATCCATACAATCAAATTGTGTAAATTGAACTTAATGGATTTGTATTAATTGATACTTTGACCATCTTGAAATGGTACTCTATTTGGCTCTTGACCAACGGCCACGTACGTTCATTCTTCCTACCCATTTATTTTATCAGCCTGTGTCATCTCCATGGTCCATTATCGTCCAGTTAACCCATTACCCTTAATGTACGATACACACAGTATTAACATTGTTTACGCTACTACAGGAAAACATGCTACCACAGGAAAACATGATTATGTCGCACTAATATATATAATATAAAATTCATATCTTGAAATAGTAATGAAACGGGATCATGTAATGATCATGTAATCATTACGTAATAAGGCCATTGTGTTACAATATACTTTTCTGGACTTTTTTGGCTTAGGCTTTGAGTTATCAAAATGAAATTTGGTATATGGCTTCTTGTTGCAAGGGTACAGATTAAGTTTAATTCCTGGCTGTCTGTGACCCTTTTTTGGCAGAGTTATGCCCCTTTGAACTCAGAAAATTCTCTGGGAATATTGTTTTTTTGACTTTCTTTGGTTATGCTTCAAGTTATAGAAATGAAATTTGGTATTACAACTTTATGGTTGAACGTTGCACATCCAGTTCAATTTCTGGGTGACCGTGACACTTTATGCAAGCGACACATACAGTTCCGAGGAACTCTTGTTTTGACTATATCATCTGTTGTTTTGTCCTCTATATCCACATTCCTGTAAAAAATTGAACATTTATATTGCTGTGATAATTTTCTGTTCTTTTTAATTCCCTCAAGCATTCAATGTTCCCCTAATAATGAATTTGTATATAACTACTTCGCAAGAGGAACAGTTTACCTGTTTATCACCAGAGTAAGAAACATATGTACAAAGAAAGGCACAAGGAACATAAAACAAAGCAATAAAAAATATGTAAAAAATTCGGCATGTCTGGGGCTATTCATTCGATAAACACCAGTAAAAATCTAACATGATTACTTAATATATATGCTAGACTCCGAGATGTCAGAGAAGTTAAATAACATTACATAATGAAGTATGATGCCCAAATGGAAGCTGTACCACAATTGAAATACCCCCAAATCTTCATTATGTAATTTGTAAGTCCCCCAAGAATTCTTTAATCAAATTTGTTCCCTTCAGTTACATGGACTCAGACAACATTTTCTCCTGCTAAGCTTACTTAGGGCAACTAGGTCTAACTGAAGTCTTGTCAATTACCACAGCTGTTATAGCCTCATAGCCCAGTTATGTTGATGTTCAATAACTGTGTAGCTGAAACTTATATTTACTCTTGTGTTTTTTGTTCATAAATGAGTGTTTATGGCATTGGTGAAATATATTTTCATGACAAATGTATATTTACAGAAATTTTGTCAGCTGACAAGCAGTTGGCCAGTGAAATTGAGTTTGATCTTCGGAAATTTGAGGAACATCAGGAGGATCAGGCACAGAAGAAACTAAATGCTGCTCCTAGTGTACAGGTATTGATTTAATATCTACATGTTACAGGTCAGGATCACATAGTTAGAAACATATGAGGAGCAGAGATAGTGACAGTTTCTTTATGTACAAAAAGAATTACACTCACCATAAAAAAGTATCTCGTATAAAGCAGTTTTAGCTCATTCAGAGAAATGGTCTAGAGGGACTCGGGCTGGAATTTCATTTTGTTTGTTTTTTGTTTTATTTCAGCTAAGTATTAGTACTATATTAACAAATATAATATCTAGATGAACATCTCAAATCGGGAAAAAATAGAAATTTGAGTTTATTCCCTTTATTATTTCTAAGGTTGGAAAACATAGGATTCTGATGATTTGGAGAACTTTTCCGTATTTATAATTTGATACACTCCTTCAATAAACCATATAACAACTTAATTAATCATTTATACTTGTATACATGAGAGTAGGTGTAATTATGTTTTGCAGACATTTTCTAGTTTCTGACTTTTTTAGAGGCAAATTGTTTAAGTAATCATTAAAGTTTGTACAGTGAGGAATATCTCTTTAATTTAGATTTATTTGGCAATACAAACTTTTATGAATGGTCACAGGGTACTCCAGTTGCACGACTTGGTTCGCCGTCTAAAGGAGCCACTCCTGCCAGGACTGCACAAGGCTCTACCCCAGTCACACCTCAGCAAGTGGCTGCTTCTCCTCACCCCAAGACCCCAGGCACAGCTAATCCTTCCACCCCCAGGGTAGGACCCCCTCCTAAGCAGACTACACCAAGGTTGTCACCCACTACAACACCTCCAGGACCTGTCCAGAGGCCTACTACAAACAGGTTAGCATACACTGCATTTGGTAATTTTCTGTTTGCCTATTCAAAAAATACACATATTTTTTCTCTGAGACAGTCTCGGTACAGTATTCCTCTTACAATACATATAATATAGGTCAGAAGTCCTCATATTGCTATTCCAGTAAAACATCTACCGTACTCCAGGACAGGACTCATATAGGAGTACCACCCATAAAATTTGATTGCCAATTTGCTTTAAAATGATAAGCAAGAAACCAAATCATGGATGGAAGTTATTCATTGTTAGGTACAATGTACTGGGTTTAGATAGATGTTTTATTGGAATAGTGCTTACACTTCAATAGCATTTTTAGTTGAGTACCAACAGATGCAAGTCAGTGTCCTGTAATAAGCCCACCCCTTGACTTTTAGCCAGGAGTTCTGTGATGGCTTACTGGGCTTATTGCAAAATCAATACATTATAAACTTCGCTATGAGTTCTACCGCACAACTTCAAATCACGGCACTTTTGTTTTTTTCCTAGAAAAGAAACCTCTCTATCAACCATTGCTATCATGAATTCTGCTAGGAAAATGGCTCAGGTTATGAACCAACATAGGAAGAGTCTATCTGCGTCTCCAGACCATGGCAGAAAATCCTTAACCCTCAACACAAAGTCCCCAACTGGCAACAACACTAAAGACCAGGAAGCTGGCCAGTCTGACAGCAGAATTCGACGAGTTCAAATCATATGTCATCCACCGGAAGAGGATGAAGACGAGAGCCCAGAGGTCAGAAACTGAGTGTCCTGTGCGTATGTGCACACCCCTTTAAACAGTAAATATCCAGAGTTTAGTTGTTTGATAACTTGCTTGAATGCAATAGCCAGGGGAAAATTATTAGTCTGGATGTTTTGCTGGAATAACCCTACCTTATGTAAGTAAGAAAAATCTGCAAGAAAACATATTGGCTATTTCATATCTCAGATTATCTAAAATTGACATTGGTAATAGAAATATTGAACATTTTTTGTTTAACAGGTGATGGGAGAGAGAAACACAAGGCTGACGCCACGCTACCCTAATCGCACAAACAGAGCTATTAGTACGCCATCTGGTGGGTACAAATTTAAAGTTATATTCAGTAAAATTGTATATTTATGTGGGACTTATTTTTCATGGTTTTCAAAAAAAGTACTTCTTCGTGATATCATGGATAGATATAGATCGGTAAATCTACTTATTTTTGAAATTCATTGCCGTATGAATATGTGGATGTGTAGAGTACCCATGAAACGAACAAAAATAAAATCCCACAAAAATTAAAGATTTCCCCTTCAGGTATATAGACATTAGGTTACAAGTTACCTGTAAATTTTATCTTCTTTTAAGGTCAAGAAAAGGCTATTTTTAACAGTATTGTGATAAAATGACTTAACCTCTTCAGTGGTTGACCAGTAAGCTCATATCTTTATTTCACAATATTAGTAAATACATGTTTACTTTGATCCAAATACACCATGCTATTTAGCATGATTTATCATCATAATTAAATTGTACAATTTTGTAAATTTAAATGCTTTTTCTGATGGATAACCATCTTCATTTTTGTCTAACATTTATCAAATTCAGACAATTCTCCTAAAGGTAAGACATTCATGTTATACATATGTAAAGCTTTAAACACTTTATAACCTACAGATTGTTGTGCAGAGATCTTCAAAAAGTTTTTATAATATATCACAAGCTTTTATATGGAGGCATTAAGTTTTAAAGCTAACTATTCTTTCTCTCTGTTTTTGTCCATTTCTCCTCTTACTTTGTGCCCTTGCTATTTTAAATTTTTTTTATATATTCTTTTTTGTTTGGAGAAAATGACTAAATCTGATTTGTAGCTTCAAACTATGGGGTTACCGATCAAATTTCGATCTTGGTAAAAAAATCCAAATTTTATTTTATTGCCTTTTGCACTTTGATTATTGTGTAAGTTGCTGTTTTCCAGTTTTTTCCATTATTTGGAGATAAAGGCTGTATATCTTGCTGGTAGCTTCAAAATACAGGTTACAGATTAAATTCAAATCAGAGTAGAAAAAAAATAAAGTTAAGTGCAGTTATTGCCCTTTGCAAATTTATAATTTGTGCTTCAGCTTTATGGACACCTTTCTGTTATATTCAGAATAATGACTAACACATACGATTCAATTTCTGTGATATTTCACATTGAAGTATTGTATTACAGGATCTGCTGGACTTTCATGTTACATTTTTTCAGCATCCCTTGAATTTACATTGGTGTAAATAAGTTCTCATTTACTTGAGGCATTTGTACCGTGTCCTACAATGATGAGACAGTACTGTCAGTAATTTACCTGTGGAACCAAATATAGAATATTTATTAATTTATTTGTTTATGTGTTTATGCTCTACATCATTACTCAACAAACATTATTTTTTGCCAAATATGTTTGGGAAAACAGGACTGTTTAGTTTGGTAATATACCATGAACAATTTTGCCATTTCATCCCATAATCATTATGCTATTGGTTATTCGCTTTTAAAATTGTTGGCGTACCTCCTGCTGCAATTTCTGTCAAATATTAAATTGGAGGGAGGAGTCACTTTTTTTATTATTTTGTTTTTGTTTTGTTTTTTTTTTCACAATTTTTGTTTCACAGTAGATTAGTCTGCTCACTGATGTAGTGGATTTTCTTTTTTTTATATAACATTGCACTTAGACCTGCAAACTTGCTGTTTATTAGTGCTGTTGATGGTTACACCATTATCACTTCCCCTAAACAAATATTATAGTTTATGCCTCTCCTCTTCCTGGTTGCTACAAGTAATACCCTGGAACTGAAGTGTATTTGTTTGTTGTTAAAACTTTTAATGAATAATTTGAAATGCTTCATCGAAGGTATATTTATGATTCATCTATGTATTTCACTTTTTTTTGTTTGGTTTTTTTAATGTTGCATTGCATATATACAACAGTTATGCCCCTTTTCCTTGATATATATTTTCAGTTTCAAATATTTTAGTTTAGTTTAGTTTATTACCAGTGCAGGATCGTTACGATCCTCTATACCGGTCTCAGTGATACAATAATAATGTTTATAATTATTGTCATTTGAGACGTCAGATGCAGGAACTACAGAATTTCTGATTTATAATTATATACCAGTTCTTGATTTGCCCAGTGTTCATCTAATCTATTTTTGAAAGAGTTAACAGTTGGTGCCGATACAATATACTCCGGAAGACTGTCCATATTCTGACCACACGCAAAGCTAAAGAATGTTTCCTGATGTCAAATTTACAGTGCTGCATTTTCATATGAGTTGTGCCTTTTTTATTTATTAGAGATATTTTCCTATCCTAGGCATCTTTGTTACAAAGAAAAAAAAAAGAAGTTAGTTCTGCCTCTTCAGAGTAAGATTTTTTATCTGGATGTTTACAGGTGTGCTGAACAACATTACTTTCCATAATATGGACCAAAACATGACGATGGTACCCCCATCTCCTATACCAACCTCCTTACCGATACGAGTATACAGTGATGATGATACAGGTAAGTCTTCACACCTCCATCCCTTCACCTTAACTGATACACGTATACAATACTGAGACATGTAAGTCTTCAATACTCCATTCCAACATATTTACCTATACAAGTATACATTGATGGGACAAGTAAAGTCTTCACACTCTTATCCCTTCATCTTTATCCATAGACGTATACAGTGATGACAATGCAAGTTTACACCTCCTGTCCTACATCCCTAGTAAGATTTATTAGAATGTCATAATTGCAGTTTGATTTGACAATTATATGGATGGTTATTGTTCTATTTCCATAGTTTCCATACAGTTATATCTTTGAATTTGGTTTTTCATGTGAAAAGTTTATAAATATTTTTTCAATTTTTTTTTATTTTAGTCACTCCTCTAACTCCTACCAAAGGTCGTAACAAAGAAAAAATACCCGAGGACATCATTTTTATGTTTTCACCGGACAAGCCGTAAGTTATTTGAATACCTATAACTGTGTTGGATCAGTTTTGCACAACACAAATATTTAATCTACCTGAATCAATCTAGATATCATAAATCACTTTTTATATGAGAGTTTTACTGTGTTTTTATGCAGCAATTTACACAAGTTAAGTAAAGTGCCAACAGAAACAATAGGATAATCATCTTTTGATTCAAACTGTATCTTGTTTTTTTTCAGACTCCCAAAACCAAGAAAGTGGAATGTACACTCACCGGTAAGGACTTAAACCAAAAGACACTTATCATATCTTAATGATCTCCTCCTCCTCCTCCTCCTCTATCTCCTCTATCTCCTCTATGCAATAGTTTCTGTTCTTATTTGATGATATGACATATCAGTTAAGCCGGTCTCTTGTTTGATGGAGTTGGTACTAACTATAGTATTTTAATGTTGCTTTAGTTTCCATGTACTTGTAAATAAAGTTCTTTAAGCGGCTTCTGATTCTGATTGGTTGAGAGGAGCGGGGAGTGCCAGGGGGGTTTCCTGTGATTGCTGGCTATCAATCACAACATCAAATTTCAACATTTTTTTTCTATTTAAAGTTTTACAATTTATTTTGTATTGTCAATCTTGTAGATTGAATTCCTAATATGTGAATATATTTTATGTTCTACCAGGCTCCAGTGGTTTCACAGAAAAGTAGGTTGTCGCATGTTGAGGAAGGAAACCAGGAAAACCCTCCTGAAGACAGCATCATCAATCTAACAAAAGAAAAACCTTCGTCTAGAGGGAATAAAAAGCCGGCTATACGGAAAAGTGGACGCCATAAAAAGTCTGTTGCGTCATAAACTGTTACAGATATATTTTCTAAATGTGATATTAAGATTGTAAATCTATTAGATTTACATCTGCATGTTAAAGAAGTGTTTTTAAAAGAAATGTGTACCATCCTGGAAGTATACTTTTTTTTTAAGGGATGATATTTTCACTATTTCGTAAGGCATTAACTGGATTAGATAAGTTTGATCTGTGAAATAATAAGACATGTGAATATTATCCATGATAGAATTAAACTACAACTGGAGACTGTTGGCCATGTAACAAGCCAACTTGGCCAAGCTTCTCTAATTGTCCAAGGTTATTTTGACAAGTACAATTGTTTTTGAACAGTACATATGGATTATTTGTTACATAGTACGGAATCGTTGCATTTCAATGCTTAAATTATGTCATTAGTATGAATTTCACAGATGTTTTATCTAGAGTCAACAATCGTGTATTTAAAACTTGACATGGAGAGCAATACTCAGGAAAATTAAATATCCTCTTATTAACAAATTTCTAAATTTTAATTTTAATTTTCTGGATATACAAGTGAAAAGCACGAAAAGTTTGACTTGTGAAACAATTTAAAATGATTGCAACCACAAATATGTGCAGTATAACATTTACATTCAATAATGTGACAAAATTTGATGAAACAAGGATGAAGAAAAGCCAACACGACAGTCACTGAAATCTTCATATATTGATTTTCAAAAGTGAAATATTGTGTGAAAGAGGGAGAAATTTATGAAAGACATTAAAGTTTGTATGAGGATTGATATATGATAGTAATCAGCATGAGATGTACTCAGTGATGCCAGCCAAAGCTTCATTGTAGTAACTATCATCTTTCCTTCAACTTGTTAAAAAATTGAAAATTAAATTTTTAATCTTATACTATCAAAATAATGTTCAAACATCCTTATCTAAATATATGTAAATGTGATAAGTATATACTTGAATTGATTATAAGGTCTTTATAACCCTCATAAAAACTGTGTTTGTTTTGATTTAAAAGACCAATGACCAGGTATTAGATGACTTCAGGTCGGCAACAATGCATATGAGACTTTAATTTAGGAATTACTTGTAACATGTAACATTTTAGAGAGGACAGATTTTTTTTTTTTTTTATTTATTGACTTGATGTTGTGTCTAACGTTATTAGTTCTGACATCATAGAAAACATTATAAGAGCTTGAGGTATACTCTTTATATAGGGAAACGGGTTATAAAACTTTTCCTTTTCATCTAGTGTTAAATTAGTCCATAAGGAATCAATCTTCCCCCAAGCGTAAAGTAATCTTGATGTCTTTATTAATTATTATCCCACACTGTAGTCATCTGATTTGAAAAATTATATTGTACTATGAAACCTGTTTCTTTAAATCAGATAACACAGTGTCAGTAAATCCGTTAGGATTCATCTGTGAGGAACCTGGACCGACTTTGTGTAACAGAAAAATACCTGGGTATATATGTCATCAAGCATTGTATATGTCATGCTCATTGTCCGTTTCTCAATATATGGGTACTAATGCTTTAACTATGATAACCTAATCATATTCCTCTATTGTTTACCTACTGTCACATAGATGTGTCGGCCTATAGGTCGATCTGGAAGGCCACAGTATACGTATACATCCTTCACTTACTTGTCAAGTCTATTCTGCTGTATTCAAATTTACAACAACCAGTTACCGAATTTTTCCTGAAAAAAGCCCTTGTCTGGTAATAAGTCCACCTAGTTATTTTGTTCTACAATAATCACACCCCCTGACTTTGAGTCAGACTTTGTATGTAATAGTCCTCAGGACTTTTTGCAAGATAAACAAGGGACAAGTCAGTCTGGAAACTCTTTAAAGTTTCCAGTCACTTTTAACAGAACAATCTCACCATTTCTATCAATCTGTGATAACCTTAGCATAAATATAACTTCTGCAAGCAAAAGTATTGGTGGTACCTATTAGCAATGAATTGAGACTGATTTGAATGAAGTTTCTACAGACCGACGCTGTTTTTTAAAGATATGCTGGAAGACCATGTTTCTCAACACATTTTGAATACTGCATAAAAAGCATGTGAATTTGCAAAATGCATTACTCTTTAACTTTTTTTCTGTTTTTTTTTAAGTAGTAATGATGAACCAATAATTTAAGGAAGAAATATATCTTTATAAAAATAAATATGTGTGTTTTTTTTTGTTGTCATTCAAAATCTGGCTTCAGATATTATCCTGAAACAGACCAACATCATCATGTTTATTGTATACATATTTTTGATAAGGGGACAGGCTCCCAGTGACAGGTGCACGGATAACTTCTGCTGGGCCTGATTTAACTGTCCATAGAGACCAATCTTTCACTCATTTACTGATATGGCTGAAAAGAAATGGACATGGTAATTGCTACTTGCATTTTCAGTCATTGCCTGTGGTCCATGATCCATAAAGTTCCACCAGTGTGATAATGGTGGCGTTTCTTCTTGAAATGTTTTTTCAAGCACTACTGGATGACCTATGACAAGAGATTGTGGATTATTAAATACAATTTGTAATTAAAGGATCAATTTTTATCAATTTGTCCATAAGTTTTGGACCAAAAGGAGTTAGTATCACTGTTATAAATTGTGTTATAAAATGTTTTAATGCACAATGTTGGAATTGCCTTTATCCTGTTGGCATTGATTTGCCCATGAGTACCAACTTGAAGCAGTTCAATGCATTTATTTTTGTTTTGTCATAAGGGAAGGAAACTTCAAGCTGTTTGCATCATTTGCAATATTCCTAGGTCACAGGGGAAGGCTGGCGTCCTCGAACCTGTCTATCCAGCTGGTCCCACAAGTGTTCAATAGAAGATAGATCGGGACTGCATGGCGGCCTGTCCAGTGGATGGATATTGTTCGTGAGAAAGTCGCGACAGATCCTCTACATGGGGCCGAGCATTATCCTGCTGGAATGTGAGGTTGTTTTGCTGCAATAACGGGGCAACATGGGGTCGGAGGATCTCATCTCTATACCAAACATCAGTTTAATTACACGCTACCACAACCAGTGGTGATTTTAACTCCATGTGAGTTTCTTTCCCACACCATAACCGTTGCACCCCCAAACCTTTTCGTCTTTACTACGCAGCAGCAGGCAAAACGTTCTCCGCAACGTCGAACGTCTGCTCGAAAAAAAGTGAACTGGGACTCATCAGTAAACAAGACCCGCCTACACCGCCTCAATGGGATTATTCTGGGGGCATGTGCCGCCACTCAAGACAAACGACGCTGGCGACGAGCAGCGGTAAGGGGCAGACCTACAAACGGATGACGTGCCCGCAGACCAACATCCAATACTCGTTTCCTTACAGTTTTTTCATGGATTGGACGGTTATGACTACCTATGCTATGAAGGGCAATAAGGTGCTGATTGCGCAAGACGAGTAAACCTGTCCTGACGTTGTGACGTCACGCGCGGTCGCCCAGACCTAGGTCCGTCAGCAACCCACCCAGTTTCCCTTAGACGTCTAACAAGGTATCTGTTGTGGTGATATGGACACAGAAATGTCTGGCAATCTGTATTTGCCTTTGACCTTCCATAATCATCGCAATGGCCTGACCCCTCGGAACTTCCGTTAGCCGTGCCATTATTTAATGCTATGAGAAATTAATCGAAATATCGGAAAATAATGTGTTTCTAAGAAGACTACCTAATAGTATGACGAGCAGTGTAACTCAATGTCACAACACTGCTGTGCTCGAGATGTTCCCGTTTCGTGCTTTCTCCGTAAGTCATCGTCACACAATACAATACAAGTTGCTTGACCGATTTTTATCGTTTTTGAACAACGCGTTCACATGATAGTGTAGATAATGTCACCCTGCTTTTTTATCCCTGGAGTATACAAAGTCTTAATTTGAACACTGCCGCTTGTGTTCTGCAGACTGATTATCATATACGTATAGCGTTCTCGTACACTTCGGTCTTTTCATCTGCTTTTATCATTCTTGGAGATTGTAAACAGTTATGAATGAAACAAACACGCACACGGAATAACAAAAAATATTTATTATTTTGTTAAAACAATAAAGATTATAAAGTTTGTAGATTTGTTCTTGTTTAGTAGTCACGCGTTTCTGAAAAAAGAACATGCATATAAATACCATAGCATATTAAAAACTGATTCATTTATAATTTTATAAAGTTTAAATTAGATTTTATCATATTACAAATTCCTTCATAAAATCTAGTCTATTACTCTCATTGACTAAATCATCGTGGAGTGATAACGAAGGATTTTCACTGCCTGTTTAGTTTTACTATTACGCCATGTTTGCAAACAGTAGCTAGACATTGTAACCCACAGACAATGACGCAAGATGGAATTTCACGAATATTTTTTATGCTACGCAAGCTGTTTATTCTGAATGAGTGAAAACATTGATATGTCTGAATCAGTTTTCAGAATTTTGCAACATGCACCTAGGAGATATCTCCATTCGACGAATTATTAACATGTCCCTGTAACCTATAGTGGAGGCATTCATTCGTATATGGTCTACCTTCATTCAAGTCAAACCATGTTTTAGTTACAATGAAATCAATGAATCATGAGCAAGACGATTTTTCAAACGAGGTTCAAATTAAGACATACGTTTTCTTTTTCTCGAGATAGAAATTTTGTCGCAACATGTGTATCATAGATACGGGCCTGGCTATGCTAATTAGGTCGGAATTTAATCATAAAAAAATCCACGAAAAAGGAACTGACAATAGCCAAACAACGCAAACCTGTCGTTAATTATATTATCAATTTTAGAAATAGTCCATTTAAATCAGTTCTATATAAAATTTGTGAAAAATTCTCTTCCAGAATCATGACTTACTTTTTCAAAATACACTCAAAAATGAGGACTGTCATTGATAGTTATTGAATTACACAAAATTTGTTTTTCTCTAATGGTCATAACGTCGATTATCGTTAACTTTGTTCTAATAAGGATTAAGACTCGATCGCGTGAAGAACATAGCAAATAAATAATAATTTTCTACATTAATCTAGTTGAATGATGATAGTTGTGCACAAAACAGTTCCAATGAAAAATAAAACTTATACATTTGTCTTCCCGGAGAAAGGATTACTATCTAAGATTGATATATATATATATATATATATATATATATATATATATATATATATATATATATATACTTAATTTGATTAAAGGATTTCGTGTATTGTGATTAAAATCATAGTTGTTAATTAAATTTTGCTCGGTGCTATCTGTACATACAAGAAGACAATGAAAAAATAACTTGCAAATCCTCTGAAATATAGGTGATGATCAAAATAAAGCTTTACCTCTCCTTCCGAATGTTCCCTGTATCCCTCCTGTAGTGTGTCCGTTGTGGTCCACATCTAGTGTGGCTGTCTCCTTAAACCCTCCGAGGTCCACTCCTGCGTTCACTCCTCCACTAAAGTCGAGGTTGTGATCAATGTCCACATGTCCTTGAGCATGTGCAATGCCTCCAAGATCAACCCCGACATCGCCCCCTCCACTAAAGTGTCCATTGTCGTAGTTGGCATGGACACCAGCTGTTCCGAACTTTCCCACATTGCCAGATACACCAACATCACCTCCAGACAGATCACCATGAGAAAAGTGGGCGTGGCCGGACACACTTCCTACTGGTGTATGTACACTTCCACCAACGCTCGAACTACCATCGCCTTTAGCTCCGCTATCGATACTGCCACCGAAGGAGTCGGTGAAATATCGTCTCTGTCGCTCGTTTACTTCTGAAATGTTGTTCATATGGAAGGTATTTTAATAAGAGTTAAGACTCATTCGCTTGCCTATTAATTTGTACAAAATCGTCTTTTCGGATATTCTCAGAGCAATGTACAAAAGACAGGAAGTGAATAGCACCTTATAATAGAACTTTCAATAAGATAAGTAGTTTTTATATTTTAAAAATGCCAAAATCTAGATGGAAAGGTGCAGTAGTACCATATTTCAATATATATTGTACATTTGAATATTTTTGAAAATTTTAGAAGAACGTGTAGTTCTCTGAACCATGCCATTATTCGAATAAATAAAAACGTGTCATGCAATTGACGGCAAACCTCGGAAGCTAATAGTCACTTCTAATTGTTATAGACGAATAGTCGTTTTCGTAAAAATTATCATTTAAAATGTTTGAAGGATTAAATTGAAAGGTTTGGTTGTAGTTTTCAAGAGATCATATTACAACAGAAATTTTGGACGTATACCAATCCTCATAAAGGTTGTTTTATTTGCTAATTTTCGGTGATTTACCAAAAGATTCATTTGTGAACGGTGGGCTCTGTTTGAAGAAGATAGGAAAGAGATATGTTTTTGCATTAATCTAGTTATGTTTGGTACTAGCTTTAAATAAAACAGGACAATGAAAAAACAACATAAACATTTGTTCTGTTGGCGAAAGGATAATTATCGACGTTTGACATGTTTTGAATTTGATTAAAGGATTTCGTGTACTGTAATTAAAATCATAGTTGTTTACACAAATCCTCTGAAATATAGATGTTGATCAAAATAAATCTTTACCTCTCCTTCCGAATGTTCCCTGTATCCCTCCTGTAGTGTGTCCGTTGTGGTCCACATCTAGTGTGGCTGTCTCCTTAAACCCTCCGAGGTCCACTCCTGCGTTCACTCCTCCACTAACGTCGAGGTTGTGATCAATGTCCACATGTCCTTGAGCATGTGCAATGCCTCCAAAATCAACTCCGGCATCGACCCCTCCACTTAGGTGTCCATTGTCGTAGTTGGCATGGACACCAGCTGTTCCGAACTTTCCCACATTGCCAGATACACCAAAATCACCTCCGGACAGATCACCATGAGAAAAGTGGGCGTGGCCGGACACACTTCCTACTGGTGTATGTACACTTCCACCAACGCTCGAACTACCATCGCCTTTAGCTCCGCTATCGATACTGCCACCGAAGGAGTCGGTGAAAAATCGTCTCTGTTGCTCGTTTACTTCTGAAATGTTCATATGGACGATTATCATCAACGGTAATTTAGTAAGAGTTAAGACTCATTCGCTTGCCTATTACTTTGTACAAAATCGTCTTTTCGGATATTCTCAGAGCATTGTACAAAAGACAGGAAGTGAATAGCACCTTCTGATAGAACTTTCGATAAGATCAGTAGTTTTTATATTTTAAAAATGCCAAAATCTAGATGGAAAGGTGCAGAAGTGCCATATTTCAATATATATTGTACATTTGAATATTTTTTAAAAAGATAGAAGAACATGTGTAGTTCTCTGACCCATGCCATTATTCGAATAAATAAAACGTGTCATGCAATTTACGGCAAACCTCGGAAGCTAATAGTCACTTCTAATTGTTGTTAGTCTAATAGTCGTTTTCAGTAAAATCATCATTTCTAAATGTTTGAACGATTGAAGTGAAAGTTTGGTTGTAGTTTTCAAGACAACATATTACAACAGAAATTTTGGACGTATATCAATCCTCATGAAGGTTGTTTTATTGGTTAATTTTCGGTGATTTACCAAAAGATTCATTTGCGAACGGTGAGTTCTGTTTGAATAAGATAGGAAAGAGATATCATTATTTATTTGTGCATTAATCTACTTATGCTTGATACTAGCTTTACATTAAACAGGACAATGAAAAAATCAACATAAACATTTGTTCTGTTGGAGAAAGGATTACTTTCCCGATGTTTGACATGTTTTGAAATTGATTAAAGGGTTTCGTGTACAGTGATTGAAACCATAGTTGTTTACACAAATTCTCTGAAATATAGGTGATGATCAAAATTAAACTTTACCTCTCCTTCCGAATGTTCCCTGTATCCCTCCTGTAGTGTGTCCGTTGTGGTCCACATCTAGTGTGGCTGTCTCCTTAAACCCTCCGAGGTCCACTCCTGCGTTTACTCCTCCACTAAAGTCGAGGTTGTGATCAATGTCCACATGTCCTTGAGCATGTGCAATGCCTCCAAAATCAACTCCGGCATCGACCCCTCCACTTAGGTGTCCATTGTCGTAGTTGGCATGGACACCAGCTGTTCCGAACTTTCCCACATTGCCAGATACACCAACATCACCTCCAGATAGATCACCATGAGAAAAGTGGGCGTGGCCGGACACACTTCCTACTGGTGTATGTACACTTCCACCCAGACTCGAACTACCATCGCCTTTAGCTCCGCTATCGATACTGCCACCGAAGGAGTCGGTGAAAAATCGTCTCTGTTGCTCGTTTACTTCTGAAATGTTCATATGGACGATTATCATCAACGGTAATTTAGTAAGAGTTAAGACTCATTCGCTTGCCTATTACTTTGTACAAAATCGTCTTTTCGGATATTCTCAGAGCAATGTTCAAAAGTCAGGAAGTGAATAACACATTATAATAGAACTTTCAATAAGATAAGTAGTCTTTATATTTTAAAAATGCTAAAACCTAGATGGAAAGGTGCAGTAGTGTCATATTTCAATATATATTGTACATTTGAATATTTTTGAAAATATGGAAGAACCTGTGTAGTTCTCTGAACCGTGCCATTATTCGAATAAATAAAAACGTGTCATGCAGTTGACGGTAAACCTCGGAAGCTAATAGTCACTTCTGATTGTTGTTAGACTAATGGCCGTTTTCGTTAAAATGATCATTTCAAAATGTTTGAACGATTGAATAGAAAGGTTTGGTTGTAGTTTTCAAGACAACATATTACAACAGAAATTTTGGACGTATATTAATTATCATGAAGATTGTTTTATTGGCTAATATTCGGTGATTTACCAAAATATCCATTTGCGAACAGCAGGTTCTGTTTGCAGGAAGATAGGAAAGAGATGTAATTTCTTTGTATTAATCTAGTTATGCCTGGTACTAGCTTTACATAAAACAGGACAATGAAACAACAACTTGAAGAATTGTTCTGTTGGCGAAAGGATGACTATCGAAGTTTGACACGTTTTGAATTTGATTTAAGGATTTCGTCTACTCTGATTCAAATCATAGTTGTTTACACAAATCCTCTGAAATATAGGTGATGATCAAAATAAAGCTTTACCTCTCCTTCCGAATGTTCCCTGTATCCCTCCTGTAGTGTGTCCGTTGTGGTCCACATCTAGTGTGGCTGTCTCCTTAAACCCTCCGAGGTCCACTCCTGCGTTTACTCCTCCACTAACGTCGAGGTTGTGATCAATGTCCACATGTCCTTGAGCATGTGCAATGCCTCCAAAATCAACTCCGGCATCGACCCCTCCGCTTAGGTGTCCATTGTCGTAGTTGGCATGGACACCAGCTGTTCCGAACTTTCCCACATTGCCAGATACACCAACATCACCTCCGGACAGATCACCATGAGAAAAGTGGGCGTGGCCGGACACACTTCCTACTGGTGTATGTACACTTCCACCCACGCTCGAACTACCATCGCCTTTAGCTCCGCTATCGATACTGCCACCGAAGGAGTCGGTGAAAAATCGTCTCTGTTGCTCGTTTACTTCTGAAATGTTCATATGGACGATTATCATCAACGGTTTTAGTAAGAGTTAAGACTCATTCGCTTGCCTATTACTTTGTACAAAATCGTCTTTTCGGATATTCTCAGAGCATTGTACAAAAGACAGGAAGTGAATAGCACCTTTGATAGAACTTTCAATAAGAAAATTAGTTTTTATATTTTAAAAATGCCAAAATCTAGATGGAAAGGTGCACTAGTACCATATTTCAATATATATATAGTAAATTTGAATATTTTTGAAAATTTATAAGAACATGTGTAGTTCTCTGACCCATGCCATTATTCGAATAAATAAAACGTGTCATGCAATTTACGGCAAACCTCGGAAGCTAATAGTCACTTCTAATTGTTGTTAGTCTAATAGTCGTTTTCAGTAAAATCATCATTTCTAAATGTTTGAACGATTGAAGTGAAAGTTTGGTTGTAGTTTTCAAGACAACATATTACAACAGAAATTTTGGACGTATATCAATCCTCATGAAGGTTGTTTTATTGGTTAATTTTCGGTGATTTACCAAAAGATTCATTTGCGAACGGTGAGTTCTGTTTGAATAAGATAGGAAAGAGATATCATTATTTATTTGTGCATTAATCTACTTATGCTTGATACTAGCTTTACATTAAACAGGACAATGAAAAAATCAACATAAACATTTGTTCTGTTGGAGAAAGGATTACTTTCCCGATGTTTGACATGTTTTGAAATTGATTAAAGGGTTTCGTGTACAGTGATTGAAACCATAGTTGTTTACACAAATTCTCTGAAATATAGGTGATGATCAAAATTAAACTTTACCTCTCCTTCCGAATGTTCCCTGTATCCCTCCTGTAGTGTGTCCGTTGTGGTCCACATCTAGTGTGGCTGTCTCCTTAAACCCTCCGAGGTCCACTCCTGCGTTTACTCCTCCACTAACGTCGAGGTTGTGATCAATGTCCACATGTCCTTGAGCATGTGCAATGCCTCCAAAATCAACTCCGGCATCGACCCCTCCACTTAGGTGTCCATTGTCGTAGTTGGCATGGACACCAGCTGTTCCGAACTTTCCCACATTGCCAGATACACCAACATCACCTCCAGATAGATCACCATGAGAAAAGTGGGCGTGGCCGGACACACTTCCTACTGGTGTATGTACACTTCCACCCAGACTCGAACTACCATCGCCTTTAGCTCCGCTATCGATACTGCCACCGAAGGAGTCGGTGAAAAATCGTCTCTGTTGCTCGTTTACTTCTGAAATGTTCATATGGACGATTATCATCAACGGTAATTTAGTAAGAGTTAAGACTCATTCGCTTGCCTATTACTTTGTACAAAATCGTCTTTTCGGATATTCTCAGAGCAATGTTCAAAAGTCAGGAAGTGAATAACACATTATAATAGAACTTTCAATAAGATAAGTAGTCTTTATATTTTAAAAATGCTAAAACCTAGATGGAAAGGTGCAGTAGTGTCATATTTCAATATATATTGTACATTTGAATATTTTTGAAAATATGGAAGAACCTGTGTAGTTCTCTGAACCGTGCCATTATTCGAATAAATAAAAACGTGTCATGCAGTTGACGGTAAACCTCGGAAGCTAATAGTCACTTCTGATTGTTGTTAGACTAATGGCCGTTTTCGTTAAAATGATCATTTCAAAATGTTTGAACGATTGAATAGAAAGGTTTGGTTGTAGTTTTCAAGACAACATATTACAACAGAAATTTTGGACGTATATTAATTATCATGAAGATTGTTTTATTGGCTAATTTTCGGTGATTTACCAAAATATCCATTTGCGAACAGCAGGTTCTGTTTGCAGGAAGATAGGAAAGAGATGTAATTTCTTTGTATTAATCTAGTTATGCCTGGTACTAGCTTTACATTAAACAGGACAATGAAAAAATCAACATAAACATTTGTTCTGTTGGAGAAAGGATTACTTTCCCGATGTTTGACATGTTTTGAAATTGATTAAAGGGTTTCGTGTACAGTGATTGAAACCATAGTTGTTTACACAAATTCTCTGAAATATAGGTGATGATCAAAATTAAACTTTACCTCTCCTTCCGAATGTTCCCTGTATCCCTCCTGTAGTGTGTCCGTTGTGGTCCACATCTAGTGTGGCTGTCTCCTTAAACCCTCCGAGGTCCACTCCTGCGTTTACTCCTCCACTAAAGTCGAGGTTGTGATCAATGTCCACATGTCCTTGAGCATGTGCAATGCCTCCAAAATCAACTCCGGCATCGACCCCTCCGCTTAGGTGTCCATTGTCGTAGTTGGCATGGACACCAGCTGTTCCGAACTTTCCCACATTGCCAGATACACCAACATCACCTCCAGATAGATCACCATGAGAAAAGTGGGCGTGGCCGGACACACTTCCTACTGGTGTATGTACACTTCCACCCAGACTCGAACTACCATCGCCTTTAGCTCCGCTATCGATACTGCCACCGAAGGAGTTGAAAAATCGTCTCTGTTGCTCGTTTACTTCTGAAATGTTCATATGGACGATTATCATCAACGGTAATTTAGTAAGAGTTAAGACTCATGCTTGCCTATTACTTTGTACAAAATCGTCTTTTCGGATATTCTCAGAGCAATGTTCAAAAGTCAGGAAGTGAATAACACATTATAATAGAACTTTCAATAAGATAAGTAGTCTTTATATTTTAAAAATGCTAAAACCTAGATGGAAAGGTGCAGTAGTGTCATATTTCAATATATATTGTACATTTGAATATTTTTGAAAATATGGAAGAACCTGTGTAGTTCTCTGAACCGTGCCATTATTCGAATGGCTGTTGCAGTTGACGGTAAACCTCGGAAGCTAATAGTCACTTCTGATTGTTGTTAGACTAATGGCCGTTTTCGTGATCATTTCAAAATGTTTGAACGATTGAATAGAAAGGTTTGGTTGTAGTTTTCAAGACAACATATTACAACAGAAATTTTGGACGTATATTAATTATCATGAAGATTGTTTTATTGGCTAATTTTCGGTGATTTACCAAAATATCCATTTGCGAACAGCAGGTTCTGTTTGCAGGAAGATCTGTATTTCTTTGTATTAATCTATTATGCCTGAGGTTTACATTAAACAGGACAATGAAAAAATCAACATAAACATTTGTTCTGTTGGAGAATATGTTTTGAAATTGATTAAAGGGTTTCGTGTACAGTGATTGAAACCATAGTTGTTTACACAAATTCTCTGAAATATAGGTGATGATCAAAATTATTACCTCTCCTTCCGAATGTTCCCTGTATCCCTCCTGTAGTGTGTCCGTTGTGGTCCACATCTAGTGTGGCTGTCTCCTTAAACCCTCCGAGGTCCACTCCTGCGTTTACTCCTCCACTAAAGTCGAGGTTGTGATCAATGTCCACATGTCCTTGAGCATGTGCAATGCCTCCAAAATCAACTCCGGCATCGACCCCTCCACTTAGGTGTCCATTGTCGTAGTTGGCATGGACACCAGCTGTTCCGAACTTTCCCACATTGCCAGATACACCAACATCACCTCCAGATAGATCACCATGAGAAAAGTGGGCGTGGCCGGACACACTTCCTACTGGTGTATGTACACTTCCACCCAGACTCGAACTACCATCGCCTTTAGCTCCGCTATCGATACTGCCACCGAAGGAGTCGGTGAAAAATCGTCTCTGTTGCTCGTTTACTTCTGAAATGTTCATATGGACGATTATCATCAACGGTAATTTAGTAAGAGTTAAGACTCATTCGCTTGCCTATTACTTTGTACAAAATCGTCTTTTCGGATATTCTCAGAGCAATGTTCAAAAGTCAGGAAGTGAATAACACATTATAATAGAACTTTCAATAAGATAAGTAGTCTTTATATTTTAAAAATGCTAAAACCTAGATGGAAAGGTGCAGTAGTGTCATATTTCAATATATATTGTACATTTGAATATTTTTGAAAATATGGAAGAACCTGTGTAGTTCTCTGAACCGTGCCATTATTCGAATAAATAAAAACGTGTCATGCAGTTGACGGTAAACCTCGGAAGCTAATAGTCACTTCTGATTGTTGTTAGACTAATGGCCGTTTTCGTTAAAATGATCATTTCAAAATGTTTGAACGATTGAATAGAAAGGTTTGGTTGTAGTTTTCAAGACAACATATTACAACAGAAATTTTGGACGTATATTAATTATCATGAAGATTGTTTTATTGGCTAATATTCGGTGATTTACCAAAATATCCATTTGCGAACAGCAGGTTCTGTTTGCAGGAAGATAGGAAAGAGATGTAATTTCTTTGTATTAATCTAGTTATGCCTGGTACTAGCTTTACATAAAACAGGACAATGAAACAACAACTTGAAGAATTGTTCTGTTGGCGAAAGGATGACTATCGAAGTTTGACACGTTTTGAATTTGATTTAAGGATTTCGTCTACTCTGATTCAAATCATAGTTGTTTACACAAATCCTCTGAAATATAGGTGATGATCAAAATAAAGCTTTACCTCTCCTTCCGAATGTTCCCTGTATCCCTCCTGTAGTGTGTCCGTTGTGGTCCACATCTAGTGTGGCTGTCTCCTTAAACCCTCCGAGGTCCACTCCTGCGTTTACTCCTCCACTAACGTCGAGGTTGTGATCAATGTCCACATGTCCTTGAGCATGTGCAATGCCTCCAAGATCAACTCCGGCATCGACCCCTCCACTTAGGTGTCCATTGTCGTAGTTGGCATGGACACCAGCTGTTCCGAACTTTCCCACATTGCCAGATACACCAACATCACCTCCGGACAGATCACCATGAGAAAAGTGGGCGTGACCGGACACACTTCCTACTGGTGTATGTACACTTCCACCCACGCTCGAACTACCATCGCCTTTAGCTCCGCTATCGATACTGCCACCGAAGGAGTCGGTGAAAAATCGTCTCTGTTGCTCGTTTACTTCTGAAATGTTCATATGGACGATTATCATCAACGGTAATTTAGTAAGAGTTAAGACTCATTCGCTTGCCTATTACTTTGTACAAAATCGTCTTTTCGGATATTCTCAGAGCATTGTACAAAAGACAGGAAGTGAATAGCACCTTCTGATAGAACTTTCAATAAGATAAGTAGTTTTTATATTTTAAAAATGCCAAAATCTAGATGGAAAGGTGCACTAGTACCATATTTCAATATATATATATATAGTAAATTTGAATATTTTTGAAAATTTATAAGAACATGTGTAGTTCTCTGACCCATGCCATTATTCGAATAAATAAAAACGTGTCATGCAGTTGACGGTAAACCTCGGAAGCTAATAGTCACTTCTGATTGTTGTTAGACTAATAGTCGTTTTCAGTAAAATCATCATTTCAAAATGTTTGAACGATTGAATAGAAAGGTTCAGTTGTAGTTTTCAAGACAACATTTTACAACAGAAAATTTGGACGTATATCAATCCTCATGAAGGTTGTTTTATTGGTTAATTTTCGGTGATTTACCAAAAGATTCATTTGCGAACGGTGAGTTCTGTTTGAATAAGATAGGAAAGAGATATCATTATTTATTTGTGCATTAATCTACTTATGCTTGATACTAGCTTTACATTAAACAGGACAATGAAAAAATCAACATAAACATTTGTTCTGTTGGAGAAAGGATTACTTTCCCGATGTTTGACATGTTTTGAAATTGATTAAAGGGTTTCGTGTACAGTGATTGAAACCATAGTTGTTTACACAAATTCTCTGAAATATAGGTGATGATCAAAATTAAACTTTACCTCTCCTTCCGAATGTTCCCTGTATCCCTCCTGTAGTGTGTCCGTTGTGGTCCACATCTAGTGTGGCTGTCTCCTTAAACCCTCCGAGGTCCACTCCTGCGTTTACTCCTCCACTAAAGTCGAGGTTGTGATCAATGTCCACATGTCCTTGAGCATGTGCAATGCCTCCAAAATCAACTCCGGCATCGACCCCTCCACTTAGGTGTCCATTGTCGTAGTTGGCATGGACACCAGCTGTTCCGAACTTTCCCACATTGCCAGATACACCAACATCACCTCCAGATAGATCACCATGAGAAAAGTGGGCGTGGCCGGACACACTTCCTACTGGTGTATGTACACTTCCACCCAGACTCGAACTACCATCGCCTTTAGCTCCGCTATCGATACTGCCACCGAAGGAGTCGGTGAAAAATCGTCTCTGTTGCTCGTTTACTTCTGAAATGTTCATATGGACGATTATCATCAACGGTAATTTAGTAAGAGTTAAGACTCATTCGCTTGCCTATTACTTTGTACAAAATCGTCTTTTCGGATATTCTCAGAGCAATGTTCAAAAGTCAGGAAGTGAATAACACATTATAATAGAACTTTCAATAAGATAAGTAGTCTTTATATTTTAAAAATGCTAAAACCTAGATGGAAAGGTGCAGTAGTGTCATATTTCAATATATATTGTACATTTGAATATTTTTGAAAATATGGAAGAACCTGTGTAGTTCTCTGAACCGTGCCATTATTCGAATAAATAAAAACGTGTCATGCAGTTGACGGTAAACCTCGGAAGCTAATAGTCACTTCTGATTGTTGTTAGACTAATAGCCGTTTTCGTTAAAATGATCATTTCAAAATGTTTGAACGATTGAATAGAAAGGTTTGGTTGTAGTTTTCAAGACAACATATTACAACAGAAATTTTGGACGTATATTAATTATCATGAAGATTGTTTTATTGGCTAATATTCGGTGATTTACCAAAATATCCATTTGCGAACAGCAGGTTCTGTTTGCAGGAAGATAGGAAAGAGATGTAATTTCTTTGTATTAATCTAGTTATGCCTGGTACTAGCTTTACATAAAACAGGACAATGAAACAACAACTTGAAGAATTGTTCTGTTGGCGAAAGGATGACTATCGAAGTTTGACACGTTTTGAATTTGATTTAAGGATTTCGTCTACTCTGATTCAAATCATAGTTGTTTACACAAATCCTCTGAAATATAGGTGATGATCAAAATAAAGCTTTACCTCTCCTTCCGAATGTTCCCTGTATCCCTCCTGTAGTGTGTCCGTTGTGGTCCACATCTAGTGTGGCTGTCTCCTTAAACCCTCCGAGGTCCACTCCTGCGTTTACTCCTCCACTAAAGTCGAGGTTGTGATCAATGTCCACATGTCCTTGAGCATGTGCAATGCCTCCAAAATCAACTCCGGCATCGACCCCTCCACTTAGGTGTCCATTGTCGTAGTTGGCATGGACACCAGCTGTTCCGAACTTTCCCACATTGCCAGATACACCAACATCACCTCCGGACAGATCACCATGAGAAAAGTGGGCGTGGCCGGACACACTTCCTACTGGTGTATGTACACTTCCACCCACGCTCGAACTACCATCGCCTTTAGCTCCGCTATCGATACTGCCACCGAAGGAGTCGGTGAAAAATCGTCTCTGTTGCTCGTTTACTTCTGAAATTGTTCATATGGACGATTATCATCAACAGGTTTTAATAAGAGTTAAGACTCATTCGCTTGCCTATTACTTTGTACAAAATCGTCTTTTCGGATATTCTCAGAGCATTGTACAAAAGACAGGAAGTGAATAGCACCTTTGATAGAACTTTCAATAAGAAAATTAGTTTTTATATTTTAAAAAATGCCAAAATCTAGATGGAAAGGTGCACTAGTACCATATTTCAATATATATATATATAGTAAATTTGAATATTTTTGAAAATTTATAAGAACATGTGTAGTTCTCTGACCCATGCCATTATTCGAATAAATAAAACGTGTCATGCAATTTACGGCAAACCTCGGAAGCTAATAGTCACTTCTAATTGTTGTTAGTCTAATAGTCGTTTTCAGTAAAATCATCATTTCTAAATGTTTGAACGATTGAAGTGAAAGTTTGGTTGTAGTTTTCAAGACAACATATTACAACAGAAATTTTGGACGTATATCAATCCTCATGAAGGTTGTTTTATTGGTTAATTTTCGGTGATTTACCAAAAGATTCATTTGCGAACGGTGAGTTCTGTTTGAATAAGATAGGAAAGAGATATCATTATTTATTTGTGCATTAATCTACTTATGCTTGATACTAGCTTTACATTAAACAGGACAATGAAAAAATCAACATAAACATTTGTTCTGTTGGAGAAAGGATTACTTTCCCGATGTTTGACATGTTTTGAAATTGATTAAAGGGTTTCGTGTACAGTGATTGAAACCATAGTTGTTTACACAAATTCTCTGAAATATAGGTGATGATCAAAATTAAACTTTACCTCTCCTTCCGAATGTTCCCTGTATCCCTCCTGTAGTGTGTCCGTTGTGGTCCACATCTAGTGTGGCTGTCTCCTTAAACCCTCCGAGGTCCACTCCTGCGTTTACTCCTCCACTAAAGTCGAGGTTGTGATCAATGTCCACATGTCCTTGAGCATGTGCAATGCCTCCAAAATCAACTCCGGCATCGACCCCTCCACTTAGGTGTCCATTGTCGTAGTTGGCATGGACACCAGCTGTTCCGAACTTTCCCACATTGCCAGATACACCAACATCACCTCCAGATAGATCACCATGAGAAAAGTGGGCGTGGCCGGACACACTTCCTACTGGTGTATGTACACTTCCACCCAGACTCGAACTACCATCGCCTTTAGCTCCGCTATCGATACTGCCACCGAAGGAGTCGGTGAAAAATCGTCTCTGTTGCTCGTTTACTTCTGAAATGTTCATATGGACGATTATCATCAACGGTAATTTAGTAAGAGTTAAGACTCATTCGCTTGCCTATTACTTTGTACAAAATCGTCTTTTCGGATATTCTCAGAGCAATGTTCAAAAGTCAGGAAGTGAATAACACATTATAATAGAACTTTCAATAAGATAAGTAGTCTTTATATTTTAAAAATGCTAAAACCTAGATGGAAAGGTGCAGTAGTGTCATATTTCAATATATATTGTACATTTGAATATTTTTGAAAATATGGAAGAACCTGTGTAGTTCTCTGAACCGTGCCATTATTCGAATAAATAAAAACGTGTCATGCAGTTGACGGTAAACCTCGGAAGCTAATAGTCACTTCTGATTGTTGTTAGACTAATAGCCGTTTTCGTTAAAATGATCATTTCAAAATGTTTGAACGATTGAATAGAAAGGTTTGGTTGTAGTTTTCAAGACAACATATTACAACAGAAATTTTGGACGTATATTAATTATCATGAAGATTGTTTTATTGGCTAATATTCGGTGATTTACCAAAATATCCATTTGCGAACAGCAGGTTCTGTTTGCAGGAAGATAGGAAAGAGATGTAATTTCTTTGTATTAATCTAGTTATGCCTGGTACTAGCTTTACATAAAACAGGACAATGAAACAACAACTTGAAGAATTGTTCTGTTGGCGAAAGGATGACTATCGAAGTTTGACACGTTTTGAATTTGATTTAAGGATTTCGTCTACTCTGATTCAAATCATAGTTGTTTACACAAATCCTCTGAAATATAGGTGATGATCAAAATAAAGCTTTACCTCTCCTTCCGAATGTTCCCTGTATCCCTCCTGTAGTGTGTCCGTTGTGGTCCACATCTAGTGTGGCTGTCTCCTTAAACCCTCCGAGGTCCACTCCTGCGTTTACTCCTCCACTAAAGTCGAGGTTGTGATCAATGTCCACATGTCCTTGAGCATGTGCAATGCCTCCAAAATCAACTCCGGCATCGACCCCTCCACTTAGGTGTCCATTGTCGTAGTTGGCATGGACACCAGCTGTTCCGAACTTTCCCACATTGCCAGATACACCAACATCACCTCCGGACAGATCACCATGAGAAAAGTGGGCGTGACCGGACACACTTCCTACTGGTGTATGTACACTTCCACCCACGCTCGAACTACCATCGCCTTTAGCTCCGCTATCGATACTGCCACCGAAGGAGTCGGTGAAAAATCGTCTCTGTTGCTCGTTTACTTCTGAAATGTTCATATGGACGATTATCATCAACGGTAATTTAGTAAGAGTTAAGACTCATTCGCTTGCCTATTACTTTGTACAAAATCGTCTTTTCGGATATTCTCAGAGCATTGTACAAAAGACAGGAAGTGAATAGCACCTTCTGATAGAACTTTCAATAAGATAAGTAGTTTTTATATTTTAAAAATGCCAAAATCTAGATGGAAAGGTGCACTAGTACCATATTTCAATATATATATATATAGTAAATTTGAATATTTTTGAAAATTTATAAGAACATGTGTAGTTCTCTGACCCATGCCATTATTCGAATAAATAAAACGTGTCATGCAATTTACGGCAAACCTCGGAAGCTAATAGTCACTTCTAATTGTTGTTAGTCTAATAGTCGTTTTCAGTAAAATCATCATTTCTAAATGTTTGAACGATTGAAGTGAAAGTTTGGTTGTAGTTTTCAAGACAACATATTACAACAGAAATTTTGGACGTATATCAATCCTCATGAAGGTTGTTTTATTGGTTAATTTTCGGTGATTTACCAAAAGATTCATTTGCGAACGGTGAGTTCTGTTTGAATAAGATAGGAAAGAGATATCATTATTTATTTGTGCATTAATCTACTTATGCTTGATACTAGCTTTACATTAAACAGGACAATGAAAAAATCAACATAAACATTTGTTCTGTTGGAGAAAGGATTACTTTCCCGATGTTTGACATGTTTTGAAATTGATTAAAGGGTTTCGTGTACAGTGATTGAAACCATAGTTGTTTACACAAATTCTCTGAAATATAGGTGATGATCAAAATTAAACTTTACCTCTCCTTCCGAATGTTCCCTGTATCCCTCCTGTAGTGTGTCCGTTGTGGTCCACATCTAGTGTGGCTGTCTCCTTAAACCCTCCGAGGTCCACTCCTGCGTTTACTCCTCCACTAAAGTCGAGGTTGTGATCAATGTCCACATGTCCTTGAGCATGTGCAATGCCTCCAAAATCAACTCCGGCATCGACCCCTCCACTTAGGTGTCCATTGTCGTAGTTGGCATGGACACCAGCTGTTCCGAACTTTCCCACATTGCCAGATACACCAACATCACCTCCAGATAGATCACCATGAGAAAAGTGGGCGTGGCCGGACACACTTCCTACTGGTGTATGTACACTTCCACCCAGACTCGAACTACCATCGCCTTTAGCTCCGCTATCGATACTGCCACCGAAGGAGTCGGTGAAAAATCGTCTCTGTTGCTCGTTTACTTCTGAAATGTTCATATGGACGATTATCATCAACGGTAATTTAGTAAGAGTTAAGACTCATTCGCTTGCCTATTACTTTGTACAAAATCGTCTTTTCGGATATTCTCAGAGCAATGTTCAAAAGTCAGGAAGTGAATAACACATTATAATAGAACTTTCAATAAGATAAGTAGTCTTTATATTTTAAAAATGCTAAAACCTAGATGGAAAGGTGCAGTAGTGTCATATTTCAATATATATTGTACATTTGAATATTTTTGAAAATATGGAAGAACCTGTGTAGTTCTCTGAACCGTGCCATTATTCGAATAAATAAAAACGTGTCATGCAGTTGACGGTAAACCTCGGAAGCTAATAGTCACTTCTGATTGTTGTTAGACTAATGGCCGTTTTCGTTAAAATGATCATTTCAAAATGTTTGAACGATTGAATAGAAAGGTTTGGTTGTAGTTTTCAAGACAACATATTACAACAGAAATTTTGGACGTATATTAATTATCATGAAGATTGTTTTATTGGCTAATATTCGGTGATTTACCAAAATATCCATTTGCGAACAGCAGGTTCTGTTTGCAGGAAGATAGGAAAGAGATGTAATTTCTTTGTATTAATCTAGTTATGCCTGGTACTAGCTTTACATAAAACAGGACAATGAAACAACAACTTGAAGAATTGTTCTGTTGGCGAAAGGATGACTATCGAAGTTTGACACGTTTTGAATTTGATTTAAGGATTTCGTCTACTCTGATTCAAATCATAGTTGTTTACACAAATCCTCTGAAATATAGGTGATGATCAAAATAAAGCTTTACCTCTCCTTCCGAATGTTCCCTGTATCCCTCCTGTAGTGTGTCCGTTGTGGTCCACATCTAGTGTGGCTGTCTCCTTAAACCCTCCGAGGTCCACTCCTGCGTTTACTCCTCCACTAACGTCGAGGTTGTGATCAATGTCCACATGTCCTTGAGCATGTGCAATGCCTCCAAGATCAACTCCGGCATCGACCCCTCCACTTAGGTGTCCATTGTCGTAGTTGGCATGGACACCAGCTGTTCCGAACTTTCCCACATTGCCAGATACACCAACATCACCTCCGGACAGATCACCATGAGAAAAGTGGGCGTGACCGGACACACTTCCTACTGGTGTATGTACACTTCCACCCACGCTCGAACTACCATCGCCTTTAGCTCCGCTATCGATACTGCCACCGAAGGAGTCGGTGAAAAATCGTCTCTGTTGCTCGTTTACTTCTGAAATGTTCATATGGACGATTATCATCAACGGTAATTTAATAAGAGTTAAGACTCATTCGCTTGCCTATTACTTTGTACAAAATCGTCTTTTCGGATATTCTCAGAGCATTGTACAAAAGACAGGAAGTGAATAGCACCTTCTGATAGAACTTTCAATAAGATAAGTAGTTTTTATATTTTAAAAATGCCAAAATCTAGATGGAAAGGTGCACTAGTACCATATTTCAATATATATATATATAGTAAATTTGAATATTTTTGAAAATTTATAAGAACATGTGTAGTTCTCTGACCCATGCCATTATTCGAATAAATAAAACGTGTCATGCAATTTACGGCAAACCTCGGAAGCTAATAGTCACTTCTAATTGTTGTTAGTCTAATAGTCGTTTTCAGTAAAATCATCATTTCTAAATGTTTGAACGATTGAAGTGAAAGTTTGGTTGTAGTTTTCAAGACAACATATTACAACAGAAATTTTGGACGTATATCAATCCTCATGAAGGTTGTTTTATTGGTTAATTTTCGGTGATTTACCAAAAGATTCATTTGCGAACGGTGAGTTCTGTTTGAATAAGATAGAAAGAGATATCATTATTTATTTGTGCATTAATCTACTTATGCTTGATACTAGCTTTACATTAAACAGGACAATGAAAAAATCAACATCAACATTTGTTCTGTTGGAGAAAGGATTACTTTCCCGATGTTTGACATGTTTTGAAATTGATTAAAGGGTTTCGTGTACAAGTGATTGAAACCATAGTTGTTTACACAAATTCTCTGAAATATAGGTGATGATCAAAATTAAACTTTACCTCTCCTTCCGAATGTTCCCTGTATCCCTCCTGTAGTGTGTCCGTTGTGGTCCACATCTAGTGTGGCTGTCTCCTTAAACCCTCCGAGGTCCACTCCTGCGTTTACTCCTCCACTAACGTCGTGGTTGTGATCAATGTCCACATGTCCTTGAGCATGTGCAATGCCTCCAAAATCAACTCCGGCATCGACCCCTCCACTTAGGTGTCCATTGTCGTAGTTGGCATGGACACCAGCTGTTCCGAACTTTCCCACATTGCCAGATACACCAACATCACCTCCAGATAGATCACCATGAGAAAAGTGGGCGTGGCCGGACACACTTCCTACTGGTGTATGTACACTTCCACCCAGACTCGAACTACCATCGCCTTTAGCTCCGCTATCGATACTGCCACCGAAGGAGTCGGTGAAAAATCGTCTCTGTTGCTCGTTTACTTCTGAAATGTTCATATGGACGATTATCATCAACGGTAATTTAGTAAGAGTTAAGACTCATTCGCTTGCCTATTACTTTGTACAAAATCGTCTTTTCGGATATTCTCAGAGCAATGTTCAAAAGTCAGGAAGTGAATAACACATTATAATAGAACTTTCAATAAGATAAGTAGTCTTTATATTTTAAAAATGCTAAAACCTAGATGGAAAGGTGCAGTAGTGTCATATTTCAATATATATTGTACATTTGAATATTTTTGAAAATATGGAAGAACCTGTGTAGTTCTCTGAACCGTGCCATTATTCGAATAAATAAAAACGTGTCATGCAGTTGACGGTAAACCTCGGAAGCTAATAGTCACTTCTGATTGTTGTTAGACTAATAGCCGTCTTCGTTAAAATGATCATTTCAAAATGTTTGAACGATTGAATAGAAAGGTTTGGTTGTAGTTTTCAAGACAACATATTACAACAGAAATTTTGGACGTATATTAATTATCATGAAGATTGTTTTATTGACTAATATTCGGTGATTTACCAAAATATCCATTTGCGAACAGCAGGTTCTGTTTGCAGGAAGATAGGAAAGAGATGTAATTTCTTTGTATTAATCTAGTTATGCCTGGTACTAGCTTTACATAAAACAGGACAATGAAACAACAACTTGAAGAATTGTTCTGTTGGCGAAAGGATGACTATCGAAGTTTGACACGTTTTGAATTTGATTTAAGGATTTCGTCTACTCTGATTCAAATCATAGTTGTTTACACAAATCCTCTGAAATATAGGTGATGATCAAAATAAAGCTTTACCTCTCCTTCCGAATGTTCCCTGTATCCCTCCTGTAGTGTGTCCGTTGTGGTCCACATCTAGTGTGGCTGTCTCCTTAAACCCTCCGAGGTCCACTCCTGCGTTTACTCCTCCACTAAAGTCGAGGTTGTGATCAATGTCCACATGTCCTTGAGCATGTGCAATGCCTCCAAAATCAACTCCGGCATCGACCCCTCCACTTAGGTGTCCATTGTCGTAGTTGGCATGGACACCAGCTGTTCCGAACTTTCCCACATTGCCAGATACACCAACATCACCTCCGGACAGATCACCATGAGAAAAGTGGGCGTGGCCGGACACACTTCCTACTGGTGTATGTACACTTCCACCCACGCTCGAACTACCATCGCCTTTAGCTCCGCTATCGATACTGCCACCGAAGGAGTCGGTGAAAAATCGTCTCTGTTGCTCGTTTACTTCTGAAAAATTGTTCATATGGACGATTATCATTAACAGTGTTTTAATCAGAGTTCAGACTCATTCGCTTGCCTATTAATTTGTACAAAATCGTCTTTTCGGATATTCTCAGAGCATTGTACAAAAGACAGGACTTGAATAGCACCTTTAAACAGAACTTTCAATAAGAAAATTAGTTTTTATATTTGAAAAAATGCCAAAATCTAGATGGAAAGGTGCACTAGTACCATATTTCAATATATATATAGTAAATTTGAATGTTTTTGAAAATTTATAAGAACATGTGTAGTTCTCTGACCCATGCCATTATTCGAATAAATAAAACGTGTCATGCAATTTACGGCAAACCTCGGAAGCTAATAGTCACTTCTAATTGTTGTTAGTCTAATAGTCGTTTTCAGTAAAATCATCATTTCTAAATGTTTGAACGATTGAAGTGAAAGTTTGGTTGTAGTTTTCAAGACAACATATTACAACAGAAATTTTGGACGTATATCAATCCTCATGAAGGTTGTTTTATTGGTTAATTTTCGGTGATTTACCAAAAGATTCATTTGCGAACGGTGAGTTCTGTTTGAATAAGATAAGAAAGAGATATCATTATTTATTTGTGCATTAATCTACTTATGCTTGATACTAGCTTTACATTAAACAGGACAATGAAAAAATCAACATCAACATTTGTTCTGTTGGAGAAAGGATTACTTTCCCGATGTTTGACATGTTTTGAAATTGATTAAAGGGTTTCGTGTACAGTGATTGAAACCATAGTTGTTTACACAAATTCTCTGAAATATAGGTGATGATCAAAATTAAACTTTACCTCTCCTTCCGAATGTTCCCTGTATCCCTCCTGTAGTGTGTCCGTTGTGGTCCACATCTAGTGTGGCTGTCTCCTTAAACCCTCCGAGGTCCACTCCTGCGTTTACTCCTCCACTAACGTCGTGGTTGTGATCAATGTCCACATGTCCTTGAGCATGTGCAATGCCTCCAAAATCAACTCCGGCATCGACCCCTCCACTTAGGTGTCCATTGTCGTAGTTGGCATGGACACCAGCTGTTCCGAACTTTCCCACATTGCCAGATACACCAACATCACCTCCAGATAGATCACCATGAGAAAAGTGGGCGTGGCCGGACACACTTCCTACTGGTGTATGTACACTTCCACCAACGCTCGAACTACCATCGCCTTTAGCTCCGCTATCGAAACTTCCACCGAAGGAGTCGGTGAAAAATCGTCTCTGTTGCGCATTTGTCTCTGAAATATTAGTCAAAATGGGTATGACATTGTCTATCACACATCACACTTTTGATGCATAAAACTACAACAGTCAGTTGCTAAAACCAATCTGCAGGTTTTTATTTTCTAAAAAATAGAATATATTCCAGCTGTCTTTGGTAGGAATGTTTTTTGAAAAAAAGAAAATTTTCTTAAACGGAAATATTTAATTGTGGTGAATGATGTTCGATATTTCTCTGTGATCTCATGAATTGTATAAATTAATTACACTTTATGAATTATTTGATAGAAATTGACGTTAAATGCATTGTCATTTTCAAAGCAGATTTTACCTTCCAGTAATTCCAAGCATTCTGACCCGAACAAGACTTTGACTTCACCTATCTTGATATTCTGTTGAAGAAAGCACGTGTGGTAAGGATTATATCGCTGAGATTACGCAAAACCTAATTATAGTTGTTAAAACATGGTAATTGTGAGAAAATCTGTTGTACGACATTTTATCATATGCATGTACTAATTTAACATTTTCGAGACTAAATAAAGAAATGGATAATTATTTTTGTAGTTTTGTTGAACCACTTTGTTTACTGTTAGTTATCTTTTTTATTTGCCCCGACAACATAAAATCCAGATAGTTCTCTGGCAAAGATGTAGCTGTTCTAACTCGGTAGTCTTACGGCTATTGTTTATGGTTAAACAAACTTTTATTAAAAAAACAATTTGATTGTAGAATGTAAATAAAAATATGGACTGGTTATCAGCTGTTTTACAACTGATGGTGTGTAAGATATCAATAAATGTCAAATATCTTATTTTCAACTATGTTTCTAAATGACAGTGTATCTATTCCCCCTTTAGGACTTATCTTTCTCATTGTGTGCTCATGGTCTTAACTGCCATGAATACCGACTGTTTCAAATTTCCCCCATTACTGGACGCATCAATATCAAATGTACTAATTTATTTCATTTAGAATGCCTAAAATATACTTCAAAATATTTTTCAAAATAGAACAAATTATTATGGAAACTTATGTATCGTAATATACTCCAGACTCAGTACACATTGTATAAAAGATTGATATGTTCGATATGAATAATGTATGAATACTCGTTCTGTTATTTTTTTTTTCTTAAATGGAATATTATCCTCCCGAATATGTATTAGATTTATTGTAACAAAACGTGTTAATTTGCTTTTAAAATTTGAATGTTTTTTGTTTTATTGTTTTTATGATAATTGTATTGTGTTTTCTACATACCAATTTCCGGTATAATCTATATACCAACTTCCGGTGTAATAAACGCCCGCTTGAGTGAAGACATTGCATGTTAGCTAACAGAGAAGCTGTAAACAAAGCGAAAACAGTCTTTATGCTTATAAAAATAATAACATACACCTTATATACTATATAGCATTTCTCTATCAAAGTTGGGATGGAAAGTCAAGAATGAATTTTTTAACTTCGTAAATTATTTTGAATGTTGGAAATGGACGAAATCTGGTCTGGGAAAATGAAATTTAAGTTAAAGAATGATTTATTACTTACACTTTCCTGTTGGATTACTGACATAGCAGATACAGGTTGGATCATAGCTGAAACTCGTTACTATGGAAACTAGTATCAACGCTACTATACCGCGTACAATTCCTCGCATCGTATTGCTGTTTTCTTCTTCTTGACTTTATGATATCACCTGAACACAAGCAAAGCTTTTATAGGAATTTGAAACCGACGAATTTCAGAAATGTATATGACAAATGATGTCATTTCGGATCAAAACAACTGATGTCGGCGTTCTCACGGATCTGGAATGCCCATTGTCTACGTAATCTTCGATCCCAATTCTGCAGGAATGGTGTCACAGAGTAAAATGTCCAGTCATTGTCTATACGTACATAAACAGGACACAAGAAAAACGCAATAGAGAGAGAGATAAGATTGCCCCTGTTCAGTGGAACGGTGGGACGTACACATATGTGTTTAAATAAATGTAGTTCCCAAATAAGAGCACTATCTAAAGTAATACACAATAAATAGCAGTATATATTGATATTTGTGTATCAACATTAAGAAAAAACATTGATATGAATTTACTTATATTCCGAAAAGCTATGCTCTTCGGCAGCAGAATTCTTAATATAATAAGATATATATAGAATAAGGATGTAAATGTATGTAGGAATCATATAGGAAGTTTTTCAACTAGTAATTAAATGTTTATCATTTTGTTAATTCATGAACGTATTTACTTATTTTGTGATTATAGAAAATATTAATATTTTTAAAGTAGATAGCTATTTCTGATACTCTTAACAGGATTCAAAATATGACCACCCCAATGCTTATCAATCTGTGACTGATCACCTCATTAAATATCCCACTCATGGGTAACGAGCACATAATCATGTCTAAAAAAGGTATATGGACATAGGTGAATGGTGCCTTATCAGCGATAGTGCTCCTTAGTTTATGATGTAACAGAATTGAATGAAAATCAAAATTGTTGTCAAAACAGTTTAAAGGAATAAAATTTAAGGAATAAAATAAATTTTGATACTGAGGTTATATTCCATGTTTTATTTATATGCAAATACCACTTTATCTATCCCATCAGATTCGGTGGGTTGGTAGGACAAGCCTGCGAAGTCCGCATTAATCAGGATCAATTCTTAATTCGGAAAACATTTAATATCATTTCATCAACATCATTGTGTTATGGAATTTTCCACAACGAATCTTTTGATTTTCAAATTATTGTAGTAAGTTGACATTTGAGGGAACATTGTTTCGATTTTTAAAATTTTGATCGGCAACGAAGCTGGATCTCTGGTATATTCTGATATTGTGTGTCATTCATGGAGCTATGATTGTTATTCTGAGAGAAATGAGTTTAAAATGAGTCTTGTTTCTTGCCTATCGTCAATTATCTCAAACTGAAGCCACTACAGTTGATTGAATCAGCAAATGTTTTATCAATTGATTGGCCAGAGAAAGAAAACATTTCTTCATCCAAACTAAAGAAAATGGGATTTCAGATATAGAAAATTTGTTCACCATCTCCAAGGATGCTTCTGACCAAATTCGAATGAAATCAATTCAATCGTTTCTAGAAAACAAAATAGTAGTAGGACGTCGGACGACGGACGCCTTGCCATGGCATAAGTACAGCGGTTCTTTGGACCATGTGAGCTAAAAACATGGTGATCAAGTGCTACAAGATTAATGAAAGTGTCTATCCACAACGTCCGGCCTTATAATCTTTCTTCATTATAATCCGTAACATAGCATTTTACACATGACCAACAAATAAGGATAGAAGACTTTACAATGATCAATCAGCATTAAAACACAATATAAGCGGAAAAATTCTGGTCAAATAGAAGCAAATGTAAAGTGTTTTTATCCAATTTGTAATAAAATTACATGCAGTTAGATTAATGATAACAGATATGATGATAATTTTCGTCCGATATGTTTTCAAAACAGATGAGTGGAAATGCGCCGAACGCCCAATTAAGATATTTACGCATATATCTGACCAGACATCAGATCTTTGTCCGACACAAAATACATCAACAGACAGTAGATCTCTTTCTAACACATACTACCTAAACAGACAGTTGGTCTTTGTCTTACACATATTAACTAAACAGACAGTATGTCTCTGTCTAACACATACTACTTAAACAGACAGTGGGTCTTTGTTTAACAAAGACTACCTAAACAGACAGTAGGTCTCTGTCTAACACATACTTCTTAAACAGACAGTAGGTCTCTGTCTAACACACACTACCTAAACAGACAGTAGGTCTCTGTCTAACACACACTACCTAAACAGACAGTAGGTCTTTGTCTAACACATACTAACTAAATAGACAGTGCGTTCCTGTCGAACATATACTACCTAAACAGACATAGGTCTCTGTTAAACACATACCAAATAACCAGACAGTAGATGTCTGTCTAATACATACTAACTAACCAGTCGCACTAGCTAACACAATGTACCTGACTGGAGATTGTACTATACCACATGATACATCTGTTTGTAACCCATGTGATGTAACTCTACGTCTGTTCACATGAAATATTTTATGATGATGTATTATTTGGTCTGGTTCATTATTCTTTGTATCTGTATTAGCGCCTTTTCTGAAATATGTCATGAATCATTTTAAAAATGATTCAGACTGTAATTGAAGGCAATGTTTTCAATTTTAGACACGTCTCTGGAAGAGTGTACTAAGGACACACAAGTGGATAACACCTCTCAAAACACATGTAGAATTAGATACAGTAGAGCTAAGTATTTAATTCAACTGCATCATACAGTTGTTTCGTCCTTCTGAGACTCGTCAGTGGTGTTTAGGACCTTTTCAAAGTAATTAGTGCCTGGGGAAAATTCAGTTTGTTCGAAATATAATGTAAAAATCCAGATGGGGTGATTCGCATGCCCTATATTTCAGTAGATTTCAAGTTGAATTTTAAGCACACTGCAGTTTTTAAACCCCGTGCTCAAAGTTGTTCGTCAGTTGATGACTTTTTGCACGAAACTCTTGATATTGGGAACAGGCCTTTGAATATCGAAACAGTTGCATGTAAATACCACAGGTCTGTCGTGTCTTTGATTTCCTATTCTTGTGGGTATATTAGACGGACGTGGTCAGTAGATTTCTTGTGATTTAAAGACAAAACGTCATAAATATATCGGAAAGCTAAATTAATCGATTTTGCAAGGTCTATGTGACCAGTTCTGATAAGCTCTTCGTTAGATTCAGCCTAAATTCAGCATGAAAATTAAAACAGGTCAGCAAACCCATAAAAAGAAAAAAAATTAAAAATCTTATAGAGAGTGCAGATGGGTCAAAAGCTCTTTTGAGTTCTTTAACAACCACATACTATTAATTCAACTCCTTGAGTAAACAGTATCACAATAAGAGTGTAACTCATATTTGTGAGTATTTAGCATGTTGGTTATCTAGACGAACTAGCAATAAAACGTTGTTGATATGAATTCCTGTAAAGTTTGGGTATCCAATATAAACGGAGGAGGTCCGTATCCTTATCATTAATAGGCAATCTAAATGATTGTAAAACTGAAGCATGATTAGCTATTATTTCGTCTTTTTAAAGATTTCGTAATGTATAGGCTAGGTTTCCATCGTTATAAAGCAAGTCCAGTTCTTATATTTGTTAGAAGTTATTGTACGTGCATTATCTGCAGGCACAACACCATACCTGTCATAGAATAACAAATCACTTACAAACAAAAATGTTTCCTGGCACACAGGTTTGATTTTTTTGTTTCTTTCCTCACGCCTACAGTATAATGTGTCACAGGATCAAGTATTCGGACATACTGATATGATGATAATTAAAACAACAAAAATAATGAGAAATGAATAATTAAGTAAATAAATATATAAGAATTATGATAAATTGAATTTTGTTTTTATAAGAAGTTCATAGTCATTACTCGTATAATGATATTACTTTACCAGGAATTCGATGGAAAATATTAAAATATACTGGAAATTTTCCAACAGGTGGTTTATAGTAGTATATCGCACGAGTGAACAAAACTGGCAAAAACAAAATTGTCTGGAGTAATTTCTTCCAAAAAAAAATTGTGCTTTCTCTATGAATTAGGTAACACCCATTTCACTATACACTTTTACACCGCTTCCAGAATTCTAGCATCGATGATCAAAAGCAATTAGAATGTATATTGCACGCAGTATAAAGAATGAAAGAACACTTTGTCATTTTTGTGGTGTCAGCTTGTGTGTAAACTATAAAAAGTCTGAGGTTAGATCGACTGATTCGAGACGTCTAAAGAAATTGATGACCTCGTGTTTAATTATTATGTGTTACGTGTAACCATACTGTCGTCAATTTATGTAAGAGCATATCACGATAAAAAGCAGCGCGTGACAACGGGAAAAAAGTATATTCCAAGACAACGTCACACGAGGATTTGGAATGACCAATAAAGCGTTAACACGTAGTAATACATATGTCTTTTGAATAAAAAAAAGTAAACACGTTTGGTATGTTTTAATTTAGAGAATATTCAAGTGACACATATTACATATGAAATATATCTATAAAGTGAATAAGATTATAACATTTATGAATCAAGAAAGAAAATTATAAAGAAGAAAATTATAATGTTAGATTTTCAAGGAAACTACAAAACCACACGAATGAAAAAGACACGCATGTAGCCTGCATAAGGACGGGAAACCATTTTGAATTTACCGTGCAGATACGCTGACGGTAAAATTCATGATGGATTTACATAATGACAAATCAGCCCGCAAAAACAAAACTGTAATATCAAAGCATATGCACATTTATATACATCAATGCTACCTTGTCAGGGATAGCTTGGCTTGTTTATGACGACATTTGTTATGAATGGAAGAATGAATGTCGCCTTCTATAAATTTTAGAAAAGTAGAACATCAGCCTTACAGATTCAGTGAACAATTAAATCAATTATGTAAAGGCGTCGGTGTAATTTTTGTCCTGTTTTCTTTTCAAAGCATTCATTTTTACACAGCGCAAATATCTTTCTTATGAAATCATGGTCCATGTTTGCTTGACATTACAAATTAATTCTATAGTATTATGTTTAGTACTGGAATACTGAAGTTAAACTGATTTGAATTTTTGTTTTCTTTATCCTGTCATCGGAATTTTAGTCCATTCATTTCCATATTTAATATTTGTTTAATTATTTTCTGTAGAACATCACAGTATGTTCTCTACAAGGAGCAAGTTAGTACTGTATAATGAAGCATTCACCGCTATCGGATCTAAGCTACCAGACATTCCGGAACATACCTTACCGGAACTTAGCTTTACCCTTAATTTTGATTTTGTAATCGCTTCTAATGACGCAATGCCTCGCGTGATCTATTTTTACTGTTTACCTGTAATAAAGTTCGTACAAATTCATTGTGTATGCACTAATTGATCCTTGAGAATTCATATATAGAAGGTAACTATATTCCCTATTCCCTACATTTTTTTAAAAAGAGGCTCAATCAAAAAATGACAGAATGGCGGTTGTCAATAGAACGTAAACATTTGAAGGAAGTAAACAACATGTAAACAACCTTCCTGCTCGCAGATAATCGCTACATACTTGTGTATAATCTTATTTGGGGGTGAAAGAGTACTTTGTACTGATGTCTAATTCTAATTAAGTATTGATGGTGTATGTCTCGTGACCAATTTTTATTTTACTCATTCGCCTCGTAGGTTTTAAATTTCATGGCCCTTAACATCGCTGACGAGTCCTAGACCGACGAAAGGAATGTACTGCACAGCCTAATTTATTGTTTTGGTCCAATTTTACCGTGGTACCTTCTTATATGTATTGAGATTCCTGTGTTTTCTGTTATCGTTACCGTCATTTCCTTGTTCATACTTCAACTTCATAAAGCTACTTGAGGCAGACTGTTTTTTGCATTCGTTTAGAAATATTTCTACTTAATCGAACATTATAGAAAATAGTCAACAGACTAAGCTTTATGTGAAAAACAAACATTTCACACATTTTGATTAGTTGATTGCGGGCTTTTTGTCTCCGTGACACTTTTGTTGATGGATATCCTCTTCTAAATCATTTATAGTATAAGAACATTTGTTTTGTCCATTCTGTACACCACCATGCTCCATTCTAAACATTCTCTTGTTTTGACAGTTTTCTTTTCCAAGAAATGTGAACGACAGTCATTCTCTTCGTCGGATATGGTGGTAAGAAATTCAGACAAACAAATGGCTGACCTATGGCAACTAATTGTGCCTCTCTGTTGGCTGACTTGTTCTCGTTGTCATAGGAAGAGCCTATGAAAACTGGTGACAAAGACCTAGTTTCACATTCAGATATAATGATTACGTCTTGTTCCTTGTGAATTTCCATCTCGGGATACTCTTATCTCCGCATTCCCAACCTATGATGTTCACCTGTCGCAGCTGATTCGATATTCAATGGCCTGTTCCCATTATTACTGATGAACAAACTCGTAGCACAGGGTTTCAAAAGAAGTAGGTTGATGAAAATAATTGGGAAGTTTTACTTTCGTCATGGAGATCTCATTGAGAAATTTTCTGTTTCTGTGCGATATGAAGGTGGACATGTTTGATGCTTGTTAGTTTGCCTGTTGGTTCCTTTGTTGAATACTTTGTTCTCATTTGAGAACGTGACATTACTTAGTTGGATTGACCAAGGTTTACATAGCGGATGTCGTCGATGACGCAGAAGACGCTTACTCTTTAGGAACACCTGATCTTCTTTTTCTTGTACTTTTTCAGGAGTCTCTGTGTAAATCTTTCTCTTGTTCATATTTTGTCCTTGTTTTATTGAGCATTTTTATTAGGACAAAGGTAATGTTGACATGTAGGTATTTTTGTCTTGTTGTTTTGTTTCGACCGACGAACGGCGAAAATATCAACCCTATATCGAGCTTGAATTGTTAAAAAATTATAAAATTCATAATGATGAATTTTCAAGCTTGAATAAGTTCAGAATGATATCAATTTTTCGATTTTGAAGAAAAGGCGGTAAATTCTACTGCTTTCGAAAATCTTCTAGATAGAAAATAGCCATTTCTTTCATTGAATGTCGCATAAATTTTGATTTTGTTTTTACGTGATGCTTAATATCAAAATAAATCTGGCTTACTTTAAATTTATCAAACAAATTAAGCAAAAAGGCATTGTTTTATGTATACATATCTTTTCAAAACGATGTTTTTTATATTCCATGCCAAAATATGTTGACTAAACCGCAGTTCAACGGTTTGCTTAAAATGTTTTATTTCATTCAATATGGATCTTTCTCTATGCAATGTATGCTGCATATTTTTATATTTATTATACGTATTTAAGCAATCTTTTAAATTAAAACAACTTTCACTCGGTGAATTGTCTACATTAGGATTGTAAAAAAAAAAAAAAAACACGCGAAAAAAAAAAAAAAAAACAAACAAAATCAAAAACAAAAAAGGTGAATAACACCTTCATATAGAATTTCACAATTACTTACAGTAGACCAAAATAATAAATAAGATTGCATCATACAGCTTTTCAGTCTTCATAAAGATCCACATCTGTTGAAATAAATCTTTACCACCTGGATGTGAAGGTGCACTATTTTCAAAATATAATAGTCATCATTTTCAAACCAACATGAAGATTAGTATATACCCTGTAGCACAGCGCGGCAACCAAACATGCACCAGCAGTGTCTTCCACCTGTAATCTTGAAGAATGTACAAAAGATACACAAAAAAATAAACAGTTGTTGATACAAATCTAAAATTTAATTGTCGTGGTTTCTAGTTTTCATGGATTTATGTCGATCCTTACAAAAAGCAAAGAATACAATTCCTGGGAAATTACAACTCAAATACATATTATGACGAAATAGCGAACATCATGTTATAAACATCAGTTTGTGAGTGCAGTTTCAAAATGTTTGTCTGAGTATGAATTCAGTAAGACATAACATTGTACAAATGTTTATGTAGGTTAGTAAGTACTTATCGATAACGTAAGTCGAGGGAAAGCGGGGGTTCGGTGATCATGAACGATGAATTAGAACCAATGGAGATTGATAGTAAATGTTCTTGGTCACATTCTCAAAATTTTCTCCTTTCTCATCTATAACAGAAACGTAATGTTTTACTACAATTTTGTTCTCATTACATGCATTTTTTAAAGCAATTTAAATATTGCACATATCAACGTAACTTCCGAACACATGACGGATGTGAGTCTGCATGCCGTTTGCGTGTGGTCAAATCATGTTGATGTTGATATCCTTATCCAGGAGTTACGTCAATGACATAAGCCAATAAAACGCATCTGAATTAGTCCGTATTCAATTTCCAAAAAAAATGTTTACCTTACAGTAATGAAATCTATCTTCATCAGGAACTCTCACGCAGTATCTAATACTACTTCCTGAAATGAATCACACAGAGATCATGATAAGACCTAACTTTCTATTCAGTTTTTAAAACAAAAATGTATTGGATGGAATGATGTCAGGGGAAAACAAAGTATGTCAAAGACGTTTTTATGGCAACATGTATTATTATTATACTTATAATTATAGAAATTCCCAGATTCAAAAATAAAGAATCTGTCTATGTGGTCAGGACCAGTAGCCATTATCATCGACATCTGGCATGTAAATTCAGGGCGATCAGAAACCTTTCACGTTCTCAAGATGAGAACAGGTTGATAACAAACGAGAACTACCAGGCATATTAACTGACTTGAACACGTCGAACTTCATGTTGCATAAAGAAAATAAATGAATCATTGATTGGATCATAATAGTAATGACGAAATTGTTCCTTGGTGATTTTAAACGTTCGTCTTCAAAATCTTGTGCTGTATGCGTTACTGTTATTTGCAGATTTCATCACGATAACGTTTAAAAGGGAAAAAAGAAAACAAGAATATCGAGTCTATTGCAAAATTTGAACACCATAGTTCAACATGTGAACGTATTAATGTTTTAACTCGCCGAAGGTTGAACAAAGGTGCTGATGAAAATGACCGTTAAATACCTTTTTATGTATGGTGTATCCGATGTGTATGACCAAAAAGGTTTTATCATCACATTATATTCTCTACATGGCTGGTTTCGTTGATGGGACAGGGGACGCTTACTCTTGTGGAACAACTGGTCATTTTCCTTTATTCATGTTTTGCTTTTGAGTTTGGATTATGATTATGTTGGTATCTTGTAGTTTTTCCTGTCACGTGGTTCATAAATCAATATCAAATGCACAAGCATTCACAATTCTGCTCACAGACTGACATTCATTCTCTGTCCTTTATCTCAGAAAAAATAATAAAACCATCTTTACGACTTTACAAATGATTTAAAATATCGTTTTATTACTTTTTATGTGGATTGTACATAAATGTTACATATTTCACTTCCTATGAAGATATTTAGCTGATATGTTACACCATCGTCATCATGTCAACATTTTCTTCCAAAATAAAGAGGGAAAAAATAAGGAACTTGTCACTTTCGATACAACCTAGATGTCAATTAAGTATTGTACAAAATAAGTATGACATCTAAAAATTTAATTTAAAATAATATAAAGATCTGCAGAATTACTGAAACGTGAGTGTATTTAAATCGGTAACGCGCTAAAGCTTCATATAATTTGCGTCGGCTATGTTTATTGATTGTTTCAGTGGTAATGAGGCATAGAAAAGTGTCAATCATTTCCACGCTTTCTTTTCTGACGTGTTGTGTCAGTCTCGCTTGGCCTGGCTGGGGGATTTATTAAGCCATCCTGTCTTATGTCAAGCACAGCTCTCAGCCTGAGATAAAGTGATAGTTTAGAAGAAGTAGTGTTCAGGAGAGAAGAGTGTGTTTACTGGTTCACGTCTACAATAGCTATCTCTAAGATAGTGACTTCTAGCTGGACTAAGACCTGATCCAAAATGGTGATCGAAACTTTCTTAAATATATTCCTGTGTTATTCCTCACTACAGTGCAACAGAATTCCTTATTTTTCGCCGAAGCACTACATTGAGAGTACACTTGTTGGGAACAATAGACAGTATGCGTTCAAACGTTGTAATGACACCGCAATTTTGCCAAAGGTTTATCTCAATGACGTGTGCCGATGTGTTCCTGAAAAATTTTGTAAGTATCAAATTGGCATTTTAACGTTTTATTAAGATTTAATTTGCTTCACTTTTTTGTCCCATTCTAAGTCATGTTCTCAAAACATTCTTTTTGAAAAACTCTTGTTATTAGATAATCCTAAATGAAATGGCAGATTTTCTGCTTTATGTTATAACAAATGTTACTTATAGACTCATAGAAAGACCATTCCACCCTATAATGCAGTTATATCCATTATTGAATTATATTGTATCAGCTCTGATTTGACGATTAGATAACAGGCTATAATTTACATTCAACTGTAAGGAAAAAAGAAGTATACGGGGAATTCAGTTACGTCTAATGACCATTGCTTTTTGTAAATGACATTATTCTATATGATGTTGGAAAATATAAATCAAGATCCTTTTGATGTTACACACTGATATCATGATTTACAAATTAATTGAGAAAGACAATCCTGATTTTGTAATTCAGACGAATAATGGTTATCTAGGCGAGAATGATAGTTGGTATTCAAATAGCTGATAAAAAAATACATAAAAAATTCTTTCATAAAAAGATTATGTTACTATATTTATATATATATAAAAGACCAAATAATTCATGAAAGGTAAATTGATATAGATATTTGAATATCTCAATTCACAATAACATTAATATTTGAATTAAGACATACATTCGGAAATATGAATGTGAAGATTTGATAACAAAACGTTTAAATTAAATGTAATAAAGATAGATGGGTGTTTAAATATGACATGCGGCAATAAAAAATCGGAGCTATGTCTAAGACATAATTTGATTTTTTAAACGAGGTCAGTTACTTTATATATCATATAAAAGAATTAAGAAGAGTGCCATATCAAATGTTATGGCGAATGCATTAAATTTGCACATACACTATTGCATGATTTTTTTAATTCATGTCATTCATATTCATAAGAAATAAGACAACGATTAAACTTGTGTAGCTATAGACCTAACAAATTTCGGACCTCCATTTTTTTTTTTTTTTAAATTTCCGAACAATTATATGACGTCTTTTTCCTGTGACGTTATATAATAGTACTTTTCTAGGGAGTAATCACTATGTAAACGAGTAAAATTAAAACCATATATTTATGTACACATATATGTATGTATAAATTGATCCTGCTTGCAACTGGCACTGTTATTGTCGGAATACCAGACACATATATTTTTACTTCATTCCAACGTGACGAAGAATAAATGTATATGTTAAAAGTATTACGCCGGAGTAGCTTTCTGAATTACTGTAATATTTCATTTAAGATCTAAAATAAGCGATTTTGTTTTTGAAAAGTCAATATTAATCATGATACTTGTTCAAGTTTGAAACTGTGTCCACGCGGAGCAATTATTTTGACCTATTTCATTAGACCTAAGTTTGCTTAACATCAACTTCAGATAAACATAGTTGTTTTAACAACATACTTGTGAACTTTCGAAAGGTCTGCCTTGCATTTTCAATGAATATTGCAAAATGTAACAAAATGAATGTATTTGACGGGAGCACAAAGATAAAAGTGGCTTGCTAAAGATTTGCCTGCCTTTAATTCACCAATCTGATATGTTATAGCAATGACCGTAAATATACAAACATGTTTATGTGTTAACTAACAATTAAAGGAATCTTTGGCAGGTTATGAGCCAGTAATTTGTACTAATTATATCCAAATATTTGCAAATAAATTACATCCTTACATATCAGTATCTCATACTCTTGACGAGCTATCAATGTCAGCGTTAATTTGTTACAATGCATAATTGATTTGTGGTGAATGACACTCCATTTGAAACATTGACAAGTATAAATCTGTCAAACTATGTGTAAATATCATATCCATAGATTGGCAATTGACCTCGTTACATGATTGATTGATCATCATTTCTTCTTTAGATTCGTACAAAGATAACAACAGGGGCATTTTATATATAATATCTAGCAATATTTTGAATGAACTCGAAAAGTAAAATTTTTCTTTTGGAGAAAACACATGTGATTTCATCTTGATGGCATTTAATCACTCATCATGTAAACATCTATATTACGTCACCTCAAATGTCATCGAAAGTTAATTACTGGTGTATTAAGCTTACCGATTATATAATGGTATGAATGTTTTACCTTCTGAATTAATAGAGAAGTAAATAAGTACATATATACATTTACGACGGAAACAACTCAGTGTCAATGTTTTAGTTGGCACTGAGATAGCATTTTCCAATAATCCGCTCCACGCTTATGCTAATAAATTATGTCGTTTGCGTGGTATACGTTAGTTTAAAAAAGCAACCGTGTTGAATTTTTTAACGATATATATTTTTTTTATATTATTTTCTTATTTTTCAATTGCTACTATAATTTTTGTTGTTAAATTGTTTTGAAACACTAACAACTGGTGAAGCATATAATTTAAGGTATCATACGATGAACTCAAAACTATGACCTTGAATTTCGTATTAAAATGTGATTCTATTATGTCCGTGCATTTCTTTACAACTATTATCACACAGTCGATTGTAAGAATTGTAATGATTGAACAAATTTACCTGTTTTTACTAATTACTTTAAATATCACAAATTGTGACGTCAAAACGATAAAAAAAGACGCACAAGTAAATAACACCTTGTGATAAAAATTTAGAATTAGACACAGTAGAGCCAAATAATGAATTAAACTTCATCATAAAGCTGTTTCGTCCTTTTAGGACTTGTCAGTGATAATAAAGCGTAAAAGTTTGCGGCTTAGAAGGCGACTGAGGAAAATCGAAACTAATCTAAAGAAAAGTCAAAATCTAAACATGGAAGTGCAATAGCCCTATAAAAAAACAAATTTCATACATCAGTGTCACAATTCACATTAATGGTTAAACTAATTTCGAGATTTCATTCAAGTCGCTTCACTGACTTTTCAAATGACAGATTATAACTTTTTTTTCAGATTCGAATTTCATGTTTATCAAAGATGGCATTCGAAGAGGACAATTCAATGGATTTAAAATGAACTGCACGCAGGTTTTTAATAGCACAGCGGAAATGTCAGGTGGTACCGTACCCCAAACGGCTGCACCTAGCCGGATATCTACGGCTTTGGCAGACCTACTGAGAAGAAGAGGGGTTAGTCCTTTAGAAATAGCTCGGATACAGGCAACTGGTTTATCAGAAGCCGAACTCGAGCAATTACAGGCTAGAAGGAAGCTTACACTGACAGAAGCTGCATATATGAGATCAAGAGGAGTTCCCATTCAGCAGATTAATGCATTTCAAATCAGAGGCCTTTTACCTTCTGAGATAAGGGCGTTACGCGTAAGTGGACGACTGCCTCCTGCGTTACCTAGCCGGCCTTTTCGACGGGTATTGTCGAGTCCCGTGAGTGGAAATCTTCCGCAAGTCACTCCCATTCGTCCCGTTAGAGGAGTCATTGCCAATAGAATTGGTAGACCTCTCCTTCCCCCAGCCATTCCAGGCCGTCTGCCAGTTGTTACACCTATAAGGCCAGTTACAATGAGGAGCGTACCAAATGTCCCACCTACTGCTAATAGGCGTATCACAAAGTTTCAAGAACTACAGCTTCTCTCTCGTCAAGCGAACCCATTACAGCTTATTCAAAGTGTGAGGTCCCTGAATATAGCTGACCTACTAAGTGTCTCACGAGAGATGACTGCAGATCAGTTTGTTGCAATGTGGAAGATTTTAACAGATGCTCAAAAGCAACAGCTACGTCCTCAATTGACTGCGCAGATGAGGGACCGTTTAACTTCCACTCAAACATCCCAGGAAAGTCTTCAAGCTTTCCAGAATTTGCTTACTCCTCGCCAGATGATGCAGTTATCGCCTGAACAACTTCGCCGCCTGGGAGCAGTTCTTGCAGCCATGGATGGTGACAAGTCACAATTGCCAGATGGTCTTTTACCAACATCTAATGGTGACAAAACAACAGAGACAGGTCTTCCCTTCAGACAACCGGATACTACTGCAGTAATTGGGACAAGTCCAGGCTCCACTGGTATTACAGTTGTCGGAAGTGACAGTTCCAATGCTGCTGAAATCGGAACGATTGACATCACTGGAGACAATAGCATTGGCGGGGAGGGTTCAGCGCCCGCTACCGGTACAGGTATGTTAACACCTGTTAACAAAGATAGTGGGGCGGAGAAGATGATCCTATATGATGTTGTCGCTACAGAACCGGGTGATTCGCAGTTAAATAAAGGCAACATTGTCGAAGGTAACAACATTGATGTTGAAAACCAACATTAGCCTTAAACAAAAGAACGTCTTCTTTTGGGAAGAATGATTTTGGAACATAAATTACAGTCTACTGTAACATTACTTATTCTAGTGGGGCTCAAATTTCGGGATTTTCACTACAAAATCTTATTTCTCGGGCTCTGAATTTCAAAGATGAATAGTTATCACGAAATTCATCAACAGGTAATAGTTATTCAAAATGAATTCTCGTGCATATGAACTGAATATGACAACGATTATTAACGAATTCATCGACTATCAATTTCCACGAAAATGAACGATTTTACAGTAATCTTCAAGCTTAAAATCTAGTAACAGAGATCTAAAAAATAACATTTTCGATTAATTTTTTGATTAATTAGTATACCGTTAGCATCTATGTTTTTATGTCATTCCAGTTGGAATCTCTCCTATTGACACTTCGGGAAACGTAGTTGACACCGGCAACCAGAATGTGCCTGATCCGCCATCACCCGATTTACAGCTCACTTCCGGAAGCCTCGTTATCGACAACACAGTAGTCAATGCACCTCCTCCGTCTTCTGGTGGTGCTATAACAGGAACATCTGGATCTTCTTCCACCAATACTGTTACCACTATAGAAACCGAAAATACTGTCATTAAGAGTACCTCTACCAACACCCAAAGTCAGACTGATGTTATAATTCCAAATTATAATATTATACAAGACACAGAAGATCTACAGCAAGGTATGATTCTTATACAATCATGCCTTTTCACTTGAAAAAAAAATCTTGTCTGTTGGTCGTTCTCTGTGGTAGATTTTGACTTTTATCTTTTAATTCCAAATCAGAGCATTATTCAGGTACAGAAGAAAACATAGTGTCTGTAAGTATCTCTCTGTGATAGATTTAAATGTTTTACTTTTATTTAAAGTCGGATTATTCTGTCATAACTCTTACACTTTTAACCGATTTGAAGTATCCAATTATCTTTTGTGTTCCATTCTCAGCGATATCAAACAGAGTACGTGGTCAGTTATTTGGAATATTGGTTCTGGTCAATGTTTTCTGTAAACTTGTTAACAAGGGATCTTGTTCATGTTTTGATAGATATTTGTAAGGTGTGTGAGGCACGGGATCGGACAGTGGCTTGCTATCTTGAACACCCGAAGATGTGTAACAAGTTCATTCAGTGTGTCACCGACTATGGCGAAAAGCTCCGACCACAGGTTATGAAGTGCTACCCTTTCATGTTCTGGAATCCAACGTTCAACAGCTGCGTCCGAAACTCCACACATTGTAAAACATGTAAGTTTGTAGGCACTCCTTTATACAAACCGAGGGTATAGTTTGTAAGTAAATTGTTATTATTATTCCTTAATTTGAGTACAAATTCTACTGGACCTTCTTTGCATCCTTTCTTCCTGTTACAGATGTTATAGTGTTGATTGAATCTTAATTATGGATAAGTTTATCACAATAATAATTAACCATTGAAAAATAAATATTAATACGACATTGTGCTGTTAACAGCGACAGGATTGGAGGACTTACCAAGAGAACCGACTGTGGAAGCTCCAGTCGTATATGACAACAATCCTGCAGAAGTGGTTATTGAGACTACCCCACAACCAAGCACTGAAGCCACTACAGAATCTCCACCAGATTATGCACCTTTCGAAAGAGTTCATGCTACAGTAGAAATGAGTCTATTACCGGCACCTCCTTCAGAATCTGGACTTACATTCCCGGATGCTGCACCTTCCGGTCTCGATTTCCCGGATATACATACAGGTCTACAACCCTAAACACAGAGCAATGCTTTTTATTCACATGTATAAAACACATTATTCACATATTGTATGGTTTCATATTTTCGTCACGCCATGAATTGTACACAATTTGCATTTAGTGTTCGTTCTGCCTTCTGTAATTAAATACTTAATGCCTTAAGGGAAAAATACTATACACAGTTTAACTTACATATATATCTTCACATTTTTATACTTATATTATTCATTCAGAAATTATCATAGAACAAAACTAACTTGAAGTGGACAACAGCCATATGTTGCTATATATGTTGCATTTATTAATTAAATTGTGACTCAAATTGTATTGCTTTGCTCTGTTTTTACTGATAATTGCTTTCGCCGCTTTTGAAATGGCGCTCATATGATAGCCACGCAAAAAATGCACCACTATAAAGCATAACTGATCACGTGCCGCAAAAACACCGGAGACACTTCTAATATCTTATGTATATAAAATATGACGATAATGGAAACATTTCACAAAAATTCATCATTATACGTTTGAATTAAGCTTATATCGTATAACCAAAGAAGGATTATCATGAAAAATCAATTCTGCTGCTACGTTTAAAAGACAAGGAAATTATTTATTTTTGCAAATATTATTTTCCGCAATAGTTTGATTCATAAAGAGTAATTATAGATGAAACATTGATTAAAAATGACTTTCGTTTATAATATATGGCATGCTCGATTTGATTTTAGCAAGACGAGGCTTCATTCTACATGGGGACGGTAAATATTTTATCAAAATGTCATGTATCAGTATTACACACTAAATCAATAGTTTTCTCATGAATAAAAAATGCTTAAATTATAATAACACAGTGTCAAACTCAAACAAAAAAGAAAATGCACAATTTAATATACAAATAGATAAATGTTAATGGTTAGGGTAAAAGTATGCTAAATCACCAACGTCCGGTTTCTATTCTCTTGTAAAGTCCAGATGATGTCACGTTATCAAAAAGAGAGCAAGAAAAGTCCAGACAAGTAAAATTACATGTATCATAATGTTACAAGTTTTATTTTTAAACCAAAACATTTCATTCGTAAAAGAAAGTAACAAGGAGCACATTGAAGTCGATGAAGCAAGGTTAATAATAAAATGAGGAGGTCGGTCTCGGAGGTTACACATTATTTGACTATCACGGGAATGTAACTCCATAACTTGATTTGAAAATATATGTTGTCACGATCCCGGCAGCGTAGGTTTTATCATATAACACCTGTTGTGACCTTCAGCAGCCACAGTACCTAAAAAGATAATTAATCCACAGTTAATGACATCCAATTATTAAAACAAAATATCAAGTTAGATTTAATGATGAATTAAACCAAAAGCTGTCTATGATAATGTTTCTCGTTTTCGATTTCTTGGAGTTAAATAGAGATTGTACAACGAGTGGTCGTGTTATATTTATTTTCACCCGAGTTAAAACTTCAAAAAGCAGAAAAAAATCACGTTTTTCAGCTATTATGTGATAAATATTGAAAGTGAAAGAGATTTTTTTTCGAGTTTACTTCTTATGCTTTATGCAGATCGTAAATATTGCTTTGTAAATACATTATCTATGTAAAGTGTTGCGTAGATTATTAATTTGATTCCCTTATTTAAGACCAGCCTGAACCCCAAGAGATAAGTGCATACTTATCAGTTATTGAATCCATTACATACACACCTACTCCTGCATCAGGAATATATGAAGTTGAGCGTGTTTGATGTTAATTAGTATGCCTAAGGGTCCCGTTGTTGTTTGATTTGTTCTCACTTTGGGAACATGACATCAATTAATAAGATTGGCGAAAATTTTCATAGTGGGTGTCGCCGATGACGCAGAAGACACTTACAATGAGATTCCTGAAAAAGTACAAGGTGAATAAGACCATGTGTTACAGAAGAGTAAGCGTTTTCAACTTCATCGACGACACAATTCAGATTCTGTTAATATAGCAGTATTGGCTTTGTTCTTTTTGATACAATAACAATATTATGTGCCAGATGAGGGTATCAATGTATAATGGAGTATACGTGTCATATCAAGCCAGATAATTGCTATTAAAACCGAGAGTATTCCAAAGTTTGTAATCCTCGTATGGCACTTTAAAATGAAGAACTGCATATACAAGAAAAGCTCAATTCACGAAAAAGAAAATTTTCCAAATGACAATAATGAATTATAATTAAAACGAACACTTACTAGTTACGCTTATATTTTAATTGGTCATTTTCTGGTGTTATGAGATAAATGTGCTCGCGAACGAAACTTTTAATGACACTCTAGGAACTCCATATCAAAATCTGCTTTAATATTTCTTAAGGTAAATCGTCAAAAATGAATGTAAACACGTGCATCATAATTGTCCAAATCAATCAACACGAATATAATACCAGTTTTACTTAAACGTCCTATTCTATAACATTGATAGGTTATTGTATAATTAATAATAACAATGACCTACTCTAATCCATTGGTCCGTTATTATTCGATGGATTAAAATCGCCTTTGTCATATCACTGGTAGGTCTTTACATTATAAATTTGTAACAGTGACCTACTTTAATCCACCGATTGGGTATATAATAGTATTATTTTACAGTGATTTTTTTTTTATCTACCGATAGCTTATAGAATAGTATTATCTTACAATGACCTCAATACCCACATTATACAACTGGTATTTTTATGTAATATACTCGTTATAATGAGCAACCTTAATCCATTTATAACGTACTATGACATTTGTTAATTTTCTGCTAGATTACTGTATAAAAATTTCATTGAGAAAAGCAAAATAACAAAATACTATATCACAAAATTCGACCTTTCTCCATTAGTGGGTTTATAAAAAATGAATTTATTACAAAAACAAATATTTCTCCTCCAGTAAGATTCAATATGATAAATCCGGATGGTGCTCCTTTAATGGATTTCAGATAAAATCAGTATATTACAAATCGACCGTTACTCCCTCTGTATGATTATTTATGATAAATCTTCGTCAGTAGATTTATCTGTGATGATAACATCTAACATTACTCCTTCAGATGCGTTCATTATGATAAATCTATTACAAAATCAGTTACTCCATCAGTAGGTTTATCCATAATAAACATATTACAAAAAATAGTATTACTCCTCTATTCAGGTTCAATATGCTAAATCTATTACACAGCATTACTCTTCAAGTATTTCTATATATAATAAAGATATTATAAAAACCCTCAAAATGACTTCTTTAAAAGGTTTTAATATATATATGAAACGAAATATAACGTTAATTCTCCTGTAGGTTTATCTATAGTAATTTTATTACAAAGACCACCGCTTTATTCATTAATAGAATCCAATATGATAAATCTATTACAACCCCTATCTTTCGTTATCATCCCGCAGTAGGTTTATTTATAACACATCTATTACAAAGCTAATCGTTATTCCTTAGCTAGGTTTCAGTATATTAGCGAGTTACTGGTTTGATGTATGAATATGAATGCGTGTGAGATCGCATTGAAAACAGCTGGTCGCTGGTACTTTTATCGCAGTAAAAGATGTGATTGTTCGACTCGTTGATCAGATGAAAAACATCTTTACCGAAGTCTTTTCAGTTTTTTATATAGAAATAAAAGCATACTTAAAGTTTTAAATAATTCAAATAAAATAACAAACATATTCATCAATGGTTTGAAACCCATGCTGCCAAAAGTTTTTTTTAAATAAATTAATAAATATCAACTAATCACGATAAGAACACAGCTGGTTTCCTTTCTTCACGGTTTCTGATTGAAGTCCAGGGAGCCTTCGTCACATTCTGTACAGGAGAATGACATCATCTGTTAAAGTGCCGAAGGTCATCGATCTTTTCTAAAACTGATGACATTTGTATTGTCCCGTTAATTAGCAGTATTACAACCGAATCATTTTATTGTGTTTCCTATATTTGTTTCAATTTAATTACGTTTATGGAATTTCCTATAAGGAACTTGAATGAAGCAGTTCAAATGATATATACTGTATATATCTAATGTGTATCTTCAAAATCCACCGACACCCCTGGAATATCTTTATTTATATAATACTTCTGTTATAAATGTATCTACCCGTGTTTAGTGTGTGATCAGAACTACATTGAAGCGTATAAAAATAAATCCAAATCAAAGATGATAAAATTACAAGGAGGACGAAATCATGAAAATGATTGAGATTCTGGTTGACAACATCTCCGTCGAGTTTGGCGGTAAGATCTCCCAACAGACTATTAGCATACTCACTGGCGTAGACAACTGACCCCGCAATTGTCCCAGAGGTGAAACGTACAAATCCGTTGAGTTTTTTTATAGGGGGAGTTGGGGTTGGGGTTGGGATTGGGGATGGGGTTGCGGGTCCCATTTTTCAGTTTTCTGCATCTGTATTTTTCATATCTATATTTCAGTGATTTATTTCAATACATTATATCGACTTATCCCAGTATTATTGTGTCGTTATTTTCCTTCAAAATACGCTCAAAATGCAGGAAATGGAGCCAAAATTTTCAAAATTTTCTGGGGTAGGGCCCCCAGACCCCTCGCCACAGCTTCGCGCCTTCGGCGCTCGCGACGCACGGCTTCGCCGGCGTTACAATATTTTGCCCCCCCCCCCACCCCAACTTTAGATCCTGGCTACGCCACTGAGCATACCTATGGGAACTAACTGTGTACATGTTTTTTTTATGTTATTTCTTTCTCTCTTTTTTTTTCTTTCTTTTTTTTTTTTTTTTTTTGGGGGGGGGGGGGGGGGGGGGGTTGCTTTTGCTTTTCCAATAGGTTTCAATAGTATAAATCTATGTCCCGAAAACCATCTTTCTCCAGTAGGTTTTTTTTATTATTATTTGATTAACACTATATTAAGAAATCCACTAATACTCCTCCAGTAGGTTTAAAAAATAGATATTACCAGACCGCTGATACTCTTCCAGAAGGTTTATTTATCATGTTCTACTTTTTCGCGTGTTTTCTCGTCTATCGAAAGGCAGGACGGCTGTTATAGAGGTCATTTAGCATGTCAAATAAATACTCCAACATTGTTCTTGATCTTCACCAACGTTATTCTACCGAATTCCGGCTATTGTAATAAATATGACATTTTACCGTATCATTATCACATAAAAACAAGGGGTTCTCGGAAACTCAGTCGGTACAAAGTTAGCCTACAAAATCTTGGATGAAGATCTGAGGTGTGGTTTGACTTTTACAACCCCTGGTGGTCTGTGCTTTGGTTGTTGTGCCCTTGGACAATACACTTTATCCTGACTGTTTTTGATCGCCTGCCTCCTGTATGTTGTTCAGTGAGGTAACTACCAGTTACCACAAGGAGACTACGCAATGAAATGATCATGATTGTATATTGGGCGATAACTCCAGCAAACAAATAATATAAAACGACTCGCCAGGTCACATCTGTATCTTAATCACATACGATATATTATCCTTAACATATCTTTACACCATTTCTCTATTTTATGAAACCTAGACAAAATTATTTTTCGTTTTAATGGATATAAGCAATTCTATAAAGAAAATACATTGTATATCAGACTAAGACAAGCTATTGTTTTACATCAAACTTTATGCATAAGACTTTTATAATAAACATGTTTAGAAAAAAATTATTCCCAAATCGCTTGAGATAAGAGGAAGACAAATGTACAGGAACAATGGTGATCTTTATTGTTTAAAGTAAGAGAGTCATCCAGCTGTGACATCGACGTTCACTTTATCAACTAACGAGACATTTTTATCACCGTGAATGATCAATCATCGATTGAGACTACTACAGGTGCGATGTAGTTTGCCATATGCCACAAACTATAAGCGATGAAGATGTAAGAAAGGACGAGACAGATGACATCGTAAACATAAAGCTTATGTAGGTCGTCCTGATCAGTTAGTTAATGTCGACACACAATCCAAACATTTGGATTCATCATACCAAAGTAGGTCTTCAACCAATATACATCAATTTTCATCCCTGGTCTATTTTTACCTTGTCTGTCATGTATATTATATGTAATATTGACCCTCATGTGCGTTTAGAAAGAAATCTGAAAACTGAGCCCCTCTTCCCTTCTCTAGCCCCCATCCCTTCCCTAGCGCCCCCCTCCCCCCCCCCCCCCAAAAACACACAAATAATAATGCAAATCTTTATTTAAGAATGAAACATTTTAGGTAGAAAGCGAGAAGCACAGAGAAGCAATTATTATGGTTATTATGTCGACATGCTGCCGAGCAAGTTGACAAACTGTGGTTTAAGGTCATCTGTATGTCCATAGATATGTTTGTGAAATTTGGTTGTTTGATATATCAAACTTTTTTTAAAAAATGGCTTTGGAAGGTGGAGCATATAACATGTAACTATACGTATGTATATAACATAACCCAAATATTGTCCAGTGAATTCGTCCATGTCATACTTGGCTTATATGTGATTTGTGTAATAACGCTTCGCCATGAATTCAAAATGGTGCAAAAAATGACTGTCTCCGTTTGATTTTGTCCTCCACGTTTTTCCTTAAAATTCAGTCAAAATTTTACTTTTTTTTTAATTATGCGTTAAAAAGTATCTTAAATTTGTTTTCATTTCATTTGAAATGTTATTAATCTTTATGTTTGCTTACCAAGGTTTGAAAAATAGGAGGGGGGGGGGGGGGGGGGGGGCGGGGGCGGGGGGGGGGGGGGGGGGGGGGGGGGGGGGGGGGGGGGGGGGGGGGGGGGGGGGGGGGGGGGGGGGGGGGGGGGGGGGGGGGGGGGGGATCAAAAGAGTCTTTTAAGTTTCGTTTCATCAAAAGCCGATGATTTATACATACAATATGATTTCTATACTGATAACAGTAGATAATAGGAAAATTTCAAAACGTAAAATAATGAAGACAATGTATAGTTATATAGTTGAATTATTGAATCTAAAATTTAGAAATCTAATTTCTATGTCAAGTCGAGAGCTATTTTTTGTTTCTGGTTTTAAAAATAATGAATTGTCTTACATCAAACATCGTTATAATTATCTTTAATATTCTAATTTTTTGTTTAAAGGTCCAAAGATAATTACATCAGCTGATATACCTTTCAATATGGATATCCCGACAAGTACAGCCAGTCCAACCCCTGGAGTAGTGAAGACTTCGCCAACGCCCGTACCGGTGGAAGCACCACCGTCGGAAGCATGTGAAATGGGATGGATTAGGTTTCAACGAGACTGTTATTACTTTAGCAGCGACAAAAGAACCTGGCGGTCCGCATTGGTGAGTATACAACAAAAAATCATAGTAAAATTTGAATTCCCGATAAACAATGAAAAAAAAATCATAATTGTATTAATTATTAGTTAATTAATTATCAAGTATTAAAATATGATAATTATACAAATTCTTGTAAATCAAGAAACTGTACAGTCTTATTAAGCTTTCAGGAAAAAAACACGTGAAGTTATCACATCACTGCCTTGTTTTTCAGTGAATATGCCAATTCAATATTTTTGCGTATTACACATGTGTGATATTGATTTTTTTGACGTCACTTGAGAAATGGGATGGTGTCACACATTTACAGATGACACTGTGACGTAAGCATGACGACAATACATATAAAATGAACATGACTTCAATTTTAAGGTAGAAATATTCGTTTGCTAGCATATTTGATTGCAAACTCGATCATGTGATACAAAGGATCTTAAATTTGTTTCCATACGGCATGTAACTGATGGAATCCGTCACGCTTTTCGCTTGCCAGAGGGTCGCTAGAAAAAAGAAATAAAACTCGTTTCAAATGGAAACTGTCTGCATTAAGATTAAAGCAGCAAAGATATTACTAAAGGTTTTTGTGCAAGTAACCACTCTCTGGAACAATTCATAAAATGAATTTTTATAATCCCGTCTTACTGTGACAGCAGATAATTTATAAACTAATAGAAATGAAATACACAAGTATGAAACAAACTAGATTTATCGTAACCGTGAACACATTTATACACAATTTAAGGTAATGTAGGAAGGATATATCGATGTATAAGTAATGTAAAGAAATACACAAGTATAAGATTCTATTTATCATACAGATATAGCATGCAAGAGCCTCTATATATGATAATATTAATCACTGCGACAGATAACTCGGGAAACATCACATATTGGTTATAAAACATCACAACTATAAAATACATCGTTTAATAAAGGTTGATTAATTAAAACTACAGTAGCTCTCTTTATTATAACATTATAACAACATATATTTATAAACAATCCAGGAAAATGTCTAGCCATCGATTATACATTTACATGTGTAGGTTTTCATGTACCGAGAGACATGTTATAGATACGGTACACTACACAGTTATCTCCCTTCTAAGACTCTTCAGCTCTATAACGGGATAAAAGTGTCAATACTTCAACAAAACGAACAGAATGCAACCTCTTCGCAAATAAAACGACATGCATCAATTAGTTTTAGTATGAAATAAAAGAAAATGTCTATTGCTAATTCCCCGCCTATCTTCAAAGACTTGAAATTGAATAATTGCTTCCTTATATAAAAAAACCCACAAAAACGGAAATGATATCTGCATGATATATCATTTTGTTACAATCTATGTATGTTAAATATTATTCTTTAAAAGGAAAATTATTTTATTTCTGTTCATTTCGGAATGGTAGCTTACTGACATGAAATATGGTGCTGATACTTTTTAAGATTTTGAATGTCATTCTTCACGTTACAGACACAATGCCATAACATGGGTGGACATTTAGCCAGGATTTATACGACAGAGGAAAACCGCTTCGTAGAAAACACAGCGAGGAATAGAAACGGTAAACACATCTTTTATCTTACTGTAAAATTATATGTTATTGTGGGAATTCATTTTCCTGGCTTAAAAACCTTTCGCGGTTACTTTATTTTTTGTGGATAATTACAGTTCAATGGATCTACTTATTACCAATTCTGACAGTGGACAAATTTTTTTTGTGGATTCAGATTGCTAACACTAAACAATAAAACTGACACACGAAAATTAATGTTTTCACAGTAACAGATTTGAATAGAGTCATGGTTCAGAATATTTAGTCACTCGGCACATAACGTTCTCTTTAAATCATTAAGCATCGATGATTATGAAATTAATCGACATTTTGGGTTTAGAGCCGAAAATATAGAGGAATTTGCCGTGGAAAACTACAAATATTTACCTATAACCAAAATGAACCTCGTGGGTCAATATCTGATATCGTTTTACGGTTTGTGTAAAAAAAAGTCTGTAAGGAAATTTATATGATTTGTCACTGGTTTGAGTGATTTATGAATATATGTATATATACAACCAGACATAAATGACATTAAGATTCTCTACTACAAAAACAATTACGGTGACTAAATAAATACAGGTTTTATCATGTATGTAATTTTATACTTATGTTTTACAATTCTTTTATGTACAATTATCATATTCTTTAAAGATCACTCGATAAAATGACAAATATGACACTAGACGTATATATATCACATTGACAAAGGCATCGCCTGACAAAGCAGGGCGTGTTTGATCAACCGATAGATATCATATTCGTTTGTTGCTAAGGACCGTATATTTACCTGTGATTTATTGCACAGGTAAGTGACCGTATTATGACCTAGTAATGTAGTGCTTGATTAAGATAATTAATTAGTCGTATCCGTCTTTTGTCCTTGACATTATCTTTGTAGCAAGAAGTTCACCAACCCCTTTTGTTACACAGTTGTATATTAAAAATCAAAACGTCTTCTTTTCAATCTATATTTAACCAACATTGCTTTGTTCCAAACTCTAAATGTATTAGTAGGTACTTATTCACGTATGTGTCTTTTGTACAAATTTCGAGATTGCAGGTGAGACACATGCTGATGGGCTTTTATTTCTCGATGTTTGCTGTAAACTGCATGCTACGTGTAGAATAGTGACACAGTTCAGAATATACACATGTATTTATTATTTGTTTTGAGATATATAAAAAAATATATGGAATTACGGAGATTTTCCACATTTTCGTCTAGGTTTTAACATTTCATTTGATCGCTTTGAATTTTCCTCAGTCGCCAACCAGGCTTTAAAATGTATGCCCTCTCTGACAAGTCTTTGAAGGAAGAAACATCTACATGATGCAGGTTAATTCATTGTTTGGCTCTACTGTATGTTTTCTAATTTTTAAAACAGAGACACGAATACCCCCGTCCACTCCCAAGGTAAAGTTACGATCTGTTTTACGCTGATTGCTCCAAGAGATTAATCTGAAATAGAATTGAAAGTTTGTCTGCAGATTCTTATTAATCACAACTGGGCACTGGGATTAAACAAGCTTACTACCGTTTCTGTGGCTCTAAAGAAAATATTATTATTTTCCACTAGAGTGAGGCAGGGTTTTTCCAATTATGGCCTGACCGTTTCTAAATCAGTCCTTTAACTACATATACAACTAGATACGATGATTGGTAGGATTCCTAAGTATTTTGTTTAACGACCTCTCAGCAGCCATGGTTATATAAGGCAGATTCCTGATGTATGCGATGTGAGTGCGAGAGTTGCATGTGTGTGTTTTTGTAAGGTTCCAATATATTCTTGTCAGCATACTTGTGACAGTGCGGAACTGAAACCAACTTTATAGTACTACCACACCGAAATATACTGTAGAAATTATAGATTCCAAGATTAGTCGCCTCTTACGATCATGCAGTGGTGGGCACGGTATTTACAATTATTACACCTCACCTGCAGAGTAATGACATAATGAATACCATGCCTTGTATTGCAATAATACCAACTATAAATAGTTCAGTAGGTTGAAATTTGAACTTTGAACATAGCAACATCAAATAAAGCTCCGAGCTGTGTGGTTCGATCCATACTCAGGAAAGTTAGTGTTTTTCGGGAAGCTGCGATCATAGACCCTGCAGGTCTTAGGTTGTGTCTGGACTAAACATTTTACCTTGATTTTTCCTGAATGGCATGCGATGGTACGCCCGCACGATTTTCAATGCGTAATCTACCAGCTGCTTAAAGGAGAGCACTTAAAATGACTCGTACAGTTTATGTGGCGATGAATCCATCAAACAAACGTTGTATTATTTAGTATTATCTGGTGGACGCATCAAGCGTGCCAAACCGTTATCTTGTAAGATAGGAAAACCTCTATCAATATTTATGTGAATTAAGTACTGGAATTTCGAATGGTCTTGTGATATCGGAAAAATAAAATCTAATGGAAATAAATGGAAAGCTAGGAATGTTCACAATCATCTCCATTCGATGACTTTGGAATATTTGCATTAAAAATGCACAGAATTATTCCTGCGATACCTACTGTATTCATAAGCATTTCGACCTGGTTGTTAATAAGTTAGGTGAATTTCACTCATGTAGGTAAGGCTTATCACAAATGTCACGATATAGACCTTGTAGCTAAATGTCGAGGTTATGCAATTTCTCGATCAACATATTTTTAAAGTCATCCCATATCGTTAAGTATGACATTTATTGAACTATGGGATTGGTACACCTCCTAATCTATGTTATAACATTTTAGACCAAATTTCCTCAGTACGTTCCTACATTTCATTGCTTCAACTCCTGAAGTTACAGACAAGTCCTAGAAGGACGAATCAACTGTATGTTACAGTTTAACTTCTTATGTGGCTCTACTTGACCTAACTTTAAAATCTTGTAAGGTGCTGTTCACTTGAATGTCTTCAGTGTGGGCTTTTGCAATATCCAAATAGTATACTAAAACCGAATTAGCATATTTGCTCATAGAAACAAAACTAGAACTGTACAACAAAACACACAGGCGATACTGCATGTAGCAAAACAAATAATTATACTTTCATAGAGATGTTTTGTCATTCCAAGTCGCGTCAGTGAAGTTTATAGCCTAAATTGTTGAAACATAGTAAGTGACTGAGGAAATTCTACGAGAAAAGTGTGATTTTTCATAAAAAGTATTTTGTTAATATTGAATAAAAAAAATTACGTTTTAAACTTCATTTCCTACAATATAAGTAAAGCGAGATCTATGCTTTCACGGAAAGGGATTCACCTTTCTGTACTTACTGTATGATGTTCAATTTATTTTCTTATTTAAGCAGCTCGATGTCAATTAAGTTTAAACACTGTAATTGTGTTCTCATACATTCTATGGGTGGAGTAGATTCAAAATGAACCTCTGGTCGACTGATTTCTCCGATCAAGCGAACAGTAATCAGTTAAAGCATTACTTCTCAATTTCGATGTGTTATCCTCACAAAAACAAAACAAAAAATTGTGTTTGATTGATAAACTCAAACACGAGAGGGTGTGCTTTTATTTCTTTTTAAGCAATAAAAGTGTAAGTTTAAACAAGCGACCTCCCGAAATAATTGACACAAATAATTTCACCATCAACTTCAGACGTCATCGCTCTCGTCTCAAGGCAATTGTTCCGGTCTTACAATCTCGTTTATAAATTTCTTTAACCATTAGTTTTAGATAGAAGATGAATTGCAGTGATCGATTAGTCCGGCGTGACTTGGTTTCACTCCCACGCCTTACACTATTGATCATTAACTTTAAAGGACATGTCAACTTCACTTTGAAATGGGGAAATTAAGGATCTGCAAAAACAAATGTCTGATACAAATTAGTAGAACAACATACAATATCGAATCTCTTCACGTTCGCTTTTGTTTTTATGAAAAATAGCAGATATACTTGATCTTTTCATGAATTTTATGTTCACACACACAAACGAACACAAACAAACACATACACACACACACCGCTACACCATCACACACACACATATTCATATGAGATTTATGAAACCTGTCGGATATATATTTTTTTTCAATTCACCGAGATTCGAGTGATTCTGAAGATTTTTTGCATAAATCTCTTGTGTTATGGAAACGACTTAAATATCCTGTTCGTTATATTGCTTAGAACTTTTTGCAAAAAATCGTGAAATATTCCTATTATTGGACGGGTGTTAAATCTTAATCGGTGATATTATCCTTCAATCTATTTTTGGGTGACGTCACAATGCATATGACGTCATGAAGTTATTACAAGTACGTCAAAATTTAAGGAAACAAAATAAATCTTCAGGCAAGCAATGCTAGGTCATGCAGAGTGTTATTACATAAATAACAGAGTAGGTATGTAATAAAATATTATCAAAATAATACTTGATTCCAAATATCAAATGAAGTTTCATATTTTTCAACTTGCTCTTATCTTTTTGGGTTTTTTTTTCATATATCTATTTATTAAGTTATCTCTTTGTAACAAAGTAAAATAATTGCAATTTCCTAGATGGCGGACCTTACGATGGTTATTGGCTGGGAGGATCGGACCTCCGGAATGAGGGTGTGTGGGAATGGCATGAAACCCAGAAGGAAATTGGACCGGTGTTCTGGCACCAGAGTGAGCCAAACAGTTTCCAAGGTGAACAAGACTGTCTCCAATTGTTCGTCCATCACGGTTTTCAATGGGATGACGAAGTGTGTACGTTTCTAAGACACTACGTGTGTGAGAAATCCGCGAAATTGGACTAAAGATGTGTCCATATTTTTATTCCTTCACTTCTATGAAAATATGATATCGTTCATTATGCTTTATGTTTCCCAAATTATGCTTGGAAATTGCAGTGTTCAGAGATAAAGTGAGAAAGTGCAATTCAGAGTATAAATAATGTTAAAACAAATTTTTCATAGATTGATCTTCGCGGTTTTACTAAGGGATGTACTTTTTACTGAGTCATGAAATGGATAATTGTTCTATTTATTATTTCTGTATTTTGATATTTTTTTCGGAGCTTTAATCCAATTAGACCTCAAAATAACAACCGTTTCCAGTAGTAAACTTTGATCACCAAGTGCCAATATCCGTTACAATGACCGGATTGTCAGAGAGCCGGATTAAAGGGGAAATGTTTATACGAAACGGACATCGGGATGATCTGAATAGTGACCTCGAGCTGATTTGTGGAAAGAAATTGGTGACATTCAAATCGAGGTCATTTGTAAAAACCAGTCTGTAATTCACCATAAAATCAAAAACTGATACATCTAAAAAATTTCAGTTTTGTAAGAAAAGAAGGTAAATATTTGTTTAATAAACCGGGTGTACCTGTTTCGAAAACCGGAAGTGTCCATTAATCACTTTGTACGGAGACTAGGATTAACAAAGTCTACCTACCATATGTGAAAAAGATTTATGAAATATGTTTTCTTTAAGGAATCACAGTAAATATTCTCTGTGACATGTTATTCCATCAAGATTCTTCCCGAAACACAGACTCTCCTACAACATTCAGCGTCAAAACAGAATTACTACAGCTGATATAGAACTTTGTTTATTGTATGAAGACAAGGTCACAAATACATACCGACATATTTTCTTTTGTCGAAAGAAACCCTCTCATATTTACTTCTGGAATATCATTATTTACGTTAACTTTTCATATCTTTTTGTAAGAATCAGTAAATTTAAAGAGAATGTATATTTATGTGACAAATTGGGATGTTTTTAAATACTGTTACAAATGAAAGAGTTTCGTGGGTTATACAAGATAGATTAAACTACCAAATAAAAAAAGATAAAAAAGAATAATTCTAGATCAGCTAACAATTTATACCATAACAAGCTTAATCACAAAAAGATACATGATCCAATATTAAGCATAATCGTGAAAAAGCTGAATCATTTCCATAGATAAATACATTCCAAATGAAATCAGATTGTTTATGTAAATACATTTTTGTATAATCGTTATCATTATTACTTTGTTATTTGTCGTTATTGTTGACTAATTTTATGTTTTAACTGTAACAATGTTTCCTGCCGTTGACAAAATTAATGATACTGTAAAACTATATTTTTTCGTGGGTTCCATATTCGTCCATTTTTTAAAAAAGAAGTACCATTTCATGGACACTTCATTTCGTGGATATCTATAGCTTTTTATGTCTGCTTATACTAGTTTATGGACAAAATGATTCACGGATTAAGAGTACCCGCGAAATCACAAAAAATAATCCCAACTAAAATTAATTATTTTACAGTAACAGTAAAAATTAATCTGACTTCCACAAAATTGACTACATGTATTTGTATTTAGTTTATTTCTTGTGAAGATTCATACTTGAACTTTATTTATCTATTTAATATGACACAAAGATGTTTTCTTAAGAAACAGCATAATTCCAAAGATTTTTTGTTGTTGCAATCATATGTCTATTTCATACACAAACTACACTGTTCTATTCTTCCCACGACATATACGATTATACAAAATACTTGTAAGTGAATATTATGTTTCGATACTGATTCGGAATCAGATATAACACAGAAAGTTTCAACAAATATTTGGATGGATAATCGTGATATATTTGACTAGAAACAGGATGGCAATTGAAGCAAGCAACGATCAATGAATGTCCTTATATCGAAGTTGTCGCGTCCGCTAGCGAGCGGCAGTATGTCGAGGTGAAATTGCATACATTAAAATGTTTACGTAACTCGAAACGGAAAGGGAGATTGACATGATATGTGATGTTTCGATATTTGTTGAATTTTAATACTTATACATGTATATGATATTCACGATTTAAATTAAGATAATGATATCTAGATAAAGAATATATTGAATTTAATGATTTCTAAGGAAGCTATGGTCATTTCCCATATAAATGCGCATCTTGATAATGTATTGCTTATGTTTTGTTTCAACTTTCAATAAATGTTTCCTAATACTATCCAGTCTCCGAGTTTGTTTCAATATCGATAACGCTGGGAGAAAACCCTTTGGTTTGGTTCCTGTATCAACTTTTCCTATAACATGGAAACATTCTATTTCCGAAGTCTTATCACTTTATCATAGTCTGAATACAATACCAGGGTTAATTGAGCCTTTTGTTCGTCATGTGACGTCCAGTAACTTTTCACATCTTTTATGTTCTTCTTAAGAACCACTGAACCCATTCTAACTAAATGTGGTCGCTAGCATCAATACCTGAAGGAATAAAAATTCTGTTCCCCATCCTCAGGGGGTTTACGGCATGGGTTAAATACAACGAAAAAATATTATTTTAAATAGAAGTAATTTATATAGGTGTGATCTCCAAGAACAGCTCAAGCAATATAGCCAAATTTAGCCTCCAGACACTGAGACTATTTGGAACGAAGCCAAAATACTGAAACGACAATAAAATTCTAACTCGTTTGAAACCTGTCAACTTTTCGATAACCTTACATATTTGAGTTTTTATTCTCACAACAATACCATGTATTTAAAGATAACTATATATATGTCCCAAGCTACTATCTAGGACTCTAATGCTGCCAACATGTCAAGCAAAATCAACAGGCGTTTAGCCGACATTGTAATTTCTCGTATAGACGTGACATCATGAATAATTTAGACGGTTCTAAAGCCGTGGATCTGGTCTTGTAAATGTCAGATTATATATATAATTATTGATCCCTTGAGTGAGATATTTATTAATTTCCTATCTGCTATGGATCATAAACTTTGGAAACAGGTAAATGCTTCACCTGTTTATAAGGATATGAAAAAAATAACCAAAACCAAATTAAAAATCTATTCTTTTACAATCTCTAGTTGGCATGCTTGTTGAACGATGTGTGTGCAAGCAGAGTAATACTTAAAAATTCTCTCTTGCTTCCAAATCTGTCGGTCTTTAGGACTGGAAAGTCGCCTCGAAAACAGTTTCCTTCAATCACACTGACAAAACATCAGCATCAGATACAGGTAAAAAAATTAGTAGGGTTTTCTGTGTTATTAGCAGAAATGGATTTTGGCATCATGATCTGATCTTGAAACTATCTAACTTTGACTTTGTGGAAATTTATTGAAATGGTTTATGTTACCAGAGAAAATTCGGAATTGGTTACACCCCACATTCATTCTTATATTTCATAATTTTCATACCTTCATTCTAGTTATTTTATACTAGAAGGGAGATAACTCCTATATTATCCTAAAGATTCGGAACAAGTCTTAAAACTCGGGGTCCAACTTTAGTTTCGTCATTAAAAATTCCGAAGATGAACAACGGTCTCCTCTCCTCCTTTTAAGTGCTGCGGTGTCATGGGTGTTATCGGATGGTAACATTTAAATATTGATCTTGACATCGTACCCACATAAATTTAGTAAAAAAGGTGGTTAAACGTCAAATTGACTTGATCTTTCAGCTGTTGTCCGCAAGGATCTATTTTAGGCGCTTTCGCTTTAAATGATATAGGAACGACTACTTAGCTATTTGCTGACAGTATGCCCTTGTATAGAATTGTAAGCTCACCAGTGATTGTTGCAGATACACTTACAGAATACACACTTGGTAAAATAGATGGCTGGTAGATTTTATCCTCCTGAAAGTCAGGAAAACTGAAGTTTTATGTTAATTGCTATAGCCACCTCAAACTGTACACCTCTCGTGCATTTTCCGAATGGAGGAGAAAACTAGGTTCGTCCAAAGATACATTATAACCTTGACTGAAAAGATGCTATTATTTGAAGATGTCTCTTGCAGAAAACTTTGAACTGTCCTTTGTTTTAAAATAGCATATCTACAAAACATTTCTGATTAATTACATGTTACATATCTTGAATAATTAGAACTCACATGCATAATAAGAGTATTTATTTATGCTATAATTCAGTAATTTGAAGTGTGTAGATATAAATGAAGACATGTGTTTCTAATTCTTTTAACGTGATGATTTGTAAATTTATTTTTTTTTATGTTTTGTTCTTATTTATGAATAACACGCACTTGTCTCCCCTGAACATCCTCCTCTCTCCATTGCAGTACATAGTGAAATCTAAACTATTTAACATTGATGTGTATCTATCTATATTAATTGTCTCGGATAAACTAGAACATTTTAAAATTAGTCCACCTCAGTATTGTACATTCTAATTAAAGGGAGAGAACTGACGAAACTACAGCTTATTTCCTTCTCATGTTTCAGTCCTGCACTGTTAGGTCAACATCTTATATTAAGGTCTATGGTTTCCATATATATGATAGCCAAACGTTCTTTCTATTAATATATCACATATCTACGACCCTAGACTCTAGACTGTACAGTTTCTGATTGTTTATTTGTAAAGTACGTAACAGGCAAAATTTCAGTATCATGAGCCGCTTGAATATTGAGAAAGCACTATTTTAAGATTGTGACACAATTGACCTCTGTGACCTAAAATTATGTCAAGGTCATTTATATTAACAAGCTTGACAAGAAATTATCTGAACATCTCAAATTTTTAATATCTTGCCTCTAGTCCTTGAGAAATTGAGGGAAATCTTTGACCTTTGACCTCTACCGAAAACCGGAAGTTGACTTTAAAGAAAACGATGTTTCCTGAGAAAAGTTATTTATTTTTTATTTTACAAAACATATCGATTATGACGTCATTGCGCCCAATTTCTAATGAAAAAAAATGTCACTACTTAGTAGTGGACATCTGGGGAAAAGTTTTCCATAGCAATTAAGTGATATTAGGAAACAGATATAGGTACAGAACAAGTTTTACCAATATGTCGGCATTTTACAAGATAAAAGTGGATTTTTAAAAAAGCGTCTAACGTTTACAGTAAATGCTAAAATCCGAAGACATTAAATTCATCGGAATGACATCTGCATTAATCTATCAGAGTTTTTAAAACTTTAAGCTACAATGAGAGGCTACGCCGTTTGAATCTCCCAACCTTGATATACAGGCGTCTACGTGGAGATATGATAAACGTGTTTAAGTTCATGAATGGGATATTTGATCCAAAGCTGGTGGAGGGAATGTTCGACCCTGCAGCGCAAGGAAAAACTCGTGGACATAGTAACAGAAAACATTATTTTACTCAAAGAATAATTGATATTTGGAATAGTCCCCCTTAATGGGTAATTTCATCACTTAACGTTCATGATTTTGAAAAAAACACCTAGACGATTTCTGGAAAGATCTTGAACTGAAGTACGATCATACATCGTCTTATATCTAGTCTAATATTATGATTATATTAATAATACATTGTACTGATGTGAATACAGAGGCAGAAATACCTGCGTTCACTATTATCCTATTAAATCCTAATAAATTAAAATTTCTCAGGTTATACGGTTTGATAGCAGAAACAGGGGTATTCTAAAGAATTTAATGGTCACTATAAGGTTGACCCTTCAATTGTATAGGCTCTTAAAGGTAGAATTGTGTACATATCTATAACTTTTTCAAAAAACTAAACTTTATTGTTAATTATCTTGAAAATTGATTTTATGTTTATATGTTATTTTATTCGTCAGAAAAACCAGCATTCAATTAATTTTCTTTTCCATAATATTTTCGTATTTTCAAGTATCACATTAATCCTGTATGTGAATAATCAAACATTGATATCCGGCAATCTTTGACAACAATGGCCTGCTCCATATGTCAATCACCATTCCTTGTATCTTTGTAATCGAGAAGTTGATCTCACTTAAGTCTGATCGCAGATTTCATTCGTATTTAAACACAATTTTCCATGTGACAAAGAAACGGATATCGACTACAGTTCAAAGACTTCAAAACAAAAGGCATGGAAATATTACCTGAATATACTATGTGAATTTTTTTCATTTTCAGTGGAAATTCATAGTTTGAGGTAATGAAATATTAAAATAGAAATTTTCATAAATAGATTTTCATCTTCATGTGGAAATGCCCTTGGGAATGATATCATCCTCTAATGAACGTTCTGGATGAAAAAAATTAATCAACAGAAATGAAATTATCATATTTGATCGATTTCAGCTTTGCCTCGAGAGATTATATTTCCCTAGCTAGAACTGTTATTGATAATTTCAATAGTGCTATGAGCTAGGAATCTTCCAGTTCGAAAAAGGAAATCAATGATTTACGGTTTCGCTGTATAAACAATTACATGTTGTTTTCCAACGTTAGTGATAATCTGTGGTGGATATAAGAAAGAAAATATTTACTAATTTATTAATCCAGGGAGAGCTACCTTCCTATTTAAAATTCATATATAATTTCAAGTTCTGACTTTGTTTGCCTATCCTAGAAGATTACGTGTCGCTCTAGTATCATAGAAACAACGGGTAATGAGACTAGTTTTAGCTTGAACACGAATGCTCTGATAAAAAATCAAATTGTAGCAGTTCAATATGTTTGAAACAAAAGTCTTTTCAAATCGAATAACCCCTCTTGGTAAATGCTTTAGTATTCGATAGCAAATATCTGTAGTAGCATGCTTACTTATCTCAATAACCCACAATCGTAAAAATATATTTCGAGATCAAACTTTCATTAGATATTTTAAAAATGGGAATAGATATATACATCAATTTACAGCCATATTGGAAGGAAAAACAAAACAAAACAAAAATGAACAATGTTTGGATTTCCTGGTGTCAGGTAAGTTTGACGCCCGGTAAATATTGACCCGGAAATTCTTCAATCTGATTCGTGCTTCGGATCAGAAAAGGGATGTAGTCATATTGACCTATGACCTTTATATGCTGGTGGCCAAAAGACATATTTGACTGTATTCACGTAAATAAGCCAGTATTGGACTATTTAAAGGGCAGCAAGAAGGCACCATATGGATATGGGAGGGGATTAATTGTCTCGAACACCTGAATATCAAGATTTTCTACACCTTGAAGGCAAAGTAAAAAAATGAAAATTTGGAATAGTGTTTTTAATCGGTGTTTGCAAAAAAAAAAACGAATAAACTTATATAATGACTTTTTTCTTACTTAAAATCTAATGACAACACTCTTAGTTTTATACACGTTCATAGGTGGTTGGGTGGCGCAGTGGTAACAATCCCGAAAACACATCGGAATTGTCCGATGTTTAACGAATTTACCCGATTATTATATCACCATAGTGACACTTGACATATTGGATTGATTTGAGTTCCACGTTGACCCTGATATACTTATGACCGATGGTGATGTATACATCTAACAGCAAATTTCTTCATATATGATAATAAGAACAGAGCAATACCAATTGATTTAAACTTTAATATAAAATTCTAATAAAAATACGGAACAAACAATTTAAATGAATTAAAAATTTGAAGAAAATCAATCACAACATCAAAGTTTTTTTTTTTAACTTTTAAATACATGTAATTGATAAGCACCGTGTTATTCTAAATTCCGAACCGGAAAAAAAATCAAGTATTCGGTTTCCGCACAAAAATTTTGATGTCTCTTATGACAAGCCACTGCCGTTGGGGGCGTGTGACGTCAATAGACAGACAGTTTACGTCAGGGGGGAAATCACTAATACCTTGTTCTATTGTGTCAACGTATCCTCGAACAAACACACCCCTCCGGATGAGATTCAAGCAAGGGGGGTTACTCGCCCCTACACGAAGATATCCGGATAATAATCTATCCTTCTCATCATTTTCCCCTCCGGAGATTACAATTACACGAGATATGTTTACGGTTGAGTTGAATTTTAATCTAAAATAATCCCCTAATCTTAAAGATGTTGCCCAGAAAAACGTTGTATTGTCATTATCATAAGCTTTCTTCGGAGAATTGTCCTGAAACATTGACATTGATGTCTCGATTTTCGCCAATGGATTGTCTCCCTTTAACAAGTTGGTGTTATTTCCCCTGTCGAAAAGAAACCTGCTCTTCAGCCGATTGATATCGTGGTGTAGACAGGGTGACGAATTCATGAATGTAACAGACTTTTTAGAAATTGTTTGATACAACTGACGTAGAAGCACGTTAATGTTTTCAATCCTAAATCGTGAAGCTAAATATTCTGCCATACTCTGAAGAAATGCAGAATGAAACAAGGTTCCTATGAATCCAAAATGTCCGAAATCTACTCCGAACCACACACCTTTCTGGGCTCTGGCTATCCTTAAGATATTTCGAACAACGTACCGTTCACAGACTATACCCGGCTCTAACTGGACGAAATACGTAGCTAAGAATCTAGAATACAAAAACAGTAACGCGTTATCGATAATCTCCTTACGCATGTCAGCGTCCGTTTCCGTCGGAAGACCATGTCGATGATAGAGATCTGCTGGTCCGAGGACAATATGGACATGACCTGTCTCATAAAAATCAGCGTAACGTTTCATGACGTCACTAAAAACGCTTAACCCGAGGTCAGCGTCCCGCATGGATAGTTCTAGAACGATAAGGAACTTTTTCCTATCTTCACCGGCGTTTTCCTCCAGAAGGGTGTCCATTGTCTTGAAAGTGTTTTGTATTTGACCAATCTCGGTGACCAATATCCCTATACTGACAAACCCTGGTAAAAGATAATATGATTCTGGCTCATTATCGTTATGGGAAATTTTCAGAGTTTTGGAGAAAGTGAATAATAATGCATACACTGAGAATTACATTTAGATTTTCAGGAAAAAACATGGATGAAAATCCAAATCATCGTCTCACATTGTGTTACTATACAGGGATCATTGAAACACATCTTTATTGTCAATATATCAAAGGTATTGGGCACAAGCTCTTGCAATTTACTAGACCCTCTCCCAACATTAAAATACACAATAACTCCAGATAACACGTGATGGCACAATTTAAAAAAATATACACTAGTACTCAATATCAATTATTACTATCCTACGTATCACAGAGAATGAAAGAAGACGAGGGAAGAGATAAAAGGGGAAGTTCTGGTTGCCGTGGTTGTCCGATAACTAGGTTTGAGTCTTTTGTTGATTTAATGAAGGATAGTACTGTCAGTATAACTTTAACATTCGTTTGGAGGGAGCCATTGTATAAACATAATTAAAAACGCACATTTTCATTATTTTTGAAGCACAACATAATAAAGATATGGAAACCATATGCAAGGATATTAAACGAAAGTGGGAAATATATTTTATATATAAATATATTTTTATATACTTTATTCACGGACATTATTTCAAGACATATATTTTCGCGATTTGATTTCAACTTTGACGATAGAGAAAATAAGAATCTAACAGACATATCAACTTTCACAAAACTAAACATCGTTAATGAATGCATTCCATTTATTCTCAAATAAAGATGGTAATTTTTTTTGTACAAGCTTTTGTCAGCTGTGCACTTTGTCACGTTCTCTGTCTTGATCAGTGAAAGGCTTGACTGTACTTTTTCGTATCTTGACTAGAATGGGTTTCAATATATTACTTACTTGGCTTGCTTTGTTCGGAGAAGTATTCGTATGAGAGAGAACTGTTCTTGACCATAGTGAGTCCAGTCGTCAGAAAATTAGTAATATTTTTGGACATTTTCACCCCAGTCAGAGGATTCTTGAATTCGGATAACCATTCTTTATAGATGATATCCGTCATGGCAGTCTAAAAGATATCAATACAATAATTTTGATAGATAGTTTCAAACACACGTGAAACAGTTTTAAACATATACATTTGGCAACTTCAAATATACAACAGAAATATCTCAAAATATGCATTACATTTCTAAAAAGTTAAATATCTCCCAAAGGACAAATAAACAGCTTCATATACAAATTCTAAAGACCGTTTCTGAAAAGTTAAATAGCTTCAAATACAAATTCTAAAGACCGTTTCTGAAAAGTTAAATAGCTTCAAATACATATTCTAAAGACCGTTTCTGAAAAGTTAAACAGCTTCAAATACAAATGCTTTAGACCGTTTCTAAAAAAGTGACATATCTTCTAAAGGACAAATAAACAGTTTTAAACATATAAAAGACAAGTTATCGATACCATCGAGATTTTTTTTTCTAGTTAATTTTGAGGAAATTTAAAGTGGCTGAAAACGAAGTTTCCTTTTCAAAACATTTATGGTGAAATACAAGCATGCTAAAAGTCTTTAATAATTTAAACACACTTAACAAGCTTATATATTAATGATCTGAAATGCAACTTGCCAAAAATAAAGTTTTAACCAACCAGATAAAAGCACGCCTGTTTTTGCTTTTCGTCTGACTTCCAGTTTAAGGGTAAAGCAATTTTCCACATTTTCATTGAATTGCTTTTAAATATCATGAGCGATAGTGAGCGGAATCTCTGAAGTATTGAGGATGTACGGGATTATCTGTGAAACATTTTTGTGTCATATATGAGGAGAGTGTATTGTAAATGTGCAATATAGTTCTATAATCATCTTTAGATTTCAGATAGACATAATTATTTATATATTTATGAAGTCAATACTTTTCTACGGGGAACTGACAGGAAATCGACAGGATTTTAACACAAGTTTCAATTCTTCGGGATAGAAAATGGCATGTTGTGTATTCGTCAAAAGAGAAGGTTATGAAAACAAACATAAGCTTAATTTGACGGATCAGCTTCAAGTTTTTCAAACAAACTTTTAAAACAACTTTTGTATCTAGCGAGTGCCGAACAATATCATTTACTGTAAAATCGTTTATTTTCGTGGGTGATTTATTTTCGTTTTACCTGTGGGTAATCTAAATCCAAAAGAGAGACGAAATGATAAACAGATAAGTTATAGTACTAATGGGTTTATCAAGGAAGATTTATCCATAAAATCGAATGCCGTCAGAATGTACATTTCTTATGAAACCACGAGAGCTGGACCCTGATATGATTTTGCAGTGTTTAACATGGATGTCTGAAATAAAAGAAATTCTTACATTGGTTGTTATGGTTCTCGGAGTTACTTTCCTCGGGACGGAATTCTTTTCATTGCAGATCTTGTTTTCTTTGTCTGATGGCACTAAAAAGTGCAAAAAGAAAACAATATATAAATGAAAGCGTAGGTACTACATAAACGAAATTTAATTCAAAAATAAGTAAAGAAATACACAAAATATTTTAAGCATATTACACTAACTTCCGGTAACTTTTTACGTCTGTTAAAATATCGTGCAAACTAAGTAACCATTGCAGTTACATTTATAGAAAAAGACGGATTTACGTAACATTAGCAAATACAGATCTGTATGTAAGTATTTGATAAAAATAATTTTCTATGTTTTTTATAGATTCAGGAAGTAAAAAAGTTTTTTTTTAGGTTATCGGAAATTTGGAGATATGAAACAAGTTGAAAAGTGAGAAATATGGAATTTTAATATAGATATTCGACATTTGATAGGATAAAGGATAACATATTCTGAACGATATAATTTTCCGATGAGCAAGGACCAGAAATAGATCTTTATCGCTCGTGTTGCTGCCTGATAAGATTATTAAAGATATCTTTTTTGTATAACTCAAGCAAGCAGGCCTTAAAATAACGAATGTACGTACCAACAAAAAGGATGCGTAGCTGTATAATGATACAGAGAATAAACACGGCAGAAGGGATATATACCCTCCGGAGAGTGATGCGGCCTTTCATATCTATTGGGGATTCTGTTGACAATACCACTCAACACTGCAACCACCAGGTGGCGTTACATCCCATAGGCGGCGTTATCCTCGACGGAAGTCTTTACATCTTACTTATTTCTGAAATGCCATATTACTGTCAGTAACAGGTGGCATTATAATCGTCGGGTGACGCTACAGCTCAGATTTGGATTTTTATCCGATAGGTGGCGTAATATCCGGCGCGTGACGTTAACCTCGTTACAACTTACTCATGTCTTAATGTCCGACAGGTGGCGTTATCTTCTACAAGTGACGTTGTAACCGGTTCAATAGACTCTTCATCTTACAGGTGACGCATTTTGCACACAGAAGGCGACACTGTCCCCGGTTTTTATTAACAATAATGCAATAATATATAAACACTTTCAAATCTCTAGTTAACACTTTCCATCAGAATAATTCTTTTATGCAGCCATATAAATATCACTGAATCCTCTTCATTCACCAGTTTGTGTCGGAACGAACTCAAGTGAGCTTTGACCTCCATGGACATCTAAGAAAATAAAACAGGCATAGAAATCATGAAACCATCAACAATTATAGACATGTTGATGTCAATGTTGTAAGGATTTTGCATTCATAAATCAAAGACCTTAAATGGATTTTAATTTCTACAAAAGTCTTGCTAATTTATTTGATTTCAACTACAACAATGTAGATGTATACCGTCAGTTTATCTAATCCATGCCGAATATTACAACATACCTTGTCAATGATCTACAAGATGTCAGACTCACCAAGTACATGAGTCCTATCAGTAACTTATCACCAATCTTGTCAGTAACTTAATCCCTACCAGACTCACCACGTACCTCGTCAGTAACTTAATCCGTACCAGACTCACCACGTACCTTGTCAATAACTTAATCCTTACCAGACTCACGACGTACCTTGTCAGTAACGGAATCCGTACCAGACTCACCACGTACCTTGTCAGTAACTTAATCCGTACCAGACTCACCACGTACCTTGTCAGTAACTTAATCCTTACCAGACTCACCACGTACCTTGTCAGTAACTTAATCCGTAGACTCACCACGTACCTTGTCAGTAACTTAATCCGTACCAGACTAGTAACTTAATCCGTACCACACTCACCACGTACCTTGTCAGTAACTTAATCCGTACCACACTCACCACGTACCTTGTCAGTAACTTAATCCGTACCACACTCACCACGTACCTTGTCAGTAACTTAATCCGTACCACACTCACCACGTACCTTGTCAGTAACTTAATCCGTACCAGACTCACCACGTACCTTGTCAGTAACTTAATCCGTACCAGACTCACCACGTACCTTGTCAGTAACTTAATCCGTACCAGACTCACCACGTACCTTGTCAGTAACTTAATCCGTACCACACTCACCACGTACCTTGTCAGTAACTTAATCCGTACCACACTCACCACGTACCTTGTCAGTAACTTAATCCGTACCACACTCACCACGTACCTTGTCAGTAACTTAATCCGTACCACACTCACCACGTACCTTGTCAGTAACTTAATCCGTACCACACTCACCACGTACCTTGTCAGTAACTTAATCCGTACCACACTCAGTAACTTAATCCGTACCACACTCACCACGTACCTTGTCAGTAACTTAATCCGTACCACACTCACCACGTACCTTGTCAGTAACTTAATCCGTACCACACTCACCACGTACCTTGTCAGTAACTTAATCCGTACCACACTCACCACGTACCTTGTCAGTAACTTAATCTGTACCAGACTCACCACGTACCTTGTCAGTAACTTAATTTGTACCAGACTCACCACGTACCTTGTCCGTAACTTAATCCGTACCAGACTCACCACGTACCTTGTCTTGAACTCATTCTCTATCAGACAATGTCCGATCAGTAACTCATTTCGTTTAGGTGTCATTTTTCAACCTACTCTGCATTTATTATGTACGATTCTTCGCGTACCAGGGAGGCTACGGAAAACAAATTATGCGGAAAAGAGACTTTTCACTCTTCTGGAACGGTTTAATGCAACGCATCACCACGCGGGAATCAGAGCGATGATAGCGTGTCGCAATTTCGTGTTTTTGTTGATTTCCCTAGACAAGAAGACAGGAAGTACCGTCGTTTCGCTAACAAAATAGTATACCTCGTCAACAAGATCCACGTGATAATTAATCGTTACAAATTCATAAATATTTCATTTTGACAGATTTTCAAGTGAAAAAGTAAAGGACAAAATCAAACGGTATCAGCAATATTGTTCGCCATTGACAATTCATGACGTAACGTCATAGTGGAAATTATGACATCACAACTGATTCTAACTGGCAACAGCCAATGAAAAACGCTCCAAGGTATATTACACTAGTGACTTATGTTACTTGCCTTTTGCTTGAAAGTAGTTTGAACATATACCAATGTACGTTAAGGAGATATATGTATATATTGTTTGACATTCACAGAACTGTTCGATATTCGAACTCTAATCTTATTGTTATGATTGTGTCGTTGGGCACGGCTCTCTTCTCCAATCTCTCCGGATAATAGGCAACGGTCCTTCCGCAGGATGTTCACTGAACTAGTCATCAGCTACTACACAAATCACGAGTTGATAAGCGAAGCAAACAAACAGACGTATTTTTGACATGACAATAAAGTGTTATTACTTTATGGTTTAAGAAGGCGAGGACCGGTTTAATGTGTCTACACCAAAATGCTGAATTTCAAATTTCACCTCTCGAAATATTCCTTGTAACGAAGTTTGATATCGTTTATAGGTATTAGAAGACATCTCTTGCGTTCCGTTTGTTGATTTGTTGTACAGTTTTTAAAGATCGTCTTTTGTTATAATATTTATTTATTTGTTGTTGTTAATGCAAGCACCATCCAAGTGTTTTCCTTCATCATGATACTTAAAAGAAAGATATTTGAACAGATTCGAATTTCACTTAAATTGATCTTTAGGAATTGTTGCGATATTCAAATAAAGACTGAAAATAATTTTTTATTGTTTGTTTTTTATTCAAAAGGAAGAAAATATGTTGCAATTGTCAACTTTTGGTCAATTAAAGCAAATTGTACAAAAAAAAACCAATTTGATCTTTTGCTAATATTTTGTGGCACCAATCCTAATTCCAATTTAACATGAAATCTAAAATGTTGACATTACCTAGTACTAAAATTACCATTGAAATCCTGATTAATTGATGTTTAACCTTGCATTTAAAACATAATATAAATCGTATTTTAAGATCAGATCGAACAATGACGAATCTAACACAACTTATTTTAGGAGACTTTAATACGACAATCGATGCTAATTCATTTATGTCTCCGGATGTGCGAGAGATATCCATAGATGACAATAAATATTTATAATCTCAGACCGGAAGTAGAATTATTCAGCAGTAGCCTTCGCGCTTTTACACAACAGAACTTCGGTCTATGTCTGTATTTATTATTCTGGGTAACAAAAAAAATCTATAAATAGCGTTGACGGTATGCTAAGAATACATATGTTATTATAGATACATGTATATGTATGTCAACAAAGTCTTATTAAAGTCCAACAGTGTATCATATAAATGGGGTCTCTTATGTGGCTGTGACCAGCAGAATCGATACTTTTTTCCGGAGCCGCTGGTAGATAAGATCCTTTATATGGATCCGTATTAGTTTATTATGATGGAAGAAGTCCGATAGACACGTGCGTAAAAAAAAAACTCAATCTAATAACCTACATCAAATACATTTAAACTCTAAAATGTTCCGAATAGTCAGGCTTGTCATTTGCATTTGATGAATGAAGTATTCTTCGCAAGGTGTGTTGTATTCCTGGAGGCCATGGCATGCTTAACGATTAATCCATCTCGTATATAATGCCAAATTGCATGTCACGTTTTACTTTGTTTGCTGGTTTTGTGGGTTTATAGATCAGTAAACAGGTGCTTTGTGACAACCTTATTGAAAACATACGGAAGGCACGTCGCATGCTAACCATGCGTCGCCGCGATATAGGACAGAACAAAAAATATAGGATGAATAAAATGATACCATGGCATCCCACAATAATAACCTTAATATCCACGAACAAGATCGATTTTGTAATTCAAAATGGCCCTTTATGTAGGAGGTCCCGGATTTCTCACTACTTAAGCTTTAAACGTTTACATTTCTTTCCATTCAAAATTTCCTCGACTTCTGTCTACTTAGTATAAAACTTTGAATTTTAATATCAATTTTCTTTCTTTTAAACATTCTTTTTAAAGTTTTCATGGAACTTAACCTTGAAGAAATATAAATGAATTAATAAATTCATACTACTATAGTGACAAACAAAACAACAGATTAAAGAAATTGACAGAACCGACATGCTGGCGCCTTATGGCACGTTAAGTGTTGCAAGTAGCCCGTACCAAATTATTTCAAAAGTCGGGACATGTAGTTTTGTTCCAGCAGATAGGTTGTCGGATAACAAGCAGGATACTATCATTACGGTCCTATATTCAATTAATTTACGGGACTTCTCCACGGTTTGGTGTCGATTTCATGAAATATGCATGTCGCTTTCATTAAAACAGCTGGTTCGTAAATTGCATTTTGCTTCATCTACATGTTGTTGGATCCGCTGTGTGATAATAGGTTTAGTTAGTGAACCATTAGATAATGATTTTTAAAGAGGCAAGTGCGCATATATTTAGATTGATAAAAAATATTTTAAAAAAGGCTTAATATCCGAAAAAAAGTTTCAGCACGTGACGGGTGTTGTTTTGTAATATCGTGTTGTCGGTTACTTTTGGTGGATGATATTTTCACTATTTCGCTGTACACGAGTGTATTAGATGTTCTTTTGTCATTCAGATAAGGAAATTTGAATTCGTCAAAATACATTGGAAGGTTTTAAACGAAAACCGAGAAAACATTGACCCTGAAAATCACCAGCTATCTGACATTAAAAACATTAGGTGCATTAGAACGTAAGAACACACACAATGTATTTTTTTTATTTATGTAGACGAATATTAAATATACATTTATACTGGATGTTATTAATGAAATCGAAGAATACTAAAGAAATCATCCAAATATGTCATTAACACTATTCGATTGAACAAGTTTTATATTCAATTACTGGTGCATGACGAAAATTATCTATTATTTCCAAACGTGTGTACAGATCACCGATTGTTAGCTCTATGCAGTTCTACAATCATCCTCGATAATCCAGGAGTTATGATCACTTTCATTCTCTGCACTCTTGGAACATGCCATGGCAAAATCGAAGGCACAAGCGCAGTAATTTGATTGGTTCCAGGACTAAAAGACTGACCAATCAAAGGCTGACACACTTATTTTGGCGATTATAAAGGAGCGATACCCAACTTCAAAGCCATTACAATAGACGTTATGCGACCTCGAGATTCCTTTGATGAACATCAAAGGATGCAACTAGTCTTTTCCTTTTGTCCACAAGGTGTCATTCATAGTTCCTTCAATTTTAGCACGACGTCTTCCAAGCGTGCAGAAACCGAAAGTGATCGTAACCGTTGGAGTATCGAGGATAATGCACATTGTATTTTGTGTCTGTCAAGTGTTAAAGCGAAGAAACATGCCCCAACTCCCCCTCGTAATGCAGTTTCATCAATGTCTCTTCTTATATCTTTTTCAAAGCGAACTCAAAGACCCGATACTCTCATAACACTTAATATTGTTATATATTTATTTCCTGAATGTCATGGTGATATATACTAAACAATAATTTTAACTTAACAATGGCCTGATAAAAGTTTATAGGTATACGGCGTTTCAGATGGTACACAGCATCTATCACATAACCCGGTTATTGTCTGTTGAATTCGCTATGCATATCACTAGTGTAATATACCCTAGAGCGTTTTTCATTGGCTGCGCCAACCGGAAATCCGTTTTATTTGGTAGTGCTTATTTTCATTTTAAATTCTGTCAAAATGTAGCTTTTGTCTGCTTTGTGGTTAAAAAAAATATTCGATTTGTTTTTAAATTGGGTTATTGAACAATTTTACATTTCATTTTTGCTACATTTATTATAAACATACCATCTTTTAAAACCTGGCATGTATTGGGAAAATTGTATGTAGTATAATGGTGGTGTCCGTACAAGTTTAAACGGTTTAACTTACCGTCTCGGTTAGTCTTTCACATTTTAAAATACTGAATTAACGACAACAAACAGATGTGATAATTATATCAGGTTTGATGGCGGAATAGAAAAGAGATATTATCTTCGCAAGTTTCAGTGCTTTGAACGACTTGATCTAAAATTTAATATTAATAATTTAATAATTTAATCTAAAATAAAAAAAATTTCTAATGCTTAAGAAATGGCACATTTTCTTCTAGAAATACGATGATAAAAAGACAAAATTATATAATCATATATTTGAAAGAAAAAAATCAACCTACCACAGTTTCTTTTTATTGATAATTTTTATGCATAAAATTTTCTTGTGAAACTTTTTTCTGAGGTCATGGCATTTATCTCGATTTATCGGTCAATTGTATCTCATATCTATATTTACAAACCATTAACATTCCTGTTAAACCAGAGACCATCACTACTGTTAAAGAATCGATATCCTGAGACTGCTGTGCGGATGACGTCTTGCTAAAGTATAAACACCTGCAGAACATAGACACGCGACAACAATGAATTATGTAGTATTACACTATCTAGTGATTATGATGCCAGCCTCCGTCAGTTATCAAAATAATTTTATTGTTTGACGAATAACAATTATTTTTAAATATAATTTTAGGAAGAGTTAGAAGGATATAAACTTTCTACCCCATGAAATGGATAATCACTTGTACATTTTATGCACGTTTTTATTGCTGTCAGATTGAATAAGCCATTCTGTTTATATCTGATATGTATGTACAGAATTACATTTTAGGCAGCTGAAATGGTTTTATATATTGTAAGTACATTGTAGATGCAATTCTGGTATATAACAAAAAGATCCAAGGAAAACAAGAAGAAAATTAAGCAAAACGAACACATGTTCTTCTTTCTCTTTTGAAGTTATCCAGTATCACAAATTAATAAAATGAAAGAATTTTGAGGTTATTTCACCTTTCTCAATGAGCCTTTTGTCAATTTCCGAACTCGTCTGAGTTTCCACACCATAGAGCTCTAGCATCAATAAAAGATATCTGTGTTTGTAATTACGTGCCATTTTCAATATCAATAAGTCAGAAGACATTCGGAACATTCCTGGATATTTGTAACATACAAAGATATGACACAATTGTAAAATATGAAAACTTTACTGCGCATTTTTTTGCCAATTCACGGTAAATTTTTAATGAAAAAAATAAAATGAAATTGATGTACTTGAATAGTGATGTGGTATTTGAAAATCAGAATAAAAAGGTTGGATTATTGGCCCCCGATTTAAATTACTAAAATAATTTGAATTTTGCTGTGCATATTTCGTCAATATAATTGATTTTTACTGCATCCGATGTATCAAATGAAACACGGGATTAAAATAAACTCAGCTAATTAGATATGCTGTCTACACATTCTATTTTGGGAAACATGACAGACGTGAATTGTTCCTGTATTGGTAACCAGCGTTCAGGTGACATCTGTAGTAGGTCATTAGTATTAAGGTCTTTATATATATGCATGACCGCAGAATATTCCTATCCATCGAGGTGTCTCTACAGGGACACGTAATATTAAAGCCGTCCTCATTTAACAAAAGCAACAAAGAGAAAACTGACGAGTAAACAAAACCTTTATATTCTACATTGCCTTTCTTTATAAATGGTTGTCGTGATTATGATATATATTACATCGGATATGACACATATGTACCATTTTACATAAATATATCATTATAAGTATAACCAATATAATAATATACATAAAACTCCAATATATCATTGTATATAATGCCAAGCATTTTGCTTATTGATAATTGGACATTGTAACACAACCGACAGAGGAAGACAATGCTTTAATTTGTGCCCTGTCCAGGTCTACGACTCGTGATCTGCAGAACCCAAACCCCTCGCTAAGAAATTCTACAATTGCCAAACCACAATATCACCAAAACAACCCAACAGTGGATGTTTGAAAGTTGTACTTAGAGACAGATAAAAATTCTCAACATGGTCATCGATATCACAATCCACTTACTGTAATGTTACATACTTTAGAGGTAATGCTCTTTAAGCGTTTTTCACCTAAGCAATATTGGTGTAAAATATGTCCTCGCTAATTGCAGTTTCTGTAAATTGTTGATATAGCAATTATTGTAGACATCAATGCATTGATTTCTTTCCAAAAGAGTTATTAATATCACAAGCAGTCATGATTACTGTGCGGCATTATTCTTTGCCAAATTTTCGAGGCGATCTGCCGTTTCAACAAGAAACCAAAACATTATAATATCATACTACCATGAACGTGGAACGTAGAATAAAAGAGAAAATTCGTGCACGCCAACGATGTTAACTGCGAGCCTGTAGCGGTTTTCAAAATATAACATTATTTGGCCTATTGAAGCCAAATGCTAATCAGATATGAAGGGAAACTATTCCTCTGCGAAACGATCCAAAGTTAACGCAGTTCAGCAGTCAGTTGTTATTATTGCTACGTATTTATCTGTCATGTGTTTGTGGCTTTGAGATCAATCGATTTATTTTGTTCTAAACAGATCGATATGATAAACAACACTGTATATTTACTCTTCAACTTCTTATACACAGTGTAGAGTAAATGCCTGCCTCGATAGTAACAGTATAAAATTTACAAATAGTAAGGTGTTGCTTACCTGTATAAAATCGAGTGGTTTCTCACCTGTACATTTAGCTAGCTGCTTCTGCTGCTGTGGCTAATGACCAACTGCCTAAGAAGCTGGTCGTGTAAGGTAACGTATACACTAGAATTTGCCAGCTACCCGGCTGTTATCAGAGCTGTATGAAAGAGATCAATATTCTCGATAGAGGGTTACTTTAAGCAAGACAACTACCTGACGTTGAGCGATGGGACAATCAGGCGTCATAGAAATAAAAAATGGATTAAAAAGCTTAATATTCAGTATATAACTGATTATCGTAATCATGCAACACCAGTTAAAAGAAGTATACCGTTTGACATTATTCTTTTCTTTCTTTCCGAGTACAAATTTGAGAGAGAGAGAGAGAGAGAGAGAGAGAGAGAGAGAGAGAGAGAGAGAGAGAGAGAGAGAGAGAGAGAGAGGTAAATACATGATAACTAGATAGATAAACAATGAATTATAAAAATCCTTAAAGATGAATTTTCCTAGTCCGTTATACACAATGCACGTTGACAGGAAAATGATGTTAATACAATATTAATACAAAGACTCCTGTTAGGTAAATCGACTTCATTCATTTCTATCGCTTCAAGTGTAAAGACAATGATGTTAACAGGCATTTATAAAAACGTCATCTTACTAATTATTACGAAATCTGCCATTTTCATATTTTCTGATTAAATAATTAATGATTATATATTATTACGAGAAAGGAAATCAGAAAAAAAATGAAATGGATTTCTGTTGTAACAGTTAACGAGTTTGTCAGTTGCCGAAGTCTTGCATGAAAATAGTGATACTGGGAACAAGTCATTAATGCAGGAGTGTTGTTATTAAGAAATGTAAAATTCACAACAGTGATATTGAAATCAACACGATTATGATACAGCATAATGTCTCGTTGTAGGAAAAGATCAAGCGGCTGATGTAGAAGAGTTGATTTCCAATTATGTTAGTTATGTTCAACGAACATGGTCAATTAATCACAAGACGACATCGATATATCTAAAAATGAAATTGAAGGACTCCGCAAGGTCTTCATTTCTTTCTGCACATGATTCTATTGTTTTTGTTACTATCTGGTAAGATTTGATACTGTAAATTGTCAACTGTGCAACTAACCAAAAAAATAACCTTCTTGCTTGAGGTAAATATGTTAAAAGATACCATCAGATTTTGTCATATCTGCGTCTTTGATTGAAATTGATAGAAAGTACTCTTCTGATTGGACTATAATAAAACCATGGTTTGAAAGAACTTAAAGGGGTTAAAACAAAATGGAAAGCTAGCATGCTTATTTTTGGTTGGTGTATAAAGTTCTATATCGTTGATATATGTGATGGCTATCCAGCATTGTTTTCTTTTAGATTCGAACATTTATTGATTACAGAAGATGACGTCATGTAAATACTCACCTTTAACGAGATACAAAGACCTCTAATCAAGGTGTTAAAAGCATGTTCCGTTTATGTATCATGATCGTTAGCTCTGTTTAGATTTCATTATCGAACAGGAAACAAACAGGTCTGTTATTTACACAAAATGTTAAATATAGTTTAACGAACATATATTCTATCAATTCAGCGTGTACTTTATAACGTTATCCTTGGCATTTTGAAGTGTTTTGAATGACTGCGTATGTATTTACCTGGTACATCACAATTCCTCTAATATTAAAAAAAAAATGTAAAAAAAAGGACACACAAGTGAATAACACCTTTTAATATAACTTCATAGTGAGATATAGTAGAGCTAAACACTAAATTAAACTGCATCATACAGCTGTTTCGTCATTCTAAGGCCTGTAAGTGATGCTAAGAGCATATATGTTGAATGAGGAGAATTCAAAGTGACCAGAAGAAATGTTAAAATCTAGATTGGAGGTGCACTAGTCCCCAAAAATATGTCTTAATTTTGATATATCTGATATTTTAAGGATAGTTATGTGACATTGTGTATATTTTTATTCTTTAAATACAATGTCTTTGCAGAAACAATCAGATGAACAGATCAATAGATAGCACTTGAATATCACCATTCAATTAATTGGGCGATAGATGAATATTTAGCACCTTAAAATAATGCAACTTTTTATTCTTCTTTGATACTTTGGACCAAATCAAACATTTTTACATGAATGGTTTCAAATCTACGTTTTGGACAATATATTAATTCAGAAAGTATTTATTTTGGAATTTGAAATCTTATTTGATCTGTTTTGATGATTAGTAGTAAAATCGCGATTCAATCATGCTATGACGTACTCAGATGACTACAAATATGAATATTTTCAAAGGAATTGTTTACATCTGAAATGTTGGAGGCTGCAAAGCATCTAGCTACATCCAAGATGACTTATAAGCATGAATTTTCTATTTTTACGTAGAAACTTTCCTGCTTCATTCTTTATGTTATGTATCGCTGTTATACTGTTTTTCATGACATTCACCTGTAACATTAGCGCAGGGAAAGCAAAGCTGCGAATGTGGGGTTTAATATGGTGTTCAAATAACTGATATCAAGTTAATCTTAGTGATAAGCAGACCAAACAATGCTGTAAAGCATTTAAACGAGCCTGAAATTCCCATATCAAAATCATAAATAAATTTATGATATTCTACAGTTTTATGTATCACGATGGATGTCGTCAGCTGACGGATATTTTAACGTTGCAGTATAGGGTTTTGGAAGACGCAGGTGAAGACTAAGAAAAAAAAAGTTATCCCATTGGGATTATGTGTGGCCTTGTGCAATATGTAAGAGATGATCGGTGCTTGCGTTACCGTTGTTATTAACCCAGCTCTAATTAGGAAGCTACGACAATACCAGTACAAAGTTGTTGTTGTTGATGCAGCAGATGTTTTTATTTCCTTTTTTTTTTAATTTTTCATATTCATTAGATTTCAGGTATGATAGCGTATAAGCGTCTACAAAATAATCAATTTTATTGGTAGCGCTTCATGGCGTTGTTCTGGAAATTGTCTATATTCATATATTATAGATTACTGATTGTTTTTTAATGTTTGTGTTACTTACGGCATTAAGTTAAAAATCAATAAAATATTCAAGTTATCAATACATTATCATAATCATATACAAGTCATTCTCACTGTGATGATGTGAAACAAAGGGACTAAGAATTTTGTAAGAAATCTCATTGCCTCATTACATTTGTATGTTTCTTCCATTTTGACGTCATATGAAAATCTAAAAGTCTGAAACATTTCGTTAAATATAACTTACATCATTTGTACGAAGGTAAAGTCATTTTCTTAACAAAATATTTCCCACACATACTTCTACAATACGGATGATAATGCAGACGCTAAAAAAGAAAGATATATAAGTATGTTATAAAATCATATTTTTGTGGGTGCCTAATTTTCATGGTTTTTCGTTATTTCGTAGACACTTACTTTTGTGGATATAAATAAACCTCAATAAATCTATTGAAATTAGTTTTAACAGTTCGCGAACATGTGAATTCATAGATTAAGATCAACCTTGAAAATAAATCTCCACGACAATTGTAATGCTGCAACGAAAGGTTTCATTGATGGATAAGAGGAAGGACATGTGGTCTCAAGAAACGATCCCGATATGTCACTGCTGTAAGAGTGTCATGGATAACAATGAGATGTATTTTCAGGCCTTGAGATATCTGTGCCAGTACCACAACAGAATCTCCCCACACCCAACCCCGGAATCCCTCGCTTTCCGTTTCGCCAGCGTCAGAATATCGCTCTCCATCTGATCTGTAAAGCGTGAAGCGTGAAGCTTGACTCGTCAGTGAACAACATGCGTCTCCAAAGGGCCAACCGAAACCGAAAGATGCATGTGCAAGCAGCCATTGCATTCGACTTTGGGATTGACAATAACATCGGACAGACAAAACAAGTAAAGGAGAGGTACAAGGACTTCCGGGTTCATTCTGATCTCACAGAGTTACTTCCCTTCGTTTCACACTGTCAGTACAGCGATAAGCTTGACAGCCGATAGGAGCCAATATTATTCAGGTTAAGCTACTCGAACTCCATGGAACTGTACTTGAATCACAATGTCATTTCACAACACTCTCAGCTTTATGATCGATCATAATTTCACAAAAAGCATGGTTTGTTTATTTTAATGTGTTTATGTCAAGATCTTGATAGAAATGAAACAAAAAAAGGTCTTGTCACAAAGGACACACATGATAAATATGAACCATATCTTTCGATCCGGGGGGCGTCAAAATCCCATAAAAGCTGCAAAAATAAAGGTTAAAACATGGGTTTTGAAGACAATTTTCCCAGTAAAAGAGGCCACATTTTACAATGAAAATATCAAATATTTTGTTATTAATAAAACATATATATTTTTTGGGCACGGTTATGCATTATATTATGTTTTTCAATGATATTTATGCGATATGTATATAATTATTACGCTTTATAAATTGGTAAAACACAACGTTTCATTCATTTGAATTTCAAAAATCTGGATTAGCATTTAATAAGTATGTATTTATATGTGGCCCTGGTAGGTAAAAGTAATATGGTGACCCCTGGTAGTAAAAGTAATAGTGTGACACAAGTGTTTTATGTGTTTATTGTGGTGTAAGTTTATATACCGTTAAGATAAAAGTAATTTGAGTTTTATTCAATAAAATCTGATGGAATGGGCTACCGTAAATGAAAAATCATTACAATAGATCACTACATTGATATAATTTTATGACAATAGTATACTTCCTTATTTCATCATGTCTTTAACTGCACAAAATTTACACAGCGATATACAAGGTAAGCTAGACGTGAAGACCTAGTTGGCTTACAATTTATCGGTCTAAGACTGATAAATCAAATTTCCTATTTAATAGGCTTGATAAAAAAAACAGAAGAAAAACATTTTTTTTGGTCGCAAAACGTTTCGTACTTTTGATTATCCATGGAGATAGAATTGGGTTAACGTTTAAAAAATATCTTCATTAAGACCTTTCCAGACTTCAAAATTCAAAAGTTTTAAAGTTAAGCTGACAAATCATACTGTAGAGTGAATGCACTATATGTACGTTTAGTGATAACCTGTGTAGTATGAACCAAAAGCATTGTCAGCTTACTACGTCTTAGACAGAAATATCAGCTATACGTAGCTCCTTTTATTTCCAAAATCAATACATTATGGTTTCATTCTGGGGATATTTTAATCTCTTAGAATAATAACAACAATAAATAAGGCTTCGTTTGATGAATTATTTGATACGAGCTTCTTAAGTTCTCGCAGAGTGAAGATGATAAGGTTTTGTTATAGATTGCTATTTTTCTTATTAAAGAGGTGCGACCTGTCTTTTATCGGAATCATTCGCCAAACTCACCTACATGTACAAATACAAATACAAACTGTATTTACTAGCTATAGTGGCACTCTAATTTACCGCTTCACGTTTTCTCGAATTGTTACAGTTATTACAGTTAAGGATGATGTACACCGACCCCAACTCATTTTATTAGAATGTGTCTTCAAAATCATAAAAAAAATCTGTTTGGATATATAGCTAAATGATCAGGATCTATAATTCACACTTGCATTTTTGAGAAGTTATGGCCAACCGAACCTTCCATCCAGCTGACTACATTATTTTTGCTGCAATGTTGATAATTTCAGCAGGAATTGGAGTTTTCCATGCTTTTTCCGGAGGAAGGCAATCAACCAACCGCGAGTTCCTAATGGCAAATCGTCAGATGAGATCTTTGCCGGTGGCACTTTCTGTGTTGGCTAGCTTTTTCTCAGCGTCCACACTTTTAGGAACCCCCGCTGAGATTTACCAATACGGGACCCAGTACTGGATGTCTGTGTTTGGGGCTATGTTGGCCCCTCTTACTGGAGCACTCCTGTTTGGACCCATGTTCTTCAATCTTAAAATTGTCAGCGTCTTTGAGGTAAAGTTAAAGTAAACTTTTAGAATTATATATACATATAGATTGATTCCAAAAAGAAACGAATCACGGACCTTAAGATATAATAATGATTAAATAAGTATTGATATGATCATCCGATTTTTATGTAAATTACTGGAGCAACTATACAACAGCTGTTCCAAATACATCGCGACTAAATTAAATAATTTGACCCAATGGAGACGATGTACAAGGTTAACTTGCCGAACAACACACCATCAAACTCCAATCCAAGTCGTCTGTTTGAATGTTCGAAGACTATCGCCCATATTGCTGAGATCGTATTGAAAAGTTTCTAGAATTTCACTACAGTGTCTTACAAATATTAGAAACTTATCGACTACTTTTAAGTAACAGTCGATAAAATGACTTTGTCGTAGCTGTTTAGTATAACAAATAGCCCCGCCGAAGCTCTCGATCTTGTCAATAATGTTCGATGAAGTATAAGGAACCTCCGAGGTTTGCCGTAACCTGCATGTCATGTCTAAATTCGTTCGAGTAGTGGCACGCTTAAAATACACATATCCTTGACATTGTTCTAAAGTGATCTATATATAGAAATTACAACATTAATTGAATCATGGAACTAGTGCACCTTTCTGTCTAGAGTTTGACTTTTCTTTCGATCGCCTATGATTCCCCCTCCCACCACCACCCAGTCGACTCCTAGGCTTTAAAAGTTACGCCATTAGCATCGCTGATGTGTCCTTATAATTACTCTAACACGAAGACAACACGTGCTTTGTGTTTGACAGAATATATTGCAGAGATATTGCATCTGTATCCTACGTTGAATATAGCGGTTCGCAGTTTCTATTCAATAAAAAAAGTGCAGATTTTCTACCTTTCTGAATCATTGGTTATCATGAGTAAACGCACAGCGTTTGGAACACACAAGAAGGAATCTGTCTCCGATCACAGTGTCTGTGATGGCTGAGAGAGGATGACAAGTTCTTGTTCATATTTAGGAACTGTTTCTTTTCAGTACCTTGTGTTTTTTGCGGTTTGTCTTGTATTGTACATGTTACTAATGCAAAAAACATAACACATATTTAATGTGCTCTCTTTTTCTAGTACGGCAAAGTAGTCTGCAGGCCACTTATAGGTATAACGGATTTGTGGTTTGCCACGTAACAATGTGTTGTTAATGTGTGTTTCTTGATCCATTCATAACAGAGTTTTGCAATTGCTTTTTCTGCTTCTGCATTTTGAGGGAATGAGTCGAACTTGGCGCGACATTGCCTCAATAGTTTGGGTAGCACTTTGTAAGCTGGAAAGTTTTGTTTGCTGGCACGTTCGAGAAAGAGACTTTATTTGTCTTTCCCTGATAAAGTCTGAGAATATTGGATACACATTTATGGTACTACATCTGCTAGAAACATTGAGATCAAGTAATGATCAAGGGTCATTACTTTAACGAAATAAAGATAAAATTTCATATTTACACCTAGGGTAAGCAACCGTCGTTCATGTTCTGTGCCTAGTTCACCCATGATAACGCCAAGATATCAAGAATTGTTATTTGATCCAGAAAGGACCGCAGATGGTTGTGGAATAGAAAATTTAACAAGCGTCAGAAACAAACTCAAGGTGTTATCGTAAATACAAACATTGAAGGCAAACATCGGTTGTCGCTTGTAATTAAACAGCATATTATACAATATATTTAAACGCGTGGATAACATACAATTGCTGTTTACTGATTACGTTCTGAACCTAAACCCTATCAATAGAATATTTTGCAAATGCAAATATTTCGCTGATAAATGCATTTGAATGGATGTTTGCAACTTGGTTTGACTTTCTTGGTATCTGGTAAGGTTATTGATTGGTATAAATTTTACATAGAACATAACATAAATAATTCGTTTATCTTAACTGCTTTAACTGCTACTTGTTTGAATCGCATGCAATGTCAGTATTCATTTTATTATCATTATCACGTTTTAAAATTTCGGTCTGTTTTGTTTATTGGTAGATATTTACTTATAAAACCATCCAGATATATATCACTGTTGATTTGATCGAAATGTAAAGAAAACATTCAAAACCAAATTCACTTTGTAAAGTCTCGTTAAGGCTTATTTTTTTATTAAAAAGACTACCTGATCGTAATCTTAGTATGACTATCATATTTTGTGGTAGTACGTGGTATATAAAAAATATCGAAATCTGTGGTAAGTCTAACCAGTAAGATTAACACAATGCTTTTAGAAATCGTATCACGAAGGATGGAATATTTCTGTCTTCATCACACAGTGGTGAATATTTTTAATTTGCTGACGGATTACAGTTGTGGTAACGCACTGCACACCAAATACTTCATGCATACATCGTTCGCACATCGTCCAAACATAAGCACTATACAGTATCTTGTGCATAACTGTTTGATAGCATTGCATATTTTGTGCTGTTTGGTAAATATGATGGTTAATATTACGAATTGAAAATTAAACGGAAAAATATTTTGTAGTTATGACTAAGTAGTGATCATAGACGTATCTAAATTGATCTGTGATTATAGAAGTAATCTTAATTCGACTGGACCCAGCATCAATTAGCTTTCTATCGTATAGTTTTACACCTCAGAAAGGTGTGTGCCTCGGGCAACAAATCTTACCTGTATACGAGTATATACGTGACAGGTTCGGATCCATACCGGCTCGGTTTTCTGTGTAGCAAAATCAATTCTTTAGATCTACCCGAAAGCATACATTTCTGTTTACAAAATCTAATAAAGGAGTGTAATACAGAAATGATGAAAATGAAATTTCCTTTCTGCCGATATGATATTTTAGATGATCCATTTTCGAGACAAAAAGAGACGCCCATTTAATGTTTACATGCATAATGTATATATAATGATTATCTGTGCACTAAGGCTGTGTGGCAGTTTGTTAACTAAACACTTTTAATTTGAATGTAAATACCTATTTAGCCTGTATCCGATAGATCTACATATGTCCAACCTATAGAATAAAGGCCTGATTAGGAAACGTATTTCGTTGTACTCTTATGTAGTTGGAAAATAAATAAACCATATATCAAACTTATCTATACGTTATTTCTAAATTTATATCAACCGTACTGCGGTTCCTGGCAAGACTCCATCCATTGTCATATATAGAATATAAGGAAAAAATTAATTCATGCACACATTTTAACGTGCACATCAGAATTATCACAAAGTTTAAATTTATTTATTTGAAATTAAGATTTTATTTATATTGGAACATAATTTGGTTTTATTTTTTACCTCAGTTTTTAATTACTTGGTTTGTCATTATTGAAACGAAAAGACCTTTCCTTTCGGAACACATTATCTGACATGTGTTCTGTTCATATTTTAATATTTTGGTGGTTCCTTTAATATTTTGTTTAAATGTTTACTCTCTCAATATTTTCATTTATCAACAGAAACATTGCTTAGAAGATGAAATCATCCAATTACAAATCGATTCGGAAATGTTTTCAATTTTGCTCATCTTGTCGGTGATTGCTCGTTATATGAATCCTGGACATTACAATTTATTAACTATGATAATAGGCACATTTGAGCTTTAAAACCTTTATCAGGAAAAACATATTAACCTTCAATGATTATCTGTTCTAAACTCATTTTTATGCCCAAAAATAAAATAGGAGAAGAGATATAGCGTTGCCCATATCCGCCCCGAGCGGATCTGTAGGAAATTCTTCAACTGATTCAATTCAAACAATTAATTCCTTGATGGAGTTTGTTCAAAAATACCATGTATAATTATACTATAGACATTAGACAGATCAAGCCCTTTGCGCAGGGACATTTATGCCTTACATACATGTTTAAAGGATAGGATTTTCAGTATCAGGAACAAGAAGTGAACAGGATATTTAGAAGGAATGACAATGTAATTCAAAGGTACTTTAACAAAGAGTAAAGATGAAATAAAAGGAACTCGGATAGATCCTAGTCAGACTCCACCCCATTGTCATCCATGCAATATCAGGAAAAAAGAATAAAGGCATGCACATATTTTTGACGTGCACACAACAATTATCACAAAGTGTTTTATACAATCAAACCAGGAATATAGTCTTTTTTCAGATTTTTTTTTTCAGAAACTGAGACTCGAGTGGCAGTCAATATTTCTACAGGTTTTATATGGAAACGAGAATCAATGTGTCAAATTGTTTTGAAATGAAAGTTTGTTTACTTGTATCTTACGAAAAATCAATCTTTTTAACGTTTGGCATCTTAATTGTTGTTTACACATACCTCAGCCGCTGCAGAGCACGCATTATTCCAATAAAAATCAATGTCGCTTGATTCTAAAAGTGCATACTTTGGTTCAACAACAACTTTCGGAGGTTAAACCATATCTAAAATAATGGCTTTTATTCTATGCTCATCGAACAGTTTTGAATTAAGAGGATCAGTTTTCCGATGAAAGTTGAAACATGTTTAGAATTGCTTGTACACAGGAAGTTTAACAACCAATACATATCTGTCTAGTGCAAAAGAGTGGATGGCTTGTAAGTGAATGGATGACAATGGTAAATGTTGCAGTTCTGTGTATGTTTGACATGATAAGCTCTTTGAATCATGGGGCTGGCGACATAATCAATTACCATTTCCAGTGGGTAGCTATGGAAAGGGAAAGCCATAGAGATATGCTAAATCAATGCCGGATCCGCAGTAATGATCATTTCAGTCGATATTCTGAATAGTTCTTTCGCATCAAGATTATCGTATTGTTTAGTGAATATTCATACGTATTTCCGCGTGCGTAATACTTTACATTATGCTATGAAAACAAGTTGTTTCGACATAAGAAAGTTTCAATGTGGTCAAAGATTAAAACATAGCAATGATACACTAGCGGTGATGTAAGTGATCGTGTCTTTTTCTGGTGATGAGATAATTTTCGAATTTTTACCGATCAGAGCGGTTCTTTCTATTTTCAGAGTTAAAATCTGCAGAATATTCTGTTTGTATCTAATGAAAGGGAAAGTTGCATTTTGTCAATCTTTTGCTGTGTATTCTTCGAGTCTCCCTTAAATTCCTATGTTATTGTTTGGCAGCAATTTGTACATTATACACACCATGGCACAGTTTTGTTCTCTAACGTAACCTCATAACTATTCAACGTGCGTTTTAAAGATATTATAGTGTTCCTTTTTTAACATGAAATAAACAGAAAATATAATTGTTTACCGTTAAATATACATATTTCATCCATGTAACGAAATATATCAAAAGATGTCCCTCGTGTAAGCATTATATAGATAACATGTTAAACCAAGGAAATATGTATGATATTTAACTGGAAACCATCAATATCATCTATATGTGCTTTACTATAAAACGAATTATTGTTCCTAACGTTCAAGTAAACTTAAACGTGTATCCTTTCTTTCCTGTTTAACTAATACTAAAAATACTATGAATATAATTAAATCATAAATCAACGATAAGCACATCAAATATAAGACAATGAAAAAAAAATTCAAGCAATTGACTGCGGTGAAATATATATCCTTTCCTCACAAAAGACATGGCACCTTTAATACAAATTTAGAGCTAGAGTAGAACAACTAAATAATGATAAAACTGCATCATACAGCTGTTTCACGTTTCTAGTACTCGTCAGTAATGTTAAGGGTCAATTTTTAAAGTCTGGGAGGCGACTGACAAAGTGATCGAAAGAAATATCAGCAGTCTCATGATTAAATAAGTTTCGTTATTTGCAAATATAAGATAATTTTAGAATAATGTCAAGTTCATCTGAACCGTGCCACTATATGAGTGAATTGAAACATGGCATGCAGGTTATGACAATTCCAGGGAATTAAACAGTCTACCAGCCATGTCTACCAACTCATATCTCATACATACAAACAAATCGAAACTCCAAAAAAACAGTTTCTAGAAGTTCTTGAATTATACACCTAGATAGTCTGGTATTGAAATCATTCTTCACGCTTTATTGCTTAACTTTCCACGCCTTAGCCAGTATAATACGTTGTGATGTTGTTATCACGGTTCCTGTTGATTTAATGACCACGTGACATCGTGAGCCATTGAAATACTGGTCAGCAACTAGTAGGTCACATGAATCCCCATAATTCCGCGTTCTTCTCGTAGGGCACATCCTGTTCATATTTTTTGTTTTTTAATCACGTGCTTTCAAGATCATTACATTTCAATCTATATTCTTGAATTTTCCAATCATCCGTGGGCATCTACCACAATAACAAAAAAAAAAAAAAAACAAACAAAAAACAAAAAACAAAAACAAAAACAAAAAATCCCGAAAAAGCAAACAAACAGGCAACATGAAAAAAAATATCAAATGCATAAGGTTGTCATTGAAGATACAACCCATTACATATAACAGCGATACCTGGAACGAAATGATTAGTCATATTTCAAAATATGAAATCAATAAACTGGGTGGATGCATGAAGAAGTAAACAAATATGTATTTTATAGTGGTACATACAATTTAATATATTTTGTTTCTTTCCAGTATCTGGAATTACGATTCAACTCAAAGTCTGTTCGACTCTTCGGGGCGACATTGTTTCTAGTGCGAGCTGTAAGTATGAAATAGAGCAAAATTTTGTTTTCATACAGAATACATACCTTTGATATTTTACAGTATATATTCCCTGTAGTGTTGATCACATTTCGTTCGGTATATGTTTATTAAGAAAAATCGATTTGTTTTTCTAATCACTGACTTCAGTCAGTGAAGCATAACGTTATATTGACATTGTCATGGCCTGACTGTACTTGTGTATTGATCGTTTGTTGATAGAAAATGTTTTGATCGCGAACGGCTTTATTGATGCGAAAAAGACCATCTCTTTCTACGTTTAAGATACCCTTTACTTGTGTGCTGTTTAGGCTCTCTCCGAGATTGGGCATTGTAAACATCAATGGTGAACGTACGTCCCCAATGTCTTCCATAACCCACATTCGATTTTTTCATGTATTCGAATAGTGGTATAGTTCAGATTATACGAACGTAATGTTTTCCTGAAACAGAAAATCATATGACTGCACTTCAAATCTGGTTTTTAAATTTTTCTTTCGGTCAATTTTGATATTCCTCATCCGTCTCAATTTATGTCCTTAGTATCACTGCGAGTACCAGAAGGACGACACATCAGTATTGCGCAGTTCTGTATTTTCAGTACTGTATCTATAGTGTATCAGATATACCGTTGGTGTTAAATGATTTTCTCCTTCGGTGATGGAACACCTGACCTAAAACCGTACATTCAGGTCGATATTGAAATTTTTGTATTCTTCTTTTGGATTTTCATACTTTTGGCCCTTAGCCTGACAATCGAGTCCTAAAAGGACGGAAAAACCCCTGTATGATGCCGCATCATTTACGTGTGCTCAAAGACATACTCATTATGGAGGTAATAAAAGTCCCTATTCAAGTGTCTTTGTATAATCTTCCGATGATTGAACGACACACAAACCTATTTTCCCTAGGAGTTATGATCATCGTTGTCTCATAGATTTTTTTCTCTACATAAACGATAATTTGACATCTTTATTGGACCTAGTACACTTCACCGTCTAGATTTTGACTTTTCGTTCATCCTAGCAGGACGGAACGGATGTATGATGCAGCTCTAACTCTAAATTTGTAATACTCCTTTATTCTATAAAAAATATTTTACTGAGAAATCCATTAGTATAGATGTTGCACGCGATTCAGTAGATTCTGTTTGATTACAACGTGAAAAGTCCAAAGCGTATCGATTAACAAGGAACATCAAACACAAGTACTCTGAATCCAATAAAAAATGTTTCTGCCTGGATAACGAAGTCCTTTTCAGTCTAAGGTAAATGAAACCTTGTTCTTTCCTTATTTTCGCTAACATAACAAACCCCACGAACGTATGTATTGGATGAATTTATTTATTTATCTGTTCATCTAGATATGTTTTACCATGCAATGTCCGTAATATTAAATTAATCAATAGTGCCATGATTTCAATCTTTCATGTTTCTTTCGTACAATAAGTTCAATGACATTGTGTTTGTTGTTTACGCAGACTCTGGGGATGGGCATAGTTCTGTATGGGCCATCCACAGCTCTTAGTGCAGGTATATATAAACCATTACATTATTTGTGACGTGTCTGATAGGTTTTACATTGCATAATTAAAAAAAATGGAAAGGCTCATTACATAAGACTAATGGTATTAGTTATTGATTATTGCCTATATGAGAATGTCATTATAATATATTTTAAAAAATAAGGCATGATTGCTTACGATAATATCTTGTTGATAACATAATTCATGAAATTGTTCATAAGAGATGATTGCATTGCTTATTAGAAAACATTGTTCATGGTTAAATTAGTATTATAATAAGCTAATTAACTGTAATGTGACACGGTGGAAAATAATCGATATTTGGTATACTCAGCAAAGATAGTCAATTTTAATCACAAATTTGGAAAAAAGTGCCATAGCGAATAACATGTCCTCAATTTTACAATAGCTTGACAACCCGATGACGTCATTCCTTTTAATCTAGGATTCTATAATTCAATTAAGACTAAGGCTACTTTTCTGACTGCAATATCTTATCTCAGTGACCAACTTTCCCGTCTGGGCCATCATATTAATGGTTGGAGGGGTGTGCACATTTTACACGACACTGGTAAGTAAACGTCTCCCAAGCATATGTTCATACACATAATGTGAAAGAAAACCAGACATACAAACAAAGATACGAGGGCTAATTGATAAGTTGTGAGCTTTGAATTGGAGAAATTAAGCAGGTATAACCTTTTCCAGCTCTACTATTCCCTGACTACTTAAGGCTGTGTACCCAAAGTCTGATGTCATTTGGCCAGTTTACGTCAAGGAGGTAGTACTCTAAAGTAAACAAGGCAAGTGACTTTTGCAAAATGGACAAACCGCACCTAAGCACTTAAGGATATCCATACTGATACGGCAGCAACACTAGGAAATGATGCCCCTTCATATACGACAGTAAAATAGTGGGATGGCGGAATTTAAGCGTTGCAGACAGAGCCTTGAGGACACCCGTCCTGGAAGACCTGTTGGAACTCCAGAAATAGTTAATAAAGCCAATGATATCGTTATTGCTGAGAGAGGCTTAACAGATATATATATATAACCAGCACAGTTGGGATTTCATTTGAAAAAGTACATGCCATTCCTACTGACGACCTTGCAATGAGAAAGCTGTCAACCCAATGGGTACCAATATTTCTGACAGTTGATCCGAAGCACATCAGGCAGACTTTGTCGCATGCTAATCTGAGCTTTTTGAGGTAGATCCAATGTTGCCACTCACGATTGTGAATTTGAATTGATTAAGCATCCGCCTGATCTCGCTCCAGGAATATGTTGAAAAAATATTGCAATATGTTCGCCAAAAGTCATAGCTTTAAATAAAAGGATCACAGCTTATCATTCAGCCCTCGTATGTCCATCCTGTGTTTAGACAATAGATTGGCCCTCTTACCACGTTCTTTAGGGAACAGGTATTCCGTTTTCCAGACAGACTTAATGGACATATAACGTCTCACCGTCCATACAAGCAATGTCATGTTTATCTTCTCGTTTTGTGAACGGTGCAATCACTCTCTGTTTTCCTAAAACGAAGCTGCATTCATCGTCAAGACTTCTTTCCTAGCTTATACCTTCTTTAGGGAGGAATGAGAGCTGTAATATGGACTGACGTTTTCCAAACCTTAGTCATGCTTGTTGGTATGATTGCTGTTTTCATACAGGTGAGCAAAAATTAATTTCTCATAAATTTTTTTTATTCGCAATTACTAAAGATATGGAAATCATACTAAACTTTCGATTCTGACTCAAATTAGACCCAATCTGAATGTTTTACCATTTCTCACTATATACCACGTTACATTAAGGACTTGATGGAGTCCCGTTGAGATTTTGGTTCCAATGGTCATAGGTCAAAGAGTCTATCAGAAAATCGTTGCTATGTTTCGGATGGCAAAATTCGGCACTTTGTGCAAAAATGCGACTAGAACATATCCGGCGTTGTTAACGAAACTAAGAAGACGGTAATAACGTGAACGCCATCAAAATAGTTTAATAACTCTTCCAATATTTGTTCTACGTATGAAATGTAGCTTTATTTGGTGACACAAGACGGTTGTCACATTACTACGAGATATAAAGGCCAAAATCACTATCGAAAACATTTTAAACAGTTCTTAAATGTCATAGAAAGGGTTAGTTTGATCGGTCAATTTTCAATTATATATGTTTACAGTGAAAGGACAAAAGTTCACTTGAAAAATGATTCAAACTGCACTTCGTCAGATTTCAAGTTTTTTAAAGAGAAATGAAAGATAAGTTGTTTCATCTGGCACAGTGAAGTTGATTGTTATTATATAAACAAAATACAATTAATTAGTTTCTGGCCAACACTTTCATCTCGCATTTATGTATCTTCATAATTACACTTATCGGAATGCGAAATGTCGAATTGCATTTTGAAGACAAATTCGTTTTACAAGCCTTGATGTTAAGCATTGTGTACCATCCCTCGCATGCCATTAGAATTTCCGCACAACTTTATCATAATCATGGATAAGGTTTGCATTACACAAAAGTGCGGTCGCTAATTTATAACATAAAGAGTCGATGATTGCCAACAACGTTTATAGAAACTGTCCTTGGTTGTAATACTGTTGTGAAATGAGATAAAAATTTATTTGATTAATTAAACGCTTTGCAACCTCATTGTACAGATTGGATGTGAATATAATTCTGTTACAGACTAACATATTCTAGTGTTGCTTGGTTTCTTTTCAGGGGTCTATTCAAATTGGAGGACTGAGTGAAATGTGGAAAATTGCGTACGATGGTGATCGAATTGAGTTCTTTAAGTAGGTTTGGTGCTTTCAGAGACCGTTATTTCTTTAACATGGATTTAGTATGTAGGTTTTTGGAGAAACCAATATGTTACACTGGTGTTATGTGGCATGATGCTAGAGGCGGGGGAGAGGGAGGGAGGAGGCAAGAAGGCTAGGTTAGGGGTTCGGGTCAGAATCAGATACGTTGTGGATGAGGGTGAAATATTAACAGATTTATACATGTTTTTCGATTGTTATTACCTTGTGCTTATGATGGCTTGTAGTGGATAAAAACTTCGAGAGGCGATATACGTTCCCTAACGGCCCGCGACGTTGTCGTGTAGGGTAAATAACGACAATTAACTTGATACAGGTAAAGGATGGCGTGTGTGGGGTCTGTTGTCAGAGACGACGCCTTATCTATGAGATAAAAAACACTCGGGATAATATCAGCGGTTTGGGGAAAACTGAACTTTATTCGCTTCTACTGTTGTAATAATGTAAAACTTGTGTAAATATAAATTTCATTTACGTTGTATTTTTAATCAGTTTCGACACAAATCCCCAAGTGCGTCATACCTTCTGGTCTCTAGTTGTTGGAATTTATTTCGTATGGCTTCCACCCTACACTGTCGACCAGCAGATGGTACAGAGATTTTCCTCCGCCAAATCCCTGAAGGACGCCAAATTGTAGGTACCTTGGTTTTCTCGCAAATAAAGTAATGAAAAATACTACAAAAAAATATGTGATAGAAATTGAACACTTTATCAATACTACACGTGTTAAATATGTTGTGATGTCTTGGATTTGTCTTTTGGAATCAACTTTTTTAATTGCTTTGGATTGGATGTGAGGGTCTCCTGTGTGTTATTCAGGGAGGTGACAACCAGCTGCTACAAGGTGACCATCTTTAAAATGACTTTGGCTGTTGACGAGCCAAAAAGCCCAGCAAACTAACGATTACTGATTTGATAATAATAAAATATTGCCAAAAATTAAAAGAATCTATCGTGTGATACTATAAAGTTTATTTGTTCGAGCGTTTCTGCATTGTTGATAAATGATTTTATTTCTTCAACAACCAAACTCAAACATATGGTTGATTCACAACGAGTAAGTCTTTATTGTTATGGGTTTTCTTGTGCTTATTTCTGATAGTTACTTAGAGAACATGATAACCTCCGCTTATAGCACTACACTGACATTTTGCAGATTATATATTTATTTCAGTACTCAGGTAACCTTTATATACATATACATTACGTGTCATATGGCCATACACACGCTACTGGCTGTGCACGTACATATAAAATGAAGAGAGGTAATGCACATAAGGACCCTGAACACTTGGTGTTAGTGTATTTATAAGCCATAAAACATTCGGTTACCACACCTATCACTGTATACTCAATGTTTTATAACGATATATAACACATAAGGACTATGAACATTTATATAATTTCAGGATTTGTTTGTTCATAAGCCATACTATACTCACACCTATCACTGTAGTCTCGCAGGCATTATAAAGAGATATAACACACAAGGATCCTGTACATTTATTTCATTTCACTGTTGGTATGGTTCAAGCAATACTATCATCAAACCTATCACTAAATATTGCAGGAATTATAAAGAGCTATGGGCCATAAGGGCCTACGAATTCCTACCTTAGTTCTGTATGGATAATTTATAAGCCATACGGAAAAGTATATAAATGTATTTGATGACACTATTCATTATATTTCAGTGCCTTACTATGTAACCTACCAGGCATGCTCATTCTTATTACTCTGTGTTCGTTAGTGGGCGTGGTTTTATATGCAAATTATGCTACCTGTGACCCACTGAAAAACAATGACATTGAAAACGCAAACCAGGTAAGATTTATCTTTGTATGTGTAAAATATTCCAACCCTGTTTAATCAAGTAAATGTTACTTTTATATGTGTAAAATCTGTCCAACCCTGTTTAATCAGGTAAAATATATCTTTATATATGTAAAATCTGTCTAACTCTGTTTAATCATATGTTAATGTTGACCTATGATTTCTTTTTAGTATTGTAATGGAAATAAATGAAATACTGTTTCTATGACAACAGGTCGTTTGACTCAGCCTTACACTCATTCATCATGCATTGAATCTTCTCTCCGAAACACAAATAGAAAACAAAAAACCTCTCCTTTTAGGAGCTCATCTTGGTTCAGGGATGTTCGAAAAGATTAGTTTAATCAAATAAAGGATTGATAGCGAAGGAGGAAACATATATCAGCCATCGAAAAGGACATAGTCCGTGTATATCTCTTAATTGTATGTTTTCAGTAGATTTCTACGGAAGGAAATTTATAACCCTATCTACTTATGATAACGAAGCGCTTTGTTTCAGTTGCTGCCATATTTCGTGATGGAAATATTTTCTGATCTACCTGGCTTACCTGGACTGTTTGTAGCCTGTATTTTTAGTGGTGCACTGAGGTAAAGTACATTTTACATACATCTTATCATTTTTAAAATTCTTACAAATAAGAGACATTGGGTCTTATGTTGGAAATAATTTTGAACAAAGTGAAATCGGCTTTCCTCCATTACTGAGTGAATTAAATGTTTCCCGCTACCTCAAATCTAAAATGTCATTGAATGGCACTGATTGCTGATAGGACGTAAATCACGATAAACGAAATTACGTTATTGGTATGTTCTTAACATTTCATATAATTTTTGCAGTTTGAAGGCTTACCCCAAGGGTTTTTAAAGGAATTTTGTTGTCCTTTGCATGGAAAATAAATCTATTGATCACACTATTAGACTAATTACAGGATAAAACTTTTATATATAAAATTCGACTTTCTTTAATGTCAGTTTTTCTTGATATTGACGCTCTAACTTATCATATTTTAATGATAAATACATAATATATAAATATATAAGAACTTATTTCAGAGTTTCCCAGTAATAAGTACTTTTCAGTTGAAATGTTTCTTTATATTATTTTCAGTTCAGTGTCTTCCATGTTGAATTCCTTGGCGGCAGTCACATGGGAAGACTTCCTGAAACTTAAACTAGACAAGGTTGATGAAGCAATGGCTACAAAAATTACAAAAGCTCTAGGTAACAGTGCTTTCCTTCGCAAACTCTCGATATAATGTCAGTCTTAGCCTCCTAACAAGTAGTTGAATATCCCATTTCTGTTCATTTATAAGCATCATATATCAAACAATGTTTGCTTTCACAAACCTCGGTATAATGTCATTAAACCCGCTTGCCTTTTCGCCTACTGTTAAACTGATTTAGGATTCTATTTCTGCGTTATTAAAGAAGAATATATACTTTTCTATAGTGAATAAAGACTGGAATTCCAACAATGGTTACAGGTCATCATCTTCATGTTAACTGCTTACGTCACAGCTCATTACTTTCGGTACTTCCCCGTCTTTACTTGACAGTGTCCTTCATTAAGAAATGGTGTCTTCTCATTCATATATATCTATGATTATTCGTTTTATTAGCAATCAATGGCAGAAGGATAAACGAAACATTTTCAGAGTGGTTTTTCGGTCAACATGTGTTATGTTGAACCCTCGGACCAAACGTCGGTCTCAGGCAACAGTTTAGTCCTCAGGTTTAACATAACATATGTTGACCTTGAACCCAGCCAACAAATGTATAATGCAATAACTACAACCTTTCCCTGATAGGTTTTATTGATTTTTTATTATGTTCCCGTGTCGATTATTTATAACCTATATTTAATTGCCAGTGGAATAGATATAGAGAGAACTCATTTTTTATATAGCCTCTTCTTCGTACGATACTGGCAATAAAAGGAAGGAAATCTAACGTCCCGTTAATTGTAAAACGTCATTTTTTCATTCAATACAACATCATTCTAGAAGCAAATAGAACAAGATAATGAATTAAGCTGTATCTCTTTATAGAACGCAACGTGTTTATGGTAAAATTGCTAACAGATATTTAAGTGTTGTATTTTGTTTACATAACTTATTTTTAATTTGAAGCTTTGTGTCCTGTCTGCAGTATTAATGTGTATCAAACTTTGTGGGGATTATATATCTTTAACTAATGCATATCTATATCTGTCATCAGCGGTGTTTTTACATTTCCTATTTTTTGTGCCTACTGTAACATCTTAGCTGTCTTTCTTTTTACCTTACTGTGAAATCCACCAAACAGCTGTGGTGTTCGGTTGTTTGGGCGTTGGAATGGCTTTTGTGGTGGAACAAATGGGAGGAACAGTACTTCAGGTAGAAGTTCTTCATTCCAATTAGATTTGATTTTAATTTTTATCTGTAACAATTTTTTTAAAGATTTCTATTCGTCATTTGAAACCTTAGGAAATTTCAGATTCCTGCATCAATCCTACGTTGTTATTTATTACTGGTATACTTTCAAATCAATGAAGTAAAGCTTCGCGACTATACGAGATATATAACCTAAATATCTTCATGGGCCTTGTTCCTTATTCGATGACAAATGTTACATATGAAAACTGATCAAAGGAAAAGGACAGTACATAAATTGATTCGGATTCAATATAAAAAATGCATTGATATCTTATTCTAGTAAAAACACGAGAAAAATTCATAAAATATTTAACATTTTTCAACAATACAATGATATATAATGCATGTATTCGTTGGCAGGCCTCTCTGACGTTCAACGGTGCTATAGGCGCTCCTTTAGTCGGTGTGTTCATTCTTGGAGCATGTTTTACACGAGCAAACTGGATTGTAAGTGATAATTTTACGTTTATCTTTTGCAATCATGACACGTACTACAGGTAGGGCGTAAAATTGTTCCTGCTTATATCTATGAATGATGATAAAATGTGACTAATTCGGGATATTTTTTCCAAAAACTAGATTCATTGACCCTGCCTCACTTTTAACCTTTCGTGTTGATCGTTTGTCTCTGTGAGGTTTTGTGTTCTTTCCTCTGGCAAAGGCATAACAGAATCTATGTAATGATAGTAACTATTCCCGCCTGAACATTGTGGTAGTTTAACGACTAGTTTCCCCGTTGTCAGTATAAGACCAGGTGGTGTATTCTGCATTTCAGTGCGGTAGCACTATAAAGATGGCATTAGTTCTACACTATCACAAGGATACTTTCAATAACGTATGTATATATAACCGAATAAAACAGAGAAACTAATAATAAAATACACCTATATTCGAAAAAAATGTTATATACGTACTATGGAAATCTAGAATACCTCACTATTGCCTGTAATCAACAAGACTAAGCATTTCTATAAAATTTACAGGGTGCACTGGCCGGAGGTATCCTTGGATTCATCTTTCCGATATGGCTTGGAATAGGAAAATATGTGAGACAACCGCAGAATTTTAGACTTCCAACAAACACCATGAATTGTTCTGATGAAAATATGACGTCAACGCCATATCTCAACACAACATTGTCCTTCATGTCAACGACATCATCGGCCATCGATCTAGAATTTGCTACAAGTAACGGAACTATCACCTCATCTACAGAACTGTACGTAAAAGTAATTAAAATGGTATTATTCGCTCTCTCATCATAAATTAATCATTTTTGTTTAAAAAGATGGTAATTTTTTTAAGCAATTCGCTGTTCATTTCTCTATATTTTGTGCCCTTACTGGCGTAATTCGTATAATTTGAAGAAAAAATCCAGGCTTTGACTGTATCACGTACAAACGGGTCTGTTTGGAGGTTTCTTTTACGGATAAGAAACACCGCGATTATAAGAGATTCCGTAAATTCAGTAATTTCCATTATGTTGATATGTTGTTTTTTTTCAGGACTGGTCTAGATAAATTGTATGGAGTGTCCTATCTATGGTTTAGTGCCATAGGCATCCTTACCGTAGTGGTCATCGGTCTAGTGGTCAGCTGGGTGACCGGTACGTGCTCGCATTCATCCTTTTTTTGTAATAATGTTTAAGGAAACATGCTTTATTTTAGTAAAAATTACTTCTTCACATATGAGTTCCACAATATGAAACGTCTTTGAATTGATTAATTGGTTTGACGTCTTACACCTATTTTACCTATACACAATAACAACATCCCTCGTAAAAATTAATATCTCTTATCTTACCAAGATGTTGGCACTGATATGGAAATCCGTTAACGATTGGAATGACAAATATGGAATTTTCAAAGGCGGAAACTGATTGTTTCTTCACAAATTTTATGCCAATTTCAGCCCGTTAATGCCAGAGGTCAAATGAGAAATAAAAAAGAATATGATGGATAGATTTAAATAAAAAAAAAAAAAAAATAGATGAAAAGATAAATAAATAAAAGGACAATGCTTCGAGGTATTTATATATACAGTAGTTGTGATTGAGTGTCAAAGCGGACAATATGTTTATTGTTCTACAAGATGAACGGGGTTCGATTTTCCGTTAGGACGTGAAAAGATATGGTGTCACCTGTGTGACATTATTGATGAAATGTAAGACTATTGTCGAATATTTCAATTACCTATGTTCGCAATTATCGAACAATGGTGCCATTCAACAACTATTTGTACATTTATAAGGTTTGCCTTCGTTTGGTATATATATTATTAATCATCTTTCTTTATTGGACGCCTGCTGAACAACCAATTGTTATTGTTTGTTATCCGAAATCCAGAATTGATTATCATAGGTTATTTCCTCAGATAAAACTGGCCAAAGTTCTTCTACAAATAGCGCCTGATAGAGGAAGAATTAAATTTCGTGATGAAAGAACTACATTTTTATCACAGGCGATATTATGTTGGATATGTTTGATGCTTGTCAGCTTATCTGTTGGTTACATCGCTGTTTACCCTTTTTTCCATTTGGGAGCTTTACATATGCTACTTGTATGGACCAAACTTTACACGACGAATGTCGTCAATGAAGTAGAAGACGGTTTCTTTTTTAGAACACCTGGGCCCATATTCATCATGAAACCATTTTCATGCTAAAGCATAGATTTTGTGCTCAAGCAAATGTTTTAATAATTCACCTAAATTATAAAAGATAATGCAAATGTCAAAGATAATTTTGACTTGAAGTCCTTTCAAAATTTGTTTTTAATCTTTGGCAACATCAGCCTTATTTACTACTTTTTAACTTAAACAAGACATAAGGCTTGAGCACAAAGTTCATGCTTGAGCATGAGAACGGTTTCATGAATACGGGCCCTGGTCTTAATCTTGTAATTTTTAGGAGTCTCATTGTAAATCTTTCTTTTGTTCACATTTTGCCATAGTTTTATTGAATTTGAGTTTGGATTATGATTCATGGCGAAACCAACAGATAGGGATTGGATAAAAGCTAGGCTTGGAAAAAGACAATTTAAATAACAAGGACTGTGTTTGAACATTTTTGTACATAGCATTTAATACATAACTGACATCTTCTGCTATCAAATGATATGAAAACAATACCATATTTAATCAATGTAATTATAGTCAATATATTTGCAAGCGATCTTTTGGCAAATCTAATGAAAAAAAAGTTTCGTCAAAAATTTTCAAGAAGAGCATCATAATTACATTCAGAAATGTTTTTTATTTTTCTTTTACCAACACAACCAAGTAATGGGAACAGCCTAAAAATGGCGCGGCTTCCATTGTGACGCCATCATACATTGGGGTCAGTTGCAGTGTAACCTTATGATTATTCTTATAATTTTATAATTATATTTTTTAACATCTTTGATGCTAAATGTAAATAAAAATACCGTTATGCAAAAGGTACAGCAGAAGAAAACGAAGTGGCTGACAATTTACAACTACATTTCTGGAGAAGAATCTATCAAGCAGTTATACCTCATCGCTTTAAAAATAAAGGCTCTGAAGTAAGTATTGGTATTATAGGAACGTTACTATAAATAAACATCGCTTAGGATTCATAACTATTCGTTCAATTTCGTTGTAGTATTTTGTTTTTGTGATATACTAATAATGTTTTCAGGCAAAAAGAAACACTAAGCCTCGTTTTCAAATATCATATATATTTGCTTTTAAAGTGACTTATTCATGATCGATGACGTCATGTATAAAAGAAACGCCTATATTAATGATCTTATTCTGCTAATGTATACTTAGCTGTTCAGTTTTGGCGTCAGATATTGTGTTCCGTTTATTGAATGTCCAATTTGAGCACAATCGTAATGCTGAGTTTATTTAGGCTGCTGTTAAAGTTTTATAATGAACATGTCTGAGTAAAGTAAGGTTTCACCTTGACGAAGATTCGAACATTTAACATCTAAAATCAACGCCGTCGATAGATACAAAAACAATGTAGAATCTAAGAGAGAGCATTAATTGCTGAAACTTTAAGATTACTTTGAAGCTCAAGTTCTAAATGGAAATAACATGAAACGTCTAATTATTTATGTGTTTTATTTTCATTGGAAGTCATTTACTGTAAAATACGTGTATTTTGCGTCCACTTATTTCACGGAACTTTCAATTATTATCATCTTCACGTCTGAATCTAACGAACAAGACTTAGGCTTAAGGTTTGTACATACGAAAGCTGTTTGATAAGTTGTGAGCCTTGTATTGCAGAAGATTAGCAGGGATGTCCTTTTTCAGCTCGACTGTTCCCTAACTATTTAAGGCTGTGAACCCGAACACTGTTGTCATTTGGGCAGTTTATATCGAAAGAGGTAGCACTCTAAAGTAAACAAGGCAAGTGACTTTTCAAAATGAACAAAATCGCTGGAGGAGCAGTGATTCATAATTTGCATAGGAAAGGGGTATCACCTAAGGATATCCATACAGTTATGGTAGCAACACCAGGGAATATGCTACAGTGAAAAGGTGGTTGGTAGAATTTAAACATCGTAGGCAGAGCATTGGGGATGACGCCCGTGTTGGAAAGCCTATAACTGTGGCAGCCCCGGAAACTATCAATAAAGGCCATGATATTGTTACGACTTACATGCGAGTTATAGGTTTATATGTATACCATGTACAGTTGGAATTTCACAGGAAAGAATACATTCCTATCTTACAGACGATCTTGCAATAAGAAAACTCTCAGTTCGTTGGGAACCGATACTTCTGACACTTGATCAGAAACACATCAGGCGGACTTTGTCGCGTACTAATCTGAAACTTTTAGAGGCAGATCCTGCTAGTTTTTTGCAGATGTTTGTTACCATGGATGAAACGTGGGCCCGTCATTTCACCCCAGAGGCCAAACAACAGTATTAAAAATGGAAGTCCCCTGTTTCAACCCCGCCAAAGAAGGCAAAAACTGTTCCATCAGCTTGAAAGGCTATGAGTTCGGTTTACTAAAAATATTGATGGTATCCTAATGGTAGATTAAATGCAAAAGGGACGAACAATTAATGACATCACTCCTTAGGCAGTTGAAGAAAACATTAAACTCAGCACCGTAGAAAACTGAGTAAAGATGTGTTGTTCCGCCAGAACAATGCCCCTGTTCACGAGTCTGTCATTGCCAGCCCCTGTTCACGAGTCTGTCATTTCCAGCCCCTGTTCACAAGTATGTCATTTCCAGCATCTGTTCACGAGTCTGTTATTGCAAGCTCTTGTTCATAAGTCTGTTATTGCCAGCCCCTGTTCACGAGTCTGTTATTACCAGCCCCTGTTCACAAGTCTGTCATTTCCAGCTCCTGTTCAGAAGTCTGTCATTTCCAGCTCCTGTTCAGAAGTCTGTTATTGCAAGCTCTTGTTCATAAGTCTGTCATTACCATCCCCTGTTCACAAGAATGTCATTGCCATGGCTGTCATCAGCGATTTTAGCTTAGAACTGATTGCGCATCCACCTTATTCGTCTGATCTCCAAAACTGAAAAAAAGACCATTTCCTGTACTCCCTTTCGGTCAGATGATGACGTCATATATGCAATGGAGGACTTCCTGAAAGGTCATGAAAAGGATTTCTTTAAAAAGTGGCATGGAGACCAGTAAATATCGCTGGCAAAAATGTATAGATATTAAGGTGGATGATGTTAAAAAATAATGTAAAATGTCCGCTAAAAATCAAACCCTTAAATATGAGGCTTAGATCTGATATGCATATTTAATAAAGGTTTCCTAGAAAACAATCATCTAGAAATACATACATGTATTAATAATCTAAACTGATTGCTTTCCCCAGACAGAAGAGGAGATAACAGGAATAGGAGGTGAACATGACAGAGAACTGACAAAGGATTATGCCTGTGTTGATGATGTCACAACATCGTTGTAAAACGTCATGAGTTTTTGTGCTGCCATTATAATTTCAAAAGTGCAGATATCATAGCATGGATAACAAACAACTTTCAATGTTTGGCTTGTGTACAATTATTGCACTAACGTCGACATACATACACAAACTGTGTATTGGTAGAGATATACAGATGTACAATTTCAAAAACTCATTACATACAGTTAAGAATCGTTCATGTCACAAATGCATTCAGACCGTTATATCTAAAGCAGCACCATGAAATATTAAACGGTTTGAGAATTTCAACTATCGTACACTTGTATGTTAACATCTGTTTCCTATCTACTATTCGACGAGCATAAAATAACAATGCCACAGTTTTACTTTCTCATTTCCATTTTAAAAACAGATTAATACGTTTCATTTAACATCAAGAAGGTAAGCTAGTCAGTCTTTCTATGAGAAATGAAGGACAAGTGAAGATTCTTATTGAATCACGTCAGTTGACACTCTTTATATGTCAATCTGCAAGGGTCATTCCTAAACGTCTAAGTTGTCCTTCTTTTGTGAGTATTCTTCAGTGATCATTCTACAGCCTTCAATTGTCAGCCTTACGATTTTCGTCTTCAGCAGTCAGACCTAAGTTGTCCTTTCGTCCGTGGTCTGTCAACAGTGGTCGGTCTTAAGTTACCAGTCTTCAGTTGTAAGTAGTAAGTCTTCGTATGGTGTCTTCGCTGGTCAGTTGCAGTCGTCCGTCTTCACTGGTCAGTTTCAGTTGACAGCTTCGTTGGTCGACTTCAGTTATAAGTCTTCAATTGCCAGTATTCAGTTGCCAATTAAAAGAGTATAGTCTTCCGTTCCCAGTCTTCAATTGTCAATTATTAGTGGTCAATCTTCAGTTGTTAGTGGTTAATATTCAGTCGTCAGATGTCAGTGTTCAGTTTTTCAGTTGAAGGTCCTTATTTACCAGTCTTCAGTTGTCAATCATCGGCGGTGAATCTTCAGTAAGCAGTTTTCAAACTTCAGTTGTCAGTCTTCAGTGATCAGTCTTATGTTATCAGATAACAGCGTCAAAATGACAAATATTGTTTCACAGAATCATTTAAAGCAACTTATCACAAGTTACCAACCCACTCATACGTGAGGAACAGTTTCCAGTTATGATCTATACAGCATATTATGTTAATGTTATCAAGTATAAAATTGTATTTTGCAGCGTTCAAGGTGACAATATATAATATCAACTGCTAATGAATGCCTGTCACCAATACGTTGTTGACCGCATACAAATTCTTGTTACATTTTAAAAAATAAAGTATAGAATGAATTTCTGTCTTGTAAAATGCTTTGATATGTGAAATTTGTCAACCGAAATTTTAAAACATACGTCAGCTAAACAATGTTGCATGCAATTATCTACACGGAGAAAGCTGTACTATATTCTATTGACCTCACGAGATAAGAATTGGAAATCTTAAACGAACTTGATAAGTCTAGTGTCTTTTTGACCTGGACATCCAAGCTGTCGGTATGGTGGGATATCATGTCGTTGTCCTGACGGTTTTCCTGTTTTCTACTGTGGAGAGTTACACTCTAAAGAAGCTAGGATCATTTCCAATATCATATCCCGGATTTACCACCGTTTATCCCAGATCCTCCGGGGAAGTTGACCTACTTATATCTACATTCAATCCGATCCCGTTCTCCACGGATACAGCTCAGATTGTTCCAGGAATCGGTCATTACCTAAACAATGTACAGTCAATCAAGCCTGCTCTCATTACAAGTCACGTGACGTGGCCAAATGAGGTATCCGGAGTTCCGGGTGAGTGATTCCTTGAAGAAATTTGACATCATTATTTCTATATATACACAGGTAACATTTACATACATCATTTAATTAAATCTCATTATGTATTTATATACAGATTCCATTTACAACTAAGTATTGGTTTTTTTGTTTTATTTATGAGGTCAAATGGAACAATTAATGAGTTACGGACGAACAATTTATCGACTACTCAATTAGCTTTATCATAAACTACATGAGCACAACTCTATTTATCTTCCCCCCAGGATTGACTTCATATTAATAACAATGTACCAACACCATCTGGTAACAGTTTATTGTTTAAATATTTACATAGTAAATATTATCGATGCAGAAGAAAGACCCTTCCGAAATACTTATTCTCCCTATATATCTATCTTGATTATGTTGATTTTGGTCTTGAATTTTTTCATATTTTCATATTTGTTTTGTGAATTTATTGGCACTTATTTATTTAAGAGCACGTGTTCGGAAGGCGAATGGTAGCGATCCCACAGGGATTCCTGGTACCTTTTAAGAATGATGGTTCCATATCCTTAATGGACGTTTCCATGACAGCACCTAAAGGTCCGTACAAAATAACTGACGACAGTTCCGGAAAATGGTTTTACCACAGGGTCATATGGAAGGACATGGACGCCGACGGTGATGACGATGCAGTCACGTGTCGGGCTAGGGAGCCAATCATTGGCGGCCACAAGGTAAGAGCATACGTTTATTCATGATTCCAGAGATAAGTAATTGTATATGAGTATGAAGTAAAATATTCGATTCAACATCTTTTATTTCCAGCAGTATTTTTCGATTCTATCTTACCTTCGTTTTATCGCCAGTCCATCATATTGCCAAAAACTTGTCGTTAAAAACTGAAACAATATGAAGGGTTTTTTTTCTCGGCATAAATATGTATACATTGTATTTATATTCACGTTTAGGAGGGATTGTGTTTTAAATTGTTCAACTATTTAAGTGCTGTTGGTGGTCATACATATACATAGTTTACGATAACACGGCTCAGAATATACATGTGTTCTTTTGAAATCATCATATATAAAAATTGCGAGATATATTTAATCATGGGGTCATTGAATCTCCCCATTTAAATTTTGAAATTTCTTTCAATCAATTTCAATTTTGCTCTGTACCTCTCCTATAGGTTACAAATATTAAGGCCCCATGCAACAACTGAACAATCCAGTTTGACATTTTTTTCGATCAATTTCAATTTTCCTCAGTATCCCTCCTATAGGTTACAAAAATTAAGGTTCCAAGCAACAACTGCACGATCTAATCTGATTCATAATTTGGTTCTACGGTAATTTGTTCTGAATTTATATTTATAATAGCTAATAACTTAAATGTGTGAAGTAAAATCTCTTTACAGGAGTTTGAGTTGCTATGGCTCGAAAACCAAGGACACTTAGATAGACCATGGACGTCCCACGTGATAGGTCAGGGTCCCGACATCTTCCTTAGGAATGCTACATTGATGACACCCAGTGGACCAAAGGATTGTATCATTACGGCACAATATTTCACCCAGAGTCTGTCCGTCTACTGGACAGACAACGCTACCCATTCTTGGACTAATCTGTCACAGGTTTGTCTCGGTGATGTTATTTTGAATCAGTGGTTTACATTGGATTTTCAAAGTTAAGCATATTAGACATGGGTAAGACTGCAGGAATACCCCCTCGTTTCATTTTCAATGTATCTGTTTTCCGCAAGTGGTTATTTCTTCGATATTATAAAGAGTAATATCTTTTCACAGTAATCAAATTAAGTCCTTCTTTTAGCATATTTCGGATAATTAATGAATTTTCATCATATAATGTCAAAAAGCTCTTTACCACCACAATTCGCATTATTTTGTCTTCTTCTTATAAAAGAAAGATAAAAAAGTCTTTATTTTTAAATCTTATTGTACAAACCAAAGTTCTGTGTAGCGGTTTGTGTAGTTGATTTCACACTTTAACTACTTTCATTTCAAAATATTACCACCATCGCGAGTCTTTCAAAGCATGACATTTTATAATTAATTCACGAAAGTCGTCCTCAGATTTTTAAATAATTTAGTACTATATTTACAAATTATACACATACGTAAATACATTTACATGAAAAATTAGTCAAAATAATGAAAATATTGCGTAAAAAACGAAAATGTAACACTATTCTTACGGACTACCGTAGTATACTACTCTCTTTAAACCAAGTACTCAGTGACATCTAGAAATAATAGTTTTCGGGGGTTTCAATAAGTGCCCGCATAACTTAAAAACTCGTCAGCATTTGTATATGATTCTATTTTTAGAAGAAGTTTCGTCTGGTTCTGAGATGTAAGGTGGCTTGACGAGTAAAATGTAATCCGCAAATCTACAGACGAGCTAGTGTCCGTGTGATATTTTTTATGTAAAGTTTTTTTTTCAAAAAAATCGACTGACTTTAGGAACACTTATTCAAAAATGTGTTTTTGTTGTTTCATTTTGAATCAATATCAACAGGTACATTCGCGAGTGATAGACAACAGTATAGGGGGTGTTTTTGAGGTGGAAGTTGTTGACCTTAACGGAGATGGGAAACTAGACCTCCTTGTATCCGAGAACGGCCAGATTGGGGCCCTCTACGGGTATGAAATACCGGTCGACTTCAGGTATCTAATCGTTCATAATCTTCGTTCATAATCTATTTATTAATTTACGTTGTTTTAATGGTTTATGGCTTCTCGGTTTGCAGCAGAAGAGTGTGAATCACGTAATGGGTTACGATACAAAATCACAATTCAAGCTGAAAAAAAATCTCCCAAAATATGTAAACAACCTGTTCAAACGAAATGAAATCTTTAAAAAAACATCACCGCTAAAATAGAAGCAACGTTGCAGATGGCAGATGCTTTTGGTAATGGGGGACAAAACACCAATACTGTAGATACATTGTATGTATTGGGGCATAAAGAGACAACAAAACATGTTGGGACACACGGAGACAACAAAGCATAAAGGTACAATTGAGGACACGAGAACATATTGAGACTTTTAGAACAGGAAGAATATATTGGGAAGTTAGCGAAAAGAAAATAATTTTCAGATATTTTTTAATAGGACAGCATCACGGGATTAATGACACATATGCTCTAAATTGAACTTGAAGTTGAACTAAGGAGCAACGCTATGAATGTAATTATCAAAGTTTTCAGTTTACAAACATCATTTTTGTGTTTCTAACAGGACGGGAAACTTTACCCGGCATACTCTAGCTCAGGGATTCGGACCTCGGAAATCCGGAACCGGTAAAGGAGCTCCCGGGTCTCCAACAGCGGTGTTCCCTTATAAAAATGCAACACAGAAGTGAGTGTCTGTATAATTTCTTTGTTGTTTGAATTGTCGCAATAGCTGAAATGTATTTCTATGAATAAACCATACGAAAAGTTCATACCCTGGAACAAAAAAAAAACAAAAACAAAAAAAACAGTAAATGGAAAAGTAAATAAATCTCAATTTCATAACAGGAGGAACGACACTGAAATTTCTCTTTATCTTATGAAATTGTCTAATTTGATGCAATGTTTAGATATACATATATTGTGTTCTAATATAAGTTTTCCTCGCTTACGTCACAGTTCAATGTTTATGATACTGTAGTGTTAGTTAACTTGTTTTATGATATATCTTGGTTAACCAGTAAGATAGAAATAATGTTTATGAAATAAAAGTGTCTATGATAATTGTTGTAATGTGAGATGAGTTATATAACAAAAGATATAATTTGATGCCTTTAGGGAAAAAAATTGCTTTGGGCATCAAAGCAATTGTCATTAATAAGCCTAATATTTGATTGATAATTACAGAGTGAAGCCCTCCATTTTATTATCGGGTGATGATGAAGGCACAGCATTTTACTTAGAACCTCTGAGCGCCGACGCATCGTCATGGACGTATAATTTAACGACCTTTTTACAAGCCAGCGACGGAACGGTCGGCCAGCTCAGCTTCGCCGATGCAAACGGCGATGGTTACCAAGAGGTGTTTGTACCATCCTACAGCACAAACGAGTTATTCGTCTACACCTTTCACCCGTGACGCCACAGAACCATAACATGAAACTCCATTTAAGATTTTGAATGTATATGGTTAATAGAGCGATGAAAATAGAGCGTGTTTGAACTAACTCACAAATGAATGCAATGCCTTCGGGGTTTCTGCAATAATGACTGTATATCATTAACTACGTGTCTGAAAGATTTGCTCTTCCTCAAATATAAACAACTTTTTTCCCTTTTTTTAGGAATTCTTACATAACTTTCGTAACCAATGATCAGATATTACTATGACAAAATCTAGTTAATGGAATTTCAATTTTTTTGGCATTATATCGTGGAAACCATCACCAATTCCTTAGGAAGAGACTCATATGTGCTATGTCTGTTGTCTCATCCTTTTGTGCAATTTTGTTCAATAAATTTTCTTAAAGTGAAAATCATCACCAATCTGTGTTTTTTCTTCGAGATTGTAGGTGGTAGGCACTGATGGTTGACTTTTAGTCCCCGAGGTGTGGTGTAAACCGTACGTCACATTCATTCGAATAGTAGCATGATTCACAATATACACAGGTACTTGAGGCTGTTCTAAAATTATCTGATATGTAAAAAACATTATCTTTTTACTTAATGTTGGGGCCAGTGCACCTCCCCGTCAAGATCCTGACTTTTCTTTCGATCACTTTGGAATTTAGGCCCCTAGCATCACTGACGAGTCCTAGAAGAACGAAACAGCGGTATGATGTAGCATCACTGACGAGTCCTGGAAGGACGAAACAGCGGTATGATGTAGCATCACTGACGAGTCCTAGAAGAACGAAACAGCGGTATGATGTAGCATCACTGACGAGTCCTGGAAGGACGAAACAGCGGTGTGATGTAGCATCACTGACTAGTCCTACCAGGACGAAACAGCTGTATGACGTATCATCACTGACGAGTCCTAGAAGGACGAAACAGCTGTATGATGTAGCATCACTGACGGTCCTAGAAGGACGAAACAGCCATGTAATGCAGTTAAATTCATCGTTTGACTATGCCGTTTCTAACTCTTAATTAATGAAAGGCGCTATTCACTTGTGTGTCTTTTGTACGATCTGCTGGTGTCAAAACAATGAGTAGCATTCAGTTATTTGTCTTTTGTATAATCTTTGTAAAATTTAGGTTTCTTGAATTCCCTGGAAATGTGTTGATATATTCAGCTCCGCTTCGCTTCAAATGAGATATAGTTACAGATTGTCATTCCTGGACTGAGATGGATCTGGCTCTCACCACTATAGGTGGCACGATGACTTAAGCCAATAGAACATCAAGCTTCACAACCATTAGTGAAGATCCGAAATGCGAGATGTTATCCTTACCAAGGACGGTTCGTCTTTCTCTAAAAGCTAATATCTTAGACACTCCTGTGCTGTCATGGTTGTGTCTTTTGACCAAGGACACTTTATTCACATTTCTTTATATAATTATAAAACGGACCTCCCGTATGTTGTTCAGTGATCATTACAAGGAGACCACGTTTGAAAAATTACCCTGATTACCGCACCAGCGCCGTTTCTATGTCAGTAATCAGGACGTTATTATTATCACGTGTTGGATTATTTCTTGTTATATATATAATATATATAACACCTTTCACCTAGACGTGAAAAGAGATGGAATCAACCGTCAGACTAGGTGGGGTTTTTTTTCTCTCGGATACTCCGGTTTCCTCCCACACTCATATCCTTCGCGCCCTTCAATTCGGGCCTACGCGAGGTATTAATCTGAGTTGAAATAACTTGTTTCAAAATTGTTATAAAATATATTGAGTTTATTTTAATTTCTAAAATTTTATTTTAAAATTGTAATACTTTTCCGAGACCAGAGATATGCAGCTTCAGTATTGCTGAAACGAGATAGATATACAAAGTGTTACTTCATCTATTGTACAAACAAGTAGTTAATTACTTGTTATCTCCCAATTAGTACAACATCATCAATATTCAGAATATTTCATCCTTTCTAACTAGGTAATTACTATCTCCAGCGACAAAAGGCTAATTACAAATGTTTAAATACCTTCACTGCTTATCACAGTAAAGACCCTTGGTAATTAACTTTCCTAATGCTACAACCAAATCCCAAGTTTAATTAACAACCAATCCAAAATAAAAAAATAATTAGCAAATGAAAATTTATTTTTTTAATTGATGATTATATCATAATATTTTCAGCAGTTTTGTTAAATATTGTTTTTTGCTAATTGCTAATCTTTGTTTTTTTTTTTTTTTCAGTACACCATAGTCAGTACTCAACAGCCTTTATTTGATCGTATATCAATAATTTTCGATTGTTTCACAGAACCGGACCCCATTCTCGGATTATTTTTTTTCTTGAAAACAATGAACTGTTTAACACAAAGTGACGTCATTATTTTGTACAACTGCAGATTATCAGGCCATTTAGGCACTCGGCAGTGATGTTTTTAACCGATTAGCGTGGCTTAATTTTTTATCGAAAATATATATACAAAATGACATGTGGCAGGCATTTAGAATTATTTGAAAATGTGATAATATGCAGACAAACCCCCACAAATTACCAGTGTGCTTTTTTTTAAATTTTTGTTTTGTAAAAAAAAATAATAAAAATGATGATTTCTAAATGGGAAAAAACAAAAAACGACGAGGATGGGATTCGAACCCACGCGGGGAGACCCCAATGGATTAGCAGTCCATCGCCTTAACCACTCGGCCACCTCGTCCGCTATGTTTCTCAAATCGTAATTGCAAATTTTCGACAATGTCATATTCACATTTGAAAACTTGTATGATAAGGTGCAGATTTCACCATAGCATGCCCGATAAAAAACATTTCAAACAATATCAACCAAATTAAAGTATAGGACCTAAGATGAGTTTCCATTTCATGTGAGAGTTTATGAAATGAGTCTTAGTAAATTTCATTTCATAAAAATTTTGCGTGACGAGTTTCATGAATAACATATCAAACACCTACGAATTTTATATCCTTTCATCACGTGACCGAATTTTCCAGGTAAATATTGTATAAAAGGTCATTTATTAAACATATGTTAAATCTGAGATTATCATAATAATCACACTATGTATATGACGTGTATTCTGTATGAATACACAATCTTCTTAATTAAAACACAGCGTTGGCATTTTCCCGAACAATATAAATACATGTACGTTTTGTTGGTAATTAAATTGAACAGCACTTCCTGTCGGTAGGCTTATTACCACACATGAGCTTATTACCTAATAAAGACAATATCAAATTGTAGAATCCGCACAAAAAAGACTTTGTTTCTCATTGTCAATTGGATGTAGGTTCACACAATTACTATTTATGATTTAAAAAATCAATATTCAGAAAGAAAAAAAATTTTCAATATGAAATTATAATCGATAACATTCAATTAATTCCGCAAGTGATAGAACACTATGTTACAACAAAATTCTTGAGAGAGACATGAAAACTGTACTGTGTAAAACATGTGTTAATTACATGCGCACTTTGTGAAACACTTATGTCTTCATTGTGGTAATATTTGTTTTCTTTTTAATTTTCAAATTTTCAAATTCGATTTTTCGCGACCGAAACAGACACGGGTATTTTCTTTTTTAATACTTCTTCATTTTTTCCTTAAAAAGGTTTATAATTTTAAAATAAGATGAGATACAGGCGAAAAACATTAAAAGGGCGCTATTTTACCCCAATTCTGCTCGATCCTGTAAATCGTCGAACCGTGTTTCGATCCGAAGGCATACAAGTACCATCTAACTTAACAGTTGCATGTTTAGTGCAAAGATAGGGAAAAATAGGATAACTAAAAAATCTTGTTTCACTTATTTTTTTCAAAATAGATATTTATCTCAAATTTCACTATATTAAAAAAAACAAGTGTTTTTCTTAAGTGGATTTGGACATTCTGATAGTACTAATTAAAATACATTTATGTATCATTTTACATTAGATATCAAACCAATATCGCCTCAGTCTACCACCCAAATCATAAAAGTCACGTGCCCGAGTGCTCATATAGATTGCTGATGTGTTGGTAAGAATGGCTCTAGAAATTTATATTTTATTAATTTCTGCTGCCGCCTGAAAGGTCTACCCTAATTCCATAACTGGCGTAGAAATGATGAATAGATCATGGGGACAGTAGGAAAGCTGTGTCTTTACTATTCCCACTGGTAAAGTATATACGACAATATAGAAAACGAACTATGTCATCAATAAACAACAAGTAAACATTAGTTTTATGATACATACGATACCCTAATTTCAAATGTAAGCAATAAACATACCATATGATGGTTCAATTTTAAAGCATAGATCTCATGGGGAATGTTTGCGGAAATATCTATGCATGCTTAAAGGATTTTATCAGTTTGTGACTATATATATCATGTGTTAATGATAAAGGACAGAACTAGCTCTTTAACGAGTCTGAAGACATCAAAACAAAACGGTAAACATCATCACTTATCCACCAGATAACGAAACAAAAGTTGTAAAGAAAGACCAACAGAAACTGACGAGATATCAAATATAAAATAAATAATAAATAAAAACAAAAAAAAAACCCAAACAAACAAACAAACAAAAAAACAAACAAACAAACAAAAAAAAACAAAAAAAAAAAAAAAAAAAAAAAACAAAAAGCAAAAAAAAAAAAAAAAAAAGAACACACCAGAAAATCTTACCTTCGTGATAACGAAACCAAAGTCAACAGAAACTGGCAAGTCAAATGTCAACGAGAAAAATTGACATTAGATCGATGTTACTCGAATTACTTGTTATATTACGTTTACACAGCATGATCATGTATTTATAGAAACACCCTAAAATGACCTTCTTGCTACCTTAATCCGTAATGTATTCTGATATACATTATTATATACAGAGATAATATCTCCTTGTGCATTTTAAAGATTTCTCCGAACTCTGTCTCTCGCTCTCTAGAAGAAAAGTGTCTCGTGTATGGCGGCAATTCTTTATATGGGAATCAATGGACCATATAATGAAAAGCTCTTTTAAAATAGTTTTATTTCTCCGTCATGACTGATATCATGCAATAGCTGACTATACATTTTACACAGAAAATTTCATGCCATAAACAGGTTAGTCATCTAAAAAAATTACAGATCTTGATTACTGTTGATTCGTGGGCTTTTCATGAGCGACACAAAACACAGCTCTAACAGGAAGCCATATTTATTAGGAACCCACATCATGGGATACAGTAAGTACATATTGCGGAATGGCTCTACACTAAAATTACAGACCTGGAGTAAAGCGGAACGCACTTAAATGATACTGTTACTTAATGTACTATTATTGTATATATATATCATTAACAATTACGACAACAGATCTATAGATTAACAGCACAATGGAAAATCGACGAATTCAAATGAAACTTTGATAGCATGCGACAATGTTTCAAATCACTAACTCTGAACTAACTGATACAAAAATCCAGACGTCATCTTTGTTGCGTTATTATACAATCTGATGACGTCACTCCTACAATTTCTACTTCAAGCAATCTTCTTCGTGAACTGTAAGCAAATCTGAAATGATAAATAATTGATTTACATGTAAAAAAAGGTTAGACCTCGCCGTAAAGTACAATAAGTCTTTGTCAGGTTATAGACATACGTGTATCACGCTAACACATTAGCTTACATGCATTGAACTGGAATAACGAGACTTACGCAGTGAGGAATTGTGAGGGGCGTTGTGAGGGAGGGGATTCTTGTACATACAATGCACTTAGCGAGGGACGTGGTGCTTACAGGCAGGACATATCTACTCGTGAGACACAAAGTCCTTACAATGGGAGGAAGGGCGGGATACTTGTAGATACGTGGGCCGGGGTACTAACATAGTGGGGTCAGGACGTATCTACCTTGAGAGACACAATGGGAGGGGCGGGATACTTGTAGATACGTGGGCCGGGGTACTAACATAGTGGGGACAGGACGTATCTACCTTGAGAGACACAATGGGAGGGGCGGGATACTTGTAGATACGTGGGCCGGGGTACTAACATAGTTGGGACAGAACGTATCTACCTTGAAAGATACTCTGAAGATAATTTCACAATCAGGAGATTACTCCTTCTCTCTGACATTATTCGGTTTGTGTTTTTCTCTCTGTATCTCTCTGTATACGATGTACGTCTGTGCTTTTCCATGTCTGATCTGTGAGGTGTTTTGTATGTTTCTGTTCGTCCGGACGTAATTGTTTTTTTTATTTATATGTGTCTGTATGTGTCTATTTAACCGTTCGGCCATCCGTTTGTCTATTTGTTTTGTGTGCCCCCATTTGTCCGTATATCCGTCCTACTCCCTCCTGTCACCTATCTGGCTTTGCCGTTAGTGTGGGGACATGAGTTTCATAAAGACATTCTGGGGACACCCATTTCAAATGGCAATATCTCAGACATGATAATGACAAATGTCACCCCTCCACGTAACTAAATCTCTCCTACATTTTGAAAAAAATCTGGGTCAGGTTTAACTCAGAGACACAATCTTGGTAGGGGACATGTATATGTGTTACAATGTCATCATAAAAAAATAACACAGATGTGAAAATATTTTAAACGTGCAAATTGCTAAATTCGACACCACTGTATGTAAACACGCGTAGAAAATTGTTCTAAGGGAGGTAACCCAAAATCCAAGTAAAACAGTGGATATCGATCGCTTTTCTATAGATTGGAGTCATGCAACTGCTCCCAATCCGTCATCTGGTTGTGTCAGCAATATTTACAGAAACACTCCCGGAGAGGTCGGTACAGAGGCTGTCATTGGTCTTTATTACCCCTTTTTATTAAACAAAAAGAATCATCCGACGTGGAATAGGTTTAAAAAAAAAAGAAAAATGTTACGTACTGTACAAAAGGGGTGGCGAATAGTTGTTCGATCATCGAATTTTAGATTTTGAAAATAAGGGTTTGGTCTTGGCAACTTTGTTGATTTCCAGCTTTTCACTTTACGTGCTTGGTCAATAAAAAATAAATTAACATCGTCCATGTGCCGTTCTGCGGATAGTGCGAAAACCTGATACAGTACTCTGTCGTATTATAGCCCAGCTTGGAATCTATAACGTGTAAATACAGATACACATACTCCAGTGGTGGGATTAGAGTTACCTCCTTTGCATCAAATATGCTGTATCTCTCTTTCATTTGATAACGACAAATTATGACTTCGTTTATCGATCGATACGAGAACACAGGGATTTGGCACGAATTCTCAACCCACGGTCAATATATACTAAACAAAAAAAGAAAGGTAACACTACTTTATTCTGTGATTAATTAATTAACCCCTTCATAAATCCTTACCAATCATGTACGAATAAAGTAATTGATCAATTCTGATAAAACTGCAGTCATGGTTCATTATAAAACTTTGCGTTCAGTTGATTTTATTCGACTGTAAAGGACGTTGGGGTCAATTTCAAAGGTAACACCATTTGTAACGGGTATGGCCACCGTTTGCGAAGTAAACAGCATTGCAGCGTCGTCGCATGGAGCTCGTAAACCGGCGGATAAGTCGAGGAGAGATGTTGTTCAATTCAGCGATCAAGGCTTGGGCCAGTTCCTGCAAGTTTGACGGCTGATTTTGACGTTCTCTCACGCGTCGCCCAAGAACGTCCCAGACATGCTCAATCGGTGACAAATCAGGTGATTTAGATGGCCAATCTAACACCTGTACGTTATTCTGCTGCAAGAAAATTCTGCTGACGCGACTGGTGTGCGCTGGTGCGTTATCCTGTTGAAAAATGGCGCCAACGCCATGGCGTCTTAAGAATGGCAGAATCACTGGTCTTAAAATTTCGTCCCGATATCGAATGCCGGTTAAATTGCCATTTAACAAAACAAGTCTGGTACGAGTCCCCCACAAATACCACCCACAACCATTACACTTCCGCCGCCAAAGCGGTCCCGTTCTGCGACGCAGTTCGCAAAACGCTCCCCTCATCGCCTCCACACTCTGCGCCTTCCGTCACTGTGTTGCAGACAAACCCTGGACTCATCTGAAAACAGAACATTGTTCCATTGTCGTAAGGCCCAACGACGGTGAACACGGGTCCAGTTACGCCGATAATTACGGTGACGTTGCAACAAATTGGGTCCAGTGTAGGGACGCCGCGCTTTCAATTGGTAGGCCCTCAACCTGTTGCGGACTGTTTGGGGAGACACACGACGCCCAAACAATGTCCTTGTAGTCTTTACTGCGGTTACGAATCGATTGCGCAAGTGTATCAATCGTATACGACGGTCATCCCTGGCGGTCGTTTTACGGGGTCGGCCGCTTCGGGGACGATCGGATGTTGACCCAGTTTGGTTTAAACGACTTACCAACTGGCAAATTGTCTTCACACTGCAACAAAAAATGCCGTGCAACTCGACGGCGAGACTCCCCAGCCTGGATCATGCCTACTACCCTTTCTCTCTGTACTTGTGACAGCCGGGGCATAATGATAAAGTTGATATATAGCAAGATTCGGTGATTTCTAAGTCCTAAGGATCTAAGGAACAGTTGTCAGTTTGAAAGTTTATGAAATTCAAGCGAAGATACAAGTTAGTCGCAGAAAACCTCGTGCAGCTCTTTCGCTAATACAGACTTTCACGCTTGAATGAATTTGGTAACCCCCTTGGATTTTGTAATGTAAAACATTACCATTTTCTTATATTGCACAAACGTCATTTTGTTTTCACTCATTAACAGGTATTCGCCAAGGAAACATGTTTACCTTTCTTTTTTTGTTGAGTATATATGTTATGTGACAAGTGGTGTAACTGTCCAGAAGGAAAAAACTTATCTTTTATTTTTTTTTAATTTTTTTATTCCTATAATGACATATCATTTGAATCTGTCTATAGTAACTAACCATTGAAATATGTCTACAATGACTAACCATAAGAATCTGTCTATAATGACTGACCATCAGAATCTATCTATAACGACGTACCATCAGAATCTATCTATAACGACGTACCATTAGAATCTATCTATAATGACGTACCATAAGAATCTGTCTATAATGACTGACCATCAGAATCTATCTATAACGACGTACCATCAGAATCTATCTATAACGACGTACCATCAGAATCTATCTATAATGACGTACCATCAGAATATTTCTATTATGACGTACCATTAGAATCTATCTATTATGACGTACCATTAGAATCTGTCTATAATGACGTACCATTAGAATCTGTTTATAATGACGTACCATAAGAATCTGTCTATAATGACGTACCATTAGAATATGTCTGTAAAGACTTACCATCAGAATCTTTCTATAATGACGTACCATTAGAATCTGTCTATAATGACTAACCATAAGAATCTGTCTATAATGACGTACCATTAGAATCTGTCTATAATGACTGGCCATAAGAATCTGTCTATAATGACGTACCATTAGAATCTATCTATAATGACGTACCATTAGAATATGTCTATAATGACTAACCATAAGAATCTGTCTATAATGACGTACCATTATTATATGTCTGTAAAGACTTACCATTAGAATCTATCTATAATGACTAACCATCAGAATATTTCTATTATGACGTACCATAAGAATCTGTCTATAATGACGTACCATTAGAATCTGTTTATAATGACGTACCATAAGAATCTGTCTATAATGACGTACCATTAGAATATGTCTGTAAAGACTTACCATTAGAATCTATCTATAATGACTAACCATCAGAATATTTCTATTATGACGTACCATAAGAATCTGTCTATAATGACTAACCTTTAGAATCTATCTATAATGACTGACCATTAGAATCTATCTATAATGACGTACCATTAGAATATGTCTATAATGACGTACCATTAGAATCTATCTATAATGACGTACCATAAGAATCTGTCTATAATGACGTACCATTAGAATATGTCTATAATGACTGGCCATAAGAATCTATCTATAATGACTGGCCATAAGAATCTGTCTATAATGACGTACCATCAGAATCTGTCTATAATGACTGGCCATAAGAATCTATCTATAATGACGTACCATCAGAATCTTTCTATAATGACGTACCATTAGAATCTGTCTATAATGACTAACCATCAGAATCTGTCTATAATGACGTACCATCAGAATCTGTCTATAATGACTAACCATCAGAATCTGTCTATAATGACTGGCCATAAGAATCTGTCTATAATGACGTACCATCAGAATCTATCTATAACGACGTACCATCAGAATCTATCTATAACGACGTACCATCAGAATCTATCTATAATGACTGGCCATAAGAATCTGTCTATAATGACTGGCCATAAGAATCTGTCTATAATGACTGGCCATAAGAATCTGTCTATAATGACTGGCCATAAGAATCTATCTATAATGACTGGCCATAAGAATCTGTCTATAATGACGTACCATCAGAATCTGTCTATAATGACTGGCCATAAGAATCTATCTATAATGACGTACCATCAGAATCTTTCTATAATGACGTACCATTAGAATCTGTCTATAATGACGTACCATCAGAATCTGTCTATAATGACGTACCATAAGAATCTGTCTATAATGACTAACCTTTAGAATCTATCTATAATGACTGACCATTAGAATCTATCTATAATGACGTACCATTAGAATATGTCTATAATGACGTACCATTAGAATCTATCTATAATGACGTACCATAAGAATCTGTCTATAATGACGTACCATTAGAATATGTCTGTAATGACTAACCATTAGAATCTATCTATAATGACTAATCATTGGAATATGCCTATAATGACGTACCATTAGAATGTGTTTATAATGAATTACCATTAGAATCTTTTGAAATATCTATCATGAAGTTTAAGAGGGATAGCGGTTACATTTTTGCGTGCCCAATGGGGCATAACTTTCGGAAGAGGGGAGATAACCAAATCTGATATAGATTGTGCACATTACCATCAAGTTTCGTTAAAATCCACCAAGTGATTGAAATAAGGAGGAGTAGCCGGTGCAATCACATGGATCGGGTGTTCTACGTGTGAAATATAGCTATTATATTGTAATTGATTTCTGTTGTTATACTATATATAGAAATCCTGCCATTCAAGTAGTGTAATAGCAATATTTCACATAGAGAACGTCTGACTATTGTGGTACATCTACAGACGGACTAACCAAATGATTTCAGTATATCCCACCCCACCTCAGGGGTATAACAATTTTGTTTCCACTGAGGTAAATTCTTTCCATTTAAGTGAAATAATATACAATTTAAACACGTATATTTATATACATCAATGAAATAAATTTAAAATGTATTGTACCTTTTTGTCAAAAACTATCAAATGTTAAAAATTGCTTGCCATATCAATGGTACAATACAGTCAGCTTGTGCCTTGCATTTCAAAGTCCAATAGTCTCAATCAGGTGAAACATGATCCAAACGAGGTGTTTTCTGTAGATGAAGGAATACATATATGCCTAAATCTGTGACATGAGATGACGTGCCTGCTCCGTGTGATTAACACTTCATCAATGCAATGAATTGTGTGGGATAAGAACAGCACGAAAAATTGTAATAACACATAACTACCAATTATCTTATTTTTTTGTTCTTAAACCATGCATATTGTTACTAGCTACTGTGCTTCATGCAAGAAATATGCTGGAAAATAGAGAAAATACAGGTATAATCAACATCAACATAAGGTAATAAACTAGTACAATAAATTATAAACTTTTATTGAAATATCAACACATCTGCAGTAAGAGGCAAAAGCTGTGATTTTAAACAAATCAAATTCAAAGGCACTTTTCTTTCTGGTGAAATATCAGATTGGGTTGCAGAATCTGAACTACAAAGCCACAGAACCACTAAACCGAGACCTCGGATTACTAAACCAAAGCCACGGATTATTAAACCGAAACCACGAATTACTCAAACGAGGCCAAGGATTGCTAAACCGAGGCCTCGAATTTAAGAAAAAATTCTGTGATGTCCCTTCCGGGGCTCTGTATATATGACTTTAGATCTGTGTTAATATATGATGTCTGTCGATAGAATCGTAAACTTTGTATTTTTCTCTTTTATGTAATGTCGTCTCTATAATTTATGCATGTAATACATCCCAGATGGGAGTTCTACAGAGAGCATTCCATGCATATTCACTCAGGTATCGAAACTGTTGAACAAGCGACATTTTGGTGACAGTTGGCAACTGCATATCCTGTTTATCAGACTGAGTCTGTCTGTTGTGAGGTGTGGTTCTTTAGGAGGAGGCGACAAATTTTCTCGGAAATTTTTTAATCATCCTTTCCATATCAAGCTGAACACGGTGAGTTTAAAAAGTTATATAACATTGTATTACATTTCTTATCGGCTCGACATTTTCATTTGTTTATATATATATACATATAAAAGTAAAATAAAACAAACCTCCTTCTAGTGTTAAAAAATACTTTATTCTTTATGTTTTGTAAGTGAGAAAATCTATTTGGTCCATCACTGATCCACCCTAAGAGACCGCAGAGTTCGACATAAGGGGTATTAAATCACCATTTCATTATCTTAATTCTAAATTGGTATTCAATGGTTTTATTCATTTGTGTGTTTTCTGCTTAAAATGTGTTCAAGTAAACCATTTGGTTTGTTGCATTGAAAAAGTTTATTGTAAAAGTCACGAAATTGCTATATATAAAGTTTGGCACTATATTTCAACTGTTATTTAAACATTGTACTAATGCCCTATTCAGCGCAATGTAAACATGAAGTAAACATGGTTGAATTCCAAATGTTCAATTTTTTCCCCAAAAAATGTGCATGATATAAATATATGATGTGCGGTCAATGTCGTAAAATATAAGCTGTATTTTGGCTCAGGACAGAAAAAACAAATGTAACTTGTCAAAGACTCGCAACTTTTGTTTTTCGTGACCCTTACCAAAATAAAGTTAGTATTTTAGGCTGAACGTTTCCACTCGATGGCTGATGGAACTTATGGAAAAGTTTTACGGTCGTCATGAGAAACAACTTATTTCTATTTGCGATATGAAGCTGGACGTGTTTTATGTTTGTTAATTTGCCTGTTGGTTCCGTTGCTGTTAACATTGTTCTCATTTGAGAACGTGACATTACTTATTTTGACAAAGAATGAATCATTTTTAATGAAGGCAAATTTCCGGTGAATATCACTTCAGGTTTCTTAAATATTGGCCAGTTATTGACGAAACATACTAGCTACATATCAGTAAGGTTAACACGTTAGACATAGATTAAACCTTCTGTGTCTATCGCAAAGTGAGATATGGAATCATTAATAGCGAGTCTTACGATTGAGATAGTTAGTCACACGTCCGAGTTAGTGAGACGTGCGTATGAGATGGGTAGTCGTGCGAGATATTAGTATGAGATAGTCATATAATCGAGTTAGTGAGACGTGCGTATGAGATAGGTAGTCGTGCGAGATATTAGTATGAGATAGCCATATATTCGAGTTAGTGAGACGTACGTATGAGGTAGTCGTGCGAGATATAAGTATGAGATAGCCATATATTCGAGTTAGTGAGACGTGCGTATGAGATGGGTAGTCGTGCGATATATTAGTAGGAGATAGTCATATATTCGAGTTAGCGAGACGTGCGTATGAGATGGGTAGTCGTGCGAGATATTAGTATGAGATAGTCATATATTCGAGTTAGTGAGACGTACGTATGAGATGGGTAGTCGTGCGAGATATTAGTATGAGATAATCATATATTCGAGTTAGTGAGACGTACGTATGAGATGGGAAGTCGTGCGAGATATTAGTAGGAGAGAGTCATATATTCGAGTTAGTGAGACGTACGTATGAGATAGGTAGTGGTGCGAGATATTAGTATGAGGTAGTCATATATTCGAGCCGTAAGTACATGTAGCAAATAATTATATGTCCGTTTGTTTTATCCAAACTAGGTTCCTTCTTAAAGGTGGTGATTTTCACTATCAGTGCCGTCAATATGTCTTTACTTCCGGAACACATAGATTTATTTTCCTTGAACTGTTTAAAGTATATCCATGTTAATGTTTTATTTGTTCTCATTATATCGATTTCAATTAGATAAGAATCATTGAAATGCCGCGGTATTTTCCTGTTGACCTGGAAATTGTTTGCTGTTTATACCAAAGTTAATCGAAATTATGTTGCATGATAGAAAAGCGGAACAGCTTGTCATCCTAACTTCATATTCTACAGGGAACGGTTCCAAATAAGATCAAAATTTATGTAACCAAAACCATCCAATAGACTATATCAACCCCCACACCTCGAAAACATGTTGTTAGGATTTTATTTAGCTATAAGCATCATGCAGACATTGGTTATACCCGGGTATTGTGAATATTGAAACCAAAATTGAATCAAATACAATATGTAAACTCTTTGAAAAAGGTAAGCAGTGATGTTACTATTTAGAGTATATTACCTTAGAAGATACGTCATTGTAATACTTATTGTATCGTTCGATATTTTAAAATGTAATTTATTATTGTTTGCTTTATTTACAGCTTTCAAAAATGTACACTGTCATGAAATTCATTTTGGTCGTCATCACCGTTCCAAGCGTTATTTATGGTACTTCATGTAGTACAGGAAGTTCACAAACCGATTCTAAAGGTAATGCTGACCATGGGAAAATGTCATTATTGTTCATGCTTGTGTGGGCCAAAGTTGTAAGATAACTTTGTATCATTTTTTTACAGTTTGTCTTTATTATAATTGTCATACAGATATAAAGAATAATTTTGGCTACTTTTTTCACGGCGTAATGACTATATAGGTTCACTTTGCACAACTTATTTATAGATTCAAATGTTTGGATATATTTCATCAAGTAGGATTACTACTATAAGTAATGAAAATGATTCATTTGAGTCCGTTTGAGTGTTAAAGATCGCAAAATGAAATTGAAGCAATTAGTGGAAATTTTACTTTCTAAACAATCGTTTTGACGTTGCTGGGGCAGTAGTCTATCAGTGTCGCTGACACAATGACGCGGGACTTACTTAACTGTAGTATATATTATTATAAAATACATATAAGCAAATATATGCAAAATTTCAGAATGATTTTTTTTGCAGAGTTCGAATACTGCAGATACAAATTTTATAGCCAACCAAAGACCTGGTTTGACGCCCAAGCGATCTTTGAGAAGGAGAACATGATTCTAGCTCATATTAGTTCATCTTCACAGCATAGCTACCTATATAGCATGATAATGATGTCCATATCTGCTTACCAACTGGGGTAATATTTATGGAATCAATTTGTTTTATTATTAGTGGTTATTTGTTAACAATATACAAAAAGTGTTTTAATTGTAAAATCTGGTTTTCCGGAAAATTATATTCAAACTTTATCCCTTTTTTTATTTTAATTGAAATATACCCGTACCATTAATTTTTTCGTGAAAACAAAAACTGTATTCCTTTTCTCAATTATATCTGATGTTTAACGATGTTGGTATCCCGTCTTCCTTTTTTTCTAATTGATGTGGATCTACTATAAATGTTTCGCGTTGCCAACTTTTACAAATGAAGAAAACAGGCACCAAACATTTCGAAACAAACATAGAACTTAAAAATCAATATCACACTTCCGATTTGTGCATAGATTGAAAATAATTACATATATCTCTTTTTCGAATATCCATTTCTTTCGATTAAATTAAAAGAGAAAAATCAAAGCTGTCTTCTTTTTTTATTAAGTTCCGTATGGCCGGGCGCATTTCGTTCGAGTGGAGGGAAAGAAAAATGGCAGGATGATTACAAGGATATTGATACCAGCTTCATAGACAAAGACATAGATCTGGACTCTGATGAGGCATGCTTTCTGTTGGCGGACAGCAGCACATTTCAGGCGGAGTCATGTACTAGAAAAGAACCGTTTCTGTGTCAAAAATCATCAGTCGGTAATGTATTTACATTTGTTAAATGCATAATAATTTTTCATGAGAAAACTGCCATGTGAAGGATTAATATTGATATGGGATGTAATAAGTATTGTAATGTAAAATTAATTGTTTTGATATTTTAAAGGAAAAGTTAAAATGCATTTGTAATTCAAAAACTGTTCATCGTTTGAGCAAATAAATGAAACATTTGATGTTGAATACCGGAGTTTGACAACTATACATCATGTGTTCTGAACACTTCTATAAATATGTATCTATTCAAGATGAATTCAATTTGACATGGACACGATCATAAAATTTTATTTATGTCATTGTGCCTATTCTAAATGAAACCCTTAATTTCGTTTCTCTTTAGGTAAATTTTGAGTCGAACAGGACGGGTTTAAATGCTGAAACAATTATATACAGTCCTCTAAAGTTATGATTTACTAATAGTGTTATGTAACTATGGTGTAACTGGAAGATAGCTGACCACTCTGTCATCTACAAGAATTTCATTCGTGTACGTTAAGTAAACCTTTCAAATCTGACGTTGATTCAAGAGTGCCCTACTCAAAATGAAGTGTGTTCTGGACCCATCAATATCGTGTGTGCCCCCCGCGAGCTGCAGTAACTGCATGAACTCTTTGAATAACGACCAGAGGAGCCTTGATACTATGCACAATCCCTCCTCATACCCTGACCGATCCTCCTCCAAAGCGGTCATTCTCTGCATAGCGCTCGTGGGTACGTCTATAGACACGACGTCGGCCACCTGCCCGGTTAAGTGTAAACCTGGACTCATCTGAGAACAGGACCCTTCTCCAACGTTGCATTGGAAAGCGTCTTACGGAATGTGCGTTCAGCCATTGCATTCGTCTAGCACGTTGCCGCGCATTAAGCTGTGGTCCAACATATGATCGCCGCGCTCTTAGACCGAAGGCACGCAGTCGAGTACGCACTGTCTTTGGATCAATTGGAACATGATGATGCCCAATTGTGCTCCTTGCTGTTTCTGTGGCCGTCATAAAGCGATTGCGTAGGTGCGAAGGTCGCATTGCCCTATCCTGCCGACGCGTCGTCACACGAGGGCGATCGCTTCATGGACGGTCTGCAATCCTTCCGTTGGCATGATTCGCACACACAGATTTTGAACCAATCCTTTATACTGGGTTCGAGATATCGTGCTTTGGTCTCTTATTCTTTTGTACAAGCGGTGTGCGCAATTTAGTTATGCATCAGTTACTTTGATGCACACATTTGTCAAGTTTCAAGGGTTTACGTCAAAGATTTAATTTACATACTCCTATATTTTTTAGTTGTCAATATCGAGAGACCCAAGTAGTAAGTTATGACTGGGGGCAAGGTGCATATCTACTACTTGGATTTCGTAAAGCATGAGGTTCCTCAGGCGGTCAAAGTTCGGACAGTGCAGCAAGAAGTGATCAGCATCCTCACAGAGACTACCACATGAGCATGAGGGGTCTATGTGTAAGTTTGCTCGGTAAAAATCGTAGTTAAGTGTACTTGCTCTGATGCGGAGTCGACAGTGAATTGTGTTTATGTGACGTTTTCCGTGCGTTCTAAAGGATGGCTAATTGCTTAGATGCAGAGTTTATGCTGGCGATATGGGCATTCCATTTACAGTCAATACTATATGTCAGTCCGAGATGTTTATGTCTGTCAGTCACATGTATTGTCGTTCTATTGAATTGGAAATCTGGTATGCTAGGTAAGGTACGGTTAGAAAAAATCATAATTTCAGTATTGTTGGGGTTGAAGGACATAAGCCATTTATCAGACCACTCCTGTAACTTGTGAAGGTCACCATTTACTGTTGTCTCAATGTCGTCAATGTCGGGAGCTGAATAGGAAAGAGATGTGTCGTCGGCGAAAAGTCTTGTCAAAGAGTTGAGAGTTTATGATATGTCATTGATATAAATAACAAAGCGAAGAGGTTGATCTCTGAGGAACCCCAGCTTTGGTACATCCTGGGTTTAAACAATTATTACGGAGAACAGCGAATTGCTTACGATTAAGAAGATAACTCGAAAACCAGGAAAGTAATTTACTAGATATGCCATAATTACGAAGTTTTAGAATCAGACCTTCATGCCAAATACGGTCGAACGCCTTTGAGAAATCACAAAATACGAGGACAGTATGATCTTTCTTTTCTAGTGCTTCTAGTATGGTATGATAGAGTTCAATGAGATGAAAGGTGGTAGAGTGGTTAGGAAGAAAGCCAGATTGTAAAGGATAGATCAGATTATTATCATGAAGATGATTATAAACGTGTTTGTGAACCACTCGTTCGAAGATTTTGGAGAGACAACATAACAAGGAGATAGGCCGATAGTTGTCTACAAGTGAGGGGTCTTCTTTTTTGTGGATGGGTACGACATTTGCTGTTTTTCACTGGGAGGGGAACATAGACGACTGCAATGATTTATTAAAGAGGATACTGAGAGGAAGAGAAAGTTCATGTGCCAATGGTTTAAGAAGTTTATGGCTGATTCCGTCGAGACCTGAGGCTTTGGTCGAGTCAAGAATTTTGAGGATGTCGCTGACTTCTGTCGGTTTGATCTGTATTTCGGTAAGTATAGAGTCCGTACGTGAGGGAAAAGAAGGTAAGTTTTTGTCACTGTCATCAAGGTCCGTAACGGAACAGAAAAAAATTATCTAAACGGTTTCCTTTGTCAGTGTCGTCAGTAATATACGTTATTTGTCATGAAATGCCAGAATGCTTTTGGTTTACCTGCTAAATTGTCAATTGTGATGTCTATGTTATCAAAATACTTCGATCTTGCAAATTTCTTCATATCATTTACCTTATTTCGTGCTTTTTTATAACTATTGATGGTTGTAGTTGCGGAGTGTAGTTAAGCTGTTTTGTGGAGTCGGTTGCGTCTTATTTCATTTGTCATCCAAAGTGTGTCGTTAGGACGTATAGTTTCTTGTCGTGATGGTATGTACTTGTCTGCAGGAGAAAGATGTCAAACCGTGAAAAGTGATGTCATGTCGTCGATGTCGTTGCATGTGTCAAAAAGAGAAATCCAGTCTATAGCTGTCAACGCTACTTTAAAGTCGGTAAAGTTCGCTCGATTGTATAGCCACATCTTTTAGTGAAGGTCCGTCGTATAGGGTATTCGATTTTTACCGCGGTATAAACAGCCCGATGGTCACTGATGTCTCGGTCAACTGGTATTACGTCATGACAAAAAGTTTTAATGCAATTACTTACTAAGAAAGGATCAATGAAAGATTGAGAGTTGCGGTAACTCTTGTTGGTTGGTCTACAATATTAATTATTCATAATTTTGTTTCCACATAAACAAGTGAATAAGATATTTTTATTTCATGTACTGCGAAATCCGTCATTTTCTGACAGAGGAGTATTATCTTTATTACTCTATAGCTTAAGTATGATCGAAAATTTAATCAGTTGTTTTATATGCTATTGTGCACACTTTTATATCGACGCTAATGCAAAGTTATTTGAATGTGCTGCATGTGCTTTGCCGTGGCATCTACATGAATCTTCATAGGTAAATAGATCTCAACAAGGAGAAGTGCAGTGCACAATAACCGTCACTCTCTTTTGCACAATCTGCGAGTTATTGCCCTTTATTACTGTTCATACATAAATTTTGTCTAAAGCATTACACTAAAATTATAAGAGGTATTAACATGAAACTTCCTAGTTAGATAGAACTCAACGAGTAGGAGGGCAGTGTACAAGAATCCTAACTCTCTTATTGCTCTTTGATATTTTTCATACTTAATTTCTATCCAAATCGGGGCGCATAACCCGTCTCTGACGGCCCGATACTGTAAAACCTTTGGTCAACCGCAGTACACTACGAGATAGATAGGATGGTAATATTTCAACGTTAGTCATAAATTATCTCCTTGAAATTATTCACGAGGTATCCAATCAAGGCAATTCACCAAAATTGCAGTTTGGGAACCTGTTTGTCATTTAGATTCATACATGGACAGACTGGTCACTGGAACACTTCAGGATTATGTATGACATAAATGTGTGAATCTGCACCTCTTTCAGTTTTTGACCAGAGTCTACCTTTGGGCAAAATTAAAAACTAGTAATATCATGGAATCAAATGACTGTCTTAACAAATCTGTCCCAAATATCGCTATCTAGATATTTTCACAAAATTGTAGAAATTTTGAACACAAAAATTGTGCCAAAATTCCTTGGCACTTCCCATATCTCATGCTTTCGCAAAATCATTTTATGGGGAAAACGTCAGCGTCATATTTGATGGTACGTATATTTATATCGACAGGAGTAATGACAATCAATCCCAGAGGGCTTCCTATGGAGGACAGAAAAAGCGCATCTACTTGAAATTCATATCCATTTTGTTGCCTGAAGGATATGTTTTGGACACGCTAACTATGGAAGCATCAATGATACAACAATAAGGAAGCGCATTATGGAACATTTTAATGGTCTTAAGGGTTGGTTACAAGACAGTGATATGTCATAGTAGACATAGGTTTTAGGGACATTTTAGATGTCCTGACCGACTTCGGGTATCATGCAAAAATGCAATCATTCTTACCAACTGTAAGTCACAAACTGACACAGTGCAAGCAAACAATGATCGTTTGTGCACAAAAACTAGATGGGTAGTTGAATCGTACCATTGTCATTTAAAGAGATGAACGTTTTCCAGGAACCAATTACTATCCAACTACTCCATCCAAGTTATTGTCAAGCTGGTCCTCATTATTACAACAAGCTTGAACTGCTTCAGAAGAACAATACATCAGCCTGGTGTAGACAGGGAGCAGCAAATCGCCAAGATGGCACAATGCATGTTTGCACGTGTGAAAGAAGACAAATATCTTGTAAAGATGGTTGCGGACGACCCATACATGTCTCGCAGAGCAAATTCAGAGTGGAAGAATCTAGGAGCATCCAACATTCCGTTTCCTCAGTTGAATTTTGAATACCGGTAGACGATAGCATGCGGCATATATCAGTTAGTTACATTTCTGAGCACCAACCAGAATGTGGTGACTAGGAAGGCTGGGTGTACAAGCATACAGATCTTGTTCGTTCCTGACGATCCTATGAAATCGTACTAATCGGGCAAGAGAACATCTAGTGTGTGTGCTCATGTACATGTAGTCTTAATTCTTTGCTATTTATGGCATTACTTGTACATACACAGGCAAAAACACACTCAACCAGCAAATTCAAAAATACAATTTTGTGAAGTCTGAACAATGAAACCACCTCATAAGAATTATTAGATTTCCTTACGCAATGTAGGAAGTAATTACAAAACCAGGTTAACGATTTTCTCTTTAGGTCAACAGTAATTGGTACTTTCTTCCAGACTTGGTTGTGCGGAATTATTCATAAATGGTTATTATTGATAATCAAAAGTTAACTTTGGATGAAAATATGTTGTAGAGATAATATATTATAAGGGTCGTTTAGATGCTTCTAAAATGGTATCATGGTGATCCCAACCTCAATGCAAACCCAATTTTCCATTAAGGCATTGCTCGAGCGCATGTTACCAGGGTCTGTCGTGATTTTCTCACGGCAAACAACGTTCAGCCTCTGTAATGGACCCCACATAGCCCCGACATATCTCCCATTGAGCATTTGTGGGATGAGCTGGACAGGCGTATTAGGAAACGTCAAAATCCCCCAACTAACTGCATCCAGTTGATCGTAGCATTGACATAAGAATGGAACAACATTTCCTGAAGGCGAATAAATGTTCTCATGAATTCAATGCATAAGAGAATCCGTGCAGGGATTTGTGCAAGAGGTGTCCACACCTGGTACTGAAGTGTCATGTTGGGTAACTACTGACGACACGAGTGAAGTCACAAAGACTTTTCTTCTATAGCATTGTAAAGAGTAGACTTGTCCCTTCACATTGATATAAAATTTTGTACAAATTTCTCAAAATATCCTTGGCTATTGATTGCATAATTTAATCAATGAAGCAATGCCCTTGAAAGTGGGTCAACGTCATTGATTGTAACCATCTTGGTAGCTCTTCATTCAAGCATTCTACAAGAGCAATATCAACACCCAACAAATTTTGGTTGATGAGAAGTTGTTTAAAGCTTAGAAGTGTATCAAGGTCAATCACGTGAACAAACCTTGTATTGCTTCATACGAGCATGCTAGAGCCTCGATATCAGCACCCTGCAACTTTTGTTATTTAGAAAAAGATGTTTGATTATTTCAATTCATCGACCGCTGTAACCGCTAAAATGGGTCAATATAAGAACCTTGGGCCTTTTGGTTACTGAAAAGAAGTAATTTAAATGGAAAGTTTACGCACAGCAGATGGTGCACAATGGCCATTGCAGTGCATGACTATGGACGAAACATGATGACTGTATGTCATCCTGATGTTTTGGGTTAAATGACCTAAAATCCTTAGGCAAAAGTCGGAAAGAAATTCAAAGAATCCATTTTTGAGGTCGTCTATAATAATCAGGCCTCAATACAAATCAAATCTGATCATCTTCCAACCCTCATAAGAAGCAATACTGGTATATTGAAGTTACATCCCTTACATACAAGTAAACAACACAAATGATTTCTTTTTATCTTTATTTTTGAATTTGACAATAACATTTGATATCAATTACATTTTGTACATGTAATAAGATAACGTACTTGATAAAGAGCATGTTCTAATCTAAGACATCTTTTCATTTTTTCATTCTTTGGTCAAGTTTTCTCTCTGCTCTCTCACACACATCCCTCCTTTATAAAATATAAAGCAGTTTTCCCACAAATCCTTTATCAGAAGAGAAACATTTTATCAGGTTCTTCAAATGTTTCTGTTTCTTTTTCTAGAATACTGTTTAACGAGTGAACTTTACAAATCAACTTACTGTTTCAATTGAAAACAGTGTTAACCACATGGAGATCATTTCAAATTCAAACATATGATGTAAATTTTTCTTTCCAACCTCATTAAAATGCACCAAATATTCTTCTCTGATAAGTTACTTTTTTTTAATTTTCACAATGAGAAGCTTTGAACAAGGAAAAAAACCAGGGAAAATGACATTTTGATCCTATGCTTTACAATCATACAACCTGACATATGACACTGATTAAGCAAATCAAACTTAACAAATATTTTGCACCAATTTTCACAACAATTGACCACATAATAGTCACATTAAATATATACAAATTATGGTCATGTTCGACAAATTAGGTACTAACAATATGATGAAATTTAATAATTTTCCAACACCAGTTTGAAACATCATTGTTTCAAACTAGAATATGGCATTTTTTACATCTCGATAAAAACAATTTTGAACACAAAATACGTAGCTTAGTAGCATATACTGATCATCATAGCAAGTTGCCTACAGGAGAATATTGAAACTTATAAAACTTCTGGATAATAATATATATTTGTATACTAACAGCAAAACAATCAACTCGTACACTCCCATATATCAATCTTTTTTTAAAATCAATACAAACAACATAAACACTTTTCTGTATGTGGATTTGAAAATTTAGGATATTTCAACCTTGGAATCACAAAAAATTGTTAAAACCTGAACCTCAACAAAGCATTTTACCACATCAAGTGATCCTCAAGAATGGAATATTCTAAACTCTCTCTATACCACATGTTAACTTTCTTCTCCCATACCCTTGTGATTCAAGATCATTGTTTAATATACAGAGCCATTCTTGTTCACCATATTTTGTTGCACATATCGTCCATATCGAGATGGTGAGGAATCTAGTACTTTATACATAGATATTAGAGAAAATCTGATAACACACACTTCTGATACCTCACTTCCAGACACATTCATACAACTGTATCAAACCTCAGATCCTTCCTTTAGTTAAACACAACATGTCAAGGAAAAAACAGCTACTATACAATATTGCATTGCACAATAACGACAGAAAAACCTCCATATAATGCCAAATCATATACTGGATACTTTCAGTATAAAACATATTTCCTATCCCAAAGTTTCACTGAACCTTTTTATAATACCTAATTATATATCAGGCACTGGCAAAATAATGTAAATCCATTTCCCCTCTCTCAATATTTAACAAAACCTTTATATTGCCAATTTATATACCTGGTACTAATCAAAGTCACTTTTCCTCTCCCAGTATTATACAAAACCCTTTACAGAATCCCAAGTTAGAACTAAGCAATGTTGGCAATATAAAAAGGTTTAAATTCAGTTGAAAAGAAATATTTTGGTGAACTGTAGATTCATTTAAAAGAATCAATTTAAAAAAGTTATTTCACAACACATTACATATTTGATAGGTTGTACACAAAACTAACAATACTAAATGTAAACTGTACAAACTATCCTTGACAAAACAAAACCATTGACAACATCGTCTATATTTTTATCAATATCAGGTTTTTGGATAGATTGTTATGCCTACCCGACATACTGACATCAAACAAGGATAAATTTCCAGGTTGATACCATTCTGTCGGATGGATATCACAATATATTTGAAATGCTGTAAGTTCACAGATCTTGAGTTGAATCTAAAACTAACATCAGTAGATATCTTTTTCTTACCATATAATCCAAAATAATTTTTCAGGGATATGAAAATAATAAACATTGATAAACAGTTATGAACAACTTTTTTTCTATTGGTAAAAACATTAAATGCTGACATAAATGATACATGATTTCCCTTGAATTTGTAAACATTGCTCGATAGTCACTTCCACTTCACAGCCAGGAAGAAGCTGAAAATAACACGAATCTGAAGGGGACTGTTTGTAATAAGTAGAAGTAAGGGGAGGGGGATATCTGAATGCCACTCAAAACTGGACAAAAATGTAAATTTAGTTATTCATTTGTTTTCATAGCAATGGGGATGAATGTGACAACTAGGCTATATTTACCACGGTACCAAGAAAAATACCAAAAGAATGATATATATTATGAAGTTTCAGTATCCTGAATGATTTTTTAGATGCTCTCAAACTTTATCAAATGAATGAAATTTATTTATATTGCCCACTAATTTGCTATTTCTGAATTTTCATTGTGGCCAACATACTTACCTTCAAAATTCACCCTAAATCATATTTTGGACTAAATTCAGGTATTGCTTGTATGTGTTGGGGAATAAGTTATAAAATGTCTGCAGTATTTAAAAATCATTATTTTGTTCTGATGTAGAATTTTGCTTTGAATTTAAATTCAATATAATACAGCTTATGGGGTATTCAGTAGTTAGAAACTCTTTTGTTTTGAACTTGAATTCAAAAACAGAAATTGAATTCTTTCAAAAATGTTCCCGAGTTGTATTTTACAAAGACAGGATTTCACAACAAGTCCTGACATTTAACCTTTACATCTCTTTGAGCTTTGAGATCAAAAAGAAAAGTTCACTTGAGAAATCTAAACATCATTAAGAACAACACAAAACATTACACACTTTGAAAGAGGATCTAATTTTTGTATTTTGAGCTTTAAAAGACTGGTAATTGTAAGGGCTATTCCAGTAAAACATCTATCTCAAACCAGGATGTCAGGTTTTGTTGGTGAGTACCACACATAAGATGTAACTGATAGTTTGAATAGGTCTAAGAGGCAGGAAACCTAAGCAAGGATAGGTGATTAATTTTGGGAGTCCTGGGGACAAATAGATGTTTTACCGATGTAGCCATAACCAATACACATTTAAGTAAAGACTATTAATTTTTTTTTCTTTCTTCTTTTTTTTTTTTTTTTTTTAAAATATTTCTGGGATATTCCACCTTAAGTTTGGTCAGTTTGGACAGGCGGGAATAGTCCCCAGTCAACAAAAAACCGTCTTAATATAGTGTATCAGGAGATCCAAACCTGAACGATCACTTGATCATAAATATTGTGCAGAGTATTTGGTAAATACACAAGCGTGTATCCTTTCACTAAAATTTCTGCTGAGGTTGCAATTTCATTACTTCATGAGGATTACTTTCTATAGTTTTCATAATTAACACAAATATTTAATTCTGTTGGCTAATAACAATGCAAACCTGTTATGACGCAATCTGGGCTGTGTGAACATTTGTAAATTGATATAGCTAGGTCTACAAATAATTTCTGCAAATTATACATCCTATGTTGATTTAAATGGTACACAGAGGTGTACAATTTCCATAAAAAAGTAGACAACTTTGTATAATTTTCCTCAAAAGCATCTTATGGAATCCTAACTTGTGCAGAATATCCCTTTAAATATTTATTTCCAAACTGTTTCCTCACTTAATTCTGTTTGCATGCAGTTTATATTGCTAGAATTTAATACATATCTTACTATTACGATGTAATTTGACCTACTTTACAAATAAACTTGGAATAAACTGAAATGGACTCTTTCGAGAAAAATTATCTTTATCGCCATATCAAGATACACAAAAACTTTTTCATAAGCTGAAACATTCAAACTATGATCTGTTCAATAATTAAAATAAATTTATTGTTATTGGCAAAAAAAACTTTGAAAAACAAATTATGTAAATCTGAGGTTTGCACATGCTAAGAATTATTACAGATATAAATATATATGAAAGGAAGGGATGGAAGCAGGGAAGTGCGACCAAAACCCGAAATGTTTCTGCTTGAGGTCCAGTATACAACAGTTAACACTCCATATCTATTACTACATGTACTATTAAATTTACTATAAATTTAACAATGTAATTTGATCCCTTCAAAAATTCAAATCTGTAACAGTCCTTAAAATCAAATTTCTTTTTTTTAAAGAAATTCTTTCCATACATACACACTCACACCTTTACAATAGCAGTTTATATATTTTCAATTTATTTCATACATAAACTAACTCCTCACCATTAAAAATTAAAGAAACCTGATTTCCCGCAGTATCCAACATAAGACTGTTCATGTATACCCATTTCTGTACAACATTTTTAAATGACAACACAAATAATTATAATAAAAGAAAATATTTTTCACCATTTAAGGTTAGAAATCTTATTTCCAGAAGTATCCAACCTAAGACTATTCATTAATTTTCATTTATGTACAATATTTTTAAATGATAGCACAAACAATAATAATGAAAAAAAAAATACATTTCAATTGACAAAATATCTCTACATATGAAATTCTGGTAACTTACAGTCTATAGAGGTAATAGTAAAACGATCATGGACTAACCACATCCACTTTAAAATGCATGCTATCCTTGAGAATTTTATGAATTTTTAGTCCTTTTTTTGTCCTCTTCTGCTAGAGCTTCCATTGAGATCAATCAAAGTTGTTTTAGTTTGTTTTTATGCCAGGAGTTCATCAATTTCCCTGAGTAGGTCGTCATCGTTTGTTTCGTCTTCGGAGATATCTTCGTCCAGGTCCCCGATGTCTATGTCTAACCAACTGTCGTTATGTGATGTCCTTTTGGCAGGTGTTCTGTATTAAAAAATGTTTATAATTGTCAAAACTCTTCTAAACAGTAAAGAAATAAAGCACTTCATTTGAAATATATCAAAAAATCTTGGTACCAAAGTTCATGTTAAAGTCTTACCTCAAGCGTCTTGAAACACATATTAAAAATTCAAAGGACCCCAGCAATTTTCAGGGATTTTGTATTAACTATGCAATAGGACCCTATTTAATTTGTAAATGACCCAGTCATCAAAATTTTAGCTAGCCAAACCCAGGTATATCATGAATATATTTGGTAGTCCACAAATGTTTAAAACATCATTATCATACATAGATCATTTATTGTCGTGGAGCTCAGTTTTCATGGTTTATTTTTTTTTTTTAATCTTTTTTTTGTGTGGACATTTTAAATGTACTTACACTAATTATGATAGCTAGTTGACAGATGAAATTGTGGATTAAGAGTATCCACAAAATTAATAAAAATAATCCCCCACAAAAATTAATGGTTTTGCAGTAAATGTATGTCCTAGGATAACTATCTATAGAATGACATTGGTTATGACATAATATGACTCTATAATCCGAATCTTGATTTTGCAGCAGGTATATACATGTACTACTCTCAGTAAAAGTTTCTTGGAAATCTTAAGTTGAAACCTTATGAACAATGGCTCAGTTTATCTGTAATTTTTCTGCAGCTTTAGCATGTAGTGAATTGTAATATGTTATACAGTAATGCCTTTGAAGTATGACAAACTTGTTACACAAATGTGCAGGTCATAATAATCTAACTCACAGAACATAAGGTCCTTGCAGGAAACAAGAGTCAAAGCTTTGAAATCAATGATTTATTTGTTTTACAAATAAATAAAGACAGGACTGTCAAATTTATAGAAAATTATTTTACTACTCCTCCATATATTCTTTCAAACAAAAATTATTGTTCATTCTTCCATGTTAAAGAGCTCAGAAGTATGGCTACACAACATAAGATTTAAATGGTATCAGTCCTTAGTATATATCTATTTAAGTGAATTTCAAAAAAATCAAATTATAATTTAAGGCATGACCTTACTGTTGCTATTCTGCGACCTAAGACAACCAAATATGGTAAGAAATCCTGTCAATTTGTGGCAACCAGAATGTGGAACAGTCTACCTAATGAGATAAGAAAGGCTGAATCCTTTCCCGTATTCTGGAGACTGTTACTGTCAAACTTAAACCTTTTGTTATATTTACAGCTGCATTTTTTAGGTGGTTTTTGTGCCTGTGAAACTTTTATATTGCCATTCCCAAAATGTTCCTTCATAGATACTACATTGTTGTTTTAGATTAGGCTATATATGCATGTATCCTATCAATTTTTAGTTTTTTCCATATTGGCATATATGTAAATTAGACACATGTAATCTGCGTGCTTCCTGAATATTGTTCACATAAACTTTAAAATTTGTGTTATTTTACTATCTATTCTTCTATCTATAATGCATGATTTCATTGTGATATTTTGTTTTGTTTATTATTGTACTAATGTTAATAGTCATAAGAATCACCCTACTGTGCTAAAATTACCTGTTCAAAACACACATGACTTTAAATAAATATTCTTGTATCTTAACAGGCTTGTGTTGTCATTTTCCATATAAACATAGCCGGAAATATAAAAAAAATCTTGAGAAAATTTGTAAAGCTGGGCAGCGGACAATACAAGTCGGTTGTAAAAGTCTTGTCATGTTTATAAAAAATTAACATGGGATATAACGTCGTTCACTTCAGTGAAAGTAACCGGCAGCTGTGCTACACTGAGCACCAAGAGCTGACTTACTAAATTGGACATTACAAAAATGATATAATGCAGGCTTTATTCACTATAAAGCACTTTTGTCATTGAAAATACTTACACTATCGTTTCTTCTTGACCGATGTTACTGCTGATGGATACAACTGATTCCTTTTTATCATCAGGTAGTTTTTCAGAATAATTTTGGTCCTTGTGTTCTGAAACACCAACAGAATGGTCACCTGCTCCATCTAAGTCTTGTGTGGAGCTTATTTCCGACACAGCAATGGCAGGTGCAACTTTATATGTGGATGTCTGAGGTAAGTTATCCTCCATCTTTGTGTATTGATTGTCAAGTACGGGTTGTCTGTTACCTAAATTGTCACTTCTAGTAACAGGAGTAGAGATCGAGGGATTTGTTTGGTCCTTTTCAGTAAATGACCAGCTTTGTGAGTTGGATGAAGTAACTATAGAATCTGAAAATGATGATGAAACTGGCAAATGTCCCGAGGATGATGTTGATGATATCCTTGGTGGTAGAACTGAATCGGACACAGACACTGACAATGGCGATTCTCCCAGTAAACCTAATTTGGTTGAGTTGTCTGCCAGATCTGAAAGTAATAGAGAAACAAATATACTCAAATAATTTAAACCTGAAGCATAGATAGATATTTTCTTTCAATTTTCACTATTCTACAATGTACTGTTGTTCATGCAAAACTTTGTCACTTGGTTCATTATTTACAAATACAAGTAGTTCTGTGTTTGCTGGGTTCATCTCCCAGGGTCATTTTGAGGCAGGATCTCCTTATAATAAGTGGTGGCTATCTCATAGAACAACATACAGGAGACCTGCCACATTTAGTGCAATTAGGGTAAAGTGTTTTGCCATTCGATGCAACCATGTCAGCATAGACCAGTCCGTTTCTCAGCTTCCTCTGAACCACAAATCACCATGGGTAATAAGCATGAAACCATGCACTTCAGATCTTCACCCGAGGCTATATCAGCCAAAACCATATGAGCTATTGTGGCTCTTGTAGCTCAAACTCAAAATGGTTCTGTTAAGGCTTAATATTTCAAATGGAATCCGATGCTGAATATAGTTACACATTCTTTCCATGGTGTTGAAGTGTGCCAGGGTTTTATGGTTGGTGTAAACTAGAGTACCGACCTGGTCAAGCAGGTGACTCCCATTCCTGTTTAAGTCTCATCAGGAAATTGAAGCCTGGTCTACTATAGCTGAAAGGCGGGTACATTATTAACTGCACCATCCTATCATCCTAAAATTTCCTTACATACATATGTTTGTCTCTTAAGTCATTTTGCAGTGATTCTCATAACAATGCATTAACAACATAGGATCTTATGAAACCTAGAATTTGAGAAAGAGCCATCCAGCATGTCTTGAAATTAATAGCAGTAACAAGAACAGCTGATGATGGAATACAGGGAGGTGGACAGATAAAAATAAATGTTAAGAACGTCGCATAAGCTAAAATTTTATCTGTAATAATATCTCCATTACCACTTTCACTAATGGCAAATTTCACAGGGCTGTACGTCTTTTTGCTTGGAGAGCCATCCACTGATGATGAAGTGTTCTTTTGTTCCTCTACTAATTTTTTCTGTCGTTCTCGTTTCTCTGCCATTATCTGAGCAAATGTTTTCATTTCTTTGGACTTTTTCTGGTCTTTTAATCCCTGAAAATGAAGAGAAAATTTTCTTAAATATTGTAACCATACTTCAAAGTCAGGCTTTTATCAATAGGACTAATCATTTAAATGAATATTTGCTACAACGTAATTCCATTTCAAATTCATATTCCAACTTGCTTGGACTTACGAGAAGAAGACGATGTTTCCTATTCGGAAAAACCTGGTCTTATCATATCCCCATACTTTTGCTATAGGCTCTCCATGTAAATTTCAATTTGTTAAATTTTTGCCCTCATTTCATAAATTTTTAGTTTGAACTGGCATTTTGCAAACAAGTTGGAATATTATCATTTTGGTATAAAGCAATCTGATCTGATTTTCAAACAAACACATGAACAGTATACTTAAAAGAAATTCAATTTCACGTTTATAAATCTTGCATCTACTTCATTTAAACTCTATGATTGTAAAACAATTTATAAAGCACATATTTTTGTGTTTTGTGAAACTTTTCACAAGACCTCTAACAGATTTTCAAGATCTACAAAAAGGTTGTGCTGAGAATATAATTTACAAGTCTGTTGCCCTTACCAACATGTTTTCTTCAGCAAATCTTTTCTTAGAAGGTTCCTCACCATCTGGTATAGAAGCTGAAATTATTAATGATATTGTTTTTCATGAAATACATAACATGGTTTTATTAACTTTATTGACAATAACTATGAATCAGGCAATCACATCAATTTTTATGAATAATCACTTGTGTTGGTCATGGAAGAATGAATGTGACCTCACTATTATAAGCCATTGGTGTGGTGGGAAACTGGCATTTGACCTGTCACTAATTTAAACACAGAAACATACACATGAGGGTCACTGTCATGAAGGATTTATCAAACAAGTTCAATAATAAGAGTTACAAGCCTTCATAGATTTATTTACCAGTTATATTCTGGTATTATAAATCATACCCCCAAATAAACCCCCTCCCCTAGTGTCAAATTACCATATATATCTTAAATAAACCCCCTCATCTAGTGTTAAAGTACCATATATATCTTAAATAAACCCCTCTCCTAGTGTTAAAGTACCATATATATCTTAAATAAACCCCTCTCCTAGTGTTAAAGTACCATACATATCTTAAATAAACACCTTTCTAGTGTTAAAGTACCATATATATCTTAAATAAGCCCCTCTCCTAGTGTTAAAGTACCATATATATCTTAAATAAACCCCCTCACCTAGTGTTAAAGTACCATATATATCTTAAATAAACCCCTCTCCTAGTGTTAAAGTACCATATATATCTTAAATACATCCCTCTCCTAGTGTTAAAGTACCATATATATCTTAAATAAACCCCTCTCCTAGTGTTAAAGTACCATATATATCTTAAATACATCCCTCTCCTAGTGTAAAAGTTCTATATGTATATTAAATAAACCCCTCTCCTAGTGTTAAAGTACCATATATATCTTAAATAAACCCTTCCTCTAGTGTTAAAGTACCATATATATCTTAAATAAACCCCTCTCCTAGTGTTAAAGTACCATATATATCTTAAATAAACCCCTCTCCTAGTGTTAAAGTGCCATATATATCTTAAATAAACCCCTCTCCTAGTGTTAAAGTACCATATATATCTTAAATACACCCTTCTCCTAGTGTTAAAGTGCCATATATATCTTAAATAAACCACCTTCCCTAGTGTAAAAGTACTATATGTTTATTAAATAAACCCCTCTCCTAGTGTTAAAGTACCATATTTATCCTCAAAGAAGCCCCCTATAATTTAAGTATTTAAGTTCGGGGAGGACTTATTTGTTAACTTACCATGTTAATATGGATGACTATGCAAAAATGAAGGAGGCTTATTTGTGGGCAAGAGCTTATTTGCAGATAAATATGGTACCCATAAGTCCCATACTAAAAATATCAGTATATGAATTTCAGATTGAATGTATTGTAACATTAAATATGATATTGACACAATGACACAAATCTAAAAATCATAAGCTCTCTACTCAGTCACAGGGTGGGCTTATCACTAGATCATAACTATAAGCCCAGGGATCTATCCTGGAGCCACTATATTATTTCACAACTTAAGGGGTTAGGTTTATCATGGACCCATAAACCAACAATTCAATTTCATGACCTCCAGACTCTGTCATGGGGTGGTTTTATCACAAGACCATTAAAATCAATCCCAGGACCACCCCTTTGGCTCCTGACTCAGTCAGAAGTTGGGGCTTATCACTGGATTATAATTTCAAGCCCTGAAATCAATGCCTATGAACCACATTTGCTCTTCACTCAGTCAGAGGGTGGGTTAATTACAAGCCCTGAGGATCAATCCTGGAAAACCACATGAGCTCTCCACTCAGTCAGAGGGAGTATTAATCACTGGATCATAATTTCAAGCCTGGGATCAATGCCAGTGCATCACATCTGTTCTTCACTCAGTCAAGAGTGTGGAAATATCACTGAATCATATAGATGAGCCTGGGGATGAATCCTAGTGTATCACACCCACTCTTAACTCAGAGGGTGGGTTTATCACTGAACCATAATTACAAGCCCTGGGAATCAATCCCAGCTCACCATAATGGCTTCTGACTCAGTTAGAGAATGCTTTTACCAAAAGACTATTAGCCCAAGGATCTATTCCTATACCACTACATTAGTTCTTGTGTCAGGGGATAGGTTCGTCACAGGACCATATGCCCAAGAATTCATCCTGGAACCAACACATTTCCTCACATTTACTGACAAGAAATAAATTTATTACTTCACCAAGAAATACTAATCTTCTGAATAACAAATGTTTACAAGGCATGAGTTTATTGTCAGACAAATGCAGTAATACAGACCAATTTGACAATCTTTTTTGTTTAGGAGAAGATTTTGTATAATGATATCGCAATAATCACACCACAATGCAATAATATTCATATAACATTACAGGGCTCTCACACCCCATTTTGGGACTGGGGCCCAGGGCCCTTAGAATCGGGAAAAATAATGGTGTTTTCCTTAGAATTGGGAAAACTTCGGGTCTAAATTGGGAAAAAAAGATACTATTTTGCATATATCGGCCCCAAATCTGGCAGAACGAGAGCCCTGCATTAGCATCGGTGAGACATTCACTTACGTCGTTTCTTTGCTGGTGGCACGTATATCTGTACTGGCTGCCTGTATCTTTTGATAGCAGCAGAAATTTCTGTCTTGGGCTCAGATTGGACGGAGGTCAAATCTTCATCGCTATCTATAACAGTAAGTCACAATATTTTACAACTGTGACCAGCAAACAGAGTGATGTTGTGCAAGACACTATGAATCTCACAGAATATGGAGAGATATAATAATGAAAGGGATGGATAGCAAATGCCAAGCAAACAGATTATAAAGAGACATACTTTTATATCTAATACTGTATCTAACTTTGTATTGAAAGGTGCTATACACTTTTGTGTCAGGTGGTGGACAATGCATTTGGACTTTTAGTCCCTTACAAGCTTTGCTGTAACTTGCAGGTAACAATTCAATACATTTGAACCATGAACATTTCAGAAATATCCAAATGTATCAGAAGTTCTTTTGAAATCATTCAATATTGAAAATTTGGAAGTTCATTAATTTTGGGGCCAGTGCACATTCCCATCTAGATCTGCTTCACTAATTTAAGCCTTCAGTATTACCTACGAGTCCCATAAGGACAAAACAGCTGTATGATCCAATATAATTCATTATTTGTCACTTTTCTAAATTTGTTTTGGAAGATGCTGTTCACTTGTACATTTTATACAATCTCTTAAAAAGATTAAAATACTATATAAATGGATATTTTAGCACTGTGCGCTTTGTGCAAAATGGACATAGCTTATATATATACCAGTATAGATTCTAACATCTACTAGCTTTACAAACCAACTTGTATTCATTTATCATAGAAGTATTCATTACTAGAAAGTGTTCAGGTGCATGTAGACTTACATCAACTCTATAGAGGCATTACTCATGCATTTACAATAAAAGAAAACATGCAAATTATTGAAATTCCTGGGTTTTCATGTGATTCTGTTGTTGACAGTCATTGAATTCATGTAAAATTAAACATGTGTAAAAAAATTCAATAACATCAGGTTCGTGTCAGAATATGAGCAACCAGACAAAGAGGAAAATTATCTGTGAAGACAAGGCATGTTGAAAAAATATTCTTTTTATATTCATTAATTCAATTTTAAAGTTCATACGATCTATATCCTGTATTAAGCATGAAGTACCAACACATAACAAGACTCCAAAGTAGTGAAGTGGGCTTAATACATGGCAAAGATATATAGTGGTGGTTTAGTTGGCATCAATAATACAAACGTTGGTATATAGCTATAACTGTTGTATCTGTAGAGTTATTTAATCCTTACCTGGTTTGGGACCAACTCTTGTCCTGATTGCTGCTAGGCTCACAGCCTTCTTTGCTGTTGTAGAATCTATAATTAAAACAAACATTTAAAATGGATTAGGATAACTTTGACTTCAGAAGCTAGAAAGATGAAGCTTGGCTTCAGAACCCTGAAGCATATTCCTTGATTTCAGAACCCTGAATAATGTACCTTGACCTCAAAACCACAAAACATGTACCTGAATTTTAGAGCCCAAAACACATACCTTCACCTTTTAACATGGTCCCACTGAAGATCTTTGCATCCATAAATGATCATGGCTGACCCCAACAAGTGATGGAATCATGCTATTGTAATTGCTTACGTAGAAGAAACCAGTAACCCACCACAGACAGAACATGATGTCAATGTGAAATTGTCTGTTATTTGCAGTTAAGATTTATTTATCCATAAGAATAGAATCACGTTTTATTTGCAACTGTTTATCATAAATACACTGTCATAACTATCACAAGTTTTACCTGAAGCAAAACCAGTACAATATAATAATGTAACCACATCACTCCTACCCACCTGAGTCAGTGTCATCCTCAGCTGAGACAACTGGTGTCTTTCTCCAGCCAAGTCGTCTTCTGATCTTTGGTTCTGCATCGGAGCTCTTAGTTTCCTGGTCTCCTGCAGCACCACCAGGAGTCCCCGCAGATAATCCCAATCGGCTACGTATACCACCGAGGCTAGGACGAGAGTTTCCACTATCCCCAGATTCCTTTGGTTTACTGTCCCAAGCCCTTCTACTCCATACATTAGTAGTTTTGACCTTAGGAGCACTGACCACTGGCTTGACCACTGGCTTGACCACTGGCTTAATCACTGGCTTAATCACTGGCTTAATCACAGGCTTGACAACAGGTTCTGGCATGTTATCCTGTTTCTTCTCAAGTTTTGGTTTCTTCACATCCTCAATCTCTTTCACCTCTTTGGGTCTGATATTGCTTCTGCTAGGAAATACTGGTACTGGGGCTGAAGTACAAGTTAAAACAAGGTTTTCCTAAAGTCATTCACATTTCACTTTCATAATTACCCATAAATTGATTATGTACAAATTACCTATACAATAGTATTTTTTATATTATTTCAAATAAAATACTGTCTCATATATGTAAAGCTTGTATGGTACCTCTTTTCATTACATTCTTTGAGAAATATAAGTAAGAATGAAAATGTCAATCATGCACCATACCTGGATCATCGTCCTCGAGTATAACTCTTCTCTTACGCTTGGATTTTTCTGCAAAAGGCAACATATGAAATAAGCATTGTTAAATTTAAGTTCTCATTATTTACCTAAGCACAACCACAGGTGGTTGGAAAAAGGCCTAAATATGTGAATATAAAGAAATAAGTTAAAATGTTGTAAATGGGTATTTGTTAAATATGACCCAGAGCATTTCAAGGTAAATAAAAATAAGTAATTCTTTTGCAAACAATCTAGCTCTGTGTTTATGCCAGTTTAAGATCAGATTGCAAATCATGAAACCTCCTATTCATGAAAACAAGCCAGTTTTAGCAGTATCATAATGGTTCCATTTTCATAATATCCTGACTTCACACCTTCTCAATCAAAAGGAGTCAGCATTTTTATAGAAAAACATCATTCCCCTCCCCCACACAAATTTTGTCTAACATAGTCATGGAAACCTTATTGAAAAAATTATAACACAACTGTAATAGGGTCAATGGTACTTCAGATGAAATAGTATTTTAGAAGATGCTGAAAAAAGATGAACATCACAACATCCCATATTCTCATATGTGCCTTATGTCTGATATATTGCAAAAAGTAACATTTCATCAGTTTTCAATGTTTTTTACCTTTCTCTTCTTTTGGTTCAACAACAAATGTTTTCTTGATTGTGACTTCCTGAACGACTTCTGAAGCAGGAATTATTAATAAAATCACTCATTTATGATGAAAATTTCATCTCAAAAGTGTTTCTTTTCAAAAAGAGGTTTTCATGCGTAAAACATAATAACAAATTGTTTTTCAATCATTTATATATCAACTACAATTGTTTTCAATCATTTATAAATCAAATACCAAATATTTTTTTATAAACTATAAAACACTTGAATGACTGTTAATATCTATAATATAAAGTGACTGAAAAACAATGGAATTCTTAATGGTAAAATTTGACCTGGAAATATATTCAAACTTGAAAAAGACATCAATGACAAAAGAAAACTTTACTTTCAAAGTAACTTACTTGCTTTAACTGGCTGAACAGGAACAGTCTTTTTTATCGTAAAATTTTCAACTGAGTCTGAAAATTTGATAAAAACATGCTTGGTAAGTACCAAGGAAAACTTTCTCCCCAAAAAATCCTAAATCTATCCAGATTCAATTCAATTACAGTGCTGAGGGCACTTATAGTATTTGTGTATGATGGATTAAAATTAAGGAGTGAAGAAAGTGGCATATCAGTATTGAAAGACAGAAATAAGAGGCCCACAGGGCCTGCATTGTTCACCTGGATCTTAAAACCTAGCGATAGTATACATGTCTATAGGTTGAGTTTTTCAATTAATTACACCTCTATTAATGGTAGCACAAGACAAGACACACTGTTTATACAGAATTATTTCCCCTCCTGAAAACATGACTCAGACTGGATTTGGACAAAATCCAATTATTCCTACAGGAGGAGTAAGATTTTGAAAAATTTGTTCTATTTCCCCTAATGGGCCCCGACCCTCCCTTCACAGGGAGCAGAGACCAACCGTTTATTAAAGGACTATTTCCCCTTCATCGGAAATACCTTATGATCAATTTTGGACAAAATCCAATCATGCTTTCATGGAAAGTAGGAGTTTAAAGCACTTGCAAAATTTCCTCTTGTGGGCTCCGCCCCTAAGGCCCTTTGGGGCTGAGACACACCATTCCTAGAAATATGTGCCTATTCCCCTAAGGATGCTCCTGACCAAATTTGGTCAAAATCCCCTGCAGTTGCTGCAGTATCCCTAAAGCATTCAGCATCAGATATACATAAACACCTCTATAGCGTATATACCTGATTTTCTTATCGCTCTCCTGGTATCTACGACCACTTTCAATGGTTCCTCTTCATCTTCTTCTTCCTCTGATTCCTCCAATTCACCTTCTGCTAACTCAATATCCACCTCCTCTCCAAGATCTTCCTCTTCAACTTCTTCCTTAACATGCTCACTGCCTCCTTCTGATCCACTCTCCTCATCTTCAGGCATTTCCTCGCTCTTTGAGTTTTCCTCCTCACTAGGTAATTCTCCCTTCGTTTTCCTCTTTTTCACAGCTTCTAAAGCTAAACATAAAACATCAAACATAATAAAACTGAAAATAAAAACCGAAAATGATTTGTGACCCATTTCGTTTCAACGCAGTATTAATGAAAGATTTTTGAAGCAGCAACACCTTCCAACACATAAAAGCAGATCTCTCAAAACATTTTCCCAAAAGTTCTTGTCCAAGATACTAAAAACATGAAATTTGTCTAAAAGCCAGAGTCCTATCAAATTAGTATTTTCTATTTTTTCAACGTTAATTTTAATTGTGAACAAGAATCCTTACCTTTTTCAGCTCGTGCCTTTCTCTTAGCTGCCATGATTTGCCTGCGTTTATTCTCTCTTTCCTGCTCCAGTTTGAGACGTTTGATCCTTTCCTCCCTCTCCTTGTTACGAACTTGAGAGTTTCGTTCCTCGGTGCTTCTCTTCCTCCCTGGCGATGGCGTATGTTTTGCAGTACCTATTCGCTTATGCACAGATAACTTCTCACTGGAGTTTTTCTCTGACTTGTCAATTTTTTTTCTCTCTTCATCAGTGGAATGTTTCCGTCTTTTAACAGGTTCTTCTTTTTTCACAGGCTGATCTTCTGTAGAATGAAGTTTATTTTTCTTAATTTCACAAAAGGAAAGAAAAAAAAATTATATCTGAGTATTTTGTTACCTTTTTCCTGTGTTGATCCAAATGATCAAACTATGATTCTTTTTTGCACTTTCCTAATGGTATATTATGGATTTAATTTTGGCCATGGAGAGATAAGAGGGTTTTTTTTACCTGTCTATGTATTTCAGAAAACAAAAGGCCCAAATGGACTGTATCGCTTATCTGGCTTTATTTGGCTGAAATTGCTTCATCTAACTAAAGGAGATTACATAATAAATATCCAAGCACAAAACAAACACCCTATCTGTTTCTCCCACTCCTCTTCTCCATAGAAATCAGATAAACCATTCATGATTCAGACAAAATTGGGAGTGAAGCTATGCATTCCCACAACCGGTGTTGCAAGGTTTTAAAAAATTTGACCCCTGTGACCTTGAATAAGGGTCAAGGTAATATCCCTTTTCACAAACTTTGTCTGGCTTTATTCCAGCAACCCACTGACCAAATACCATGACATTTGGTCTGACCATTATTGAGAAGAAGTCAATCACATGACACCTAATGGATTGATGCATGATGGACAACAAGCCACAGCATAAGCTCACTCGACTCTTTGGGCCAGGTGAGCTGAAAACCAACAAAGGGTCAAAGATAGAAAGATGGACAGATGGCCGGACTGATAATTGACGAACCATCTTTCAATAACATGACATATTATCATATGCTAACTCAATGGGCCTCACAATTACCTACTTTCCAGGAACACAAAACTTACTAGTTCTCACAATCCGACCACTCTTCAGTTCAATGATCCCCATGGACCTGAGTGCTCTCTCCCTTAATGTCTGCTCCAAGCTCTTTATCCCCAGGTCTTCATCTGAATTCTCTTCATCTGTTGTTTTCACTTCTAAAAATATAATAAACATTTTTCCGTATATAGATAGAATAGCAGATCATGATTTTGAAGATCAAAACTGATCATACATATAGAATTATTTACAAAACATATTTGAATGTTTTTACATTCATGTCTCTATCTTTTACAGGTGTCTTATCACCACAGAGACTGAATGAATTTAGCAATGTCACAGCAATGTTAATCAAAATATTTATAATCAATTAGATTGTCATTTTTGGGAGATAAAGAAAAGGGGGGGGGAGTTGGGGGGGGGGGGGGGTAGGGGTTTGTTGAGGGGATGGATGGAACATCCCCAATATATGTACCTTCTTCTTTTTCTGGTGGTTTTTTCTTTAATGATATAACTTTTGGTTCAACAGAAACAGCCTGTTTCTTCGCTGCCTGCTGGTCTCCCTCATCAGTATCTGCTGTCTGTGACACAGTATGTTTAGATCGTTCCTTAGCTGAAGCTAATGCTTTCCTAGCACGTTTCTGTTGGGGTGTCCCTGCTTTTTTCACTAATTGTTTGTTGTGAGGTGCTGTTGATGGTCGAGATTCTGACTTTAAAGTTTTGGCAGATAACTGTCCAATTTTTTTATTAGATTTTGGTAATATCGGTGAAGTCTTTTTAACTTTTACTACAGATTTTGACGAAAGAGAAGATGAAATTGCATTACTATTCTGAGGAAGAGACTTAATTGTTCCTGGAGAAGTCTTGAGCAGAGGTGAGGTTTTACCAGAAGGTTGATGTGATGACGGAGACAGAACTTTCTTCACTGGATCCAACAAAGCTGAATCATTTTTCTTCTCGGTTTCTTGAAATGTCAGATCTTTTCTACTAACTACATCAATAATGTTTGAAACTGACTTTGATTTTTGCACAACACTTTTAACTGGTGAATTGTAAGGACTGTCAAAATCAGAATCTGAAAAAAAAAACCAACAGATTGTAAACACATTGAACAGTGTTTAGTCAATGTTCATAAAGAAACCCATATACCATAATATTGGTACTGTTTGATAACAAAATCAATTTTTCTAAAAGCTTTCCCATGATTCAGTCACCTCTTGTTACATGTATTTTAAATGTAGACTTCAGATCTTGTTCCAAAATTCTTTGCATAGAGAAACATTTGTCTAGAGTTATTTTTGTCCTCCCATCAAAACTGTTCGATGTTAGATTTATCCTATGAGTATATTTCAGCCTTAACTTCAAATTTCCTGTATCAGAAATATAAAGGAAACATTACAGAAAAGTCTATGATGCTTAGCAAAATCAATTTCTCTTACATCTAGAAAGACTTTAATGCAAATACATAACAGGATTTAAAGGTAAAAAGGGGAATTGTTTTTTATCAGTTTGTTACATATCACTTTGATTACCTTCTCCAGGGTTAACTATAATGGGATCAATGACAGGTCCTTCCAGGGATTGGGGCTCTGCAAGGGTTCCTGGTGTGGGCTGGTCAGTACTTTCGTCCTGTGTAGCATCAACTGTAACCACCACATTGATCATCAATTTAACAACACATCAACAACAAGTAAGCAATTGGTATACTGTAAGTAATGATAACCCCTGGAATCTCAAGAATGTTGATTGTTGATTGATAATATATATTTTTGAACAAAGTAATACATGAACATTAATTACCAATAATTAAACAACACATAACAACTAACTATGGGGGAAACATGTACATACTGGTGGATTTCTTTTTCCACGATTTGTATTGATTAGCACATATCATCTTGTATAAAATCTATTACATTACGATGTAATGCTTTCAAATTACAACCCAAATTACGATGAAATTGATATTGGCCATTTACACAGACACTATCATCAGTTCTGGTTGACAGGGTTATTTACATAAATGGTATTTGAAAGTTAACATACTGGACGAATGGGATGTCAACATACTGGATGAGTGGGATGTTTACATACTGGATGACTAAGATGTTTACATACTTGGTGACTAGGATGTTTACATACTGGGTGACTTGGATGTTTACGTACTGGATGACTGTGATGTTTACATACTGGATGACTAAGATGTTTACATATTGGGTGACTAGGATGTTTACATACTGGATGACTAGGATGTTTACATACTGGGTGACTTGGATGTTTACATACTGGGTGACTGGGATGTTTACATACTGGATGACTAAGATGTTTACATATTGGGTGACTAGGATGTTTATATACTGGGTGACTAGGATGTTTACATACTGGGTGACAATGATATTTACATATTGGGTGACTAGGATGTTTATATACTGGGTGACTAGGATGTTTACATACTGGATGACTGTGATGTTTACATACTGGATGACTAAGATGTTTACATATTGGGTGACTAGGATGTTTATATACTGGGTGACTAGGATGTTTACATACTGGTTGACTATGATGTTTACATACTGGGTGACTGGGATGTTTACATTACGGGTGACTGGGATGTTTACATTACAGGTGACTGGGATGTTTACTTTACGGGTGTCTGGGATATCTACATACCTAGAGTGATGATGTTGGCGCTACTGCCACTCGCCTTCAATGCTTTCTGAGGTCTCGGCTTCGTATGTTTAAAAGGGCAAAGCTGTCTGGTACAGCCACTGGCCACAGTCTCAAAATAACATGGTAGCTCTGCTTTGTTTTGCTGCAAAATTGAAACCCAGGATTGCACGAAGGGATGATACAACAAATTTTTTGTCATTTATACTATCTATTATAAAAATAACTTGACAAGTTGCAATTGTTCTGGATACATCCATAAACCTTTTTCATCTTATCTAAATCTAAAGAGCAAATGTGAATTTATGAACTAAAACTGCAAAGAAGTTCATGAGATATCTTATACATAAGCTTTTTATCTTAAAAAGTGGTAAAGGATGACCTTTGACCTTGACTGATGACCACTAAAACCTCATAAGGTATAGACCTTGTATGCTGGGTTGTTGTAATGGTGTAAATATCAACTTTATCAGTCCTGGGGTTCATCAGATATCTTGTACAAAAGGTTCTTATTTAGGAAACGGTCAAAGGGTGGTCTTTGACCTTTAACCTTATTGATAACAACCAAAATCTAATCAGGTATAGACCTTGATAAAGTGATGCAATTGTGTGAATATAAACAAAATCTGCCCGTGATTTCAGGAGAAATCTTGTACACAAGGCTATTACAGATGCACACACGAAGTGATATACACACCCCCACTACCAATAGTATTAATATGCAGATCAGCAGAAAATGTTTTCAAGCTCACCATGATTGGTTTAATCCTCTCTGAATGACGATATGGACATTCTTTAGAATTACATTTATTTTGTTTCCAGTACACACAGGTCACAGTGCTCTGCCGGGCAGCTTCACAATGTCGATATGCACAGTTGTTTCCCTATAAAGCAGATATATTTACAGAATTCCATCAGTAACAAATTTCCAAGGAAAAAGGAAGAAAACAAATATTTCCATGAGTTTTAAATCACATCAGTTACTGTTCCAATTTTGTTAACCTTCAATAATTCTGGTCTTTGGTAATGTTTCAAGCCAGCTATAAAAGCAAAAAAGAAAAGATATTCCAGGTATTACGATGAGAAGAACTGTTAATGATTATGACACTCAATCTTTATAACCATTTTACACAGGGCTATCGTCTATGATCTATTGATAACACAGAGGGAGGGAAGTGGAACTGTAAAGCTGTTTGAACCAGTAGTAGAACTGCAGGTTGACATATTTTATGACATAATATTGAAGCGGATCAGCCTCATTAGTTTACATATTCTACTAACAAAGCATATTTAACTTCCTGCTCTAAATGGCCATAATATGTACCCATAATACCTGAAATACTGATTGATTACTTATTGACCTAGAAACCACATGTAATGACCTAAAAACCATATATAATGACCTAGAAAAAGCAACTGTACTCAATCTATTTTTCTACATCATTGAAAATGATAATATTTGATAAATCAAAATGGTGTATTTTCATTTATCATATAACTGGCTTAATGTGTCATGTCATACGACCATGTCATAAATATTCTTAGATGTGCTGTCATAAATCACATCTAGATGATGTCACATGATTGTCATGCATGATTTAAAAAAAATGTACTGTCCACATCCAAGTTATATGGTATTCATCAAGCTTGTTTAACAATTTGATGCGACTCGTCTAAATGCTCACAATATATCAAATTTCTGAACTCGTTTACAAAATTCTATATTAAACTTACACTTATGTATGATACCATATATACAAAAATATATTGGATTTTATTATAAGTAAGTACTGAAATACCTATTACACATCAAATACCGAAGACTTTGATATTTTCACTGTATCACGGCATACCGAACAATCTCGATTGTTCACAAAAAGTACAGGAAAAAAGGCATTATAATTACTGGTAAACTCCTCTTGCTTGTATGCAGAACTCAAAGGTCATGTCATCAACATCGTGCACTTGCTAGAAGGCATGAGCTAATAATCATATCTATATCCTGTAACAATCCCTGGGGGCCAAGAAATCATCTTTCATTCAAGGTCAGGGGATAGTAGTGATGGGAAATTGAATTTGAAATTCTTAATTGATCATTGGTAAAAATTGGATAAGCTTTTCAATGTAGTTAATAGATTACGTAATTGACTGACTGACTTTTCAATATTCATAGAAAGTGAATGGATTCTCTTTGGCATTTTCTATTTTGTAACTTTAACCTAAAATATTTCATTTAGGTTACCTAGAATTAACATAAGAATGAATATTATTAGAAAGTGGAATCTTTACTATGCATGACATAAATTTAGTGTTTGCTAGGTACTGATGATAGATTATGAAAAATTTCAATTGATCTATGCATCAGATCAGGTTAAACAATTAAATAATTGATTGCTGTATATGTAATCATTATCCCATCACTAGTGAATCCGGTTTGGCTTTGCACAGGGCAATGAAATATTACTTGGTTGCAATATTGCTAAACAGTAATGTACAATTATATATTTTTGGGTGGGCTTATTAGAAGTGACAGTCATGGGTTTCCGGTTAGATAAATACATTTCTATACCAACCTTTGTACATGTGGAAGTATAGAAGTAAAAACAGTCATCATTTGATGTTGCCATCTCCGTTGAATTTCCTGAAAGCAAGACTGTCTTTTCACACAAACAGTTTTATCACAGCTGACATCCACAACATTTGTAGATCACGAGGATGGCATCTGTATGTTAGTTTGTCACTAATATCACAAGGTCAGCTGTCAACACACTTTCACACTAGATCTTAAAAATCTTCATCTGCTTCACGATGTCTCTTTATCACCAAATAACCATTATGTTCTATTATTTCACCAAACATATGTCTCCTTTCTATGCTATCTAAATTATTGAAATTGTTTTTGAATTTTGAAAAAAAAAAAATGTCTGGGTGGAATAGGCTGAAAAAAAGAATAGCCAAAATATAAAACTAATTAAAAGGAATGTTGCACAGTTGAATCCCAGTCTTGTCCCAAAGAAAACAGCAAACACTGAAATCAGAGAAGAAAATTTCATCAACAGAGGAAAGACTTTCAACTAAGGTAGAATTTGATATAAATACATGCTGCACAGTCCTCAAAATTTGAAGTCCCACAGAAAAATCCTTAAACCAAGACTTAAATACCCGAGTCACAAACATCACTAGCTGTGTATTATACTCATAGATATCTTCAAATTGGTTTCAGTTTTAGGAGTAATCAATATAAATGTATTTTAATAAAATTATCAAGAAGAACCAAGACTTGTTACAGAGTTTAAAGCAACTTCTTTTTTCATTCATGGCCACACAGTCAAAGCTAAAAGCTCATTAAATATATAGTAATATTTACCAAACGTTTTATAAATATCCTTTGTTTTAAACAGAAAACCTGAGAAATAGTAGTCGAAAGAAGTAATTTTACTTTCCATGCACTTGTATGTTGGGTAAAACAGTAAAATATTAAGTCAAAATACCGTATTTTTTTTAAATTTCAGAAATATTACAAACAACACCTACATATTATACTGCACAGTGTAAGCCCTAGTGTTGTACTCACCTTATAAATTTTAACTGCACATACAGACATCACTTGCACAATCATTCTCTACATTTGAGCATCATAACTGTACCTTCTCAAATAAAAAAAAGACGGCAAGGACATTAGATAAAACACTGTATGTATGTGGTAATTTCTGATCAAAATATTAATCACTATGAAAAAAAACTAATTCCTCAATTTACAATATCAACCTTCACTGAAAGTTGTATCAAGTTGAAATTTTGCATTACCTAGTATATCTAACTTAAGCCTTTTAATTACTTCATGTTATTTTTTGTTTTTGAAAATAGGATTCAGTTCTTGTAATTCTTGAAAAAAAATAAGACAAGAATATCATTGAAACCCTAACTTTACTACCCTTACACTGAGACTCCTCAAAATGTACACAGATAATGAGAATAAGACCAGGTGTTCTGGAAAAGTAAGCATCTTCTGCTTCCTTGATACCTGCCATGTAAATCTTGATCAATCCACAAGTAGTGCCACATTCTCAAATGAGAACAAGAAATACAACAACGAAACCAACAAGCAAACAAATGACCATCAAGCATGTACAGCTTCATATCACACAAAGAAATAGAATATTTTTCATTGAGGTCACTATGACAACCTTTAAACTTCCCCATAATTTTCATCAACCTGCATCTTTTGATACCCTGAGTTATGAGTTTGTCTGTCGTGATCAGTTGATAACAAGTGGGCCATTCAGTGCTAAGTCAATTCTGCTGCATCAGTAAAAATTCAATTGTAGATATAATTTCAAGAGAGTAGGCTTCAATGACATCAAAGCTCAGTGAACAAATACCTGTAATAGCTGATGAATGGCATTTGTTAAAACACAAGAAAATATTAGTGCTAATGATCAATTAGGAAAAATTACAATCGATCATTGCATCAGCTGATGATATTTAATTGATCATGTCATATGATTGTCCAATCACTACAAAATCAATTATATATCTTCATCTTTAACAACCTACAAAAGTTACTCTTAAGAGAAAAGATATCTTTGATTCTCATTTGAGAATATATTGATTCTGAGTAAACAACGAAAAAGAATATTCTTAATCTGACACCAGCTCATTGCATATACTTTTATAAATCTCATAACAGATTCTCAGTCCAAAAAGTCACATTCGGATGAATTGTAATATAAAGTTTTGACATCCAAAGCTATGAAATAATTATTAGAATTAATAGGATTGGTGAAATATTTTGTATTAATACAATAACTGTCCAATCCTAAGAGAATGGAAAAAAATTTGAGTTTTGTTGACCTTACGCCCTGTCTGTTTTAAATATAGGTGTAACATCATCGTTGTGCAACGTACTGGCGACGGTGGAGAGTTGGGATTATATATTAAATCCAATAACTCTTACCAGTAAGCCATTAAAACAAATCCCTGGAGTATTTCATCAATGCTATCTAAATTTTTTGTTATTCTATAGAGTCAATCACTAGAAATGTATGATAGAAGAGTCATCATTACACAAACAGAAATATTCAACTCTACGGTCACCTGGACGGATATTTCAACAATGGACGAAATGTAATTTTAACAGTTTTCTTCGGAGCAAGATTTGCATTGTACTGACAACGAGACATTTTAACTGAAGTTACAAAAGCGTGAATGTACTTATTTTCACCTTACCGTATATATAATAGAAAAATAATATTTCTTATGAGATACGTTTAAATTGTCCTGGCTTAACCATTTTGACGATGTTTCTCTTTAGTACCGGATATGACGTCAATATGACTAGCTATGTAGGCGGTTAGAGGGTTAAGCTGATTGGGTACCAACGGGCATAATCGAACCGAAGGCAATCCAAACTAACATTACGCCAACGGAACGATGTTATGTAGAGAAGGCGTTGGTAGCGTGGCTCAAAATAATTAAATAAAATGTTTATAGACACAACATGTCAAAATCTTTGTTAACCATGCCAAGAGTATCTAAAAGTACAATTGTATAGAAATTACCAAAATTCAATACTCGCCGATTTCTCCATTTTAATGTAAAATAAGGCTTTAGGAGATGGCAGTTCTTCGATAAGCGCAAAATCAAATGCTTGCTAAATACGAACAGTTTAATTTTATTTTCTGATATAGATTTAGTACAACCATATGCATATTCCAAAATTTCCAAAACGAATGACCTATAATTTTTTGAAGACTATTTCGACTTCATTCTTCGTAAGACGTTACTTTTCTGCTTAACAGAACTATACATAATAAGATCCCACATATTTTTTTCAACCAGGTATATAAAACTTTATACAATTTTTATTAATTTTACAACCATTTCGAAACAACTTACTTCAGCTAACACTAATCACTCTTAGTGGCCCGGATGTAAGCACGGGAGGAAGGAAACCGGAGTACCCGGGAATCTAACCCCGGACGGTTAGGCGAAAGGCACGTGTGTTACAGGTGTAAATATACATCAGTTAAATCCATCAAACCATTTTCACTTGTTAACCAAAATATATAGGATCAGACCGTTTCCTTGCTTAGAGAACGACAAAAGAATCACTACACGACGTGTAACGTATTTATGATGCATGTATTGATGTTAACGGTAAAAAAGTACTGTACCTTTGTTGATTTTCTTAAAGAATTCGATACTGTTCAGTGTTTAGGATAAAATGAGGAAAAATAAAAACAGCTTAAGGATGCTGTAGAACTAGTAAAATGTCAGATAAAATGGTAGTTAACACTCCCGAACACAGACTTGCCTTTATGAAGGACCAAAGGTAATTATTTCAAGGTAGTCATTCTGTATGGCGCATTCAAAAGTATGACAGCGTCGCGAACTGAACACTCTATGACCATTTCTGTTAACATTCACACAAACGCACAACCAGTCTATCTATTTACCTTAGCGACGAGTCGTCGAGGGTATATAGGAATAATCCCATGTGCACGTTAATTGTCAAAAACTAGGTCGCTGTTACTTTAAATGGAATTCAACCATTTTCTTTATGTCACCACTACGCAGGCTGCATTTGTAAACTGATTGGTACAGAACTCCACACACATGATCATAAACATCACTTCTTGCACGAGTTCGACTTCAAACCTTGTACAGTCAACTACCAGGTCACTCTTACTATATATAGAAACAAACAATTTTTTACACCATTGCATTAAAGGCTCCATTACTTTTGACCTGGGTTGTTAAAAAAAAACTAGGTCAAGTTTATTGACTGAAATTTGGATGCGATCGATCTACATGTTTCAATTTGACTACCAAAAGACTTCATTTGTGTCAGTACTAAAACACCAAATGCATTGTCTTCTATGGCAACATCATATCAAATCGCCTACCCATCATTTTGGTAGTTTATTAGACCATATCTACATTAGAAACATTCACGCCATCAAATTGAGCACCATCTTCCAGTATTACACAGACATCACTGTCATTTATGCAGCATTTAAATGAATGGTACATAGTTTATCTGAATTATACTACTGTAACCTACATTTGCACTGCACTGTACAAATACTCTAACCATGTCATAAAAAATTGAGGCGCGAAGGTATTTGTATCGAGCGCGGTGCCTCAATTTATTTATCTATTTTATTATATCTATTCATCTATCATGATATTTCTATAAATTTAACATTTAACCACTTCTGTTTTGGATAAAAGATGAACTATCAGATTGGTTGGAAATTTCTAATCAGTTAATATGATATATATACTTTTCTGTTTCCCAACTATCATCCTCCCTCTCCCCTCCTCCTCCTCCTCCTCCTATCATCCTCCTCCTCCTCGTCGTCGTCGTCGTCGTCATCATCATCGTCATCATCATCTCAGTCTAGGTTTTATGTTAATTTTTTAAGACTTACCTGGTCATTTCCCCGAAGCGATCATTCCGCTTACATACATACATGGACATGTTTCATAGCTCACTGGAAGAACGTTATAAAATGAGTTGCCTCCCTTACAATATACATATTTAACAAAAAAACAAAAAAAAAAAAAAAAACATCTGTATTGGGCGCCGTTTTAGTATTTATCTTTAAAACGTGGTATCAATAATTCATACTCCTGGAAGAACGGCATCTCTCTAAAGCTTTAACTGGTTTCGTTATTCTGTTTTCCTTAGAAACGATAGACGATTCAGAGTGACAATAAACATTTACTATGATAATACGTGTGGAACATAGTGTTTTTATGTAAGCCGAACAAGTTCGAGATACTTAAAAAAAAACATAATAATTAGACCAAGTGTTTACAAAATAAGAATGGATTTGTAATGATATACAACATAGTAACGTGAGGTATTTGTAAAACATATGTTTCTCTAAAATAATTTTTCTATCATCACTTCAAAGTACATTTAGTACGTTTCAGATGAGTTGATCGCTCGACCATGGATACCGGAAATGTACGTGTATAACGGTTAGCAGCGAACCGTTAAGTTTGTAACAAAGTTTGTTTGATTTGACGGAGAAAGAGGTGTGTTCGGATGTAAATATTTACATCTTTGCCTCCCCAACACGTGTTAAAGGGCAATCCCTACGAATTTACTCACTAATTGCGAATCCAGACCACTTAACATGTCCGATGCACGTGCTTTACGAGTTAATAGCCTGCTAAAGCGTCAATAACTCGTTAAGATATGACGCGATAGATATATAGTTCAGCATGTAAGATGCATACTTTAACAAAAAGTACGGCATATAAGACGCATATTTCAACAAACAGTTAGGCATATAAGACAGGTACTTCAACAAACAGTTCGGCATATAAAACGTGTACTTCAACAAACAGTTCGGCATATAGGACGTGTACTTCAACAAACAGTTAGGCATATAAGACAGGTACTTCAACAAACAGTAAGGCATATAAGACGTGTACTTCAACAATTAGTTCGATATATAAGACGGGTACTTCAACAAACAGTTCGGCATATAAGACTTTGGCATGATAAGGCAATAAATGGATCCGTGAGCGCAGCTTTCACGTGACCTTTAATCACATGACTACTGAGCACGTTATATACAGTACACATTTTGATATATGAACTCATGTAATATGACGAATTGTGGCGTCAGAGTATATCCATAGAATGAAATTAATAAATCGTTTACTGCATTAATTATGAAAAGTTTATCTTGAAAACAAAACATTGAACATGTCTATGAATGTGCTGTATTAAGTGTATGACCTTAGAGACAATGGTTAATCGCGAACACGACAGTGTTAAGATGGATGATGTACGCTTTCGCTTTTCCACCAAGACGATCGGTTTTCTTTTCCTTGACCGAAAATGAATTTTGGAATATGGTCACATGACCGATCACGTGGCGTTTCCCCCAATATCCCTCTTTCCTCCTATAGGAAGGTATCCTTGTGCGTTATAATCTGGACTAGCTAGTGTGATAACTTAAGATGACAGCTTGTCTTCCAATTGTAGTAAAATGAATTAAGTGTATTTTTCATAATGTATGATCATGTATTTAGCACAATGGTTTATTACGCGTATGTCACAACAATGGTTTATCAAGTGTATGTCACAACAATGGTTTATCACATGTATGTCACAATAATGGTCTATCACGTGTATGCCATAACAATGGTTTATAACGTATATGCCACAATAATGGTTTATCACGTGTATGTCACAACAATGGTTTATCTCATGTATGTCACAACAATGGTTTATCTGGTGTATGTCACAACAATGGTTTATCACGTGTATGTCACAACAATGGTTTATCACATGTATGTCACAACAATGGTTTATCACATATATGTCACAGGAATGGTTTATCTGGTGTATGTCACAACAATGGTTTATCACGTGTATGTCACAACAATGGTTTATCACATGTATGTCACAACAATGGTTTATCTGGTGTATGTCACAACAATGGCTTATCACGTGTATGTCACAACAATGGTTTATCACGTGTAAGTCACAACAATGGTTTATCTGGTGTATGTCACAACAATGATTTATCACTTGTATGTCACAACAATGGTTTATCACATGTATGTCACAACAATGGTTTATCACGTGTATGTCACAGCAATGGTTTATCACGTGTATGCCACAGCAATGATTTATCTGGTGTATGTAACAACAATGATTTATCACATGTATGTCACACCAATGGTTAATCACGTGTATGTCACAGCAATGGTTTATCACGTGTATGTCACAACAACTGGTTATCACGTGTATGGCACAACAATGGTTTATCACATGTATGTCACAACTATGGTTTATCACGTGTAGGTCACAACAATGGTTTATCACGTGTAGGTCACAACAATGGCTTATCTGGTGTATGTCACAACAATGGTTTATCACGTGTAGGTCACAACAATGGTTTATCACGTGTAGGTCACAACAATGGCTTATCTGGTGTATGTCACAACAATGGTTTATCACATGTATGTCACAACAATGGTTTATCACGTGTATATCACAACAATGGTTTATCACATGTATGTCACAGCAATTGTTTATCACGTGTATGTCACAGCAATGGTTTATCACATGTATGTCACAGCAATGGTTTATCTGGTGTATGTCACAACAATGGTTTATCACGTGTATGCCACAACAATGGTTTATCACGTATATGTCACAACAATGGTTTATCACGTATATGTCACAACAATAGTTTATCACGTGCATGTCACAACAATGGTTTATCACGTATATATCACAACAATAGTTTATCACGTGCATGTCACAACAATAGTTATCACATGTATGTCACAGCAATGGTTTATCACGTGTATGTCACAACAACTGTTTATCACGTGTATGGCACAACAATGGTTTATCATATGTATGTCACAACAATGGTTTATCACGTGTAGGTCACAACAATGGTTTATCACGTGTATGTCACAACAATGGTTTATCTGGTGTATGTCACAACAATGGTTTATCACATGTATGTCACAACAATAGTTTATCACGTGTATATCACAACAATGGTTTATCACATGTATGTCACAACAGTGGTTTATCACGTGTATGTCACGGCAATGGTTTATCTGGTGTATGTCACAACAATGGTTTATCTGGTGTATGTCACAGCAATGATTTCTCACTTATATGTCACAACAATGGTTTATCACGTGTATGCCACAACAATGGTTTATCACATGTATGTCACAACAATAGTTTATCACGTGTATATCACAACAATGGTTTATCACATGTATGTAACAACAATGGTTTATCACGTGTATGTCACAACAATGGTTTATCACGTGTAGGTCACAACAATGGTTTATCTGGTGTATGTCACAACAAGGATTTATCACTTGTATGTCACAACAATGGTTTATCACGTGTATTCCACAACAATGGTTTATCACGTATATGTCACAACAATGGTTTATCACGTATATGTCACAACAATAGTTTATCACGTGCATGTCACAACAATGGTTTATCACGTGCATGTCACAACAATAGTTTATCACGTGTATGTAACAACAATGGTTTATCACGTGTATGTCACAACAATGGTTTATCACGTGTAGGTCACAACAATGGTTTATCTGGTGTATGTCACAACAATGATTTATCACTTGTATGTCACAACAATGGTTTATCACGTGTATGCCACAACAATGGTTTATCACGTATATGTCACAACAATAGTTTATCACGTATATGTCACAACAATAGTTTATCACGTATATGTCACAACAATGGTTTATCACGTGTATGTCACAACAATGGTTTATCACGTGTATGTAACAACAATGGTTTAACTGGTGTATGTCACAGCAATGGTTTATCACGTGTATGTCACAACAATGGTTAATCACGTGTATGTAACAACAATGGTTTATCTGGTGTATGTCACAGCAATGGTTTATCACGTGTATGTAACATCAATGGTTTATCACGTGTATGTAACAACAATGGTTTATCACGTGTATGTCACAACAATGATTTATCACTTGTATGTCACAACAATGGTTTATCACGTGTATGCCACAGCAATGGTTTATCACGTGTATGTCACAACAACTGGTTATCACGTGTATGGCACAACAATGGTTTATCATATGTATGTCACAACAATGGTTTATCACGTGTAGGTCACAACAATGGTTTATCACGTGTATGTCACAACAATGGTTTATCTGGTGTATGTCACAACAATGGTTTATCACATGTATGTCACAACAATAGTTTATCACGTGTATCTCACAGTAATGGTTTATCACGTGTATGTCACAACAATGGTTTATCACATGTATGTCACAGCAATGATTTATCACGTGTATGTCACAGAAATGGTTTATCTGGTGTATGTCACAACAATGGTTTATCTGGTGTATGTCACAACAATGGTTTATCACATGTATGTCACAACAATAGTTTATCACGTGTATATCACAACAATGGTTCATCACATGTATGTCACAACAGTGCTTTATCACGTGTATGTCATAACAATGGTTTATCACGTGTATGTCACAACAATGGTTTATCACGTGTATGTAACAACAATGGTTTATCTGGTGTATGTCACAGCAATGGTTTATCACGTGTATGTCAAAACAATGGTTTATCACGTGTATGTAACAACAATGGTTTATCTGGTGTATGTCACAACAATGGTTAATCACATGTATGTAACAACAATGGTTTATCACATGTATGTCACAACAATGGTTTATCACGTGTATGTCACAACAATGGGTTTTCTGGTGTATGTCACAACAATGATTTATCACGTGTATGTCACAACAATGGTTTATCTGGTGTATGTCATAGCAATGGTTTATCACGTGTATATAACAACAATGGTTTATCACGTGTATATCACAACAATGGTTTATCTGGTGTATGTCACAACAATGGTTTATCACATGTATGTCACAACAATAGTTTATCACGTGTATATCACAACAATGGTTTATCACATGTATGTCACAACAATGGTTTATCACGTGTATGTCATAGCAATGGTTTATCTGGTGTATGTCACAACAATAGTTTATCAAGTTTATATCACAACAATAGTTTATCACGTGTATCTCACAGTAATGGTTTATCACGTGTATGTCACAACAATGGTTTATCACATGTATGTCACAACAATGGTTTATCACGTGTATGTCACAGGAATGGTTTATCTGGTGTATGTCACAACAATGGTATATCTGGTGTATATCACAACAATGGTTTATCACATGTATGTCACAACAATAGTTTATCACGTGTATATCACAACAATGGTTTATCTGGTGTATGTCAAAACAATGGTTTATCACGTGTATGTCATAGCAATGGTTTATCACGTGTATGTCACAACAATGGTATATCTGGTGTATGTCACAACAATGGTTTATCACGTGTATGTAACATCAATGGTTTATCTGGTGTATGTCACAGCAATGGTTTATCACGTGTATTTCACAACAATGGTTTATCACGTGTATGTAACAACAATGGTTTATCTGGTGTATGTCACAGCAATGGTTTATCACGTGTATGTCAAAACAATGGTTTATCATGTGTATGTAACAACAATGGTTTATCACATGTATGTCACAACAATGGTTTATCACGTGTATGTCACAACAATGGGTTTTCTGGTGTATGTCACAACAATGATTTATCACGTGTATATAACAACAATGGTTTATCATGTGTATATCACAACAATGGTTTATCTGGTGTATGTCACAGCAATGGTTTATTACGTGTATTTCACAACAATGGTTTATCACGTGTATGTAACAACAATGGTTTATCTGGTGTATGTCACAGCAATGGTTTATCACGTGTATGTCAAAACAATGGTTTATCACGTGTATGTAACAACAATGGTTTATCTGGTGTATGTCACAACAATGGTTTATCACATGTATGTAACAACAATGGTATATCACGTGTATGTCACAACAACTGGTTTATCACGTGTATGTCACAACAACTGGTTATCACGTGTATGGCACAACAATGGTTTATCATATGTATGTCACAACAATGGTTTATCACGTGTAGGTCACAGCAATGGTTTATCACGTGTATATCACAACAATGCTTTATCACATGTATGTCACAACAGTGGTTTATCACGTGTATGTCACAGAAATGGTTTATCTGGTGTATGTCACAACAATGGTTTGTCAAGTTTATATCACAACAATAGTTTATCACGTGTATCTCACAGTAATGGTTTATCACGTGTATGTCACAACAATGGTTTATCACATGTATGTCACAGCAATGGTTTATCACGTGTATGTCACAGCAATGGTTTATCTGGTGTATGTAACAACAATGGTTTATCTGGTGTATGTCACAGCAATCGTTTATCACGTGTATGTCACAACAATAGTTTATCACGTATATGTCACAACAATAGTTTATCACGTGCATGTCACAACAATGGTTTATCACGTGCATGTCACAACAATAGTTTATCACGTGTATGTCACAGCAATGGTTTATCACGTGTATGTCACAACAACTGGTTATCACGTGTATGGCACAACAATAGTTTATCACGTGTATGTCACAGCAATGGTTTATCTGGTGTATGTCACAACAATGGTTTATCAAGCTGATATCACAACAATAGTTTATCACGTGTATCTCACAGTAATGGTTTATCACGTGTATGTCACAACAATGATTTATCACGTGTATGTCACAGAAATGGTTTATCTGGTGTATGTCACAACAATGGTTTATCACGTGTATGTAACAACAATGGTTTATCTGGTGTATGTCAAAGCAATGGTTTATCACGTGTATGTCACAACAATGGTTAATCACGTGTATGTAACAACAATGGTTTATCTGGTGAATGTCACAGCAATGGTTTATCACGTGTATGTAACATCAAGGGTTTATCACGTGTATGTAACAACAATGGTTTATCACGTGTTTGTCACAACAATGGTTTATCACGTGTATGTCACAACAACTGGTTATCACGTGTATGGCACAACAATGGTTTATCATATGTATGTCACAACAATGGTTTATCACGTGTAGGTCACAACAATGGTTTATCACATGTATGTCACAGCAATGGTTTATCACGTGTATGTCACAGCAATGGTTTATCTGGTGTATGTAACAACAATGGTTTATCTGGTGTATGTCACAGCAATCGTTTATCACGTGTATGTCACAACAATGGTTTATCACGTGTATGTAACAACAATGGTTTATCACGTGTATGTCACAACAATGGTTTATCACGTGTAGGTCACAACAATGGTTTATCTGGTGTATGTCACAGCAATGATTTCTCACTTGTATGTCACAACAATGGTTTATCACATGTATGCCACAACAATGGTTTATCACGTATATGTCATAACGATGGTTTATCACGTATATGTCACAACAGTAGTTTATCACGTGCATGTCACAACAATAGTTTATCACGTGTATGTCACAGCAATGGTATATCACGTGTATGTCACAACAACTGGTTATCACGTGTATGGCCCAACAATGGTTTATCATATGTATGTCACAACAATGGTTTATCACATGTATGTCACAACAATGGTTTATCTGGTGTATGTCACAACAATGGTTTATCACATGTATGTCACAACAATAGTTTATCACGTGTATATCACAACAATGCTTTATCACATGTATGTCACAACAGTGGTTTATCACTTGTATGTCACAGAAATGGTTTATCTGGTGTATGTCACAACAATGGTTTATCAAGTTTATATCACAACAATAGTTTATCACGTGTATCTCACAGTAATGGTTTATCACGTGTATGTCACAACAATGATTTATCACGTGTATGTCACAGAAATGGTTTATCTGGTGTATGTCACAACCAAGGTATATCTGGTGTATGTCACAACAATGGTTTATCACATGTATGTCACAACAATAGTTTATCACGTGTATATCACAACAATGGTTCATCACATGTATGTCACAACAGTGGTTTATCACGTGTATGTCATAGCAATGGTTTATCACGTGTATGTCACAACAATGGTTTATCTGGTGTATGTCACAACAATCGTTTATCACGTGTATGTCACAACAATGGTTTATCACGTGTATGTAACAACAATGGTTTAACTGGTGTATGTCACAGCAATGGTTTATCACGTGTAGGTCACAACAATGGTTTATCTGGTGTATGTCACAGCAATGATTTCTCACTTGTATGTCACAACAATGGTTTATCACATGTATGCCACAACAATGGTTTATCACGTATATGTCATAACGATGGTTTATCACGTATATGTCACAACAGTAGTTTATCACGTGCATGTCACAACAATAGTTTATCACGTGTATGCCACAGCAATGGTATATCACGTGTATGTCACAACAACTGGTTATCACGTGTATGGCCCAACAATGGTTTATCATATGTATGTCACAACAATGGTTTATCACATGTATGTCACAACAATGGTTTATCTGGTGTATGTCACAACAATGGTTTATCACATGTATGTCACAACAATAGTTTATCACGTGTATATTACAACAATGCTTTATCACATGTATGTCACAACAGTGGTTTATCACGTGTATGTCACAGAAATGGTTTATCTGGTGTATGTCACAACAATGGTTTATCAAGTTTATATCACAACAATAGTTTATCACGTGTATCTCACAGTAATGGTTTATCACGTGTATGTCACAACAATGATTTATCACGTGTATGTCACAGAAATGGTTTATCTGGTGTATGTCACAACAATGGTATATCTGGTGTATGTCACAACAATGGTTTATCACATGTATGTCACAACAGTGGTTTATCACGTGTATGTCATAGCAATGGTTTATCACGTGTATGTCACAACAATGGTTTATCTGGTGTATGTCACAACAATCGTTTATCACGTGTATGTCACAACAATGGTTTATCACGTGTATGTAACAACAATGGTTTAACTGGTGTATGTCACAGCAATGGTTTATCACGTGTATGTCACAACAATGGTTAATCACGTGTATGTAACAACAATGGTTTATCTGGTGTATGTCACAGCAATGGTTTATCACGTGTATGTAACATCAATGGTTTATCACGTGTATGTAACAACAATGGTTTATCACGTGTATGTCACAACAATGATTTATCACTTGTATGTCACAACAATGGTTTATCACGTGTATGCCACAGCAATGGTTTATCACGTGTATGTCACAACAACTGGTTATCACGTGTATGGCACAACAATGGTTTATCATATGTATGTCACAACAATGGTTTATCACGTGTAGGTCACAACAATGGTTTATCACGTGTATGTCACAACAATGGTTTATCTGGTGTATGTCACAACAATGGTTTATCACATGTATGTCACAACAATAGTTTATCACGTGTATCTCACAGTAATGGTTTATCACGTGTATGTCACAACAATGGTTTATCACATGTATGTCACAGCAATGATTTATCACGTGTATGTCACAGAAATGGTTTATCTGGTGTATGTCACAACAATGGTTTATCTGGTGTATGTCACAACAATGGTTTATCACATGTATGTCACAACAATAGTTTATCACGTGTATATCACAACAATGGTTCATCACATGTATGTCACAACAGTGCTTTATCACGTGTATGTCATAACAATGGTTTATCACGTGTATGTCACAACAATGGTTTATCACGTGTATGTAACAACAATGGTTTATCTGGTGTATGTCACAGCAATGGTTTATCACGTGTATGTCAAAACAATGGTTTATCACGTGTATGTAACAACAATGGTTTATCTGGTGTATGTCACAACAATGGTTAATCACATGTATGTAACAACAATGGTTTATCACATGTATGTCACAACAATGGTTTATCACGTGTATGTCACAACAATGGGTTTTCTGGTGTATGTCACAACAATGATTTATCACGTGTATGTCACAACAATGGTTTATCTGGTGTATGTCATAGCAATGGTTTATCACGTGTATATAACAACAATGGTTTATCACGTGTATATCACAACAATGGTTTATCTGGTGTATGTCACAACAATGGTTTATCACATGTATGTCACAACAATAGTTTATCACGTGTATATCACAACAATGGTTTATCACATGTATGTCACAACAATGGTTTATCACATGTATGTCACAACAATGGTTTATCACGTGTATGTCACAGGAATGGTTTATCTGGTGTATGTCACAACAATGGTTTATCTGGTGTATGTCACAACAATGGTTTATCACATGTATGTCACAACAATAGTTTATCACGTGTATATCACAACAATGGTTTATCTGGTGTATGTCAAAACAATGGTTTATCACGTGTATGTCATAGCAATGGTTTATCACTTGTATGTCACAACAATGGTATATCTGGTGTATGTCACAACAATGGTTTATCACGTGTATGTAACATCAATGGTTTATCTGGTGTATGTCACAGCAATGGTTTATCACGTGTATTTCACAACAATGGTTTATCACGTGTATGTAACAACAATGGTTTATCTGGTGTATGTCACAGCAATGGTTTATCACGTGTATGTCAAAACAATGGTTTATCATGTGTATGTAACAACAATGGTTTATCACATGTATGTCACAACAATGGTTTATCACGTGTATGTCACAACAATGGGTTTTCTGGTGTATGTCACAACAATGATTTATCACGTGTATATAACAACAATGGTTTATCATGTGTATATCACAACAATGGTTTATCTGGTGTATGTCACAGCAATGGTTTATTACGTGTATTTCACAACAATGGTTTATCACGTGTATGTAACAACAATGGTTTATCTGGTGTATGTCACAGCAATGGTTTATCACGTGTATGTCAAAACAATGGTTTATCACGTGTATGTAACAACAATGGTTTATCTGGTGTATGTCACAACAATGGTTTATCACATGTATGTAACAATAATGGTTTATCACATGTATGTCACAACAATGGTTTATCACGTGTGTGTCACAACAATGGTTTATCTGGTGTATGTCACAGCAATGGTTTATCACGTGTATGTCACAACAAAGGTTTATCATGTGTAAGTCACAACAATGCTTTATCACTTGTATGTCTCAACAATGGGTTATCTGGTGTATGTCACAACAAAAGTTTAGCACGTGCATGTCACAACAATGGTTTATCTGGTGTATTACAACAATGGTTTATCTGGTGTAGGTCATAACAATGGTTATCGCGTGTATCTGATTTTTCACCGTTTCCGTTTTTATTTTGTTTTTGATAAGATTTCGTTGGATGTTTTTTAGCTTTGTCGTTATCTAGTTGAATAGGTAATTCTGCGTTGGAAATATGTTACCATTAATAAGCAAAACCTAACAAAATTCCCATTGTAAACGTCATAGAAACATTCCTCTTCATTTTCTGTGGCCTGTTCTGATGTTCAGGCCTCTTGATGTAGCTTTTTATAGTTGAATGTAACGTTAATGCATGAGGTATAAAATCACCAGTATAATATGCCATTAAACGATTTCAAGTGGTCCTTCATGTTTAATTAAATCGAAACAAAATTGTATGAATATCTCAAATTCTTCCAATTCTTCATTGGCGTAAGATAACTGCATTTGGCTGCGATAGGTAAATAGGTTGGTTAGTTGTTGTTTAGTTAGTTGATTGGTTGGTTTTTGCTGGTTGGTTTGGTAATTTGGTTGGTTGTTGGTTGGTTGTTGGTTGGTGAGTTAGTCACAGATTTCCATCTCCATGACTCTTCCTAATATTAGGCGTTGTCTCATTGACGAAAGGCAGCAATCTGGCGACGTGAGCTCAATTCTAACCGGATTTGATAACATACAATGGGCCTCCCGCCTGGTGTTCAGTGAGGTACATATCAGCTACTACAAAAAGCCCACGTTACTGGCTGGATCCCCTCTTCTGAAGAATTATGAAATTGAATAACATGCTGGGGAGAGGCGATGAGTGGCGGTGATACAACATGCTAGGCCATTGCATTTCGATTCACCTATCATGTGTCTGTTCTCCAGATACTGCACATTTGTATTACGTTTCCCTCCCTCCCAACTCTCGCTCTCCAGTCCGAGGAACAAAGGTAATTGATATAATTATCTATAACTGGCGTCAACATTGGTGTTAAATAAAGGTATATTTCGGTCTGATAATAAACGAAAGTCATGTTTTCCTTTCACCACAGAATATCTTCAGTGATATCTTTTCTTACAAAGGACCACTGACCTGTTTAATTAATCTTTGCATTAAACCAGAATCATTTTTCATTCTCTGATCTCCGACCAGCGGCTTTCTCTAATATACAGTAGAAAAGAGGAGAAATAGCATGATAGATGCCAACGGTATAAGTCGGTGTTTTAATACACTATCAAAATAAACCAAAACAGTACAGAGTTAATGGTTTTGTAAGGTATTGCCATGGCCTGAATATAATACCAGATGCTTGCCTCTCAGGACATTCACATGGACATTCCAGAAATATTGAGATGTCTGGTGAATGAACACTGACCATTTATGAAATTAATTTCAATTTCTATTACCTTAGGGTCTCTCTCCCCTCCCCCCTCTTTCCTCTCCTTCTTTCCTCTCTACCACAACTTTTTTACATCCCTCCTCCTAGCTTCTCTATAACTCATTTTTTTTACTCCCCTCCTCCTACCCTCTTTACCACCACATTTTCACACCCTCCCCCTATCCTCTCTACCTCCACATTTTAACATCCCCTCCCCTATCCAATCTACCTCTACATTTTAACATCCCCTCCCCCTATCTTCTATACATTCACATTTTAACATCCCTTCCTCCTATCCTCTCTACCTCCACATTTTAACATCCCCTCCTCCTATCCAATCTACCTCCACATTTTAACATCCCCTCCCCCTATCCTCTATACATTCACATTTTAACATCCCCTCCCTGTATCCTCTATACATTCACATTTTAACATCCCCTCCCCCTATCCTCTATACATTCACATTTTAACATCCCCTCCCCCTATCTTCTATACATTCACATTTTAACATCCCCTCCCCTATCCTCTATACATTCACATTTTTACACCCCCTCCCCCTATCCTCTCTTCCTCCACATGTTTACACCCCTCCTCCTATCCTCTCTACCTCCACATTTTTACACCCCCTCCTCCTATCCTCTCTACCACCTCATTTTCACACCCTTCCTCCTATTCTCTCTACCTCCACATTTTTACACCCCTCCTCCTATCCTCTCTACCTCCACATTTTTACACCCCCTCCTCCTATCCTCTCTTCCTACAATTTTTTATACCTTTCCTCTTACCCTCTTTACCTCCACATTCTTAAACCACGTCCTCCTATCCTCTCTACTTCCACTTTTTACACTCCCTCCCCCTTTCCTCTCTTCCTCCGCTTTTTACACCCCCTCCTCCTATCCGAGGAGTTACTAAAGTGTCAACGGACAGGAATATGCCAATTGAGCCACTACTACTTCAACACCTGACAAATTACAATACACAGTAACCCGAACATCAATCTACCAAATGACTATGAGTAGGGCCAACGCTTACCAATTCACCGGAAGTTCAATATAATCCTACACCTACCTGTACATCAGGAACCGCACACTTACTTACTAATAGTTTATCCTAGTCTTCCATCTACATGTACACCAGAGTCACACAATCGCCTACTAGTACACAGGAAGTTCCGGCCAATCTTACATTGAAAAGGCACGCCAGAAGTCGAACTCTTGTCTACCCGTACACCGGAAGTTCAACAGAATTTTACACCTAACTGTACTCAAGGAGTCACATCTTTGCTTACCAGTACACTGGAAGTCAAACAATATCTTACGCCGACTTTACCTGTACACCAGGAATCACTTTCTTTGGTACACTTGCCTACCTCTACACCGGAAGTGAGTGACAATTTCATGACAGTGATTGCGTTTCCTGGAATACTCAATCTACTCGAGGATCATGGTTTAGGTAGGGCTGAATAATTGGATTATTGACTTTTCACATGAAAAGTGATAACCTTCAAAGTGGAACTCGATAGGTTCAATTCCTGAATTTGTGATATGTGCAAATATATCATCAAACTACGTCACGAGTTTCTGTGTTGATATCTACACACGAACTTATGACGTTACCTATCAACAAACAGAGTAAATCTATCCAGAACGATCTCGATAGTATCAAGTTTTCAATAACAGATTTCAAATAAAATATTTCATACCCACATTAATGGTGTGTGCGACTCAGTGACAGAACGCTTTAATCTCTATTTTCTCGAAAACCTTTATTTTCAAAAATAATCTTTCAAACTTTGTTTACACGGAAAAGGTTCAAGGGTTCAAGGGCAGCACACTTAAAGAGCACGCCTCGTTAATTTCAATCCGTTTAAGAGTTTTGGAAGTCCGTATATTTTAAGCACCGGCAAGGTTATTTTCATGTCTTTATTATTTAAATGTCAACAGGTTAACTTGGATAAATCAAAGGCAGTCCTTGACCTCTTGCGATAGTGTGCCAGCATAGAACATTAATCTCTTTAAAAGGGATATTCACGCGCACAAGCGAGCGTGTCAGCACGCATTTTGGTTAACACGTGAATTCAGTCAAATAACAAGTAAAAAACATCTGGAAACTTCAGCGATATTCTGTAAAAGGGACATCAAATGTTAAATCTTTGAATAAAATATCACATCTTCGAAGTTGTATGGCACACATCAGTATGTTTTGTTTACAAGTTTTCAATTTAAAAATCAAAATTAGCTTAGATATCTAATTTGATACGGTTAATTCCGAAAAATCCGGGATTTTGTTGTATGTTAATGTATAAATGCCCGATCTACTGTGCAAGAGTTTAATTTTTTGTGGTTCTTGCTAGTCTAGAAAAAACATTGAAAATTGATTTTAACAGAATACAAATCACAACAAGTTACATTCAAGAATTAGATAATTGTTTTTGACAATTTATTATGAATGCTGCTGTATTTTCCATTTAAAAAAGTAGACGAAAATACCTTGACATTTTGAAGATTTAAGACGGTTTTTGAAATCAACCAGACACAATTGAAAAAACCCACATATTAACAAGGAACTCTTGAATTTCGTAGATGGATCACAGAAAATTTGAGAATTATTTCAATTGTTTTTAAGGTAAAGGTAAAAACTTAAAAAACGAGTCAAATTGTGTTGCGTGTTAAAGTTTGCCACATATGACAATGTAATTATTTGTTTGTTGAAAACACACGACTTCTGCTATATTTGATGACGTCATAATCCTTTCCGGATTACAAACAGCATATTCGTGATGTTTATTTGTATATTAGAAATATTCTACCTGACTTATAACTATATCGTATCTTACTCAAACTTGTTATGATGAGGGTTGGTACTGTAAACACATCCCTGTGTCTTTGACCGAATCTCGCGATAATGCTACGTAGGACGACTGTTAATGGATCCGAGATTGAAGCTGTCTGATACTAGCCATGGTGGTTTTCTCCTTCGTCTTTGGTTCACGATTTGACGGGTAAACAGTGAGTTGTATAAATAAATAAGTAGACATACTAATCTGTGTGCCCAGAGCGCGTGCTTTTTGTTCCGACTGTGGGTAGATAACAACCGAAGAGAGATTTCACTTCCACAGTTCTTTGTGTGATAAACGAGGGCAATGGCACCTAGTCATGTTTCTGTATCATACATAGTGCAGTGTTGTTTAACATGCCAAAATGCCGAACATTATTATCAATCAGGCATTCGTCAGCGTCACAAGGTTGTTCCTAAATATCTTTTACATGTTTCGCTTCTTTTGTTTTTCATTTAAGACCAAATACTTATTTTCGCACAAAGCCAAGTAATTAGATATTGATTTTTTTTCTAAAAACAGAATCGCTTAACTTATTTAACTATACAAAACAGAAATTAAAATTGCCCGCCGATATTCTTTTTCCTTATAATACTAGTTACATGTAACAAAAACTTAAAAACAATACAAACCACGGGCGTGGAATATATTCTAAGTCTATGAATAAAGTAACATTCTTCTAGTGCCAAGTCTCTCTGAAAAAAAGGACAGTTGTCACCGTCACAAAAATGTGTGCAATACCAAAACTAATGAAGAGAAATTAGAAAAAAATACAGAGGAGGCGGTTATATCACAGTAACAATCAAAAGGGTATCAGACCAGACCTACAGACTAATGAACTTTCGTGTTAAAGAACATATGGAAAATAATGACATCAGATGCACTGTACCGATGCTATTATCGTTGTTTTATCCTAACAGTCTTAAACGTGAACTTGATTAATTTTACATGTACTAATTTCTTCAGTTCCAGACCTTCGGAGTAACGAGCTTTCGGTATAACGAACATCCGGATTAGCGAACTTTCGGATAAACAACCAAAGATACATTTTTCCCCGAACCATGGTCCATGTAGCACCAAAAGTGATTTTAAACGTGTACTTAATTGTGTTGTACGAAATTGTTGGGCGGGGCATATTCGAGCCAAACCCCTCGTGGTTGTTATTTATATTTCCTTTAACTATGCGATTACAGATGGTCGGTAAATGGTTTAACGCTTCTAAGGTACATGTAACTCGGCCGTGTACTTAACACGTGCATATTTACTACAGTATCGTAAACGTTTATTACGAGCCCCCTATGTAACTCGATATAAAACGCTAATCTCTTGTCCCGGTATCTCACTCTGTGCATGATGATTCTACCTAAAATCAATGTTTGTTTTGCAAATTTCAAAGCTCCATAATGGTTATTTGAGTACTCATGTCGGCCTAATAAGCTTTTAATGCCACGCTGGGTTGTGTAAAGCATGTTAATTATCATGCATGCTTCGTTCGATTGTGTATTGTTTGGTGTTAAGAGCAAGAACAAGGGTGTACATTTCATGCCCAGTATGTAAAGCAGTATCTCAACCTTCCCGACCCTCCTCCCCTTCCCACCTTAACAACAAATAAATGACATCCTATTCCAAGAATGCCAAATCATTTGAAAATCTTCCTGACAACAATTTTATCATTAGGAATATCACTTAACAGTGAAGATAATTAAGAGCCGGTTATCTGTGAGAGCGTCTGCAAAACGATCCGTGTTGCAAGCCTCAATAAACTAGTAATGGTAGACTACCAGGGCTGCGAGTAGGATGTCCCATTTTGTGTTAAAACGCGGACCTAGAATTACGCGGAATTACAGTGTTTTTTCCTCTCTCTAGCTTCCAACATAAACTTTGTAACATCAAGTATCCCGGTCCTCACTGCTCAGCCGAATATATTAAGCTCTGGCTGTTTCAGTAGTGCACCATTAGGCAGCATACAGGTTACAAAATGGAGGAACGCGACGATGTTCGTGCGTTGGTGAAATGACCATTGAACGGACTCCGAGTGACCAAGTGTTATTAGTCGTGGCAGTTGGGAGTAGGCTTTGTGACCTAACCATATGGACATGATCTGATCCCGAGCCAAGAGCGTCGAGAAACACCAAATTACTCAACCCCACTGGCATATTGGTAGGTATCATGGTGTGTGACGTCACACACCAGAAGTTCTGCCCTCGCGCTTTTTGCGCGTGCGAAGCATTGATAGGACCATGTTTCACCCCGCGCATTCCAGTCTGGTAGAGGACTGGTAAGCGATATGGTAACTAGTGGTAAAGGTGTGTCTGTAAAAGTCACAGTGGAATATTTACACCCAAGTAGTTTTCAATATATGTGTCATAAGTTTATAACTTTAAGGCCAATATAGTGTCCGTGAGTGTTCCTTCATTTTGGGCAGTGTATCATTCATGTCATCGTGGATATCATTACAAACGGCGTGGCGGACATGGGGCCCCTTAACACTGAACAGGTCTGCTACTACAAGCTAAAGTAAGTATAGAAAGGATGCTGTTCTATATCTGTCCGGACGTCCGAGATCTCGTTATACACCATACTTTCTATATCTATAATTATCCGTTTCTCCCCGTGTTTCTTTCCGTAGTTACGCGGTTGATACATAGTGAAACTCATCTACTGCTTCATAATGTCTGTCCCTCAAAACATTTTTACAACAGTTTCGATTTTTTGTGGGTAATAACCTAACTACATGTATTGCATGTATTTATCCATGCTTTTTATCTTTTTCTTTCTTTTTAATTATGAGCTACACAAAATAGGATATGGATTTTAACTCGACAAACATTTTACCTCTTAGAGTGAAATTCGTGTCAAATATCTCCTTACGTGGACGAGTTCTTTTTAACTGTCTTAGCAATAAGGAATCAGACAGGCATACTGTATGAAAGCTGTTATTTACAAATCATGTCTTACAGATTCTTTAGTACCACTTCTTTATAAAAAGTATAAGAGCTCAAACATGTACGTTTCATTCTAACAACAAACACAACTTTCCTGGAATAATCTTTAGTCTCTCAGCATTTGCTGTTAACACAAAAGCATTCGACGGATGTCCGTGTTCAGTTGTCCAATCCTGGGATAAGTCGGTCATATTTGCTGTCCATTCGTCTGATACATGTCTGCATAATTTGTAAAAACCTCCAAAATGTCCTAGATATTTTTTCGTGTGGTCTGTTATGTGTAATTGGAATATTTGCTCATTCCTTCGGTATTTCCCTAACATTTCTGTCCGTAATACCCGGTGCATCTGTCCATTTACCTGATATGCCTCTGCATAAATCTTATTCCGAAACTGATATGTGAATCAAATTGAAGTCCATGCCTCCAGAAATATTATATCGACAAAAACTGATTGTGTACATGTTGGCCCACATAAACAGTCTGTAGTTTTAGTTCGTCATTGTTGAACTATCTCGAAAATCGGTTAATAAGAGATGTGTTAACTTTTTCCGGGGTATTCTGTTTATCTGATGAAACTTCCAAACGTTTTCTACTTGTAATATCCGTCCTTATGCCGTGAATTGCATTAGTCTGATAATATGATTATTTACTGCAAACAGTTCAATCTAGTATAAAAATTCAAAACTGAACTGTGCAAAATATGTCTATTAATATATGAAAGATAATTTAAAAAGGATAAAATCTTTGACGAGACTATTTACATATTCTTTCTCCTGTGAAAATTTGTGCGGTCAGATTGGTAGAAAGTTATTTTATCCTGAGTGCTTGCTCGTCAGTTTTACACCTAATTTAATGCATGTAATGCGGACAGATGAACAACTGACACTTTGATGAGCTACAGGGACGTGCATTCTGGTACACATGCTGTAGCCGCTGGTCCGTGAGTCCGGAGTTATTTACGTAGATAATGAACTGCAATGTTCTTAATTACTGAACATCGACTAATTAATCATTGTCCGGTTTATGTGGCAAGAACTGCCTGGGTTCACGCATTGATATACATCTAGCTCATTACACGCACTTAGTTTAGGCGAGTCGATGAGTTATGTAAATGCAGCCCAACCGTTGAGCTCAATGCTCATATCAGGATGTTACATTGCCGGGAGTCCTTTCCAGTGGAGGCGACGAGATTATCGTGCTCGTTGGTCAGTTAGGCAGGTTGATGACATGTATCCAACTCATTTCTCAACGTCGGTGGCGAGACTTTCAAGCTCACTGCTCATTGGTGACAATAAGACTGTCAAGCTCATTTCTCATTTAAAGTTGTAGAGCGGACGTACTGACTGCTCTGCTGGCTGCGACTGGATTGTAGACAAAACATGCCTCCAACAAATGTTGACATTATAATCAATATTCACGCCAAGTTTTAGTTTAATCTGACCAACGGATTTTGTGTCATTGCCTGTTATATCTTAGTCAATTAAAGGCTCTAACGGCCATATTTGATGTATGCTATGCATCTATGCTCATGCACAGTTTCGCTGGAATAGGACCTTCGATTTTCGAGACGGACGAATAAAGATAATAATTAATGAAGTGTTTATATAATATTTATAATTTCTATGTTAATGATATACCAAATATACGATAAATTTCTGAGTACAGCATGATTACATTAGATGCTCTGACCACACGGGGGCGCTGTACAAGGTTTACTTGCCGACTTATACGTTATTGAATCCCAATTCAAGACAACTGGTCGGACATAAGCCACCATTTTGTTTGAATCACTATTGAAAACGCCTATCAGTTATCGACTACTTATTCCTTACGTAACGAGAGTCGATAACTTCATGGTGCTGTAGCTATATTATTTTTAACAAGGACCGTTGAAAACACCAGAAAATTATCGACTACTTTTTCCCTTAAGCAACATGTATGTACCCGCGTTATTTATGGGTTAACTGCTCATGTACTGTGGAGCAAACAGTCGATAAAACCACGGTGCCGTAACTGTATAGTGAACCATCTTGTCAACATTGTAATCTAACTGATAAACCAAACACAATCTGTTACTGCGATGATAAAATAAATCTTATTCGTCTGAATGTAGTTTCCAACCGACGGAATTTGTGTTTAGCAGTATGTATATTTACGGTCTTGTATCTATATCCTAATGTTATTTTGATGGATCCTGCTGGCGGTTTTTATTCAATTAAAACGCTGATTTCATGCATTTATCATCAATATATAAATATTTTTACCGGTTTGCCTGAAAGAAGAATAAATATAGTCTTTATAGTCTGGTTTGCATTGATGTAAGCGCGCGAAGGGTCTTACTGTGGGAGGAAACCAAAGTACCCGGCGGAAACCCACGTGGTCGGGCAGGTGACCTGTTACCTTTTTCACGTCCGTTCCGGGAATTGAACCCCGTACGGCTAGGTGAAAGGCGAGTGCGTTACCACTGCGACACCCAAAAGAAGAAGAAGAAGAAGAGAAGAAGAAGAATGATGATCATGAGGGTAAAAGCAACACGTTTAGTTAAGGGAACTAAATATAACCCTTCTCAGAATGAATTAGCCTTGACAATCACGAGACCTTAGACCCGCAAGGTGGTCAGATAATGATTACTCGGGACAGTGAAGGATCCGAAGCAAAATCTGCTCCCTGTCTACAGTAAAAATTACATTTACAACTTTGGTCACTTGGTGTTTTTTTAACTAATCGAAGTTTCGAACTAGCGGCAGATAACCTACATCTGGTATTTGTTTTTCTATTTTTTTTTTCACAACTCAAATATTTATTGCGCCATTCTAATAACATGAGTAATTTGATGGCAATTGATATACAAACATGTAACGATTTGACAAAATGGGTAGAGTATTAGATTACTCGGAACGCAAATCCAGTCTGCTAAGTTGACTGTTTTAAAAATAGACAAGTTTTTTGTATAATTTCAGAGATATTTAAATTAATTATATCGACATTTCTCTGACATCATCATATAAAAAACATTTGTAGAAAAAAATATGTCGTTTTCAATAACGTTATTACTTTAAAGATTGTCTGAATTTTCAGGTCATGCGTACAGAGTCTAAAACGTTGTATGCGGTCTATATATGATAAGCGGGCTAGTTGTCAGCCGATGGTCTGGTCAGAGGTCGTGTAATAGCGTTAAAATATATGGGGTGTTAACACGCCATCAAAGGGAGTGCTATGAGCAGCGATCAAACGAAATAACTCATTCCTAGAGTGCGAGGTGATTTGTATAAAATTCCGCCTCGTCCTGAGGTTATGGAATACTCAAACACAACGTGAACCTCGACTATCTGTTATATTAAACAAAACACATATATTATATATTAAGTTTACTCGGTATCGGATGACATTCCGTGGTAATGGTCTAGACATAGCGCGATCTTCTTTACGACTGTTTCAAAACCAATCCCTTTTCTAAAAGTGGAAAATCTTCAAAAGTCCACAGGGCCCACATATTGTAGTCTGCCAACACGCGAAAACGCGCACGTGGGAGGCACGTTCCCAGTGTTTAGAAACCACAAATATTCTGTTCTGTATGTAGAGCGGAAAGGCACCAGTTATACGGCCGTCGAAAAACATCCCTATTTAAGGATTTCACAGGTTATATATAGAAAATCTCTTGTCATTTTAAAAAAAAACAGATAAGAGATTTGTTGATACAAAGATATTTATATGTATATAATATTTCTCGCTTGTAAATTTTACTGTTGTAAGTGCCAAGTACACGTGAATAGCGATACAGGTAGACCCGTTTTGATAACTTTTAGATGTTGTTTTCTGACAAGCGTATGTATGACAAGTTAACAGATAAACGTACATAACTTAAACCGATAAGTAAGATACAGTTACTTACAAAGTATATGATATACCGCTGGGATTTCCTTATGTTCCGTCTGTGGTTTCCCGAGTTTTTACATGAATGAAACACCGTCTCGGATTCGCAAATTCCGAGATAGTTGTTTACCTTTATATAATGATATTTCTATATAGAGCTGGATTCAGAGATTATAGTGAAAATTGATAATTCAATAGTATTGAGCTAGATTAGGAGATTATAGTGGAAATTGATATCTCTCATAGAACTGAGCTAGATTCCGAGATTTTAGTGATATTCCGCCTATTGTTGAGCTAGATTCGGAGATTATAGTGAAAATTGATATCCCAATAGTATTGAGCTAGATTCGGAGATTATAGTGAAAATTGATAACCCAATAGTATTGAGCTAGATTCGGAGATTATAGTGAAAATTGATATCCCTCATAGAACTGAGCTAGATTCCGAGATTGGCTAGATTAGGAGATTATAGTGAAAATTGATATCCCAAAAGTATTGAGCTAGATTCCGAGATTTTAGTGATAATCCTCCTATTGTTGAGCTAGATTCGGAGATTATAGTGAAAAATTGATATCCATCATAGTATTGGGCTAGGATCCCAGATTGTGAAGAACGCTGATATTCCTTGTAGTGTTGAGCTAGATTCCGAGATCGTAGGGAAAAAATATTCCACATAGTGTTGCAAATATAGAGGATAATATATGGCGATTCCAAGATTGTTATGATATCAAGTAGAAGACATGTTGAATTTAGAAACGCTCAGGTTGTTGGATGTTTGTTTAATCCGAGAAGTTTAGGTACACTGCTATTCGATACGGTGGTAGTATCAACTTTTTAAATCTCGAGTTTTTGTTTGGTATCAGGCCACGTAGTACTAGTATTGAAAATTTACTTCCCGAGATTGTTTGGTATAACGCTATTCCACACGGTACTACTGTTGAAATTTAAGATTCCGAGATTGTTTGCTATATAGATATTTCGAGACTGTCTGGACAGATATTTACTAACTTGTTGAACTCCGAGATCGTTCGGTCGAGCAGACACATTATTTATCTGGGTTGAATAATTCATGTCAAGTAATTTAGATAAAGAGAAATAGGACGACTTGAATTCCGTTAAATTGTATTTTTCAAAACATAAATCGAAACGTAACATTATCTCTGCGGAAGAGGTTAGTTCATCCACTTTGTTATCACAAAAATGTTTTAACTAAACCATGTCCCTTCTGCTTTTTGAGGACAACTGATTCTTTATTCAGAATCTGCGTAATAAACAGGCTTAACTAATAATGATATACAATTTTCGCCGATATACCATTATTCAACTGTAGTAAATACACAGGTTTTCGGGTTTCGCTCTCTCTAATTCCGACTTAACCGGTCCTTAATTGAATTAATTCCGTGTCTGTGACTTCCCCTCGTCTTGCTTGTTCCACACCCCCAATATTTACTTTGTCTTAGATAAGTTATGTAACAAAAAAGGACTCGTTACAATGACAGTTCATCTATATGATAATCGCCCTACCGGATATCATCGTCCGGGGTTCGATTCCCTGAAAGGACGAGACAAGGTATGGGGTCACTTACCACCTAGGATTTCAATGGGTACTCCGGTTACCTTCCACAGTAAGACCCCTCGCACGCTTCAATCTGGACCAATTCTTGTTTTGCAAGTGTTGTAAAATGAATAAAGTTCATGTTATCTATATTTTTGTTCTTGTCAGAATGAAAATGTCACATGATTTGGTGACTTTTTTTACAAAATATCTCTGTATATCTCTGTATATCCTTCATACATTCTAACCTCGATATATTGTCCTTGTTACGTCTGTCACTTCACTTACTACCAAACTTCCGCTATATCTTGAGGTGATTTTTCTATACTACCTGTCTTTCCATATAAATGACCAATCCTCCTTCACAGAAAAATCTTTTCTCTTGACAAATGGCAATATAACGATTTTTATTTCTTTTTCTGTGAAATGTTTTTGCCAGTGTTCAAAATATTTTAAAGTCAGATCTAAATACTTGCATGTATAGAGTCAATTGAATTCCCAATTGTATTTCTAAACATGAACACGAGGTTTTAAAGTGTAGATTTAAAATTAGAGTCCAAACTCTTATTTATAGTACATAATTGCTATCTTAACGTACTTGCTATAGAGGTTAACACCATGAGTTGTTTTTAGAATTCAATTTCTGAAGTTCTTGTGCACTAAATTTTATCTGCTGAAAGGAATGTGGGTAGGTCTTGTACTTCCGGTAAGGTCACGTGATCGAAAGGATTCTTGAGATGCTTAGACGTATATCGTTTAAAGATGCTTATCGAGAATTTTTTTTATCTCTTACCAGACTTGTTCATTTCGCACATCCCGTTTTTACAAGGTAATCCTGATATCTCTGACCAATCTGTAATATTTCATCACAAACGGTTCTATCGCATCGGTAAATCTTACAAATGGAGTTTAGGGAGAGATCCTGCTTTATAGCGATACACTATGAAAATTTTCATTTTTCTTTTTTTTTTCATAAACTTGAAGAAAAAGTTATATTTTCTAACAGAAGGCATGGAATTGATCATTGTTTTCTGCATAGCATTGTGGGGCTGATATTTATTTTCGCAATTTTATATCATCTCAGGGATAGCAAATATGAAGCATACCCCGAAAATTTCAATTTTTACATTATTTTTGCCGACTTGATCAACTTCGAAATAATAATAATGTCTGTCTATAAAACTGAATATGCCGATATTGATTTCGACGACGTGACCATGTAACGAAACATATATCAACACTGCGCAACCACTGACTGAGGTTTGTCAGAATAATACAATATAGGAGTATGGGCGTTAGATATTTTCCAATTTATCGTTTATATGCATATATACATCTTTTTTTATAAGCTTTAAATCTGAATTGTATGATTTTCAACGAAATCATTTTTGTATACCCTCATATCACAGTTTTACTGGCGTCAGACAAACTCCCGAAATTAACAAACCGAGCAGTACGGTATCAGGTAACTTTTACGATGATACAGACTAAATTTCATTATCAGTTTTACAATCATACAGGTCGATTTTGAGACAAGTAGTTGTTTATAGCGCGCATCAAAGGACGATATTCGTATGGCGCCTCAAAAATTATCAGGGCTAAAACAGAAATCACGCCGCTTTTATTTTGTTCAACTGAAAATATTTTGTAATTGAATCTTCAAACACTCGTCAAAATACAGGATTTTTTTAAATTTCAGAAACAACATGAAGAACCCCGTGCGTAATTAAACTTATTACATAATATTAAGAACCACTGTTCATGAATATATTTTCAGAGCTAAGTGCAACGATTCAGTCTGATCTCATAGTGATAAGCAGCACGCTTCACGCTGGTATTTCACTGTGTTGTGTACATGTGTACAACTATTACTTTTTTTACAATGTTAAAGTATTCCAATCAGAAATTAATTCCTTAATGTTAAGTGCCACGACAAGCGAACCTATTTTAAAATAGCAAATAACAGAATTCATACAATCTTTCCCTAGTTTTGTGTACCGAGGTAGGTATTTCTGGTTTACCTTTATGATCTGTACACTCAATTTTAATTATAGGTTGTCGTCAGGATTTGGAAGTGGTTAGAATGAGTTAGAAGGTAGGAGGACGGCGTGGGTAGGAGGAGGGAGTTGATAGGGAAATGGTTGGATAGGAGGAGGGTGTGGGTAGGAGGGGGGAGTGGTTAGGAGGAGGGAGTGGATAGGAAGAGGGAGTGGGTAGGTATGTACCAGCAATTTCATATTAATTCTTTATAAATGTTAAATTTTTGGAACATTGTAATAATTCATAATGGCTTTCTTTGTTGGATTTCAGGTGTATGGTCCTGGACTCAACAAAGATGCAAAAATACACCAAGGTGCATGTCGACGAGAGCGAACCAACTGCAGGTATGTGCATGTATGGTCTTGACTACAAGCCAAGAACATTCTCGCAGCCGCACTAACTTGCAAAGAAGACTTTAAATAACTCCCAATATTTCCGTCCCTACAAACACCTTTTAGTGAAGTTCAGTTCAGTTTTTGTAAATACTCTACGCAGTTTTAATGATTATGCAATTTCCGCGTCGTCTGTCAGCAAAGAACGATGTAAAGTAGCTATGGAACTGTTAAAATAATAAAGATAATTTAAAGTTTTCAATTTCACAAAAAAGCCTACACGTACCACTTGCGTTGTTTGTATTTAGTGACATTTACATTTTACGAACAGGCATGCGCAAGAGCATATGATCTTGTCTTGTTTTACATGGTTGTACCAATCTATCATGTCTACTTATAATGTACATAACGAAAATGCTTAAATGTTAATAGACAGATATCGAGAGGTAATGCTACATGGGATATGTACAGTATTTGCAAAAAGTTAAAAACATAAATTTGACAATTGAATCATGGAGTTAAAAAAAAAATAATTCTTTTGTTGCTGTTCGCGTTGTCAATGACGTCTAAGTTATGCACCCTATTGCTTCCGGTATGATATAGCTGTTTATTTGAACTCCTCACTGTTCCAACACTGTGTAAAGATAATTGTTTTAAATATATATATTTGAAAAATCTGTTGCTATCAAATGTAAATTTATAGAGCAAGGCAGACATAAATACACTTTGATACATGTACAGCAACAAAATCAATCATGAAATTTAATACTACAAAATCGTATGATTTTAAATGTACGTGACTGAAAAATAAGATAATCACAATATATATAATATCGTTTTATATTGAATCTCAAATGATTTTTCATTTCATATGAGATTTTTAGAACGAGTTTTAGAAGAGTTTTTTTATCTTTATTTTTATTTTTATTTCGAGACAAATTTCATTAAAGCTCATAATAATTGAAAACAAATAAAAGTTTATTTTTATCACACAATTTTTAAAAATACAGTGAAAATTTGGAGGACAAAATCAAATGGGACAGCCATATTGTTGCGCTATTTTCAACTCATGACGTACCGTCATTGTCCACAATGTGATACCACTTTTTTTCTGTCGTGCGCGCCTACTGAAAATCGCCCCTTCGTACATTACAGTAGTTTAAAATGTGACACGACTTTGCCAAATTGCCAAATGATTAGTTAGCTATTTAAACTTTAAGATAAGTTTTCATTTTAAGTTAAACAATCAACTATGCCTTAATTCGTACGACGACAACCTTATTTACATGTTTTAAAAACTAGACATTTTGTGTTTTAAAATAGCAACAAAGAAACACAAAGAGTGAAGTTTTCAATTTTACTTAATGTAATAGAAACTCGCATTATACGAAATTGCTTGCACATAAAACAAAATATTTTACACCTAATTGTAAGCAGAGAAAATTACAGACTCAAAATAAAGTGTTTTTGGGGTTTTAAATAAACGTTTATCCTTTGGTTTTGGATGGCTAGCAATTTAGCAGGTAGTATATGTTCATCTCTTGAATACGAGTCGAGGGCATAACGATTAACATTCTTGGCAGGGTAGTCCCCTAACGTCTTACACTCTGTTGAGGTGTTGTCTGAATGGGTCATCAATCACAGCCTCGCTGTGATGGTTGTGTGAACGTGTAAAGCACGCGCAATCGTCCATTTGGCCCTGCAGCGAACGGCCATTCCCTCCGGCCATAACTCCATCCGGAGCCGAAATGAGCTGACCAGATGGCGATATGTATAGTAGGCGGGCCAGTGTTTATCACCAGTCCCCCATTACGTGCAAACAACAACAAATTGTATACAGATAGTTTATTAGTGAGGAACTGGACGTGCATGTGCTCGTGAATGTCGACCATTTCATACAGTAATTTCACGTTAGCTGATGCACTTTATGTGTTATGTACCCTACCGATGGCCATTTTCGCGTAATGGTATCTCCCGGTGGTGATAAAGAGCTAAACAGACACACAAGATCTTATAAACATAAACAAATAATTATGCAAGACATAAAGATAAGTCCATCCTACATGATGATCATAATATGAGGTTATGTTATGACACATATATGATAAGCTTCTTGCGTGACCCTTGACAGACCCTTGAGTGACCCTTGAGTGACCCCCTGCATCTGTTAACACCTTCCTCGCACAACCTTGTGGCTGGAGATTACTTTACTTGATCACGAAACCATGGAACCATCTTGGTACGAAAAATACACACACAATATACATTTCACTTTTTTAAAGTATCACGGGATGTTGTGCATCTAGAAAGTATTTAGATTGCAGAAGCGCAACTTCTCTGTAGAGGTCTCTTGCACTTTTCGAAATCATGCATGGTTTCATATCACTGCCAATGGTTGCTTTCGATTAAGATACTTTTTCATTATAGCTATTCAAGATTATTAGGTTAAATTAAGATAAGATGTTTTCATGATTGCTATCTCGTGAGGATGGCATGTTAACCATATCGCCTAAATCACATCATGTATAACCAAAGAGACGTAACATATAAGAGTTAAGCCAATCTTATCTTATGTAAAAGTACAAATATATTCATCATGTTATTTCGTGAAAATTTATTTACATTTGTTTAGATATGTGTTATTTTTTTGTTTATTGACTGAATTACTAATTATCTAATATGTTTGTGTTATATAATCATTTTTTTTATTTATTTCATTTCTTGATTCCGTCAAATCAAATTAAAGATTTCTTATTAATTTGTAATACAATCGCAAAAATAAGCTGAAACGAAAGCAACATCAGAGAACGATATTTTCATCACGTTAGAGAACTTCCGATACGCAGTTAAAAATGGCTGAAAGTAACAGATAAAAACAAATTAATAGTAACTAGAACTGCAATGTGGACGATAGCGGAAGTCATCCCCCCAATACGTCCTGAACACTGCCTGGTCCTTCTTAAATGGCTCGTGGTTTCAAAATACACTAATTTCATGGAAATCGGACGATATTTAGATGTCAACCAAGAAAATGGCGGCCATTTCTTTAAAATGTGAATCTGATTATACGAAAGTGAAAGGTGTCCCATGAACACTCTACATAAGAAATTTCAAAGAAATCTGATGACATTTAATTTTCGACCAATCAGAGGCCAGAAAAATGGTGGCCATTTTCTTTAAACGTGAAACAGGTTACATACAATGTACCAAATTTCATGGAAATCGTATGATATTATGTCTGATAATAATCCTACATACAAATGGAAATCAGACAATATTTGAATTTCGACCGATCAAAAGCCTGCGTTTGGCAGCCCCCCCCCCCCCCTTTTTTTTTTTTTTTTACAAAATGTCGATTATTTATTTTAGAATCGTTCGCTGTCACATATTAATCCCATGTGCAATCTTTCATTATGACTGATCACGTAACAAAACTTATTGGTAGATATGTTTTCGGCCAATCAGAGCGTGCGGCAGACATTTTGGAAGTCAGACACAAGCAAAAAGTAAGATGCACAACTAGACATCACACTGATCATAAGCCACGGAAACAAAAGACGGAAGAATAACAAGAATCATAACAAAGAAACAGAACAATAACAATAAGCCCCCCCCCCCCACTCAAACTGCGTTGTTGGGACTTAAAAAGACCTTTCCAATGCACCGCAAATTTCTTTGTTTTGCATATTCGTATGTCAAAACACATGCTATGCTCTAACAAAGAAAACATTAATGCAGCAGCCACTTTAAGATACAGATGTCGTCCATTGACACAATAGCCTGTGAGGTCCAAAAACCTCAGAATTCCTGGCAGAAGTTCTAGTCTCACTAATTAATGTCAATACGTGTGTGCAGTAACCTTGACAAGTCACGTGATAATAAACAGTCGAAGATTTTTTTTTCTCCTTGAAAAGAGAAAAATATTTTTACGACAAGAAACACATGTAATTCGTACTTATGTGTGCTCGTGATTACAATTCGTTATTTGTTGAGGTTTTTACGTTTAGTTACGGTTCGTTGATACATTTTTGGCAGCTGTGACCTTATTTAATTGCGGCCTTACTTTCATTAATTTCGACCATGTGCCGAACACCGCCAAACCACACGGTCTAACGAAAGATAACTACTAGCAAACATTGCCCGTGCATTACCGTGAGGTCAAGGCCGATTTGTGCACGGCCATGACTCGTAGCCATATGTTCGTGATATGAACCAAAAACAACCTAACGAAACGGGATTAAGAATTTTTTAAGTGTTCGCAAAATTTGTTTCGACATCTGTGTTGAACATGCACACGTATTTTTCTACGTTTTACAGTCTCGAATACAGAAGGCGTGTGTCTTCTTTAAACAAACTCAATCATCCGTTATGTTACTTAATGCACGGCTTCATCATGGATGGTTAGAATTTTGTGAACCGATTTATCTTGCTAAGGTTAAGTTTGATATGAAAATCGTTCATGAAATAAACTACCGATTGAACTTATTATTATTATTATTATTATTACAATCTTAACGGCCCGTCAACACATAAAAGGTCATTAGGGCCATCAAACGGTAAAACACACAGCGATTCAAAAGGAAAAAAACATTAAACAAACCAAAAGGTAAAAGACAAATGTTAAAAATCTTAAATGGGTATGTTAACACAAAAGATTGAAATGGTACGTCATAGTCTATTATATAGACCAACATCGTTAAAAACATTCTCGAGTAGACAGAAGGTCAATGCAGTCCAATAAAAAATGTTTAACGGTGAATGGCTCATCACATCCTACGCACCGAGGATGATCTTCGCCTTGCAACATATATGAATGTGTAAGGTATGTATGACCCATCCGAAGACGGGCAAGGACAACTTCGTCCCGGTGGTTGTCTCTATAGCCTGGAGACCATTCACCGATAACGGGTTTAACGGAGTGCAATTAGTTTTTGGTATAGGAATTCCATTCCTCCTGCCACTGAGCTTTTCAAATTGGAGCATACTTATATTCAAACATTGTAAAACATAGTAAAAAGATAAATAAAAGAGGAGTTGGGTAATATTGCATTATTACCTGATATCGATATATCAAATTAATTTTAATGTGACGTCACGCCATTTTGTCGCCGTCATTATATATTTTTTATATTATTGACCAAGACGTAGAATATCGTGAAAACAGAAACGGTTCATTTTTATTTCAAATTCCATACATAATCGATTTTGTGGAAGCATTTTGACCCTCTGTTAGAATAATGAATGTGTTTATTTCACGGCTGAACGGGTTCTCTTTTTATTGACTTCCGATTACAGGAAATGTAATGTTTCAAAAATTGAAATCAGAGCGGTTTGCTGACCAGTACGTTGTGTATATGTCTGGAGCTACCATTGGATATAATGAAACACAAAACGCTTGGTACGAGTGTGCAATCTATTACACATAAGCATCCACTGCTTGGCGAGTTAAATAACAAAGAGATTTAGGCCTCCCGGTCGCGTGCCCCTCACGAGTTACTCATGAAAAGGTTACATGGCAGGTCATGTTCCCGTGTGTGTAAGTACGCCTGTTATGTGTACACCCGCGCGTGCAGTTATGGGAATTATGAGAGAAAATATCACCGAGGGAGGATCGTTGAAGTCACACTGTTTCTAGATTGTGTTTATGAATAACAAGCTTACCATCTAGGTCTCCACAAGTACCAACAGCTTTTCACATTTATACCGATTTGGAAAGATATGTTGACCGTCTTCTGTTTTATTCAGCGGAACCAAGCGGAACCTAGTGAACGGGTACAAATACACACTAACAGGGTTGAAATCGGAACATGTAATCAGTGATGAAAACGGCAATGGCATTCATGGGCGTATGAATGCAATATGATAACTATGGCGTTTGGAAAATCTTCACCAAATGAAGGGCTCACAAAATGCTGCAAAAAGATAAAATTCAAATTAATATATAACTGGCCCCACTTGTATAAAACATCTCAATTTGAGATTTCCTCAAGTCGAGATTTTCCTCTGCTGATATCTCCTTGAAAATATCTTGTATGAAAATTCCTCAAGGAATTTCAGGACATCCTAGCCGATGCCTTCCTCCTGTTCCTTGAGAAAATTTTATATAAGCCGTTTTTGAGGAGATATCAGCTGAGGAAAATCTCGACTTGAGGAAATCTCAAGTTGAGATGTTTTATACAAATGGGGCCTGATCATCAAATTTGAATATATCTATATAGTTCAAACCTATTAAACAGAAATTAGCTTATTTTCAATCAGAATATTACATGTTTAATCCAATTGTCATTACATTATTAGCAATAAGATTATCAGTCAAAATTTTTGGTTTTTGAAACGCTAATGCGGAACTCGTTTAAACCGTCTTAACTTCGTGTTTCTGTATGAAATAATTGCTCGACAGAAATAATTTGTTTTACGCGTTGTCAACAGGAAAAAATCTGCACCGTCAGTAAGGGCGACGTCAACGAACAAGTATTCGGCCCCCTGGTGTGGAGCTTTCTCGCGTGCCTGAGTTATGAATGAGTGATAAACGCCTACGCGGAATTGATTAGCGCGTGCTGTTCTAAGGGCCTTTAAGTAATTAGTGCACTATGTCACGTATTCACGTGTAAATATAATCAGGGCAAGGCACCTTGGTCTCTTTACCTAATGATACATATATCACGCTGTAAGGAGATTTCGGGGATGGTCAATGGAGATAAGTTACATTCTGGACACAATATTATCATCGTATGCTAGAATATGTTGTTGACGAAAGTATTCTCTTTTTTATTACCATTCAAAGTTTGAATATTTGACAGTCAAGTTTAACAATTGGCTATTAATTTGAGCTTTGATCGGAAATATAATTATACAGCTGATGGTATTTGATTAAAAGTTAATTAACAATTGTTAATATGCGATTTTATCGGCTGATTCTGTAATTTTGATCAGTGAAATGCATTCATTCTTTTCAAGATTACGAACAAAAAGAAAAATAGAATTTCAAAAACCATGTAAAATGAAGAATCATTTACATTTTTATCTGAACTATTTTCCTATTTTCTGCACGAAGGTTGTGGAATGCTATTTATATTTAACAGGAATAAAAACCCATGATTCCAACAGATTGTTCAATACATTTATAGATTGTACCAGAGAAATATTATCTATTCTTTTTTCACAAAAAAAAAAAAAAAAAAAATAAATAAATCTCAGAACACGTGTAGTGTAAGTTATACATATGTTTGTTACACATATACATGTATGTAGTGTAATACACAGTGGTATGTTTAAAACATGCAATTAACACGTGTTTATTTTGCACTGAGATAACATATTTATCTTATTATATGTATATACATACATCTGTATATACTGTATAACTGGTAATTTTTACGGGTCAAAAGTTTCGCGATTTTCTTTTCAATCGATCGAATCATATTTTAACGAATACAAATTTCGCAATCTTGATGTAAAAAAACACATCTTTACACACGTGTCTCAATATTTCACTGATTTTATTTTCGCGATCACGTTAATTTAACTATGATACAGCGAAAATATCATCCTCGCGAAAATAACCGACTTTACAGTATTACATATTCTAAATTACGGTAATATAACACTTCCCTGTCAGTAGGTGTTTAGGTAGACAATCTATGTTATGAACCCATTCCCTTAATCACAAGCGGCCTTGTGACTCGGATAACCTTCACATTTAATGATAGCTGCCAAATTCACCGCTAGAGTCTCGCTAGGTTGGTTGTAGCTCACGTGGTCGTCTGGTTTTGTTCTACTCAAACTTTGGTCTTTCCTCCTAACATACAATATATGTATATTTCTGCCTAGTCAGCTCTCAGGTATTGTAACTGTAGCAAATACCGAACTCATTGCGCTGTGAACAGAACGATTTTTTCCGTTTGGAGAGTATTTGTTGAGGTTACACAGAAGTATGAATAACCCTGATAATTTACCCATTCAATAAAGCGTCTTGTCGATCTTATACCGTGCTGCGAATAATATATTCATATCAAGTAACTCAAAAATCCATGGATGGATAAATTCAAGACTGTCTGAGGAAAAAGATTTACTTCAATGAGTTACCAAATATAATAAAACGAGGACAAAATAAGCGTATTGAAAAGAATTACACCACCCAAACTAAAATAGGTGTCCTACCGAGGTTAGCATTTCTGCTTCACCGACGACACCTGTTATGTAAATCTTGGTCAGTGGTACAATGCACGTTCTCGTTTGAGAACTGTTTTAATTACATGTTATCTCCGAGCACTTCATAATGTACAAAGAAAGAGAATACTTTCCATCAACATGCATCTTTCGTGTTAGTATTTCCGTCAACAGTTGTTGATAGGCGTACCTGGTTATGCGTTTAGATTGGGATGGTTATGTTTTCAAAGAAGACATCAGTTCTTCAGTGGAACCTTTACTCCATCCTCGATTCTAAAGGGGTTACGATCACTTTCGTTCTCTGAACCCCTGAAACATGTCTTGGCAAAATTGACGGCACAGTAATTTGATTGGTTCCAAAAACAACCAATCACTGGGTGATACGCTCATTTTTAAGATTACATAAGAGCAACACCCGACTTCAAAGCCATCACAATATATCGTTATGCGACCTCGAGATTCCTTTGATGTACATCAAAGTGTCAAACTAGTCTTTTCGTCTTATCAGCAAGATGTCGCACAAGGAACCTTCAATATTGAGTTATTCCAGGGGTGCAGAGTACGGAAATGATGGTAGCCCCTGTTTATCAAGGATGCCATTTTTCTTACAAATAAATATTGTTGATAAAGCTGCATCTGAGCTCGATTGAAGTGTTTGATTTATGTTCAAACAAACAACGCTGTGTTGTTTCGCTTCAACACGAGTCACGGATATAACATGAAGAAGAAACTACGCACATCACTTCTTCATGAATCACATACAAGATCTAAGCCTGACTCCGGTATATTGACTTTGGCTGATAGATCTGATGCTGATATTGGTGTTTTAAAGACTTTCTTAATTATCAGTCAACCACTTGTTTATTCTAGACAGGTTTTAATCTATGACGAAATCGGACATCTTTGACAACGTAATGGCATGATACAGTTCAGTGACCTACAATCTCTTTGTTTCGAGTTGACCTCTGGCCTATACTTTATTTACTCATCCTTTACATCTGATTGAGCTTCAGCCTAGCAGGGCCATTGTGTAGCCAAACATACTTAATATGAAGCCGTAGCGCGACGCTCTTTTTCAAAAAGAGGATGAATTCGATATTCAAATAATCCAGCCTTCTTAAACACCGCATAAAAATGTTGACATATATAAGTCAAGAAGGTTCAATTTTTGTTTACATAGCTATAACGACGATATACTGAGAGTTTTATTTTAAATAATAGTATTTCAGAGTAGATAAAAAAAATTGTTTAAATTGTGAGAAATCTAAAAAACACAAGGAGAAAGTGTGGGAAATCTTATCTAAATTATTGAAATCAGAAAGGTTATAGTAGTTATAGTCATGTTGATTTTGTATTTATTATATTTATACAGATGGACACTAGGTATTGTTTTTCATTGTTTTACTATTCGAACACCTATGTTAACGTTTGAAATCATACAAACTTTTAGTGATAAAAGCATAAGATTTGTGGTAGACGGAGTTGATTTAATGCACAAAATTGTCAGAAATCCGCTTAAAATAGTTGAAATAGTTGCGGAAAAATATAAAAAAAAATTGTGAATTGATGAGTTTTAATTCATTTGCAAAACACTTATTGTACTGAGAATAACATCAAGTTTGCAGAAAAATTAAAGCACGTGCCTGAAGCTTTTCTCTCGTTGCCTTATTCCATTTTCTCTATGTTTGTTTTGATGGATAATTCGTATTTAAGGATTTTTTTTCCATTTCACTGTGTTATTACAAGGTCTATTTTCAAGATCGATCATAACTGATATTTTTCAGTGGACGAGTCATCGTTTGAAAAACGAGACGTGCACGTGAAGACATCGCGATGGGTTACCCAAGACTATGACATCACGGACTTGCTTCTAGGGAGGTAAGTCAGTTGTTGTATTTCATAACACATAATAGGCTCGGACGTGTCAAATACTGCAAGTTAGTATTTTTTGTGCGTTTAAGATCCTAATTTGACCACCAAGGCCACTGATACTTACAATCAGCTGGGAAAAAAATCTTGATTTTTTGATAAAAAAAAAAAAAAAAAAATAGTAAAACTATTTTAGACAAACAGTAATCACTAAAAGAATCATGCCGAGAAATCAAGTTTAAATTTTAACCAAAATTCACGCATGGATCGAAGCCTGAAGCGTCTCTGACTAAAAAAAATAATGTTTCCCTGTTGCAAAAAAAGGTATATTTTTCCTAACTTTAAAACATTTTGTTACATATGAACTTTTTTTTCGTTATTACTTTAAAAATAAAATATACAGAGAATTTCCTTTATTTGTTTTCAAAATTTAATACAGAACATTGATCATGGTTTTCTCATCATTTTTACAGGGGTAAATTTGGAGAAGTAAAGAAGTGTCGAGAAAAACGAACGGGGCGCCATCTAGCCGCGAAATTTATCGAAATTGAGGGTCCACAAGAGCGCAAAGATGTCATGAATGAGTTCGACATAATGAAGTCTTTACAACACCCTAGACTTCTACAACTTTATGACGCATTCGAGAACAAAAACAAATTCTGCCTTGTTACAGAACTGTAAGTGGTTTTCGTAATACTCACTTCACTTTTCTCGGTTGTGGTACATGGTCATTGACGGTTACTTCAAAAGATGTGCATGTTTGATAAAACATAAAAATGTTTGGTGCATGCGAGTTGATTTCAAAGATCTTTTTGTCTGCAATTTGCACTGAAATCGCAAATTCTGATAATTGGCTTCATTTATGACTGCGGAGTTTAAGCAATAGGCTTATTACTTGGAGAATATTCTAGAACCTCAAAGGTTTTCTTGTTTCCACACATAGCAAATTTTTGACAGCTACAATGTCAGTTAATGTACACAATGTCAAATTTGAAACTTTTTAAATGGGCCTTCTGTATGTTGTTCATTGAGTCAGCCACCAGCTCCTTCCAGATACCCGACTTCAAAATGATTCTTATTGTTCACGGGGCAATGAAACCCCGGCAAACATGTAAATACATATGGAGACATTTATATATTGCAAACGGCCTTCAAATCATTAAGATATTGAACTTTCATAAAAGGTTCATAAGTGAATTACAATGCAGACTTTGTAGATATAATGTATGTGGATTTTTTCGTCCTTTTAGGATTCGTCAGTTATAATACGTCTCGAGCAAAAAATGTGGAAAGTCGGAAGAGGGGATATGTGAAGATATGTGTTAACTATTGAGAGCAAGCTTACATTAGAAAACAAAAACACCATAGAGAAATACAATATGTAATAAAAGATTCCATTTCTCTGACGTCTCAAGTACTTCCGGTCTTCCTATGAGTCCAACTGTCTGCGCAGTTGCATTGAAATGTGTAAAGCACCTTTATGTTATTAGCTGCATGGGATTTCAAACAGATCGTGTACGATTGTTTTATCATTTACAAACCTCCTGAAACATAAGTAGACTGTGTAGTACCTTGGGATGTTTATAGCGTTTATACCAATGCCAGTATATATAGTTCAACTTTGTCCTGACGCTACCTACAAAAGGTACGTTTTTAAGTATCCCTGATCGCAATGTTGCTCAAGCATAGATTGGATGTGCTAAAGAATATAATAAACTGTGATTTGATTATTTATGATAATTATCTAAACAACGTTTCATAAAATGTTCGTACTGGAAATTGGGGATGCCTGCAGACGATTGTTAGCGCCGTTGAGAGAGTAGCTTGTCTTCAACGTCTTTTGATAACACAAGGTGATAAACTGCTCTCTTGTAGACCTAACATGCAATATACTGGCAGGATTCGTGATATGCAAATATAGTCAAACCTCATTATCTCTAACTCGGTGGGACCATGTGAAACCTCCGAGATAACCGAGTTTTGTGTAAAGTTATGGAGGGACCGACGAAATGCTTGGAATAAAACGGGGGCTTCGAGATAAACGAGTTCCAGATAACGAGGTTCAACTGTTCTGTACACTCTTCTAAAAAATTCAATAAAATGAAGTGCAATTGAATTTCTCAGTGTATGTTTTTAGGCTCATTCTAGCTAATTATGATTTTCCTAATTCGCCTACTACTAGAGTTCAATACTTTAGGTCCCTATCATCTGTGGCGATCCCTAAAAGGCGAAATCATTCGACAAAAAGCTGTATTACATACTGTGAATAATGATGATATCGAGAAATTCAGTTATTTGCTATATTCGAGGAGGAATAGAATAATCCCTTAGAAATAAATTGACTTCCATTAAAAAAATTTAAACAGCGAAAGTTTGAAGAAGTCGAAAATAAAAGTCATTTAAGCTTTCAGCGTTACTGTAAAGTTGTTGAATTGCGGGGGCTAATATTTCGCGGTTGTCCCGGTTTGAGCTAGATCACGATTATCATATTGTATACAGATAATTTATGAGACTTTTATACGCTGTAAAATGTTCGCTGGGGATTTCATTTCACGTTACATTTATTGACCGTGGATATATCGAAATTAACCCCCCCTCCCCGTCCACGAACATTACAAACTATGCAGTATTTAATTGCATGTTTTTTGCTCAGATAGTGGCAGTATGGAAATAATAAAATTCATATGCAGAATATTGCTGTTAGTGGACACTAAGATACGGTATTTCCTTAACAGAAAGCTTGTAGCAGTAGGCCACAAACGGATGTAAGTGGCATTTTGCTAATTGTAGGCCACCATGCTAAACAGAGATTAAATGCCAGCATCCATGCAATACAGAAATGTTACGGTGCCAACAGTAGCAGACCAAGTTTTGTCCTTAACGCCCCTAAACGCTGGCGAGAGTTGCAGTGTTCGCTGGCAAAGCTTCATGATTCACAGACAGAAAATGTCTGAAGAAACATCTTTGTGTGTCGAGAGATACGTTTGAAATGTTTAGGTCAAAGGCAATGCTCCACAACTTACATAACGGTAAACTATTCTCCTACCTGTTATCATTTAAAAAAATATTTATCGCTGTTATTAGGTCACGCTTAAATGAACAAGACCGTGATGATTATGAATATCTGCCGTCGGATATTTTCACATGCCATGGGTTGGGTTATATTACGGATTGGAAATTAAACGGAAAACTAAATAGAAGTAAAATGAGATAGGTGACTATAAAGATAATTTTTAATTCGACAGTTTTCGTTTTCATGTATTGATTAGTCTTTCTATCTTTCACACCTCAATAATGGTGCTTAGGGCAACAAAATTTTCTTGAATATGACTAAATACGTGACAAGTCCGTATCCTCACCGGCAAAGTGTCCTGTGTAACAAACACGATATTTAAAATCTATCTTAGTTTATATTCTTTATTAACAAATAAGTAGAAAATGGAAGTAATGCAGCAGTGAAATTAAAATTTCTATTCTGACGTTACGCTTTTTAGTTTGTTTGAATTATTCACTGTCGAGATAAAAAGGGACGTCCGTTTTATTCAGTCTGTATGTAATAGATATACATTTGTTTAACTATAAATTTATGACTATATTAGGAAATATACTTAGGTGTACTCTTAAATATCTAGATAGATAACTAAAATAAATAAATAAACCCGATACCACATTTTTCTATAAATCATTCCTAAATTTATATCAACCACGATAGACACAAGGTGCACACAGATATGCGATAGTATTTCATCCAGTGTATCCCACAACTGTACATTGAATGGGATATCGAAATATTGCGAAGTGTTAAAGGAAAACGAATAAGTATCATTATTTTGAGGTAAGGAGTACTTAAAAATCATATGTTTTCGTGATGATAAAATTTTGTTGTTTCCCAAAAACAGATATAGTTTTCTCGGTTCTTGAATTGACGAAATAATGTTGATCACGAAAGTCACTGGTACTACAATCTATTTCAACTTTTCTCTGTTTATCATTTCGTGAACACTTAAATTCATGGATCTTAAGTACACGCGAATTCAACGAATATAAGTCCCCCACGAAAATGAGCAATTTTACAGTATCCCAAAATCAGTATTACATTTGCTGATCTCCCCATCTATATTTCAGTATCTATATATTCCTAATTAAGCTTTACAAAGTCGCCTTTCTGATTTCAACATGTTATGGTCTTCGCGTCACCGACGAGTCCTAAAAAGAACAAACCTGTGCATGATTTAGCTCTATTCTTAATTTGATGATAATATATCTTTCTTCTTAATTCGTGATTTTGACAAAATCATTCTACTATATGTAGGTCAATGTACTAACAACGACAACATGACAACACAATCACAATGTGTTGTTTGTTAGCTAATAAACCGGGGTCATCAAAGTCAGAAGTCATGCGATTCCTTTGTGATGAGGACGTATTATGTTAGATCCCGGGTTCCAAGTGTCCTATTAGGTCCCACAATACACGTGTGACCACTTACCCTAGGCTAAGTGAACGTGATAGTCTTAACCTCGATAGTACATTTTTAATGTACACCCAAGACACCTTTATGTGGGATGCTGTACTCTACAGCCAGACTTGACTGGCCATCAGTACCTAAGTTTCGTAAAGAAACCTTTACTATATTTTTCTCCTAGCTTTCTCCCATTCCTGTGAAAGTATAGAATCAGACCTATTAAAGAAATTAGAAGTTTAGGCATTGGTTTCATTTATAAATAAAAACTTTTAGAAACTAATATTTTCTGCAATCAGACGTGGTAACTGGATATCAGAGGCTGTCCCATTTGTCCTACCGAGCAAGATGTAAACGTCCAGATATTTATTCTATCTTACCTATACTATTGGTATCGTATTAAAAATTTCCCAATATGCTATTAACAGTTTTATGAAAGGATAAAAACTTTGGGGGTTAGTTTTCAAATACAAGGACATAAGTGGTATATATTTCATTGTTTCCTATCATCAAATTATAAAATGCTTATTATACAGGAAAAAATCCTCTACAGTATAAATTGTCAGCAGTTGCTACTCTTAATTCATTTGAAGACGGAAAGACATTAGCAAGAATGTATGAACTACTGTTTTTTACATCCATTTACTATTAAATTCCCAGTCGGTCAGAGGAAATGAATACGCCTGCCTTTTAGTATGAGTGTTAAGCTTCCATAGTTCTAGGTTTTATTTTAGATAAATTATACATCGTTCAGTGAAATTTCGTCAATCAGATAAAACAGGTCATAGGCGGCTTGAGTATGTATATAATTGCCTATCTGAGGTTCCGGTATATGACTTGTAGCGTCAATATCTCGTTGCTACTTCAACTTTCAAATATCTAAAGCCCAAATATAAACATCGTTACGTAAGATAGTAAATGCAGGCATGTTCACTAAAAATAAATATCAACAGCTTTTATATCAATACCAACTCACGGTATCGCCTTAGGTACTTCTCAGATAAGTTAATTTTTACATTATCGGTATACATAGGTTATATGTTCACTTCTCCTTTTACTGAAAGTTGCGTATTTAGATGCCTAAGGAGATTAATGCTCTCATTTTTGACAGGCTATCGCCAATTTTATTACAATTAAATTAAATGTTTGATGCTCATTAGTTTGTCTTTTGGTTCCGTTTTATACCTTGCTCTCATTTGAGAACATGACATTTCGTACTAGGATTGGCCAAGTTTTACATGGTGGATGTCGTTGATACTAGGATTGGCCAAGTTTTACATGGTGGATGTCGTTGATGAAACAGAAGACGCTTACTCTTCTGGGACACGTGTTCTTATTCTCCATGTACTTTTTTTCAGGAGTCACAATGCAAATCTTTCTTTTGTTCATAGCTTTTGAAATTTGAATTTGGATTTTGATTATGTTAACATGTTGGCATAATCTTGATAATTTCATCTGTAGAGAATATATTAAGGATATCTTGGACGTTTTTTACTCTCTCAAAAGAAGACAAAAAAGCTTCATATCTTTAAATTGTATAATTACGTATCAGATGAGAGAAAGTAAACAACCAACGAGCTGTTGATTTCAGAATACCAACCCTGATATAAAAAACACTTGTGTTAAAAGCCACCATGTATAACCCGATATGACATTCATTATATCATGAGACCAGATGCGTCATGGATGTCACCGAGATAGTTACTTCAGCGTGTTTATGAATGGGTTTTGAGGCCTGAGATACGTTATACCTCCTGATCTTGACAATATGGGCGTGTCTGTTTACTTGTTTATAAGGTCTGTGATGTGTAATGGGCGAGGTTTATGAGAATAATTGCTCTTATTTATAACAACAATACTTCAATGCATACATTTGTTCTTGTATTTTATTGAGAGCGTGGGTTATGCTGCCTTACGTCAGGTAATGATGCATAAAAACAAACGATGAACGTCCCGTGAAACAGATATTATTGTTGAAGTTGTTAGCATCTATCCCTTTGAAGAGAATTATCAGAGAAAGCAGAAACTTCTAACCAACAACGGAAAGTGTCTTTAATTTCCATGAACCTAGTTCAAGTTCAGATTTTATTTCAACTTCACCGCTTTGGTTTTACGCTTTGAAACCAACAAAATTAGCATGCCAATTACATTTCCTTTACGTCATGTGATTTGTCAATGGAAATCTTTACGTTCGTGAACGTTTATGAAATTGGAAGCAAAGTCCATTTCTACACAAGAAAGATTCTTTGTAACTTAAAAGACATCGGAATCTACAAATGCCTTCGTTTTTATTACACGTTTTGTATCTAGAAAACATTATATTGAATTTTGATATCACCACAGACAGATAGCAGTCATAGCTAATATCTATACTTCTCTCCACAATATCCTTTGATATAACGAAAACCTACAAACCCAAAGTCGATACCCCATATACTGCCGTTCAGTGTTATATATATAAATATTGAAACAGTATAAATGAATTAAATTGGACCAGTGAAATGTGTGGCAATATGTCGAAATGAGTGGCAGTATATCGGCTATATACAGAAATGAGTGGCAGTATATCGGCTATATATAGAAATGAGTGGCAGTATATTGACTATATATCGACATGAGTGGCATTATATCGGTTATATATCGACATGACACTCTAACCTCATCTGTATTTTTGTCATTTATAGTGATATTCTGTTTACCTTTATAAGGTCGTTGCATTTGCCCTTTATACTTCCATGTAGCATTTGTAATTTCATTTGAGCTTGACCAGGTACCAGTATTTTCTGGCTTTTTTATTACATTTAAAACGCAAACAATGTAATGTACGATTTTGTTGATGTTTACAGAATATCGGGAGGGGAACTGTTTGAACGTGTAATAAACGACGATTTCATATTAACTGAGAAAGCTTGTGTCATGTTTATGAGGCAAATCTGTGAAGGGGTGGAGTTTATGCACGCACGAAATGTACTTCACCTAGACATGAAGGTGAGTTTCTAATTCTTCATACATATCTTCTTAAAATCTTTCTATCAGATTTACTTGATGTGTAGTTACCAGACAATGTTATATGTTTGTAAAGAATCTAAATCTAAGGAATATTGATAGAAAAAACTGAGCTGTTTGATTTAAAGTATATACGTAGTATTATTATTCATCCTACGATTTTGCGAGGATAAAACGTTAAGTTAGTAACAAAACAAACACGATATTGTTTTCTTTTTGTTTTTGTTTACTATTATCCCTTTACCAATTAGCGTTCCCTTAGTTATACAGACACCAGAAAGAAAACTCTATTGGGTGTTTATCGGTGTTTACAACGGATAAATCCGTCAAAAAAACTTTCGAATACTCTCGTATAAAGGAAGCCAAATCCCTATCATCAAGATGTTTGTATTGCTTGTCTTTGCTAGAAGACAGGCTAACGGGCATATCGGCACCATGATGTGTTGTAAACTGAACACGTTTCCTCTGAACTGGAAGTAAAGATAACACTCATTTCACGTCTGTTAAATATAGTAATAGAAACGACTACGGTTGCTCCTCTGAGGTTTAATACATGTAGCTGAGTTAGGTTACCATGCCTAGTTACTTTAACCTTGAGTATATTTACGTCAAGGTCAAGTAGCTGGTGTACATCAACATGGCTACAGAGTGTGGGACGTAAAGTGAATTTCGGTAGCCAATGCAAAACACGTGTTTATGTTTCGAATGTATATTTTTAACATATATTTTGCTAAAAGAACGTTAAATCAAAGATCCCATCTTCTCTCTAGTCTCGTTATCAGAGATGCTTCCTTCGGATAAGTGTCGGTACATATGGTATCCATAATTGTTGTCAGTTATAATAAGTACACGGAGGTTAAGAGCTGGTTTAACCTGACATTCGAAAGCTTAGCAATCTCGTGTCGACTTATCATTCAATACTACCAATTATCAGGCGCCTTGAACTTTTCAAATCAACACCCTGTTTCGTTTTGTTTACATAATTCCTAAAACTGCTCCGACGTTTAACATTATACACTAAATTTACCGCATGATGATGGACATTTACAGACAAATCACGTGAAACATTCTTGAAGTCTACAATGGTGGCGTGTGTCTTCAACATCGAACTCATCAAATCAGAAAATATTTTTAAAAAAAGGGAAAAAACGTGGTTTTCGGGAAATATATATTTATAAAAACAGAGGATCAATGAGTAAAAACTATAGGTATACCATGGGTTGTTTATATATCGATAAACAATTAATTAATGCAATGATAAGCACAACTTATATCGTTTTGGTGTTTATTCCGTTTTTGTCCTGGATTCTGAAAGATAAATATATTTTGTTGTGCATCTATTCTGTAAATATCTATCGACATGCACTACTTCTATAGTTGCTCGTAACAGAAGGCTGTGAAGTTCTAGTTCTAGATAAGAAAAACACACACACACATATATATATCTTCAGAATAATCAGAGAGACTGGAAGTTGCGAAGAGGATAGTGGTGATTGCGTTGGGAATGTTGAATGCTCATTAAATCAAATATGTGCATTAGGTTACATCCATGTTGAATGAAGATAACGAATGTGCTCATTCATCATCAGATAAAAATATGCATATTTTCAAAGAATCATGCCAGTACACGTCTGTGTATCTTCTGCTTTTAATCTGTATTTAACTAGCAGACAAAGAGCGAAAACGTATTATGTTGTATTAATTGAACTATACTTTGTGGCTTTTTTATCAATGAGTATAGCATTTGATCCATGTTGTTATGTGTTGTGTTGCAGCCAGAAAATATCCTTTGTCTAACACGAGAGGGAAACAGAATAAAGATAATTGACTTCGGACTGGCTAGATCTTTTACACCTAAAGATGAGCTGCGGATTCTCTTTGGAACCCCAGAATTCATGGCACCGGAAGTTGTGAACTATGACCCCGTGTCTCCAGCCACGGATATGTGGAGTGTAGGCGTGATATGTTATGTGTTGTAAGTAAAGGACTTTTCTTATGGTGAAAATCTTTGCATTTTTAAAGTATTCTTAAAAAGAACAATAATGACTTAATAAAAATGTTTTATATGTGTGTAAAATTCATTTGAGAAGATCTGCTTGATAGATCCTGGGTAGCAAGTATCCATAAGACATTGTATATTTTATATGACCTGCCTTTAAGTGCAGATCTGGAAATGCAAGCACTGAAATGAAATGTTATCATTTTATTGCCTTCTAATGTTTATATAGAAGTGCATCTTTACGCATTGTATGTATATATAACCTTACCAGTTCCGGTCGTATATTCCTACAGTGATAACATCACCTCGGTTCTAACTAGACCAACAGATAACACGCACCTGTTGTAACATGCTTACTTACATAAGCAAAGCGTTTGTAAAGATCAGGTGAAAAATCTATACACATGCACACCAATGTCATTACATAGCAACATATATCAGTCTACAAAAAGTAACGTTTGACGTCAGAAAAATGATGTTTCTTTACTCTCCGAATGCGTAGCCTACACGTTTCTTAGTGGTATTTTATAATTGACGTCTGACAATTCAAAGAATGTTTTTTACGTCATATTTGAACTTTATCTAAACACACCCTCCTTCATCACCAATCTAATGTTTTGTTCATTTCTGAGTTTATAGTCTTTTTGAAAACCCCTTTAAAGTATAGTTAATCTGATTAGGAACATCAAGTACAGTCTGTTGTGATCATATTAACTCCCACTTTAGCCCCAATCAACTTAACTGCAATTTCATAGTAATTATAAACTGAAGTTAGGCTTTGATTCTCGTTTTTAAAGCTACATAGCTATTCAAAATAACATATTTGTAATGTACTAAAATGGGTCGCTATTCCAGCAGCAACATATCACCAATGCTGATATCTTATAACAGTAAACAACATTCCAGCATATGTAATATCTTGTCTTTCATAACAGGAATCACACATGCAAATCCGACTCCATTACAACCCTTTTTATAAGATAAAAAACAAAATAGTAAACTGAATTAGATATTCTCAATTTTTTACTATAAGTATTTGCAAAAGTGAAAATTAAACGAAAAAATGGTCACATCTTCTGAAAAAGTTTAAAGTAAAATAAAAAAACTAATGGCCGACAAATGATAGACAAAATATTACTTAGGAAATTATCAATAAGCCTGCACAATTCGACGAGCACATATTTACGGATTGTTATTTATTCACCGTTGCTACGTCGAAGTGTATTTACACAGGGGTGACTTTGTGTTGCCTAGTGAACCATACCACCAAGTACTTGGTTACTTAAGCATCACTAACACACCAAAATACTTCAAAGAACATCAAATCTAATTTTCTATTTATTTTTAGTTACTTTAAGTAGATTTATCTATTTTATTATATCTAAATGACTTACATATCTCTCAATCAACAGTAAACATAAACAGAAATAAAAAAACAAACAAACAAAATAACTTTTTACATGATATAGTGATACTGTGCATGCCAAATCGCCAATAACTATAAATATGTATACAGAGTATGGGGTTGTGATAAGCTGTATCTAGAGAGATGTGTAAAACGTCACCTCAGTGTCATTTATGTGTTTCAATTTAGCATACAGATCATTATCAATGTTATTTCTGTTTCAGATTGTCTGGCTTATCTCCGTTCATGGGTGATGCGGAAGCGGAAACACTTGTAAATGTAACATATGCTAAATGGGATTTCACGGCGGAAGAGTTTGAAAGTATTTCAATGGATGCAAAAGATTTCATCTCTCATCTTCTGGTAAAAGATCCCAAGTAAGTATTCATCTGATATCTACCCAGAAAGTCAATCGTAAGGTGAATGAGGATTAATATTATCAAACATTTATTAACAAAATATACTACTTTTTATTTAAATGAGAGAGTCAGTCAAACAGTTTAAAGGAAAAATAAATGTCATATCGTTAACCTAAAGAAAATGGCTCATATTATCTTAAATAGATAATGAAACCTACGAGAAATGATTTTTATAGAACCAAGGGAACTTTACAAACATTCATTTAAGATATTTTTTCATTAGCAGATCAAAGCAATTTTATGTATGGCGAAATCCAGTATATTCTCAGAAATGTAGAAATTGCGATTTTTTAGTACTTATTTTCATGCATTTTTTTCTTCAACAGGAAGCGTATGTCTTCAAAGGAATGTATGGAACACCGTTGGCTTCGGGTAGGTTTTATTCCCGATAAATCTTCAATAAATCAGATACTACCGAGAACATTATTATGTTACCATTAGAATCAGACGGATATAGCGATGCAGTACAAATGTTTCCAATAAATTTCGAATTCGTTCTAGATATCGACGTTTAGATTGGTTGAATAAAAACTGTTATTTCATATTGGTTGAACATTATATTTTATTTCGACATATATGTGTGAAATGAACTAGAACGTGAAAACTTTATAAACGTTGTTTTTGGTATTTCAGCGGTCTGTGAAAAGAGAAGTAACGGTCGAAAGGTCATTGTCAAAGAAACGTTTGAGAAAATTCGTTTTCCGGCGAAAGTGGCAGGTAAGAACGATATCCTTGTAGTGGACAGTGGTCATTTGATGAAAGACTAGACTCTCAATTAATGTAAACTTAATTTTGTAATTGCTGTTGATAATTTCCCGAAAAGAATTATTTTTGCTCGCATGACTTTGTGTGGAGATTCCTTCACAATGATTTTTAGTACCTCATCTTGTGAACGTGAAGATAGAGATCTTTACAATAACAGAATGCATTTAAATATTTTTTTGCTGAAAACAAATTCTTGCCTTTATATCATAAAAATGTAATTTACTAAAGCGATAAAACTGTTTTTGAAATGAAAAAATACCATGACAACTTCGCCAGGATCATACTATAAATATAACACTCTGTTGTTAAGTTGCTATAAAGTGTTTACATTTGCTGTGCTGAACCGATGCGAATTGTAGACAGAACACAACAAAGGTCTGAGGGAAATAATAATGCTTATTACGACTTTCAGTCCATTAACCGCTTTATTTGCAAGTAACAATTGACTCCATCGAAACAAAGGCATAACGGTACATTATTTAATAAACAAACAACAGGGGTTCCTTTTACATCGGTAATAAAAATTAGTTATTGTTAGGAACGGATGCTGTTTGTAAGTAATGATTTACGTCAATCATCAATTACATGTTTTTACTCGAATCTGTACATGATGTTCGTACCTCTTCAAATACTTATTGAAAAGTCCTTTATTTTGAAAATGTCCATAGTTACTCGTTTGTTTTTGTTTGTATCATACAAATTGTTTTCAAATATTGATATAATAATCAACATTAATATCATGATTTTCAACAAAAGCGAATAAATAGTTTATCAGGAGGAAGATAATGTTGCGAAAAATAACATTCTTGGACATTTTTCTTCTTTTTTTTTGCAGGATTTTTGTTCTCATATATTCTAGAGATAAATTCATTTAGTAAAACGTTAAAAATTATATGAGTCAACTTTATGATTAGAATTTATTTCTATTGTCTTAATATCATTATGGATTAGGTTATTACAGATGTACTCGCCATTCAGAAACATTTGTATTCTTTACAGCCATGTATTAACACAGGTGAGACTATTATCAGCGTGCGTCGTTAACTGGTAGCCACCAATTTTTGCCTTTTTTAGTGTAAACATGTATATTTGTAGCATTAGTTGATGAAAGGTAAGCCATGACTGTTTTTATTAAATGTAGTGTCACCAGATTGTTTCCTCCCCATCAAAAGAACCAAGTATAAACCATTCCAGATTCATTGTTGATATGTTTACATAATACCCTCATTGTGTCGCCTTCATATTCAACCTATGGAACATATATTTTTTAATTACGGCCTAATTGTGTTTTTAAAGACGTTTCTTCATTATAACAGTGTGCTGTAATCTTTAGTATATATTTCAATTGTGTATTTCCCCATCAACAATAACAAACTGACTGGGAACACCATCTAGACCATCATTTGGCTACTCCCTGGAAGTGCTGATACCATACATTCATAAGATATTCGTCTAAAAACATGCATAACTGTTGAATAAGTTTTATCATATGAAGTCCGTTCATAAAATGATTGATAGAAAACATTAATTCTAGTTTTAGGTTTAGGGACACAATTATAATGAGAAATTAAAACCTAAATTGAAGATCTTTTCTGTTGCTTTGGACTTTTTTTCTAACATCCTTCTTCGAATTAATAATTCTTGTTCGAAGAATAAATCAGCTGGCAGACAGACTGGTGTATTGTTATGTTAAATACATGAAAAGTGAAAGTAGTTTATCAGTGTTCTTTTTGAAAATGCATGTTTTAGATTCTCTCTTATCGAAACTTCTAGAAAAAACATAGAAATAATCTAATTTGTAGCACTGACGGTAGATTTAGGTTGTAATACTACATGTTGATTTACGTCGCGATTCTGGTAGCACTGAAAGTTGCATATTGAATTCTAGCTACAGATAGAGAATGAAATTATAATGTAGCTTTAGGTAAGCTCTCGAGGTGTTCCAAAGATTCCCCTTTTCTGATGTATTTTCTACATTTTTCGCATGTGTCATATAACTTTTTTTAATTAACGCTAAAATGATAGTGATTGAGAGACTCATCTGAATTGGAAATAAATGAAAAAAATAAAAATATTAATTCTAACTTTAGGGGATAGACTTTTCAAGGACGTTTAATTAGAAATGACAGCTGATCGCCTTTTATTAACGCTAGTGTTTGATTTCCAAAGTACATGTGAACCAGGTTTGACATATATAGCAAACATTGATAAAGCTCTTTCAGTTCTATACGTTCAGACATCCATTGGTTATATTGGTTTGATTAGATCACACTCCAATTTTTCACTGACATACGAAGACAAAATATTGATATTTATTCTCGGGTAAAGATATTTACCATACTAAAAACATTTCGTGTTGTGTCAAAGAATGAAATTTTAATATAGGCATAACCTGCTTTGAAAAAATCAAGAAATTGCCTGAAAACCAAACGGATCTCGTGTTGTAATCGTGAAATCATATTCTTTTCATATTTTGTTTGTTCATGTTTGTAAACGTCCGAGTCATTCATTAAAGGTAAATTTCCAATAGCTTAAACCCTGTTGCAGACTTTAATTGGGTGATTATTGAACTATTGAAGCAGTTGACAATTCTCTTTTACAAATAGATGGTAACCAAAACGTTTTGATGTAGGAAAAACACACATATATATTTTCAGTTGAATTTCAAGTTACGTGTACGTTCGCATGACACTTAAGATAATCAGATTAGACTAATAAACATATTGATAATTTATTTAATAAGTGGCAATCACTGTTTGGAAAAAAATATTTTTGTAAAAGTTTAATTTTTTTGAAATTCTGTTCCGAATTTTCACATTGTTTGATCCCAAACATCACTGAAGAGTCTTAGAATGACTAAATTGATTGATGGTGCTTTTTAAGCAATTTTTGATTAGTTTAACTCTAAATTTGTATTGAAATATTATTTTTCATTTGCGTGTCTTTTCTACAAATCTTTAACAACAGTCATAAATTGAAATAAATGCTTAACCTAGATATAAAAAACTGGGTCAAATAAATACACTTGACGAGGTCCAGAATCAGATGGAATGAATCCCTATGTGAGTTCTACCTAAACCCGCTACTGTTCCTAATAAATGTTGTAAGTATTTATACCTCACTTCCAGTCTTATCACTGTATCCGTCTTGTATTTGCAGAAAGCGGTGAATGCGATGTTGGCCCTGAAGAGAATGGGAGTCAATCTTACCTAAACACTGACACTCCACGGTAAGGCACTGTTATCAGGGCGTCACTGAGCAAAAGATGTTTTTGTTGGTATTATATTTCAATTAGTACTCGAGAAAAGATGTTCGCCAAAAATGATATCCCGGGAAGTTTGCCTAATGGACGTATATCGGTGTATTATATCGTACAAAAAATATAATTCAATCTTACAATCCATATCGGTAAAGTGCATTTTTTCTCGGTGGGTCAGATCGAGAATAAGTTTAACCTTCTAAGAATACTCTTCCTCTCGCGATTTTGTTGTAAAGTTCGAACATACTTCACTCATATTTGATATTTGAATTCTAAATTGATTAAATATTCTAATAAAAATGTGTATATATGAGAATGATTTTCATAAATGTTAATGATTTCTATCAAACCTGTAATGTTAAAAAGACGATGGAAATATTTTACTTGGTTAAATGACTTCAGATCGCTCAAAAATTTTCGCGAGAATGACATTTTCGCTTTTGTTACGGTTACTATTGTGATCATAAAAATTAATGCGTGAAACAATGATATATGTGTGTTTTAGATATCCTATCATATCCAGATTATGAAACTTGCATTCGTTAAAATACCTTTCGTTCGTTTCGAAAGGAAATCGCGAAAATTCTGATCCTTGAAAATTTGGAACTTTACGGTAGTAGCAAAAATAGAAGTCACTAGAAAATGATTGAATCAGTAGTATACAACCCACTATCAACATCTTCATTTATTTTTCAACTTCTTTCACAAAAAATATTAATACATAAATTTAAGTATTTGTCTTATCTTGTTTAAAGGATTGAGAGCGTGTTCTTTTTCACTTGCAGGTGATCGTCAAGTTTATTTAACATCAAACGACTGGAGTTTGGATATTAAGGACTTTCACACATTCACAGATAAAGAAGGATGCCTGTTCTTTCTTTGAAATATGCCACTCGCTTGCATTATAAATTTAACACAAACATTATCGGGATGGTGTGAAAGGGACGGAACCCTAAACGGGGATAAGGTGTTCTCATCCAGGACGTAACAAGTACATCTTGTTTTGTGCTTCGTTATTTTTTTGAACAGATCTATATTTTGCTTCATCCATGTGACAAGATAAAGAATATGCGATCTTCCGGTGAAGCAACTTCCTGATACTATCAAAGCTGATTTTAAGTTTCATTAAATAAAGATGAAAAAACAATTTACGTCATGAACATATTGTGTGGTAGGATTATAACACAAAGTATGTTCCTCGTATCAATTTTCATTTTAATATATTTCTCATGTATCGAATTGCCATTCTGTTTGTTTCTTATGTCTATTTATTTGCTTTTGTTGTTATCAATTACGTAAATCTTCTGTATTATAAAGATATGTTTCAAGTAATCCACATTCCGTTGGTTTTATGTTATTCCGGAATGCGACTCTCTATCAGATGAATCGAAGAGGAAGTGAGTCTCATATTAATTTCATAGTAAAACAAAAATGTTTTGGTAACCATAGGAACTACTGAAATTTCTATATAAAATTATATCGGGACAGATATTCAGTTTGGTCACTCACCTTGTAGATCTATCAGGGTAATTAATTTTCACAAACATCTGCAATATTCAGATTATTAATAACAATTCCTCAAATATAGACCCGGGTCGTCTATTAACCTCAAATACCGATATGAAAACTTCACTAACACATACTAGACCTGCCCCCTCTACTAGCGATCTTCCCAATTATCTCCCCTTCCTTTGCCACTAACATATTTTCTAGAATATAGCAGATTTGTGCATTTTATTGTAACAAAAATATATCTGGATACAATCACTTACTTCGGGAATTTTTTTTATGCAAAACTATATGTATAACTCTTATAATTGAAAAAAAAATGTACAAATTCATGGTTTAAAAAGTGTGCAGCGGAAAATAAATAAGAATCAGGTTATTAATTTGTTTTAAGTACATTTTGAAATGTATTCGCACAAAACTGACAGGAGTACGGGTGAATGTGTCGCGAGTATGTGAAAATGTTCGGGATGGGTTACATTTGTAATATAAACAACTAATTATTGGTAATGTGGAGTACATATACATTTATTCATATGTTGTCTGTGTGGTAATATTGTGTGTCTATCATAAAAAGTTCATTGTAAACTATCGTATCTACAGTTCTTTGATTTAGTTAATATAATAGGTAGATAAAAAAGCCTTAATGCTTTTGTTGAATCAAGATATAAATACAGCCTTACACACAGTAGGGTCTATTACAGGTAAAGTATACCTCAGTGAGACTTAATTTGAGAGCAGTTAATTTCACAATCGACATTGCCTTTACTTGTTTGTAAGGGGAAAATACTTATATCAATAGCTCGGAAATATATTGTCATGCTTGAATTAGTAATCAGTCTTTAAAGCGAATTTAGGTGACGTTAAATTCACGTGCAATGTTATTTATTTTTGAGTTGGCGGTATATAAAATATTGAATACAATTACAGAATAAATACAATTTTTGTGAGACGTATTTTCTGTTTAATTATTTAGAATATCCATTTTATTTAGATAAAATTGAATAATGTCTTAAGATATTGATGTAGACTATGCCTTAAAGTGTAGTCCAGTTACCTTTATAGTCAAAATTGTTGTCTGATATATGCTTTATTCTAATTTGTTTCTTCTAATTATGGCGATTAAATGAATTATTCACGTGAATTGCATATATGAAGATGAATATACCACATATATTCATAACACGTTCATTTCATAATCAGATCCACAGCAATATCTTAACGGCAGTGAATTATTTTGATAGTTAAGCAAACTCTATGGAGTTATTTTGGAATGCGCATGCGTTTTAAAGTTGATGTGTGGTATAGATTAGAGAAAGATCTTTTTAATAAATTTTAATTCAGAAATCTTTCTCGTGTTTTGATTATTTTCTTTTATTTGTATTTCTTTATTAAATGGTTTTTTAAGGACGGCAAAGTGTTGTGCAAAACACTGTCAGGTTAAAATGCAAGTTTGAATACAATTTTAGTGATACATATACAACTAGATTTTATCGGGAAACGAATAACTTTGCATTATCCAAATGTTTCGTTTATATTTATGATCAACCAATGAAAATCCAGAATGGAAGTTTATTTAAGAAGGAAAAAAAGCAATAGAAAGGGGTTTGTGCTAACTCGGAATTCAATCAGTTATGCTTGAAGTACATATAAACACCTTCAAATATTCTACAGAGCAAATATTTTATGACAAACAGTAAAATGAGTTTTTTTAAAATATCTTTTCAAAAATTAATGTCAGTTTTCTTTCGAAAACATGTGAAAATTGTGTTAGGTGCCACTGAATAATTCTTAGGCAATGATGGCTATCGACCTAATCCAATAATCCAACAGATTTTAACATACACATAGAAAAATGACAATGTGGAAGGTGATTTCTTGTGAATGGCTTATCTAAAGATGCATTTATCATTTATATCATAACGATAGACTTAAATACAATACCTAACCTTCACAATTACTCTTTTGAAAAGGCTGGGTTATCATCCGAAACAGGTGTGAAATCGAGCGAGAAGACAAAATTCATACCAACGTCTTTTTTATTCAAGACATTTATTATTTAAGATAACATGCATCAAGTTTCTTATTTTTACCTTGATAAATAGACCGTTTGTTAGTAATGTTTGCAATCAATTGATATTCAAAATATATTTCTAGATGTCATACATAACACGTGCATCATTTTGAGAACTTGACATGACTTGGCTTGGTCTATATGTTTATTGCGGGAGTTTTATCAATGAAGTAGAGATCACTTACCCTTTCAGGACACCTGGTCTTAAACTGTTTCCCTTTGTCTCTAAATAATTTAAATTGATCCATCGTCATCTATGAAGCCGAATTTGCTTCCCGAAGTTTGAAGTATAAAATCATGAAACTTTAAGATATACTAATGATCTTTCTCTTTAAATGACAAGAAATTTATTTATCATACCCATGGTAGATACCCACCAGAATTAGAAATCAAGGTCACCGCAGATTTTTGCTATATTATAAGCCTACCAATTATTTTTACTTCAGCGAAAATAAGTAGTTTTTAGAGTTTTTCTCGATAAGATTATTTCTCATTTCTAAAAAGCCATAAATCTGCTTCTCCATCATATAATGATTATTTTTTCACGCCTCAATTGATTTGATATCAACGGATTTATTCAAACAACCTTGACAACTGATAGAAAGGTCTAAAACACACTTTGAGAAAGGTAGTTTCGTTGTTGTTAAAATTATTCTCAATCGAAAAAGTACCAATACTTGCTTGAATAGAGAAAGATTTGGACAAGGGTGCCATCGATGAAGCAAAAAACGATTAACCCTACGGACTACCTGGTCTTATCTTATGTTACGTATACATTTTCAAGGGTTTTCGTGTATCTGTTTTGGTTCCGTTGATGTTTGGCATTGTCTCATCAGTTTTGAGATAGGATTATGTTTTTGTTTATTTGTCGGTGTTATCTTGTGTGTTATTTATTAATTCAAGCAGAAAAAAATCGTACATGGTGTTAACTGTGTTTTCACACATAAACACCACAAAAACTCGTATCATGAACATACCTTGAATACATATGCCAGCCATTTACGATAATGTTTGGCACATTCTTGGTAATGGAAGAAGTCTGTTCCCTGAAGCCTTCCCCGTACATGTACAGCTGTCAGAGTGCAGCGTATACCAAGATCATATTGTATTATCAGCTGAATAAAGACTTTATCTTCAAAATAGCAAAATTGCATTGTTTTATTAGAATATAAATTTTCATATTTTGAGAAAAAATGAACTTACACATCGGTTAATATTACTTAAACCTGGTTCATAAAAATGCTCAAACATCTCATTTTAAGAGAGTGATTGTATTTGTCCAGTATCCATATACAAACCTGTAAAATTCATTCCGAACTCACAGCTATTGGTTGGTTCTCTCCGGTTAATTTCTGTGCGTAACATATATCTATATCATTTCTCACATTAGTTGAAACAATATCGAATAATGACAATTTTTGAATGAAATGTTAAAAAGTTAATAAGCTGAAGCTGGTTATGTTATCGATTGGACCTACCGAATTAAAACAGAAGATCGAAATACCAGGCCTAAAATTTCTAGCTGTAAAAAATGAAGAGATAAATTTCAGAAGAAAAGTAATAGCTCATTATTTTCAAGAAATAAGGAATTCATACTTTCACGTTACACAATACTATAAAAGTCAGTTTTGTACACAAACTGTCTTTAACACGTATTTAACCTTTAAATATTTACTGTTGGCGTTCAGTACAACAAACGTGTATTGACCAGGGTATTTATAAATGTAAACTTGGTCAATGCTAGTGGACGGTGTCCTAATTCGTGTCGGGGTCATGTATAATCCACATATACTATTATTATACTACAGTCTTCTATGTGTGTCCGAGCGGAACGATTACAAACATATATAACTTCTGTAAGTAAAAACAGAGATCTATTTCTCCGACACCGATTTCAGAATTGGTAAGTACTAATATTGATCTAGGATATGATATGTATTGTTAGGTTCTCTTGATTATGAATAATTGCTGGCATATTTATATTTTTTCATATGGTGATCGTTTAAATGACCCGATTTCCGTGGTGTATAGAACTTGCTTGTGACCTTTAATAAATGATAATACTTTGTTATACTCATCATTGAGGGCCATAGATAACACACTTACTACATATTGATGATATAATTCACACACATCCTTATCACCTTGATTCTTATATATGTATCTAAATTAAAGAGAATCAAAATATCGTTTCGGATATACTGGCAAAATTGTAAACTCTAGATACGTTCCGAAAGTCCACAAAGCATACAATATCTACCGCATATTGTAATTCATCCCTTACGGGAAAATGAAAAACAAACCACCGATGCGAAGGTCGTTGAGATTTGTAAACGTATTGATGTAAATATCTCTACCGATGACATCAACAGATCTCACGTGATTGGTGACATACGTAATGGAAAGTCTCAAATCATATGTAGATTGCGCAACTGGAAAATCAAGACCAGTATATACCAGTCGCGTCTCAAATTAAAGAATCTCCAATCCGACCAGTTTCGTGTTTTTATAACTGAAGACCTGACATCATTCCGACAAAAGATCATCGCGGGTTTGTCAAAAGCCAAAAGAGAGAAGAAAATCCACTCATTTTGGACGAACGACGGTCGAGTATTCTACAGGGCTACATACAATTCCGCGAAAATCCTAGTGAAGCAGTACGAGGATATATCTCACTTGACTTCCTCTAGTTGAGCCAATTCATATACAAGTACATTGTACCTGACATCACGTGTCTATCATCATGTGGACATTCTATTGTGTTAATAAGTAACAATGTCTTCTGGAAATAAGGCTAACCTTGATTATACATCACTTTGAAAAAATTGAAAGGAAAAACGAGTACACATACCTATACTGAATATATTCATGCAATTAATGCCCATTATGCCATTATGCGTATATATCTATTTGTATTTACAAGTACCAAACTTGGTCTTCTGGTGACAAGTTTAACTTTATATGCGTACATTACTCTCATGCTTCTGTTTTTTTTTTTTTTTTTTTTTTTGAGTTATTACACTTTTGTACAAGTGCGCTTACGAATGCATACGTAATACAAATATATACTAAATATATACTTACCATCTGTGTTCATTCGGCGTACTTTACTCACATGTTAAAAATAATAAAAAAAGTTTTTTTTTTTTTTTTTTTTTTTTTTTAATCATGAATACGGAGTGATATTTTTGTACATGAGCGCTTACGAGCGCATACAATATACTATACATATACTGAATATATAAATACCATCTGTCTTCATTCTGCATACATTTATCACACGATAAGAAAAATCCAAATGCTTTTTTTGAATCATGAATATGGAGTTATTACATTTTTGTACATGTGCGCTTACGAATGCATACATTATACTATATTCATACTGAATATATACATACCATCTGTGTTCATTCAGCGTACATTCCTCACATGATTAAAAAAAAAAAAAAATGTTTATTTTTTTTTATTTTTTTTTTTTTTTTTTTCCTTTTGAATCATGGCTATGGAGTTATTTTTTCGTTCATGTGCGCTTACGAATCCATACATTATACTGTATATATACTTACCATCTGTGTTCATTTTGCGTACATTCCTCACATGTTAAAAAAATCAATTGTTTATAGTGTGGTATTATTAATACCAACTTATATTTATACATGTGTGATATTCATCGGATGGATATATACTTTGCGCATATGCGTTTTTCTAATGTAACCCATGTATATAGTTTTGCCTTTAGTATTACCAACTATTCCTTACGGATATCCAGTATATAAACATACAATTTTGTTATATGTCTTTACATACGTTAATATACCCAATACCTACCCCTCATTCCTCGGTATTCGACATGATACTTATCTGTTTCATTGTTATACCTTCCCTTTGCTGTCTACTATACTATAGCTTCATCTTTCCAATGGCGCATTGTCATCCTCCCTCTCCAAAGTTATTCTCTTTTCTCGATTCCTCCCCAACCTTAGGATATGTCTGTGCACCCCTTTTTTCGTTGGTAGTCCTCCACCTATTTCTATTTTTTGTCAACTTCCAACCTCCATGACAGGTAACGACGTGTGTGCATGGAGGGCTGCCATAGGTTGTTTTTATAGTAAATTATCGTGTATTTCAATCACCTTTGTTCTTAAAGTTAAAAATTGTTTATTTTTATTTCTAGCATTGCTCTCCAATCTAAATTGCCTCCATCGGATCTATCTTTTGCTTTTGCAGTTGTCCCATTGCATCCACAATCCTTATAATTCAGCTTTAATTGTTTTATTGATAGCGGGCGATATTCATCCAAACCCCGGACCTAGTTCTAATAGTAGTTCATCTATCAGTGCTCTTAGTATATTACACCTAAACATTCGTAGCTTACGTAACAAATTAAATTATATGTCCTCACTAGTAGACGATGTTGATATTTTAGCCATTACTGAAACACATCTCGACAACTCTGTACCAAACTCCGACATCATAATTGATGGTTTCTCTGAACCATTCCGGAAAGATAGGAATATGTTTGGTGGTGGAGTTGCCATGTATTTTTCTGAATCCCTTATCGCCAAGCGTAGAACTGATCTTGAATTTGGGAACTCTGAAATGATATGGTCACAAGTCAAACTCCAAAATTTTCTTTATTTAATATGTAATATTTACAGACCTCCCTCATCCAACGCCAATGTCTTATGGCAGCATCTTCGACATTCAGTTGATATAGCACTCGAAGAAACACCAAACGTAATAATTACAGGTGATTTAAATATCGATTTTTTGAAAAATGATAGAGTTGATCTAAGTAATATTCTTTCCCAATATAATCTAACAAATGTTATTACCGAACCAACCAGACGTACTGATACTTCTTCTACACTCCTTGACCCCATTATTGTTAGTGATACTGTAGATGTAGTTTTCTCTGATGTGATCGAAATTGAGCGAGCAATTAGTGACCATGATGCTGCTTTCGTCGTCATTAATATTCCTGTAACAATTAAACACAACTTCAGAAGAAAAGTATGGCTGTACAATCAATCCAATGTGGACGAACTTAAAAATATGATCAATAGTATTCCGTGGCTAGAAAATTTCACCCATATGTTAAACGTTAACGAAATGTGTAATTATTTCACCGAGAAATTCTTAAATGCTGTAAATACGTGTATACCCTCGAGAGAAGTATTAGTGCGTGATGGTGACAAGCCCTGGATGAATGGTCTGCTAAGACGCAATATCAGAAAAAGGGATAGACTTAAAAGAATAATGTTTAATAATAGTACTGAGCGTAATAAAAATAATTATAAGTACATGAGAAACAGAGTAAACAATATGATTAAAAGAGCCAAGGAATTATTTTATGAAAATGTAAATACGGTGATTGACAAAAGTAATAGCAATCCCAAAATGTATTGGAAACTTCTACGAAGTATTCTTAAGGGCAAAACAAATATTGAAATTTCCCCCCTACTAGACTCTTTTACAAACGAAATTTTATATGACAATGACAGTAAATGTGAATTGTTGAATAACTATTTTAGTTCTGTATGTAATCTATCAGAAAATGACATAGACAAAGATTTACCTTTTTTTGAACGGCGCACCAACTCCGTTTTATCTGAAATCCATATAGCTCCTGGTGAAGTTGAAGATATTATAAATATTCTTAATTTAAATAAAGCAACAGGTCCTGATGGTATAAGTCATAAAATGCTCAAACTTGTAGCCAATGAAGTTTCCGTACCACTGTCTATTATATTTAATCGATCACTATCTTCCTCTGTATTTCCTGATTTGTGGAAAATTGCCCACGTAATGCCCGTATTTAAAGCTAACGATCCAAGTGTCACTTCTAATTATAGACCAATTTCACTCATAAGTTGTATAGGTAAACTGTTTGAACGTGTGATATATAAGCACATCTACAATTTTTTGATTGAAAATGATCTTATTTACAAGTATCAGTCAGGATTCCTACCTAATCATTCCACAACTCATCAACTAATTGAGTTATATCACTCTATAATTACCTCCTTAGAAAAATTTGAACATTCTATTTTAATTTTTTGTGACTTTTCCAAGGCGTTTGACAGAGTCTGGCACAAAGGCCTTATATTTAAACTAAACAACTACGGTATTTCTGGATCACTTCTCCGATGGATAACCAGCTATTTGTCTAACAGAAAGCAGGCCGTCTTTATTAAGGATTCATTATCCTCGTTCAAGACTATTAATGCTGGCGTCCCTCAAGGTTCTGTACTAGGCCCTCTCTTCTTCTTAATATATATAAACGATATTTCACATAATCTTTCTTCTTTATCTAGACTTTTTGCTGATGACACTTCCCTCTCATATTCATCACAAGACTTAATCTATATTGAAAATGTAGCCAAATCTGATTTGAGGAAACTTGAAATTTGGTCCAAAGATTGGCTTATGTCCTTCAACCCTAAAAAAACTGAAGCAATGATTATCTCTAATCGGCAACTTCCTTTTATCCCATCCCTTACCTTTGATAACACCCCAATTCAAATTACAAATCAACACAAACACCTCGGAGTTATTCTTTCTAACGATGGTAAATGGAATGCCCATATTCAGTATATTCTAAGCAAAGTAACCAAATATGTAGCAACCCTCCGAAAGCTTAAACTTATTTTAAATAGAAATAATTTGGAAAAGTTGTATCTTACCTATATCCGTCCCTTACTTGAATATTCATGTGAGCTATGGGACAACTGCGGTGTAGTAAATTCTTTAATTCTGGAAAATATCCAACTAGAAGCTGCAAGAATAGTCACAGGGCTGCCCATATACACAAAAATAGATTTTTTATATCAAGAAACTGGATGGGTTCCTCTTTCCAAAAGACGAGAAGCTCGAAAACTTGCTCTATTTTTCACTATTATTAATAACACAGCACCGAATTTCCTAATAGACTTATTGCCAAATACTGTAGGAAATGCTACTCCTTATAATCTACGTAACAACCATCTACTCAGAGAACAGCCTCTTCGTTTACAACTATCACAACTTTCTTTTTTTCCTTCTACATCAAAACTTTGGAACGATTTAAATGTTACTATCAGAAATTCTCCATCCCTTAACTCATTCAAGAATAATGTTAAAAAATCCATACTAATAGATACTAATATCTGTAAAACTTTTGTAAATCATGGTCCTAGGAAACTAAGTATTCTTCATTGTAGACTCAGAAATCGAGCAATTATGACCTTTTTAGAGCCAATTTACTAGCTAGTGCTGAGTGCCGTTGTGGGCATCCCTGTGAAGATTCCTATCACTTCTTTCTAATCTGTCCTGTTTATGCCAATCTGCGTCGATCTCTATTAACAGAACTAGCATGGTTTGAAGGTAATATTACAATAGATCTTCTATGCAAAGGTGACCCGAATATATCTGATGTTAACAATGCAAAAATTGCAAAGGCTGCACAGCATTTCCTCAACAGGTCGGGTAGGTTCGACTGATATATAATTATACTTCTATATACAAAATAAGGAGTTTCTCTCTCTCTCCCTCCCCCTCTTTTTCCGTCTCTCCCCCACCTCTCTCCCTCTACCTCTCGCCTCTCTCTCTCCCTCTCTCTCATTATCAATATTATAACTTAAGTGGCTATTCAATTAGTTTTTTTCATCTCTTGTGTATGATACGCATTCATTTATATATGCCACCATGTGACTTGTTTTTGTACTATATTGTATATATATTGTTGGGAGAAGTCGTCTATAAGTTGGCAAAACTTACTGACCAATCCCTTTGACTTTTCTTTGTCAATAAAATATGTTTAAACTAATCTGTTGTGTAGTTATAAGTAATTAGGTATTTACACGGAGACAAGTTTTACGTACCTGTATGTAGATACATTGTATCATTTATACCTACAGTTACTTACATATGAAGTACCACAAACATAAAGAAAGTAAGTATTGTACAGGTAACTATTCAGAGGAGTAGATCGAGCTATCGTTTGAAATGTGTACATGTTATTTCAAAAGGTATTGCTCGGTTCGTTATTCTATATAATTACAACACACGATTCGTTATTCCAAGAACTTCGACACATGATATATACTCTTGTATAACAAGTAGTGGGTTTGTGAGTTAAAGGCATACTCGCTTGTGCAGTATATATCAGCGGAAACCCTTTACCAGTGATACGTTTGATATTCAAAACGATTCGAAAGAAGTATTTTTCGTTTCCCATTTCGTTAGTTGTTGAATAGTGAAAGAATCGTATACTCCTTTGCAGGAGATCAATGGATCTCATCACGAAGGGTAAGATTATTAAGTTGCTAAGCACGAAGCTTGTCCATTGTTTGCGACTTCATTTAATCTTTCCCGAGGGTTGAGGTATCTACCTCACTAACAGGGGGTAGTGTTTGGGTGTTGGGTTGTGGTGTGTGATAATTAGTTTTTTCTAACCCCGCTGGCCCTTGTGTCGTTATCTCAATGTTTTTCGGTATGACGTCATTGTGCAGTGGGAATCACCGCATTTCTACTCTTGACAAGGAAATTGAATGTCGATGCACCTGTCCATGGTGAGATAAAAGAATAACCTTAAACCCTTTATTTCAGTTTAAAATCAATGGATGAACAGTCAACAAAATCACTTAAACCCACCTACCCAAACGATTTACCGGACCTCCCTGGTTATTGTGCTGACCCTCCTCCTTATCAGCCTCACCCCTCGGGTTCAGGGGCGGGGCCATATCTGGTACAGCTACCACCGAATTACCCCGCTCGAAATGTCCGCTATCCTCCTGGTGCTCAAGTAATCCAACTACAAGGGCCGGTAAGTGCAACAATAACACCAAAGGCACATCTTTTTTAGCTTTTTCGTTTCAACCTTATCCGTTAAATAGAAGGTGACGAGGTATGTTTTTTTTTCAGACAACATTTTGAACGATATATCAATTTTTAAATTCAGATGACGCCATTAACGATACTATTTGAGACCCTGTGTACCTACCAGTTAAACAAAAGGGACCAGTCATTGATTGTTTACAGAATCACGTCATTACTTTATCAAAATTAGTTAACCAATCAAAATATAGAGGGACCAGTCATTGATAATTTACAGGGATCGTTCAATTTATAAAGGGACCAGTCATTTCGCTATTGACAGGAACCGGCTAATACGGTAAACTATTGGTACCAGTCATTGACTTATTGACAGGGACCAATCGAATCTTTGTTTACAACATGGTAACTGAATGGTGTAGTCATTGACTTATTGACAGGGACCAATCAAATCTTTGTTTACAACATGGTAACTGAATGGACCGGTCATTCAACTACTGAAAAGGAACTGGTACTAGATATGATAATTTTCATTAACTATATTGAGTTGTAATTTCAATTTTTTTATAAATGTTATTTTACAATAATGAAACAATTAAATGTGACTTATAGTACACGTTAAACTAGTAAAATAAAGATCTGATAACAATTGTAGACTTCAGCTTCGGTCGATACCTGGGTTTACCAACCTCAGAAATCAATATTAATAGCTAATGTCATATATTACAGGTGGTGACAGGAAGAGCTCCGATTTCAGTCAGACCAAGACCACACGCAACCCTTGCAGTGATGTTGTGTGTGTTTCTGTGTATGCTGTTCTTCATTGTGCCAACCATTCTCGGAGTCATTTTCGCTATGATTTAACAATAAATTTCCTCTACAACCTGATACAACATGACCCCCACTCAGTTAAAAAAAGTGATAACATATTTATTTGTGATATTGTGTGAAAGCTATTTGTTTGTTATTGTTTGTTTTTCAGTTTTTGAAAGACAATTATTTAAATGACGGGCACACGCGTACTGAAGTAACGATGCAAGGGAAATAACTCCCATTTAAACCAGGAAGTCAAAAGTCATTTAAAATCATGACTGGAAAGGAACATAAAGCTTAAACTTTAACAGGTCCTTTTCTAGTAAAAATATTAAAAAAAATCGGTTATATTGCAATGGATTTGTTCTTGATTTATAGGATTGTTATGACCGTGTACGATTTCTGTTACGCTGGATTTTAATTCATGTTTTATTTTCAAAAATAAAATTACATTTTCAATATGGAAAGATGTTATCATTCGAGAAATCCGTTAAAAAAATGGAAAACATGTCAGCTTGATCGGAAGACAATGATATTGCTTTCCCTCGTGTTGTTTCCACGCTGATGGAATTTTGAGTTCTCAATCAGTAGTATTTTGTTTTTATTATGTCCGTTCCCAACGACCGTTGGAGACTGAAGAGAGACAGTTAAGTGTGTTGTTCAATTTGCCGGGAGTTACTGCCCTTCATATAATCTTTGACATAAATTGAAGGAAGCAATGCGTATTTTTTTCAATATTGAACGCTTTCTAGGTCTCCAATAGTAAAAGACGGGTCTGGAGTATAAAAGACACTCCACATGTGGTGACGCTCAACAATACTACATAAACCGTCACTCGTGTATTGTAACCGGAAGTAGGATCATTAGTCAGGGTTACATTATCGAACCGGAAATAACTTACAAAAAGCTATCTGTACAAGGGGAAACTCTTCCAGCGGCCACTTGCTCGAACCGAAAACATCCTGGCAGTAGCCACTTATTCGAACGTATTCTGTTAGTAGCCTCATGTTGGAATCGAAACAATATGAGATTTCACACATGTGGTTCTGTCCACATAGTGATATCCGTCTTTTGATATACTGTCTGTCCCTTAATAACGGCGAACTTCACTTACCATCTTTCTTTTTGTACGATATACTTCTGATAATTTTTCTTTATGTGGATATAATGAAATTAGAACGTCTTCATTTTATACAGATGGCGCCTCCAACACTCGAACAACTTGTCCTCATCGACAATACAAAATTGCCTAATATTACCATCGAGACTAAAAGAAAGCTTGGATGATCGTCAGATAATTACCAAAGGGAGATCATTCACAGTTTTCTCTAATCGCTATTCATCCAAACAAAACTTAGCGAAATCCATTAAATAGATTGTCAATATTAGATTCTAGCTATCAGCATGTCTAAAATATATCTTCTCCATGCGTCTGTTTATGAACTCTGTATCATATGATACTGCCAATCTCCATTTTTGTCTGACTAACACTTGGCATTGTCAATTGAGGAAATGTTTTCAACAATACAAATGTTGTGAAATTTTGGAGGAGTGTTTCATGTTTCCTTGTATAGCTTATTCTTAGGAGGATTATAAATCTCTCTAAGATGCTTAGAAATTTAAAAATTGTAAACTTCCGATCATAAATTACTATATGACTGTATTATAAAAACAAAGAAGGAAATAAATTACTATATGTAGGAAATACCGCATTGTCAGTATAATGTTAATTCAAACTCCATTCAACAATGCTATAGCAAAATATAAACAAAGAAAAAAGATGTAAGATCAGTATCCTTTGAGCTAAACAAAGAGAAAAAGACCAAGTGTTCTACAAGGGTAAGCATCTTCTGCTCCATCGACCACACCAGTCATGTAAATACTGGTTTATCTAAGTAAGAAATGTCACGTTCCCATCAACAGCAGCATAAAGGAACCATCAATTATACTAATACATATAAAATGCGTCCAGCTCCATTTCACACAAGGCTTTACTTTCGCCGTGAAGACAACCCAGAACATATTAAATGTATTTAGTAAAATATCTTTAAACCTGATCCCTATCAAATCAGGAAACCACTCTATTATGGACAAATCCATGATTTCTTTATAGTTTATAGTCGAAATTTATCATAAGCTTGAAAACCGACAAATTCCGAGTTTAATGATAATGTATACATCCGAATGACAAATTAAGAATAGTTTTCAAATACGCTAGCCTTTATGTTCCCCACTGTTCACAAAAAATAATGAACATCAAAGTTACCTGCACGTTTCAATACAGCATGGCAGAAAAAAACATTTTGTGCAATACAAAAGTCGGCTATCTCCCCACGACGAGGCCGATGAGAAATCATGTAAATCCAAATTTACGTACTTGGGCAGCAACCTTTACGTGTTTACTGAGTATTTGCCTTAGCGCCAATTACTCCGATATAGGCCCATTAGATCTAGTGACGTCAGAAGTTCAGAGAGATCACAACACAGTCATAGTTGATTTATCCTTGAAGTACTTGCATCCGTGCAAAATGTGAACTGCTTTTGGGAATTGTTGAGTGAGTTGTAATTAAGGTATGACAAGCACGTTGTCCAATCAGTGTAATGTAATCGGACATGTTGGGAGGTGTTTCCCTGTAAGTTTATTTCCCAGAGGGTGACTAAACAATTTTTCCCCTATGAGGTTAACGGTGCCCTGCTTTGTATTATCAAATTTTAGGCCTTCGACAATACACTTCACTAAAATTGAATGATTATCAATTTGTCTAATTAACTATTTTTTGCAATATGAAGTGAAAAGTCATCATCTTTAAAATCATTTACACAGTCATTCCATCTACAGTGTCAGTCTTTTAAAGCGTTTGATGTATATGCAACTTTTTAACGTTGTGGAAGTTATTTAAGGGTTTAAAGTGAGCCACCCTCGATGTTTAGTTGAATAATAAGAAACTTAACGGACACCCCTGTTGTATGCATATTTAGTTGAAAAAACAAACCAAACCGTCTTTATTTTATCATTAATGTTAACTTTTAGATTCAGTTTTGTAATTATTTTGGTTCTAGAAGTTATTTATAGAAAACTCATCTCTGAAATCTATAATCCAGTCAAGGTTATTTATATTCTTTGATTGAAGACAATAATTATCGTCTTATTGTCCTATTAATAGCAAATGTATTTTTTAAAAGACGCCTTTTATAGGACGTAAGTCGAGGAGGCCCTTTAACAATAAGAGAGAAGTTGCTCGTTAGTAGAGATAGATATAGATATCTTACAGTGGCCGATATAATAACTGACGAAAGTTCCGTAACATGAATATTTCCTGGTAGCGACAATTACACCAAGGTTACTAAGGCTTTTTTGAGTCACAGGGCGTAATGAAAAACAAACAAGCATCTTTCTAGAAACGAAAAGCAGGTACAACAGGGAGCGCTCAGCTACAACAGGGTGATCTTTCACGCAAACCTTGATATACCCATTACAAATAAGTGATTGATACAGCAATAATACCATGGGAGATACAAACCTTGGGGTAGTTTTACTAAAACAGAGTTTGTCTCCTCTACACGAAGGTAGAACCATAACTGAATATATATATATATATATATATATATGACAAATGCACGATGAACAAGATCTTACATGACGTTATGTCATGTCAAAGAGGAGGCCACAACAGGTAGCTACGATTTTACAAAGCTAGATATGGAATATTTTCAGAAAACGTGTGACATATAGCAAATGTCATCTACAGCTCGCTATATACATATTATAATGATGGTAAACGGGAAATCCGGATAAAGTACAACGTGTAGATACAACATGACATCTCCAATACTATCAATGGCATACCGAACACCAGCGAGAGGTTTCCCCACATATCCAGTATCCTGTATTGTCTAGATAATCACAGGCATTCAGACACACTCAAATGGCAAGAGGTTTAAGAAAAAACGATAAATGAAATGGCATCCACATTGGATTTATGCTTCAGGCGGTTTAATATGAAATGCAAAAATTGATCAATTGTACAGCATTCCAGCTGGATACCTACAAATTCAGCACATCAACATTTCAGATAATAACATCGCAGGTTTCATTAGGTCACTGTAGTTATATTGAAAACAAACTTTCAATAAAAGTTTGAAGGGTAGATACTATATATTATACATATAAACACAATAAATAATTTTGATCACTTACTTCAACGGGACAAAGCAGGTATTTGTACACTCCTTACAATTTCGGAAAATTCGTAATACCATACATCGGAGACGCCTTTGTGACATGCAATGGGTAGTATATTTTTAGTTTTCACACGATGATAGGTTCCATTTTCACACGAGTGATAGGTTCCATTTTTGACTCAAATATCATCATGTATGCATTTACGAGCTTATTTACGGGAAAGTATTTTGGTCACCATAGTGATCTCATGGAGAAATATTCTATTCCTGTTTGATATTGCTTAGTTTCCTTTTTGATTCCGTTGTTGTATATGTAGTTCTTATTTTGACATTACTTACTTGCATTGACCAAGGATTACATGTCTTCGATTAAGCAGAAGAAGCTTACTCCTCCGAAACATCTGGTCTTATCATCCTTGTATTTTATCTTTGTGTAATTCTTTACTTTGTTAACATTTTGTCATAGTTTTGTTGATTTTGAGTTTGGATTATTCTTATGTTGATATCTTCTTGTTTCTTTTCAAATGCTATTTTATTTAAGGAATAAATATATAATTGTTTTCTTAAGACCTACCAATTGTTTGGTTTTTCACCAAAAATGGCGCTACACCCTTGCTTACGAACATAGTTAGAAATGAATGGATACTTTTCCAACAGAGAATACAGAAAACTAGAGTAAACAAAGAAACGATATCATATTTCTTTCTCAAGCCACATTGAGGACATTCCCCTTCCAATCATGGCTCTTTTCCGCCTTTAACGAAACGCAAAGGACCGAGTAATCTTAACCATGATGACAAGGCAGAAAAAAATTTCTCTCTCTTCTTCGACCGAAACATGAAGGAGCTAGGGAACAAAAATATTACCGTGTTCCTCGTGTGACCAAAACAATCTGAGAAGAAAATAGGATGGCGAGAAAGCGATATTAGATTCGCTATCGTGTTATTGCTTCGTCGCATAATCGCATTTAAGCCATGGGTAAGAAGGATAGATAATGTGATTCAGTCGAAACGGAACACGATAATAAGTACAGAAGAATTGAAATGTCTATAAATACTGTCTTGACTACTACGAAGACACACATCACCAAACATTACTCGACATGAGGGATATCGCAAAGCTTAAACAAATTTAGACTGGTCTAGACAAGACTTCTTGTAAATCTTCCTTTTGTTCATATTTTGCCCTTGTTTTATGAAATTTCAGTGTGGCCAATGACCATGTCATCATGTTGGCATCTTCTTGATTATTTTTGGTATATGAATTCGTTGTTTAAAAACCGCGATATCTATTTGAGTATTTTTTTAAGAAATCTAATTATCATCACACAGTAAGAAAAGAAAATCCAGATACTAATCATTAACTTTTGAATGTATCCCAGTCAACACTTTTTAACGCATGCAGTTTCATAATCTGTGGATCAAACAATGCGATAGTGAGGATTAGCTGGTTGGTACATTAGGATCATGATTGGTAAAGTTTTAACAATAAAACTGATATCGAAAAGGGGGATACAGGATATGATTAGTGATATACCCTAGAGCTGGCTATTTTCGCTGCTCAATTTTTGGCGATGTTCATTGAAAAAATTACAATCTGATTTTATAGAATCTTGCAATATGTTGATGATTGTACCAGAAACACAAACAAATAAATAGCTTCTTTGAATACAAATATATAATTATATACAGTTGTGCCAAATTAAGTTGCAGCATCCAGTTTAAAAGAAGGGTATTTAATTTTCACAAATATTGCTGATCTATTAGTCAACATTCCAATAACTTATTATAATGTTAGGATTTACAAGTTTTCTTTATCATACATGTATATGTAAACAATTGATTTCTTTATCAAAATACTTTGTATTGACGAAAACTGTTTGTATGATTAGAAATGGCGGTAACCATATAATATAATAACAGTTTTCATTTTTATGATTTTATTTATATGTGTGTTATTGTTTCACGGACTCAATTTTTGCACTGTCGTTTATGTGCAGCGAAATCGCGAAAATTTTCTCAACGCGAAATAACCGCCGATGTGGTATTGAAAAAACTCTTGTTATAAGGTAACAAATGATTTGTGGCAATGCGTTATTTAGAATAACTTTGCTTGGCGATGTTTCTACCGTAATGAGGTCTCTATGACATGAAAATCTATTTATTTCGTCAGAGAACAAAACAACACACGCAAAAACTATGCAAACACCGCTAGCTCATCAGCTTCGTTCCACATAAAACACTTTCCTGGTGTGCGTACATCCAGAGAAATGTCTTGTTATCATCATTAAACACTAAAAACCATCGAAAAAGTTTTCACCCACGATAATAGTCATCAGTTCTAAACACCGGAAATATCTCACGTCCTTGATTTGATATTTTGTCGTTCAGTTTTAATACCGTTGTCGTCCTATATTTCCTTTTTTAAGAAACACTCTTTTTTATTTCTTTTTCAATATAGTGCTCATCAAAGTGATGTTAACAATTAAAAAACAACACGCCTGTAGGCAGACACATTCATATGATTCCTGTTTCCAGGTTTTAAAAAAAATTGCATAGAAGCATGTAACATGTTTGTATTACATTCTATCTACATACCGTTGGGTGATGTTTTAACCATTTTTGATGAAAGCAAAGGTATTGATTTTCCTTATGTTTTTTTCTATAGTTAGAAGCATTTGTTTTGATTCGATGGTATGATTCAATGGGTACAATTTATCATACAACTTTTATTGAGTAGCAGTATTGTGAAAGTAAATGCAAAGGTTAAAGGGATATTTATCACATGATTTTCTTCTTATTCAAATAATATTGTTGCAGGTTCAACAGCATATTATGACGTCATTTTGATAATCAAATGACGTCCGACATTAATTGACGTCTTAGTGATTTAATAATGAAGACCTTAGATAAGGACCTGTCATCACATCATGTATGATCTAAAAATGTCCATTTGCCGAAAAAACCCGGATGAGATAAAATCCAATTGTTTCAATTGTTGTGTATTTTTAAAATAATAGCATATATTGTATTGGAATTAAGCAAACACTCTCTCGTGTCTCTTATTTCTATTTATGTGAAACTGTCGGTGGAATGTCGCATGCTTGTGTCTGATTTTTATCTAATGGTGTAGCGTCTGCCAAATTTCCCCGTTGTTATTACTTTAGAACCAATTAAGATATCCCAAAACATTTATAAGAACATTGCAATATGTGCTTCTCGTGTACGTGCCTTCGTTTAGATCAAAACATGTCAAGTTTGAACAAACAATATTCTCTTAACAAACAGATGCTTTTAACCATTCTTTTAAAGGTGAACGAGAGCGCTCTGTTCTTAGAAACACGGTTTTACAAATACGTTTGTGAACTAGACTTGTGCTTATGTCAAGGTTAAATATACCGAGGTTTAAATCATTAATTCTTTTCCTGTAGATACATTCTTCCTCATAGTCGTGACCATGCCCTTCTTTTGGCTGGATTTCATTTTTCTCCCTCGTTTCCATGCTAGAGAGAATTTACCGGAGATATCATAGACTGCGTAACCTTGCAAAGTCCTACAAATTCGCATTTAGGTCTACTGATGAACAGATGCCTTACAACTAAATAAAACCCACAAAAAAATCAAATCAATAAAAGCAATCCTTGTTGATCAACATCTTACCTCGATCTTTACTTACAATAACACCAATATCTATTATCCACAGTTTAAACGTTGTGAATTGTCAATTTCTTTAAAGTAATATTTCTGCTTTCCAAATCTATATTGTTGATATATTGCAGTTCCAGGGATTGTTATCAATATTTTGAATTCCGATCTTGATAGCTTTCGACAGCTGACAGCAGAACTCTGTACAGGGTTTTATGTCATACAGACTGATGCTAATATGATCTCATTGGTAAATGTTCTATTTCCTTGTGTGATATGGAGTTAGGTGCTTGTGATCAAGCCAGTTAGTCACTTTACTGCCGATATTGATTGCTTTTTACATTTGTACGAGAAATGAATATCTTAATCAATTACTTTTGTTTCAAATAAAAACATTCCATTCAATTGTAGATGTGAAACTTCCATGAATCATGACTCATATATTGCTATTAAGTAATATACATTTAGCTTAAAATATATTTGATATATTTGTCTCTAGATTTCAGTCATAGAAATTTCCGGTATAAATATTGCATTCATTCTTGCAAGCACATTCTTGGGTCACACGCATTCTCAAATCAATGCTCATTATCAATGCATGGCGGAATTTTGATCTATATTTGACAACGCCCGCCATTGTCCATAGTAATGTCCAATTTATATGGCTAAAAGACGGCATAAGATTTCCATGAATCCAAAACTCGTCTATATATGAATTACAACCCAAAAGTCTCATCGATCCGATGCATACCGAGACTGGATAATGCCAAAGAAAAAAGGGACAGCATTTCATGCATGTCTAATTACTGTCTGAACTTACAACTCTGTACCGCTGTGGTACATAAGTACAATGGTATATGTTCGCTGTAGGCCCAGGGAATTACAACTCGAGATGAATGGTATAATTGAGGCGTTCTAAGTGGGGCGACCTTCCGCATCTGGCTCTTCAGCATTTGTAACATCTATCTTTTCTTTTCTTTTATATTCGTTGTCTCCAATAAATTCATTCTGATATGGTAATAGAGTGAAATGAATAGATATAGATATGGTATTAAGATAAGATGAAAATATAAAAGGATATATAACAATGTATGTGGAAGATTGTCTACAAAGGAATATGTATCACCTTGGATGCATTCGAATAGTGTGTTACAGGAGGATTGGAATCCGAGATAACCGAGAATTACATAATTGAATAAAATTTCATATCAATTTTATAGAATACATGCGTAACCCTGGTAAAAGATTAGCAGCAATATTTCGCTCGGCGAGTAATAACTTCTTCTTAGCTCGATCGGTTGAGCGTCAGACTAATAAACAAGGGTCCCGAGTTCGAATCCTAGCAGCGGAGGCATTGAAATAAAAAAAGCCTCAGTTACACTTGCATCGGCAAAGAAGTGATTGAACTACGTCAAAAAGATGTTTCTAGAACTAGGCAGTGTCGCTCTTTACAAAAAGTGTTGATATATAGTGGGAAACCAAACACTACAGAAAGAAATATGGCTCGCCATTTACCTCTTTACTGATATATAATATAGAAGTGTTTTGTACAATCTTGAGGATTGCATATGTAGACAGTGCTGATGGACTCATTCTGCCTAAAGTTTCCGTAACCGACATGTCACGTTTTGATTCATTTTAATTGTAGCATATTTCAAAATATACATATGTACTTTTCGTTCTTCTGATATTGTCTGATATATAAAAATACATGGTATTTCAGAAAAGGAAACATACACAATTTACTTAATTACTGTGATAGTGGACCTCCTTATCTAGATTTTTTTCAATTAATTTTGATTTTCCGTTTATGTCTCTTCGGTTTCAAACTGTAGGCCCTTAATAGTCCTAGATTGAGGAAATAGCTGTATGATGCAGTTTGCTTTTTTGTTTTGTATTACTCATTGATTTAAAAGTGGCATGCTGAGTAAACTAACATGAAAAGCTGTCACTATTTTCATGCGCATTGTTATGTATCGGATTTGGAGTCTCCACTTCATCCGGGGACTTATTTTGGCGTTAGATGGAATGAGCAATGCTGTTCTGTCTTTCCAAAATGGCAGGAGGGACTAAGACCTATCGATGGTTACAGACATTTATCGGTGACGTTAAATTTAGAAACTCTAAAAAGCAAATCATCAGTATCATAAAAGAAAGAATAAAGGTCAAAGCAGTGCGATAAATCGGCTGTTACTGTGCCGCTAATGTGCGGTCTTAAATGGATGTTCGCACAGTGAGAACCTATTTGGCTTTGACGAGAGGTTGACATATTTGTCCAATGCGCATGGTGTGTTTTAGCCTGATTTCTGTTAAATTGGATCGGTAACGGCATGATAAGGTAATTATGACATTTATTTAAGGTTCATGTTCACTACGGGAAAACACGTGTTTTTGAGGACAGTTCTAATCATGCCACAATTACTTTGTCAATACAAAAACACAATAAATGATAGCACGAAATTAATAGTGATGATTCAAACCAAATCAAGGAAGGCATCCAGGAAGATTGTATAAAAGAATACACACCTGAATAGCATCTTTAATACACATACAGAGCACAGTAAAGCCAAATGAATTAAAGTGCAAACTTATTTAGAAACCAAAGAAAAATTTACAAAGAATGTAAGGCATTAAATTCGAGAAAGATTTTAAAAAATCTTACATGAGTCTGTTCCGTGAGATGGATATCTCAATCCGAGTGTACATGTAAGAGGCTTATTGCGTCCTGACCAGCTAAACCCCTACACGAGGTCTGAGATAAATATGTTCACGGAAGGCGTTCAGATTTGATTAGTTCTATCACAAAACAGTAAAAACTTGTAAATTTTCAATTGTAAACCCATTTATAGCGTCATCTTCAATGTCCCATGAGATGAAAGATGATGATGTTTTCGATTTGCAACGTGATTATGTTGCATGTAATGATACCCGGTGGCGCATCATAGCGCGAGTCAGCTACCTTTTGCTTACGGAATCACCATGTAAATTATTTGAGAAATGCTTGTATTTCTAAGTCACGTTATTCCTCATGGTGATTGAGGTTAAATATAGAAATGTCAAGGTCTCAAAATGTTAATCACGATATATACTTACTAAATAGCACCATAAATATAAAACTATACATCACCAAAGGAAACATAATGCCAATAACTAATTACATTAGTACTGCAGCGACAGCAATTAATCCCACCATAAATCGTTCTGTTGATAATCGGGTAATGATTCCTTATGCAGCGTAGACTCGGTAACCTAAAACGTCCACAGAAAGTTCGAAGACCTCGAGTTCAACTCTCCACTCTGCTTTTATAACAATAGAAGATGTTTGACTTTACTCAGCACTTTCTTTATCATTTAAAATTCCAAATTAGAAAGACATTTTCATGACCACATTCTCTCAGATTGAACCAAGATAAATGTGAAGATGTTTATTTTCCTATTTTAAATTGATCGTCACTCGTGAGCGTTCACTCTCAGTCAATCCTCAACGTTTGGTGTTTATATGATGCAGTAGATTCGTTAATTCTTGCTGGTATACCTGCAGATTCCATTGTTGTTTACCATGTTCTCATTCACGAACATGACATATATGACTCGGATTGAACGAAATTTACATGGCGAATGTCTTCACCTTGTGAGGAACACAAGTCATAAATATGTAAATGTCGGCATAAGAACAGCAATATGGACCCATGAACGGGAAATAAGTAAAATTATTAAAAATATGGACATTGAAAAAGCGAACAGTTGATAAAATGGCAGACAAGAATTGCACAGAAGTCTTACATATAGACACCAAAGCATATTAGCACCATGCTCCGGTTTCACAAATCTCTCTTAGCTAAAGGAAATCATTACTACCATAGAAAACATAAAGTAAGTTAAAAACTAAGATTTAAGAAATCTATGTAATGTTTTCCAGTGGGCAATTTTAATCCTCAAGTTTAGGAAGATTAATGAAAGTGGGACTAGCACCTTACTAAGATTTAACCACTTGTACAGTTCGTAGGTAAGGACATAAAATGTTGAGAATGAACGATAAAAATCCCTCCCCAAACGTTAGGGATAGATTAGCTATGGGGATTATCTATAATTTAGTAATATCTAAAAGTATGTAAGAAGTCATTTTGGCGGATTTCCAAAACATAATTAACACCAAACTTTATTTAGGGTAGGATCCCTTTCTCTTTCTCTCTTTCCTTAACCAGTGTTCTTGCCGCGACATGCTTAGTTAGTGTTAGGCTAGGACTATAATTAGGCCAAGGAAGTCGTCTTCAAAATTATAGTTTAAGAACAGGTCATGTAGTATAGACGGCGCGTCTCTACATCATCTCTTTATCTCTATAAATAGGGTGTCTCCGTGTCAAACCTCTTTTTTGGTCGTCTTTTCCATCGATTCTAAGTTCTTGACATCACTGAGGAGTCTTAAAAAGACGAAACAGTAGTGTGATATAGCCTTATTGATTTATTTGGCTTTACTGAGACTAGTTTTAAATTTGCACTGAAAGCTGTTGATCGCTTGATTTTTTTAAATTTCTAAAATGTTGATATTTTCTTTTTTAAACAGTTTCATTTACTGATCGTTTCTCCTCTGCTGACGTGGACCTATAATGGGAATTCGTGGAGAAATCGTAAATTGAGACATTCGTAGAGGTACCGTAGATCACATTTGACAATTACAAGAACGCGTTTTAAGGATGTCTCGGGAGACTGATCATTGTCACATAAACAGACCTGAGCAACAGGATTTAAACATGGCAACGTCTGTTTTGATTAGCAACGTGTTCAATGTATGTCTACGAAATATGTAGGTTTTTACGGGGTAAAAACATCGAAACTATTAGGCAAACTAACGAGCTTTGAACACGTCGGGCTTCGTGAGAAACCAGCCTTATATTAAGAGAGAAATGCAGAACAGATAAGAAAGACAATTTGCTGTTATTTGCCAATATTTTGATAGAGAAAGATAATTATATTAGCAAACAAGTTAAAGATATCCGCTACCAAGATATTCGATCTTTCTCAACATCCTATGCACGTTTTACCTTCTTAAGACAGCGAGCTGTTATAAAGCAAGTCATTAAACGGTATTGTACAACTTTTTCTGGCTTGGCTAATATTTCATCATTCCAAGATAGCAAATATACAAGTAGTATTTCCCTGCTTATCAAACAATTCCAGTCGTGCAAGTTTGGAATTATACACGATTCGCCAAAAGCATCAAGTTCATAGTTGCCTGTTTTGACGTCACCGTGACATGTGTTTGTTATGCCAATGGTTGAATAGAGAGTAAGATAAAGACCGAGAAATAAAATACCGACTTATCAAGTGAATTTGGTTCAGTCTCTGATTCAATAAAACTGGAGGAAGATATAACCAAAATAATTATTTTCACGGAAACTCAAAGTATAAGAAAAATAAGACCATATATTTCGGAAGAGTAAGCGTTTTCTGCTTTATCGACACCTTTAGCGAAGAAAACGTAGTGTCATGTCATGTTCCCAAATGAGAAAATGCTAAACAGTTAAGGAACCATCAGACAAACTTACTAGCATGAAACACTACCTACTCATATCGCATGAGTGACTACAATATTTTACAATAAAATCATTATCACGACATTAAAAATTTCCAATATCCATCGTCAGCCTGCATCTCTTGGAAGCCGGTGAATTTGTCGACATCTTGCATGCAAGTACTGATATATGGAACAATTCATTGAACATCGAATCAACTGAGCTGATGATGTAGAAGAATGTGTCGTGTCTTTAATACCTTTTGTTATTTTCAAAGCATCACCAATATATCTCAAAGTGAACCTTGTGGCCGGTTGTGATACACATTTTGATCAATTCAGCGTAGCATGAATACAAAAGCAAGTCAACCAAAAAAGGGATACGGTATGCTTCCATAAGTATGCCAATTGCCTGTTGGATGATCGTATCACCTAACTCGACAAAGATATCGGCAACCAGAAATTCGATCTTTACTTATTCATTTATTTGTATGTCTATTAATAGGGTTTCATGCCTATTTCTTTTTTTCTTAGTTATTCTTAAAATACATTTTCACGATATACGCTTCAGTATAGTTCATAACCATATATTTGTTCAATCATTCACCATTTTAAAAAAGGAAATTCTCATTACAAGAGAACTAAGGTGTTCCTTCAGCTTATATAGGGTATGGAATTGTGCAGAATAAAATCAATCTAATGTTCTTCTTGAATAAGAGAACGTTAAAGACTGACCAAGCATTTTATTGAGTTATTTTAAATATACATTACATTATCCCACTTCTTGAGTAAACGGTTTTACAATAAGACTGTGTCCCTGGGTTCATAGTATTAGGAATGGTAGTAAGAAAAGTTTGATTGAGCAACTTGACAAGGTAGCAATGAAACCCTGTTATCCAATATAAACAACAAAGGTCCTAATACTTACCAATAATAGGCACTCTTCAGTATTGTAATACTGCAAACTTTCATAAATTAGCGGATATTTAGACAATCGAGACTATATGGATATCGCTTAAAATTATATAAGATTGAGTTTTCTATTATTTCAGTAATACATGGCGTTTTCTGTACTATCTGGCCTTAGTAAAGGTACATTGCTTATCATTTTTTCAGAAATTCACATCTTTATCGTTTAACTTAATGTAGCTTAGGAAAACTACATTCCTCCACCAATCTTCCTAAATGTGGAATTTCAGAATGACTTTACTGTGGTAGATCTGTCACTTAACGTTATGTCACACAATATTACAAAGAAGTGGCTAAACATGTCTTTTATTGGTTACAAAATGTTATATCATGAACACTCTTACCATCTCGCATTTTTTGTAAACATGTAGAAAATCAAGCTCAGCATCTAGCTTTATGTGCGATATGACGTCAGACGTGCTTGATCCTCGTTGGTTTGCCTTATTGTTTCATTTTGAGTTTACATTATTCTAATTCGGAACACTCACGTGGATTGATCCTTACATAGCGTGTCGTCGTCAATGAAGTAGAAGACGCTTAATGTTCCCATACATCTGGTCATATTTTCATTATACGTCTACAGGAGTGTGCGTGTAAATCTTTCTTTTGTTAATAGTTTTCCTTGTTTTATCGAATTTAAACTCGAATGACGATTTTTTTTCCGATGTTTTAATCATCGAAACATTTGATGCACTGTATTTTTCCTGGTTGCTCTTTGCTTCAGATTAAACTGATATATTTCTCAAATTGCTATCAGACCCTCAAACGTTTACACAAGTATAGCCTTGACAAGAATTGTCATGCATACGCGTCCTTTTATCTACTCTGATGTCAAAATGACGAGAAATACTATCGAGTGATGTAGCTAGAGGTCAAGTAGAAACACTCTTTTGTTCGAGTAAATAATGAGCGCCTTGTAGGCTCGATCGCTTTGGCACGAAGATGGTGTTTTGTTATTAAGAAAAACAATGTCATTTCTGCAGATTTCTCTGGTATTGATCGCTACATACGCATCGGTAGCGTTGTAAGACATGTTTTATTGATTTGTAGACTAAGAAAGACACATGCAATTTTGTCCGAGAACGATTTTGTTGATTTATTGTGAGATTTTTGGCGGTGAATTGTGACTGGTGTAGCTCTTTCTGATTAATATTTGGTATAAAGACGCTCGAGACAGATCACTAGACCCTTTCTTTATGTTCAAATTGAGTAAATGGCAACAAAACAGACATAAAACATGTACGTCATAAATCAGGCATCAAAGTTAGACACGTTCGTTGTTTTGGTTTTCACTTGATGTATGAAACCTCCAAATCTGGGTGTTGAAACTTTGTCAACTTTGACAAAGTCTTCTGAATCATATCATATTATCTACAATCTAGTCAACACCACTTTCAATTACTTTGAGATTTTTACCTAGTTTGGCCTTCAAGAATTTTGAATAATTTTGAAGCATATCAAATTCTACACTTTTCAAACGAATGTATCAAACTGTATCATACACAGTAAACTTAATCATTCTTCAAAACTGACATTCTGACTAAATCTACTAATTAGACTTTAAAAGGAAAACATTAGTTTTGGTATAATTGAATGCTATCTATAGTTAATACTAGTAGCCAAATTCTCGCTAGTTGTTTTTCAAACATTTCAAAATTTAGCTCTTACTCTTTTGAAGTTGATAAAGCCTGATACACTGAGGCGGTTAACTTCTCACACTCCGTCTATATGTATTTCGTTTATCGTATAATTAGACTCCTGCTTTCAATACATCACTTAAATTTTATTCTTATCTGCCATTTCAAGACAGGAGACACGCGACGGCTTTTATTACCATAATAAATTACTGTTTTACTATTAGTTTCCAACAGCTTCTTTAACAATGACACTTTCAAAGCAATTCAAAGAATTTCACTTCTTTTATGTTGTCACAGGTCTAATCTCTAACGCTTTTAGCCTTTAACTTTCATCATGCGTTTTTATTCGTTAACTCAATGGAATTCACGTTTGCAGGTGTTCAAAATTGCCATTCTTTCAGTTTCACAAATCGCAAAAGTGCAAAAAAAAGAGATTGTCTGCATAAAGCAACCAGAGAAACAAATGAACATTTGTATATGACACAACATTCAATGATTAATAGATTTTGATATCTGTGTGAGTTATCACAAAAAAGAGAGTAAGAGTTTGAAAGCCGATTCCAAGAATGAGATATCATTATCTACATAAGATAAAGGTGATTGATGATGTTTCTCACAGGTTTTCAAACAGTTAAATAATGTAAAATATTGTGATCGCTGTCACTGAATATGTTACAAAAAATGGTGTTAACGCTACAAAATGTGATGACAAAACGATACCAGGAATAGAACCACTTAGGAAATAAAAGTGCGCAAGCTCTGTATCTTTTTCCTAGAGGGAGATAGATGTATCTTTCCCAAGCGAAACACGTGAAAACATGTGTGAAGTGTAGAAGATGCATATATTCTCTGATTAAAGTAACACCAGCATCTAGAGGTCCGTTAAGCTGAAAATCACATTTATAAGTGTAACATTAAAACTAAGGCGGTAAAAGGATTTTTAGAAAACGATTTAGGTCAACATCATCAAATGAGATACAAAATCTACTTTTTGTTTACATTAATATAAATAGCAACTGATGAAGTTTTGCAAGAGCAAATACAAGATGTAATGAAAAGAATAAATCATTTAATATCCTTAAGATAAAAAAAAGGAAACGTATGCCAACAAACAGAAATATTGATTTTTATTGTTACGTAAATTTCATTTTGTTAATATTATCAGTGTTCAGCGTCTCAGAGCTGTGCTAATATCTCACTATTGAAACATTTTCATGAACCTCAGAATTGGACGCAATATAATTAAAAACTGACGTGTCTTTTCTTATTGTTATTTAAAATCTGTTTCTCTGATGTTGTTATTCCAAACAAATTAACCCGACACTACCGTATTCTTCGTTGTTAGTGCGACTGTGTGTTTATATAACTATTATTCCATTCGTTTCCATTAAACATGACATTTATCAAAGTCTGACTAATGAATTTTCGGAAAAAGGAGCCTGAATAGTTTGTATAATGAGCGTTGCATGGAGAGTAGGATGCATGACATTCTGATGTTAGAGCGCAATTAGATATCTTTTGCTAAAGCATTATCAAGTTTAACTTTTTGATTTCTGAAATGTGTTCCTTATCAACGCAAATTACTGTCATTACACCTTCCAAGAATCCACATCCATTTTTAAGAAACTGGTTCCAAAGTCTTTCATCAATATAGAAAATAAATCAAACCTTTGAAATTCAAAATGGCGTCGTCTTTTTGTGAAAGTGTAAAGTCAACTTCACAAAACGCAGTTATATTCTTGAGAGTTTTATTATATGTTTGGATAATTTTTTATATTTGTTTCATCATAAAGGTAATTAAAATGAAAATGATAAGTTAATGGGTTTCAATTAAAGCTATGTTTTTGCGAGATTTTAATATATATATTCAGTTAAACCTTGATCGTATCTATCATGTTAACACAGAAAGTAGACGCACAACGGCTATTTTGATGTATAGATCGATGAATTAATTCCGTAAAGTCATTTAAAGTAGAAGTTTCAATACAATTTAAAGAATTCAAATTGAGATTTATAAAATAAACTTATATAAAATCTTTGTTTCAAACTTTCAATATTAGTTCGTATAGACTGTCAACCTGTCCAATTTACCGTCATAAAAAGGATTCTCCTGTATTGCCATGTTCTTTAGATACTAGAGACAAAATAGGTTATTTCAATTAGGCCACATGTAGGTTTTATCAGAAGCAAAATAGAATTTATATACAAACGCAAATGTGAACACTAGTGGTAGAAAAGCTAGCCAAATGTATGTCAGCTTATTAATCTTTCCCCTCCTCAATTTGCGATATACCTGTCTCACCTCAAAAAGGATGAAACATTCTATCAGTCTCTTACTCTGGACAAGAATATTCACGCGTTTGACCTGTATGTTTGTTTCATCCTAGGTTTTACACAAGGGATTCTGCTGTCTGATCAATGATATGGTGCCACGGTAACCATTAACGTCATGTCAACAATTCAATCATGTCGTAGATGCGAAGGCTTGCGGTAACAAAAACACAAGATAGTACCTCATAAAGCTTACAGGGTAAGAGAAAAATAGCCATTCATCCCCGTGTTGTTGAGAAGAGGATCTAAACCATCAAGAAAAGATTATGAAAGTGTAAACACTCAGTAAGTCTTATCTTTCCCCATGCGTTCATATCCCTAACATATCTCAAACAGATTGTAAGATTCTATTAATTAACGCAACACGATTCACTATTAAGATATTTCAGAAATATAATCACCAGTCTACTACTCGTATATATGAGCAACAAAATCGGTTCTAGTCGGTTTAACCAACATGATTAGTAACGAAAGCAATATACGTTAATACTGATGTAAAACAGCAGGAAAATACGGACATGTTGATGAAATCTGGATTCAGATTTTAAAAAAACTAGGGCAAACTAAGAAAACCTGAAGTAGATAACAAGGAGAAAATGACCAGGTGTTCCGGAAAAGTAAGCGTCTTCTTCATCACTGAAACCCTCCATTTAAATCCTGTCAATCTAAGTAAGTATGCCACGTTCCCAAATAAGGTGAACAACAGCGGCATCACCGCCCGAGCTATTGAGCATCCAACACGTTCGTTTTCAAGAGAAATCGTGACATCGGAAACAAGTCCTTGAATAAACATATTGCATACAACTAAGAAACATAAGAACATACCTTTCCTTAAGTACAATGTAATTCAAATGACAAGGAGAATAAGACCATGTGTTACGGAAGCGTAAGCGTCTTCTGTTTCATCGATGACACCCTCCATGTAAACCTTTGTCAGTGCAAGTAAATAATGTCACGTTCTCAAATGAGAAAAATGTATACAACAACGGAACCAACAGGCAAGCTAACAAGCATCTCATATGTCGAGCCTCATGTCGCACAAAAAAAAAAAAAAAAAAAAAGAATAATTTTCAATTATTGGCGACCATAAAACTTCCTTATAAGATCTTTTGCAACCGCAGGGTAAAATCTTTACGGTTTATTAGTCATTACCGAGCTGTGGATATTTGATTCTGAGGATAGATATATTTCTGTCTTCACAACATAGAGCTAATTGCCTATTGTTCTACCACGCCCTCCGCTCTTTAAACTTACTGTCATGAACAAGATATTACCAGAGATTATAAAATGTCCAAATGCGCCCACATTGATGATGATGTTGAACGTGATCATATTATAATTAATACAGGTTTAGAAATAATTTACGTGTAAGCTATCTTTTATTGGGAAAACATATCTGAACGTATTTGATAAATGTGGCGAAAACCCCGTAAAACAAGTTCTATGAAAGCGATCATTATTGCCATCACAAAGGATGTTTTATAATGTTATTTCAAAACCAGATCACTGTGCGATGTTACATGAAATAAGAATAAAAAAATCAATACTCTTTACTCAAACTGGAATACAATCGATACTATTTCGCTTAGGGCAACAGTGAAAGATGTGGAATTAACGGAAAAAAAGTGTACATCCTATCTGTTTCTCTAACGACCTGTAATCTAACAGAACAGATTCTAGCTAAGAATTGATTTTCTCTAAACGGAGACTTGACACAAATTTGGCTTAATTGGTCAACGTCCTTATATACACATATAAAAATCTGTAGTTCCCATCTAATTATATAATGTCAGTGATGAAACTTTGCATCAAATCTAGAGGCTGTGATAGCTCAGTGTCTAACTGTCGGTTAGACAGTTGTAGCTTCGTAGCCTCAGGTGACAATCCGAAGTGTGTCGTTCGGTGAGTTCATTAATGTGGCGGTTGCTGTTTTTTTTTATTATTTACTTATGTGGTCGCAACCTTCGGTAAGATTGTTACCGTTATTTCTCTGAATAGTATGCGACGGGCCTCTCATTTGATTTAAATATATTTTATTCGTATCAAATATACAATCATTATGCGAAGAGAAAGAGAGAAACAGAAAGAGAGATAGAGAGTGGGAAAGAAAATTTTATTAATTTCGGTCTCTCCTAAAATGAACAATACTAGTAGAAATGCAAAACACTTTTCAAAACCTGCAAGTTCGTCACATCCCGTGCTTATTTCACTTTCTCCTGTCATACAGGTCCTTCAAGTAGACATCACCACTAGTGCGTCGGAACAAAGAGAGACCAAACATTTCTCTCTCTCTCTCTCTCTCTCTCTCTCTCTCTCTCTCTCTCTCTCTCTCTCTCTCTCTATCTCTCTCTCTCTCTCTCTCTCTCTCCCTCCCTCTCTCTGTCACTCTTAGTTCTGTCTTTCCCTCTCTCCCCCTCCCGCTTTCTCACTCCCTCTTAATCTTTCCTTTCCTGTCTCGCGTCTTTTCTCCTTTCTTTTTCCTCTATCCCTTTTCTCTCATCCCCCTCTCTCTTGCTCACTCTCCCTCTCTCACTTCTCTCTATCTCCCCCCTCTCTATCTCTCCCTCCCTCTTTATCCACTTATCTCTCCTCTCTCTCCCCCTCCCTCTCTCTCCACTTCTCTCTCCTCTCTCTCCCCCTCCCTCTCTCTCCACTTCTCTCTCCTCTATCTCCCCCTCCCTCTCTCTCCACTTCTCTCTCCTCTCTCCCCCTCCCTCTCTCTCCACTTCTCTCTCCACTCTCTCCCCCTCCCTGTCTGTTATGTTTCCTATTATATCATTCTTCCTTTTTTGTGTCCTCCTAATATTTTAAATGGTAAAATAATTGTCTTCAAAGTATGAGATAAGGCATGTGCCTTTTTCTACTTTCCTTTTAAGACAAATCTTGTCATTTCAATAATGCGCTGTCTGTGCGATTTTGCTCACCATCCTCCTCGTTATGGCACAGTAGGTACCTTCTAAATAGTTAAGGTATGAATGCACAAGGATGTTATTTTCCCTTAATGTGCTGGAATATGTTTAATATATCAACTCTTGAAATTAAAAAACAAAAACCAAAGCAGTTATCATTTGAAAGAAGGAGAAATCTAAAGCTCCTTTATTAAAAAAGACATTATGACCACCATTTACAGGCAATAAAACCTCGGTATGACGCCAATAGAAAGTGAGATGATAAATATCCAAACTCAAGGTAATTCTTCTGTCTTACATATCATGTTTGACCTCTAAGACTCATGCATCATACCCCCATGATGATATGATGATGGCAACATAACGAGGTTTCACTTCACACTATAACGCCTCTAGCTTTATTGCACTAGATATAGTTTCATCGCTATTAGCACTTAATGTTGATTTCTTTCTTGTGAACAGCAGTTTTTGAGAAAAATTAATTTCTGTTAGTCTACAAAACATATAAGGCCCCGCAACACACATAGGAGTCATGTAAAAAAGCATTGTACTGAAGAAGTTCGCACTAACAGAAATGAGCAAACCTTTTGCGTTTAAGAAATTCGTGACGTAATAGGGTACACAGAATACCATGCTGGTAAATCCACAAACGTACAGAACCTTGAGATACGTGTTATCTTCCAGATGGTTGTGTTGCCTGCCGCTGTGATATTTCATGGCCACTCCAATACCACACACAAGTATCACGATGTATGGTATAACCATTGTGGTCCCTATTATATATAATACCGAAGAGAGCATATGAGTGTTGACTTCAGTAAAATCCAGAGAACAAATCCCAATTCCTGAAACAAAAGATTTAAAATCAATTTTAAGAAATGAAGATAAATACAATATATTTTGACATATTTCCCCTTTCTCTTGAGTCCTGATACTTAAGAAGAAAATATACCTGTATGCATGATTCGTTTCTGATAATTACGTGAAATGGTTATAGTATCGAATGAAGACATTAACGCTGCAGATAGGACAGTTTCACATTAAAGGATTATGATGACATCAATGTATATCACTGTTCAATACAGATTTACAAAAGAGGCATTCACAAAATAAAGAAATCAACACCAAACACCTCTTTCGTTCTTCTAGAACTAATCAGTGATGTTCGGGCAAAGAGTGGAAAGCAAAGACAATCAAAGTAATAACGTTCTTTTAAGAATGGATGCACCGACTGTTTCTATATAAATACTTCTTAGATTCTAGTCAGTAAGGTAAGTAATTGTTTGATTGTACAGACTGCACCCAAAAACAATCATCCTTTTATCGAAAACAAACAATTAGTTTAAAGCTGACCATAGAAAATAATAACCATTTATAAAGGCTTGAGAGATATGAATTAAGCGCGAAAATCACTTACCTTGAAATGGAACATAAATCTCTCTGTATTCTGTTATAGCTTTGATGTTCATTTCAAATTGCACTGAAAGTAAAATATCTAGATTTGTTAGGTTTTTAAAACTGGCCACAACACTGTTAGAGAGATCTGTCCCAAGTAATCCGTTAATATGACCTCTTAACACTTCATTCACGGCTTCCTTATTGTTAGCACGAAGAACATACAAAACTTTGCCCATCTGACAACTTGCACTGGTTTTTCTTATACTTATGTCGAACTTTGACCCGATATATGATGACGTGATAGAGACCAAAAGGTCAAGATTATTTCCATCCTCAGTTCGCTTACTACACAGAAACTCATCGGTGATGATCTGTACTGTGCTATTCATTGGAATGGTCTCGTGCACATAATAAACTCCTTCCAGGTGTGTTGTGTTATCAATGCTGGATACATCTGAGTCTAATTCAGAGGCCAAGGACATCAAAATGGACATTGCACCTGGTGGAATAGAAAAGAGAACATAGATGACTTGCAACGTTGTTGAAAGATACTAGAAAGTATTGTATTTGACGATCTTGCTTTGGAAACTTGCTAGGGATTTAATGGATAAACCTCATGTAATCAAAAAGAAAATGATAGATAAATATCTATATGATAATCCGATGTTGTATGTTAATGAAAATAGCGCCCATAGAACAAATCGTTTGCCCTTTAATAGAAGTTATTTTTGTAAACAAAGAGTTTGCAAGACTCTGAACGATTTATCTTTAGGTCAATAACTTATTGGTTACTTTTTCCTTTAGTAGCAAGTTACTATCTGATTATTTGTAGGTTACCTGCTTGCTGTACTGTGGAGAAAATAGTCGATAAATTAACGCAACCGTAATTGTATAATTTTAAACAAGAAACCGATTATGTATGGCGGGTTCAAAGCTAAGTCGGAACACTTGTTATTAATTTTTTGTTATTTAATTTTATTTCTATTTATTCTTTCCAAAAATCGATTCATAGAGTAGAGGTTTTATTTCTTTGTTTCACTGCGACTGCTTGATCATGTGACACTGATTCCGAGTATTTGGACAAAGTAACATCCTGAATACTGTTATGAATACATGCTTATCGATAGTTAGCTCGTAATGGGAATAATATATTTTAATATATAAATAAAGAAAAAAATTATATACCAACTGAAGAAGTGTTATTTTGAATTGTTTTCACAGGAATGCAGATACATTGCAGATTACAAAAAAAGAACATGAGGTCATTTTGGCGCCACGTTAACTAGCGTTATGATAAAAGTTGCACATTGCTTCAGATAACACTATATTTCCCATAGTGCGTTGAAGTGACAGCATTTTGAAAATAAACGTTAAATGACATCGAAAATTATATGGCGGGATAATAATTGTGAGTAAATAATCACCAACCGTCGGGTTTGCATATTGTAATTCGCGAATTATAGCGAAAAAGAAGAAACATAAAGAAAACATGGAGATCCCAGGTGTTATGATAGGGATTAAAATTGCAGTTCCCCTACGTTCTAAAAATTGGAAACACAAACAATATTTCATTCTTCACGATAAGAAGTCTCGTATGCAATCTCATCAAACATAAACAACGTTTTTTTTCAGATTCAGGAGGTATCCCATCAATTTCAAGCACAAACAACGAGACATCATTGACTGTTCAGAATGGGCGATCTCATGTGAATTGCGACATTTTGCAACAATCATTAAAAACAGAGCAATCCAGCAATGTGCTGTTTCGGGATACCTACCGTCAACGTCCTAATTCAACACAAACAGTAGAAAATTATTAAATTTGGTAGACCTCGAGTTAACAGACAAATGTACACAAACAATTCAACATCCCTGGTTGTCTATTCAAACAAGTTACAATCATCACCTGATGCAATTGTGGAAAAGGATAAAGTTTTACTGTGAAATTCTTTGTAATACTCGTCGAGGACAAAACTGTTTAACTATTGTCACAAGGAACCTTGAATACTGTAAAAGCATATACTTTTTATGGATTAAATTTGCGTAGTCCAATAAAAAAATCCACAAAAATTAATATTTTCACAGAATACGAGGTGAATAATGGTAGAAATGCGATTTTAATTTAAGTCACATAGACCAATACTTACTTATTGATTATTCGATGACAACGTTTGATGACGTATCGAATTATTTGCATGAACGAGTTTCATTATCGTGGTTAACAATAAGCTTTGAATTTTGAAAATAAGATTAACGTACATGTTCATTAAAGTAAACCATTCATTACTGACTCAGATATTACAAATTTCTGTGTGGAAGGTTAGTTACCTAATTTTCATTTTAGGATTTAAATGCTACATGCATCCTCGAGAACAGTGTGATGTTTACCAAGGTATCCTGTCCAGAATATCCCGGAAATCATTAGGAAATTTCCATGAAAATTTGGATTCGATGTCGCGTCATTGTTTTAATAGACGCTGTCCAACAGAATAACTATTATTAGCTAATTAGTTTTTTAAAGATTTATATCGGAAAAAGACGAAGTAGAAGAAGAGGTTTCTGCAATTATCTTCGTGTGTGATTTTATATACAAATAACTAAGTCCGTGTATGTTGTAGTGCGTTACAGCTTTTCCCTGGGTGGTCGGGTGACGCATTGGTAACGTACACATCTTTCAGCTAGTCGTCCGGGGTTCGACTCCTGGAACGGACGTGAAAAGGTTAGGGTCACCTGCACGACTTGCGTTTTCCCCGGGTACTCCGGTTTCCTCCAACAATAAGACATCTCGCGCGCTTACACCCGGGCCAACAAGAGTGCTTATTATAAGTTGAAATAACTTTATTCACAATTGTTGTAAAATGAATAAAGTTTATACTTAATGGATAGCTTTTCTACCTCCCTATATTACTTTTTTAGAATATTCAAACTCATACAGTGAAATTATATATTTAACAAATTGCCAATGTTAATTTGATGGTATCAAACTACATACAATAATCCAGTAATTATCATACTCTGTTATCATTTCCTTGTATCCGGATGACTTCATTTCTAGCGTGTCAAAACTTTCCTTGCTAATGATGAACATTCGTGACCGCCTGCAAATTTCGACATGATGAAATTAGACGAGCTCATGTTCGCCATCTCTAATTGAATTGGTTTTCTCTCCTTGCATAAAAGTATAGCCATGAGACAAATGTCGATTCATAGGGAGTGCCATCGACATCATCGCGATAAATCAAGATTAATGTATTACAACCTTTAGATTATAGGTAAGGACGACCTGTGAAATTATTTTAGACATTTTATGAACAATAAGGCGATTTAAATTGGAACACGTACTAAGAGGCATATATGTCAGGGTCATGTGAAAAATGAGGGACATGATTTGATTATTTTCGGCTTTAAAAACAGCGTTTTTTTTTCTGTTTTCGGCTTTTTGCTATGATTTTATCAATAAAAAATAGATAAAATAAAACGCAGTGTCTACTGAATATTAAAAATCTTACTTTAAATGCTTTTGAAAATGTGTACTGAATATAAGTGATCTTATTGAAACTTTATTGATAAAGGAAAATATGTACTGAATATAAGCGATCTCATTGACATTTTATCCATAAAAGGGAAAATATTGAACATTGAGATAAAATGTGAACTGAATATTTAAGATAGCATTTAATTGGTGAAGGGAAAGTATGCTCTGAATATCAAATATGTCATTATAATCGAATTGACGAAAGAAAAAGAAAACAGAAACCATTTAAATACGATAAACCATAAAAAACCGATAACTGAATAAAAATTGTAAATAGTGAACTTGATAAAGCGATGCTATGGCGTAAATCAATATTTTGAACTAGAAATTTGTACACAACTTATAGCAATAGATGGCTGTAGTAACAGATATGACTAAGTGCTTTTGCTATTAAAAAATATCGCCCCTCGATTTCATCAATGTTTCGTTACTTTAAGCTTTTTTGGTAATCAGGTTTTAAACGCCCTGTCTCACGAGAGATTTTAAAGATAAAATGATAACAATAAAAGTTTGGATTTAACTTAAAAATACTTCCAGAGTAGTTGCTTGGTTCGGTTATACAGTACATAAATGTGTAATTTCGTTCATCATCCTACCTATACACAAAACTTTAAATAGACGTCACCAAATTAATTGTGGGCTCAAGTGTTGCAATTGTGTGGTCAAGCGTGACCAATGACGGAGTGATAATCTCGATTTTTAAATGTTACAATGATTAAATGGAACAACAAAGAGAATACCAACGTGTTACCAAAGTCACAGTCCGAACACAAATGCAATAAAAACTACTCAGAGGGCGAAATAAAAAAAAGATTTACACTCGTGAAAAGTACAAGGAGACTGAGATCAGATGTTCCAGAAGAAAATACGGCGACATCGACGACACACCATGTAAATTTTGATCACATGGGTATATAGTATACAACAGAACCATCAGGCATGCTAACGAGCATCAAACACACCCAGATTCACATGTCATAAAGAAAGGATGTAACTCAATGAGATAATTATGGTGACCGCTGAACCTCCCTATAAACCTCCTCTATCACTCGCATCCGACATTGTGTGTTTATCAGTTGCCGACATCTTGGATGTCTTGTAAGCATATCGTGACAGGCTCTAGACTATCGAATAAACTGCGACATCACAACATCATAGCTTTGGATTTTTATATAGATTTACAGTATATCTTACAATAAGGTTGTGGGGTTTATTTCTGTCTAGATATTGTATTTGTTTTAGCTTGACATTTCTCACTATGTTCTCTATATAACTGAAGGTATTGTCACATACATGTAAATAAACACCAATACTTTCTAAGGACTTTAGTTTGCTCTTAACCGTTTGCAGTATTTGAAATTTTCCGAAAGCAGAAAGAGACCAGAAGTTATCAGAACGACACGACATTATGATATGAGGACATATTGATATAATATGAAGAATAAAAGGAAATTTATAATCGTAATACATAAAGTTCTTAATGTAATCTACACAAAACAGCCCCATCTTGGTGTAACATTATTCAAATAGCTTTGGGATAAAACTAAAGAAATACAAACGATAAAAATAGTAATCTGGTAAAACTAAAAATAGCATCACCTCAAGGTATAAATAAAATAAAGAAGAATAAAAACTACAAATAAATAGACAATATATATATATACTCCTAAGACATTCTTATTCGACAGTCTGGAATTCTTCGAACAAAATGCAGTTGGATATCTTACATACTTCTGAACAACCTGGTGGCGTTTACAGACATTCACTTTCGCACGTAAACGTACATCAATTACCACTGTGAAATTGCAAGCACCAACTTAGCAGAGCTGACATTTGTGATCTACCTTGGGTGTCACACAAGCAACATCTAGCGACCAGTATGGCACATTGAATACCATTTCAAGTAACCTTGTGGTAGTAGTCAGAGCCAGAATTGTCAGTTACGATATCAGCAGCATTCAAAATAAAATCGTACTGACAGTGATATAACAAAAACAGCAATAGTGGACTAAAAAAGATCCACATCATCATCACAGAAGATGGATTATTCTTGACACAGTCATGTGTATGATTATCATTCTAAAGCCCTCGGATTGCTACAGCTTGCCATTCATCATGCGGATCAAGATCGCTGATTCGGCATACTGGATTAGTTTGTGGAAATATTCTATCGATGACAGAATGACAAACGATACGTCTTTCTTGTAACACAGCTCTGATTAATGACTTCAAAGAATTGTTAATGTTAACTCTTGTTTTGCCATTAATCAATGACATAAGTAGCCATTTCCAAGGGGAAAAAACCCAGAATAACAAAATGAAAGCAGAAAATGCTGCATTATTGATGAATCGACGAACAAGATACTTCACATTTTGTCGTCTCCAGAGAAAAGATAAAACATTTACGAAAAACTACTAATCTAAAATAAGGGGAAAGATCATAGATGCTCTTATCAGTACTACTTGTCCTTGGAGGAATGAAGGAATAGTAAATTTGATATGATATATGCTTATCTTTCTTATTTCGTTGGGAAAAAGCCGAATACTTGGTGTTTGACTCGCTTTAAGAATTCTATTTTGATTGAACAGGCATTTGACTTATTAAATCTCATTACTAAACAAGAATAGTAGAAAAAACAATATTGTATCTTTGTAGAACACATCTTGGGTCTACTGAACACTGATGGGAAAGGCTGTTTTACATGTTGTGTTACTTCTTTCACTTGGTTTGTTGACATTATTAAGTCATTCATTTTACAGCATACCGTCACGTGGGCACGAGGAAAATGATGCTAGAAGCTACTTATGATAACAACGACAAGAACAAAGAAAAAATGGTGGTCAGGTGGCGCAGTGGTAACCATCATCAACCCGCATCTCTCCAAACCCTGCCTGATGCCTTTAGAGGGTGACGGAGGGAAATCCGAAGAGCGAAAGTAATATCTAAATTTAGAAAGGAAGATACATTAGCCACACCATCCAATCCACTATGTAAAATTCATATCTCTGATAATTCTAGAACAATATCAAACACATATTTAGTGTATAGTCAGAGCCGTGCCATTATCCTAATGAATTAAAACATGGCATGCAGGTTAGGGCAAACTTCGGAGATTAAAAAAAACCACCAGCGTTTTCTACAACCTGCAATATCGAAGATTGTTTAAAAGACACATACGTGAATAAAGTAAAACTTAATTTCTGCAACTCCTATGTTAAGATTCTAAGTCAAATTCTTGGACGAGCCGTACTAGAAATATAGCTCACTTAACTGATACGAAAAATTAAACTGAAATGTTAACATATAATTATATTCTTTATGAAAAAAGGTACATTCAAGCTTAGTTGACATTGAGAATAGTCAACGTTCTGTAGGAATCTTAGCATTATATCTATTATTGTTTTTGGAGACTGGACGTTTCCCATTTAATCTTGCACGGTGAACGCAGGTGACATTTTCCGTGAGGAAACTTTCCACCTTCTATTTTGCCTTTATTTTATTTTGACAAGGAAGCAAGCCCTTTTGTGTTGGACGGAAGGTATTGGACCACATTCCATGGAATTATGAAGGTACAATGAACGCTGCTTGGAATCTGATTACTTTTCAATCACACTACACTTGATAAGGTTAGCAGCTGTGGTTATTACATTAGGATCAGTAACCGTCTTATTAGTGGTTCAGTAGTGATAATAATAGATACATAACATGAGAGTTTTTACATAATTAAAGTTACGGGGTTGGAAAAGGGGAGGTGACGGATTGATTAAAAAGTGTTTTGATCTCACATGTCATTTTTTGGCATAATTCAAAGATGTGATTGATAAGTTCAAGCAGAATAAGTTATACCCCCAAAAACATATTTTCTTTACTTGTAAGCAAATTCATGTATATCTATTTAAGATGTATTTCAGGATAGGCTTATTTTGAGGATGATTTTGTAAATGAATAATTAGTATCAGGCAATGCATGTTCAAAATCTATGAACGAGGACATAAATATAAACAAGATGGAATTATTATATGACGAATTTTGACCAAAGTAGTGGAGAATAATATTTTTTTTTTTTTCAAATAAAAACCACATTTGTAACAGCAAGACTACCTGACCCAGCATTTTCCTACGTGAAATATATATAATAATAAATATATAACTACCAAAATTCTTTTTTGGCTCAATATGTGGAAAATATTCTTTTATTTGGCAATGACTGTTTCGATTTACTGTAATCTTACTCCTGTATCACGAATACGAAAACAATGTTGTTTTATTTTTATATTTGCCTTTACATTTGTTTTTGTTGATCTCATTTTTGTTACAAAAATCTGTTCATAGCTTTACTATAATTGATGGAAGTTATATATAAAGGCCTAAATCATTTCTAATTTAACGAATTTTGAACTATTAAAGTAGATATTAAGTGACAGAGGTAAAAGGCGACTAGAGATCTTAGAGATAATTAACACAATGAGGGAACTCCTAAGTTCTGAAGTTGCAGTAAATAATGGAAGAGGGAAGGGGCTGTATATCAGACTTGATATCTGATATTGTTACCACAACACAATTGCGTGTGATATTGATAGTACAGTGTACCCTGCGGGTTTAATCCATCTTATCACGATCAAGGTTTTAGGAATCCACTACACACAGCTTCCTTCCTGTGTCGATCCATGGAAATAAATTGGGACATCACGAAATTTGATCATAGTACGTAAAATTGTACAAACCACGATTTTGTGAGCAGGGGATGAAATGTATTTTTCCTATAACGTCTAAAGCACTCTTGCACAGTGAATCGACCAGGTATAGCGAATTGTTTTTCGACGATTCAGAATACTTTGCTTTACATATGTTCTCGTTTTAAAGCATTTCTAGGAATTTCTATCTCCAAATTAAAACCAAGGAATAAAATACTGAAGGATATACATCGTTTACAACACATTGGCATCACAAATGTGACTGTGGCAAGGGATTACAGAAGTTCAAGGTATAAGACGTTTCAAAATTATATCCTTGTCCTCAATAACATGAATATCTTCGACATTTTAAATACTGAGATAGTTTTCAGTTAAGGTAAGATTCTTAATGGCTGACAGATGAACGTGAAGTACCAGTTAAGACTGCCATCTTCCCTATACATGGAACCAACACGAAAACTGGCCAATTATCAACCTGTTTGTTATGAAAGGCCGGAAGCACAGTATAGAACTGAGACAATAACACCTTGAGATTGCAAAAATAATGTAAAAGAATTCGATATATCAGATAGGTGCTGAAAGACTTAAAATGTAATGTCCTGGATTTACATTCTTCATTTTTTCAACATATGCACCAGTGTCTAAAGAAACGGAACGTACGTAAGGTTGACAATGAACACTGAGTGTATACCGTCAATCTTTTCTATCCAGATTGACAATACAAGACAAGACGTAAAGAAACATTTACAGATTTCTTGCTGTGAAATTGACAGCTTGCACCAAACAACCTCAATCCATTATCTGGAGCACATATGTATGTCATTATGGAGTATTAATGAATTATTGCTTTCGGTGAAAATATGTTACTGACATAATTGGAAATAGTCGAAACCACACTCAACCACAGTGATGAAAGGAGAGAATTTCAAATTGATGATTGTTAGGTAGCACCACATAGAGCTAATCATAACAACATTTTCTTAAATCGGGCAGATTTATTCTCGATTCTCATTCGTTTGGTCAGATCAACAGGATTAATACTTTTGTAGAAGGTTTTAAATTATACTGTCACGTATGTACATCCTTCTAATTCATCATAGGTGCAAGAAAATATAGCATTTTATAAAGAAACACATTTATTATCTATTTCGCTCTCACGTCTGCTGCGTCAAGCATTGCTCGTACAGATTTATGCTAAACGTTGTAATTTTCGAAGGCAGCTCTACAAAAATCACATAAAAAAAGGAAAATTGCTAAAGTCAAGGAACTGAATTAATTTGATTTTCAAAATCAATTTTCAAGATAGCTATATTTATATTGTCTTATAGATAATAACAACCACTTCAGTATCCAGAAGGAAAATAGGACAAGCAAAAACACGTAAAGAAATATAAGTTGTTAGACATTGTTAATATTGACAACTTGTATTAAATAATACCCATAAACCCACAAGCGGCGCACATTTTAATTTGCTAATCATTATATTCGAGAGATTTATGTTACAATATGCTAATCTTTGCGAAAGGTCGAAAAGACAAAGAAGTTTATGACGCAAATACTGTTGTCTTAGGGATGGAAAGCCAAAAGTATATTCATCATGTGAGCATTTCCTTCCATTAAAAGCAATCAGTAGCGTTTTTCAATACCCTCTATCACTTCTGGAATCTGATATTATGTGGTGGATGCGATAGTAGAGCCTGATCGTGATAAGTGTGTGCTTTATTTTCATGTCTGAATGCTGACGTTTACCCGTAGGAACAATTTGTCTGAGTCAAGTTAATGATGATAGACATGAATTGCTATTCAAAATAATCACTTTTCCATTTTGATAATGGAAATGGAAAATTCGCACAGATAGACTGTTATATAGATACCTTTTATGGTTGCTTTGTTGTGCAACGGCATTTGGTTGTCCTTGATCTTTATATTAACCCCCCTTTTATTTTTATTTTTTTAAACTTCTTTTAACTTTTAAAAAAGCAACAATTTTGAATTGTTTTTTCTCAAAAAGGAACAATTATATATTGTACCACGCAAAACTTTCAGGATGCCATAAATACACATACTCATTGAACCATCATGTAATACTGCCGTTAAGATGATGACTTGGTATTGTATTTAAACGCATACGACTTTGCGTGAATACTGTGTTGTTTATCAATATTCTTTAATATTTTCTCAGTGGAATCAGAACGGAGGCAAGGGTCCTGACGTTACGGCAGGTTGTTATTGTCATTGTTGATAAGTATTTGTGTCAAAAATAGTTTATGCAATCAAAGAGCACAATAACGTTTTGAAATTGATTGCGTTATCAACCATCGAAAACAGAAAAGCTACAGTCAACAACAGCTCTCGAGATATTAGTTTATCATGTCACTTGGGGTTGATTACCGAGCTGCAATACCTTAATGTAAAGAAGATAATATATATCATTCATTTCATACTCATGTTTCCCTTTGATAGATAATGATAACCTCAGTACGAAATTAACACGAATGAATGATGGAAAATGTTTTTCTAGAGGTCGTTCACTGCTAAACCAACAATGTGTCTGTTTAATTAGGACGTTTATCAGAGTCATCTGGAAATAACTCATCCTCTAGGAATAAGAGTGCATAGCATACTTATGGAACGATGTTGATAGTATTTCCTTGATCCTTAGAGGATTTATCTATATCTGGAAACATCGATGAAATGACCAGGTTGACATATTGTTTCTTTATATATTTTTAGGTTGCTGGGAAGGTTAGGGTAATTATGGACCAAATTAGATAACATGTTATATTGTAGAAGATAGAATTTGCTGGTAGAGTTTTGGTACCCGAGGTTTCCCGTAGATTCAATATCACATTCTAATCCATGCACAGATGTTTATTTTCACGTTCCTTTTAAATATCAATATATAACAATATCGAATGTGATTGAATTACATATGTAGGGGGCTGGCGCTTCTTCCTCTTTTCTATCAATTTTCCACAATGACCTCCTCAGTTTTAAATTTTACAGTCGTGATATCACTGATGAGTCCCGAGGAGAGTTGTACGATGCATTTTTATCATCCATTAATTTGCTCTAACATATCTAATTCTAATTTTTTATTGAGGAGTACTCTTCCCTTGTGTCACCCTTGTGTACAATATTCCAGTAAGAATTACCAAGCTGACAGAGTTGAAACAATATAATATGAGGCATTGATACTAATTTCATATTCACAAGGCCAAGCAACTTATTCAATCTTTGTAGGCATAGATCCTAATTTGATATACGGGATTCCTTTATGACCATATATCATCCTAATGGTTATTCAGAAATCGTAAAACATTTCTGATGATTCCGGAGAAATAGTTCTTACCGACAGCTGAATGTAATTGTTAATATATGTTGACATTTTGGGTTTATCGGTACGCCATATTGTGGTGATGAGGGCGGGCAATTGGATATTGACGTCGGCACAATTTTTATTTTTACTCTAAACCTGATAATATTCACTCCGGAAAGGAAGCTGAATACAAATGTGTCCTGCCTTTTGTAAAATGAAATCGTATATACAAGGTACATTATACTTGCGTACTCAAATTTTCAATTCATAGGTTCACAGAAATAACCACTTTGTTAATTCAATTTCAAAATGTGTCAAACTTAAGGATGTTTGTATGTAATTATCTAAGTAAACACATTGGGTATATTTCAAGAAAAAGTCAATAAAACATATTTCGAATGATAGGATTTTCCTATTTCGAAAACATTGAGATTAAGTAAAGAACATACACATTATGGATATCAGTCAAACAGTTTGTCCTGTAAACGAATTTGAAATACCTACGAAATGTTATACGACAACAATAAAATGATATATAGGTTGAAAAAATGCCAGGTCTTCAATAAGAGAAACATGGTATTGGATACGAGTTTAAATTAAAAATATGTAGACATTTCAGAATATTTAACGATGCTTGTTTGTTACTATGAACTTTATACTTATATAATCTGTATCAAATTTTTAAGTTTGTATTCCGATGTCCGCACGACATTACACTACGGCGATATAATTTCATAACAGATCTCTCCTCACAGTTAACAGACAGATATAGCTCTATAAGAACAATTAGTTTAAAGACATGGTTTCTTTGTGATGATACAGATGAGGTATATACATTTATGTAATTCACATAATTCAAATCTCTTTTGAATTGTTGAACTCCATGATCTATAAATTTACCGTAGTATTATTAAATGATGCTAAGTACATTATGTTAAAAATAGACATGTTAATATTTGAGATGAAACTAGGAGCAAAAATGAACAAAAGAATGATTTCCATGAGACTCATGAAGGAGCGCCTAAATGATAAAACCAGGTGTTCCGGAAGAGTAAGCGTCTTCTGTTTAATTGACGACACCCGCCATGTAAATCTTGGTCAATCCAAGTAAGTGATATCATATTCCAAACATGTAAATAACATCAGAACCATCAGGCAAACTAAGAACATCAAACACATCCGACATCACTGAAAGAAATATAATATTTCCGGCTGAGATTATTTTGCCGGCCGTACAATTTCAATTATATCGTTGAAAAAAAGATATCGAGGAAAAACATTCCTCTACATTAAGCTATTGCTTTCAAATGTATCGCGTCCCTGGGAGAGGGAAATGCAGATATTGTCTATCAACTCGATATGTTATCTTCATTATACACCCACGTGTGTTACCGTACCAGTGTGTCATATCATTTTGTCAATTATGTTTTTTTTTAAATTGAGGAGTGTCAGATTAATGAAATGTTACTTTCTGTTCTGCTTGGCGTTGTGTTTTAACTGTCACATTAAAGCGATGTTCAAGATTAGTAAGGTCTCACCACAATGGGAAAATAACTATCATAATTTTAACACGTGGTAGGTGATTCATCAATATCCCTGCAAAATACATCTCATGGTTACTCTAAACACAATGGTTTGTTATTTTTTTTTCTTTTTTCGTGTCCTTGTTTATTTTTTTATTGAGCCAAAATTAATAAAACCAACTTATTGTTCATTGTGTACATTGTTTCTTTTTTTGAAACAATAATTACATAAAATTGGCAAATATTTCTGATACTCCAACTTAATAATTAAATTTGATGAATTAGATATGACGCTGCATTTGTGAGCTTTCAAAAATGTCGTTTCCTTAATCAAACAAAGAGTGTAAATGAGTTATGACGATAGTTCACGACGGAGAAATATGTAAAGTCGGTTGTCATGTTGTCACGGCCCAACTTTGTCCTAAGAAGATTGGTGTTTCGTTTATGCAACTTCTTAGTCTTCACAAAATACATCCTTTCCTAGGTGATAAATCCAATCCAAAACATAGTGATATTTACGCCCTTTAGCCATCATAACTTGTCATTTACTGGGTTTCCACTTAGAGAGGTGTTTGTGGTATGTCATAAATACGGCTATATTGACGAAACAGTACTCTAACGTAGATATGTTAGTCTCGGAGACCATTAACCGATTATAATGTTTTATGTAATTTTGCATCAACAATTCATTATTGAGGGATTTGAAAGGTTTTGCTGCAAGGTCTTTTTTGAACACGCGTTCCAATGTCGATATTTATGATCGCCTTTCTTTTCAATATAGGATCATGATTTTATCATTCGAAACATTGATGATATGGTTTAACATTGTCTGTTTAAAAAAGCGAGAAGTGTAAAGTATATTATTTGTTCGAAAGGGCAATGTATAACATTCAAAATAGAGAATACTAAATTTGGTTTCAGAAAAGGAGAAGTGCATTTCCCAAGTTACAAAACATTTTTGTTGTGTCTTTTTCTGGCTAGTTTTATAAAGGATTAATGATAGATAGGATGGAAACATGAAATATACTGACAATAAAGCGAGCCAGTAAACGAATCATGATGGCCCTTATCCGAAGGTATTACTATACATCATCCCCAGGAAGGTGATCTATGGGGACAAGTTATGGTAAACAGTATGGCTAGCAGACACAGACAGTACCGTCATATATAATATAATTACACTCTGGTAGTATCTAATTTCAAGCCGATAACCTTGACGCTGTCCCATAATTTCGGGGCTAGCCTCAGTTAGATAAATTAATCAGATTAATTACTGTCATCACAGACTCTCTTTAATGTTCTACAATGTTTATGCAAACCAGAGTAAATAGATAACAAAACATCGACCGATTGAAATATTTCAATTAACAGTCTTAACATAGGCAAATGGAAACCAAAAACTTATAAAGAATTATTTTTCAATAGAAAAAATAAAAACATTGATATCCATTTCAAATTGCTACTTTGGATTGCGTTTTTCATAAAGAACAGAATGAATTACGTATTCAGGATTTGGCTGGAAGCGGAATTTGCCTATTTGCAGAAAAACTCAACGTAATTCTGTATTTTTGTTGTTGTTTGCATTCGTTGAAATGATTTTGAAATCAAATCACGATTTTCCGTTCTTTTTTTTTTTTTAAAGACTCCTGTTTCCCTTTTGAATGCTTCAACTCTCATTTCTTGCGAAAAGCAAAAGCCGATTTAGGCAAATTGTCGAGGTTTGTTGCCAAAATTGTTTACGTACAGAGATAGACTGTCTGTGAGCCCCTGCGGTTCTTCGCTCCGGTGATTTATCACGCGGAACAGACGATACTTTATCGTGCAAATGAATTAATTCGATTGTAGAGTAAATAAAATTTCGTGTAGCCAATAATCAGCAAAGGATTATGCCTGTCTTCTCAAAGACGAATGGTCGATACGCCGACATAAACAATGTTAATTTGATTAATGAGGTCAAACGTTCATTGCAATAACTCTTTACATGATACAAGACAAGCTCTATCACAGTAGGCTGAAAGAATCAACCTGAGCCTTACACAATGTCTTTGAACCAGGTAGGCTATTGATGTAGTTCTATATAAATGTATCTGTTAAGCACGATACTGAATAAGAAGTCACCGATGCCTTATCACGATATTCAGGTTGTTGACCCAACAACCAACCAAGGTAAACACATTTCAAAGGACAATAGAAATTTTATAATGATTTACCTGAAATTGAATTGTAAGCATTTTCTCTATGGTTTTGATTTGCTGTTATCGGTATTTAGGTTAAGATTTATACATCTAAAGAAATGCATTCTTTTGATAATTCTTCGAAAAGCGTAAAATGTTGAAAAAATATACATAAAAGGAGTATGCTTCCTAGCAACATCGATTTTATACTCGCCAATTAATTTCTTGAGGTTTTGTTTACATTGTCTGTTATTCTCTTGATTTGCCTTGAATATTTCAGTATTAGATTATTTGTAGTTTCTATGAATGTAGAGAGTCATGTAACAAGATCTTAAAGATATCTAATGTTTAATCTAGAAAGGCCATTACAGAGGTTTTATCGTCCATGCTAAACATTACAGTTACATTCTATCAGATGAATATAATTGCTTGGTGGTTTTTATGTCAGAAACATCTATGTATGATATTTTCTACATGAAGGTTTTCCTTTTTTCATTAATAACACATAATAACAGATTAATTCTAAATCAGAAAGCAGGAAATGCATATTGCACACTTCTTATTACTGGGCAAAGCTGGCTTAAAAGGATGACTCATCTGCAAATTATGCAATTTGTACTAAAAACCAATTTAAAATGTCTTTAGAATGCGTTTTATTTAAGAGATATATACATACGGAAGAGATTACTTTGTTTTTGGTAGACTTGCTTCACATGTGTTGTAAATGTTGTAAAAGGCATTACTCATTCGTCTGTCTTTGTATAATCGTTTAAACATATATCTGATATCATTTATGAACTACAGACATCATAAATGCGCATCCCATGTTATTTGCCACAGGAAACGTATTTGCAATTAGTTTAGAAACGTACATTTTACGACTTGATTTCCATAAACACAAGATGAAGTAAAAGCTTAGGAAAATTACACGCTGGTTTTGTGATATATCATTTCTCTCATAGGCCAAAATCATAGAATCATAAGTATTAACGCATTATGAAATAAACAACTTGATTCTGATATTGACCAATAATATTGACCTCATTCCGTCTCTTATGTGTTCTTCATAGACCTGCTAATATCTCTCACAAATACGTTTTTTCCTATCATGCCGCTGCTGTCTCACTCAAACGTCCTTACTAATCCTAATACTATCTTTCATTCATACATTCTCCCTTATCCTGATACTGACCCTCATTCATACATTCTCTCTAATACCGATACTGTCTCTCATTCATACATTCTCTCTAATCTTGATGCTGTCTCTCGTTCATACATTCTCCCTAATCCCGATACTATCTCTCATTCATACATTCTCCCTAATCCTGATACTGTTTCTCATTCATACATTCTCTCTAATCCTGATACTGTCTCTCGTTCATACATTCTCTCTAATCTTGATGCTGTCTCTCGTTCATACATTATCTCTAATCCTGATACTGTCTCTCATTCACACATTCTCCCTTATCCAACTTTTACTTAGTCCTACGTCTTTTCTAATCCCGCTACACTGGTTCATTAATTTCTAACCTTGCTACTATTTCTCGTTCATGCCTATTTTTCTATTTTTCACCTGTGTCCTGACATTCATTCGTCCTTTCTAATCCTGCTACTATCTCTCATTCATACGTTTTTACTACCATGCCACTGTATTCTCAGACATTTAACCTCATTTAATCCTTCTGTTCTCATCCATACCGTCTTTCTACCCCACTCCCTACTATCTCTCAATTATACATTTTTACCCGTTTCCCCATTTTCAATCGTCTTTTCTAAATCTGTCATTTTCTCTCTCGCCTATTTTATCTTAGCTTGGCTGTTTGGCCTCTCACTCAGACGTCCTGTCTTACCCTGCTAATGTTTCGCTTATTTATGAATAAAATATAATCCTACCAATATCTTTACTTTACAGTCGTTTTTTATCATTTTACATATTTTCCCTACTCTTAAATCCATATTCGTTAGGGATATCTCTCACATAATTCATGAATATTCATACTCTTATATGCATAATTTTTATGTCTCCTAGACAGTCCGTTCTGATTTGATAGATCTACCGTAATACGTTGCTAATCGCGTGAGAAAATGAAAAAAAAAAAAAAACTGAAAGCGACCGATATATCACTGAAGGCTTTATGGTGTTATATGTAAAGAAAAAGCGATGGGTTGAGTTCTCCGCATTGTGAACTGTTTCTTACAGCACAACAGTTTTATCAACAACAAGTGTTATTGATTACGACATCTCGTGCAGTGATGAAAAACGACTGCAATCTACCACATCTTGTGAATATGTGATGTAATTGTATCAAAGGAATATTTCCTGTTCTTATCGTTGTTCATTACAATGGTGCAATGTTAAGAAACACAGACGCGTTTCCTGTAATTTATCGAATTGACAAATGATGTTTTTGCTAGCCCCACAAATTAACCAATGTGCCGGTTGGAGAACTAGATTCTGTAGTCATCACTGATTGCACAATGTAGAAGGGCATCTTAGATCAGCAGCGTTTTACTCTATTTTTGTGATTACAGTGGTCTGATTTTGTCATCCTCCTCCTCTTCAACAACATATTAATGCCCTCTAGAGTGTTTATTTTGTACAATCCTTTGACAGTTTTTGGCGGTAAGCTCAGCCTTACTAGCGTAAGTAAGACTTTGTTTCAACATTGCATGCCAAATGTAAATCCTTTTATCCTATAAAAACTTTCTTATGTCGAAATGCTTAAAATTTTACTTAAATGCTTGAGCAAGTTCGTTTATAGTTCAACGGGACTTGTTAATGAAACACTATGACTCCGGTTGTAACAAAATTCAAAAGTTGGGCAATAAAACTGTATTGTGTAAGGCATTTGCTAATTCTTCAAATGTACGCTAAAGGTCACGGTCAAGGTCACATGGTCATAGTTATGGGCAAGGTTAATCCTGACAACAGACATCACCAAAACAATATGACCTCAATCTTTCAATCCAGGGGCATACGATTATTCTGACACCCTCGCCATATCAAGCTGGAGTCTATAAAATGACAACACTTACGAGATCTCGCGATACATCATGTATTTGCCTTACAGTATGACCTATATTATTACCAAAGTGAACCTGGCGAAAAATAAATAAACGCCCGCAATATGCTTAAAGCATTTAGAAATGAATGTACTCCACTAACATACACTCTTTATCTAAAATGGATATTCACAACCAAGGTGTAAAGACTTGTTGACAGCACAAAGAAGTGAGATGGAGAGTGAGAGCGAAATTGTGTTGAGTGCAGCGATTATCTGGACGTCTGCGCACGTGCAAGAAGAAAAAATTAACACTGAAAAACTTTACAATGAGCCTAGAGGACGCCTGGCCAACACAAATGTAAACTAAACTAAAGTCGTGGAAAATATCTTCACAGTAAATGTATTGGTATCATGACGTTTTTCCTATATAAAGATTGTGTAGATAAAGAACAGACCTTTTCATCGAGACCATTTCTGTTGATCGTTTGAATGCCGACCTACAAGATGGCCACTTATTTCTCTCAATTTTTACATGCCGGAAACCTGACGTTCAGTGACACCAGACCGGTATAAAAAAATCGATAGCCGACAACCTACTATAAAGTACTGTACTTACACATGTATTTTCAACATTTTAAATGTCAGAAAATACAGTGTTAGACAATGTTCGGAATATAGTGTAAATAACTGTTTCGGTTTTGTTTTGTTTTTTGTTTTATTTTGTTTTTGTTTTTTTGTTGTTGTTTTTTAAGTTTTTATTTTTAATAATCCGATCTTTGAGTAATACACAGTTTCTTGGTGTGGCCATGAATAATTCATTTTGTATAATCAATCACCAATAACAAGATTATCAGGAAGTGGGAATTATTTAGTGTCGTCACGGATACATGTTTTGTAGCCATTTCGAGCTTCGACAATTGCTAATTTTGAGAGATTTGTTACCTCATTTTATCGAGGTTCAAGAAATAAGTTTTGCCATTCAAATGTGAATATAGATTGAAATTAGTCCTATTTCTGCATTTGTAGCAGTTTTGAGTTGGGTAGGCCTGGTTTTACCAATCTCCAAATCAGGACAAAACATTCGTTTATATAATTTCTTTATGCTGTTATAATTACAATTGTTTATTTGTTCTCACATAATTGCACATATATCAGCAAGGGTGTATTTTTCATAACAATTATGTTGTACCTGTATATTTTAAATATGTCTTAAAATATCAATGAGGAGATGTTTCCTCTAGAATGTTAAACATTTCCTTCATGATTGTTAAACATGTTAGATATAAAAAAATTATATGAAGAAAAAGGATAATAATTGATAGTTTTTTAATACAAACAAACAATGATACTGAATTAATGTTTTTGCTTCTGTATTCTATAAGATCATCACAAACATTATGTTTGCGGTTTTGTAGGTTTCAGCCACATGTCAGTGTTATTTGTTTATAGTAGACAGTGTCGATGACCGGCGAGGAGGTATATAGAGACACTTCTTTTGTCTGATCCCTTTTTCTGGTGAGCCTATATGTAATGGTGAGACACGAAGAGTTTGATCAAAGTTGATATTATGTAGCATGAAAAGATGAATATAAATAAAATTGTCTAGACACGGAGGATGAAAGATGGATAAAGACCTGGTTAATTATTCAAGAACACTTCATACACCAACGTTTTAGATGATACTTCTGATCGTAAAGATTTTTATACCACGTAAAGAACGCTGAATTCACAAGGAAATTGAACATCTTAAGCATTCTTTTATCGCTAAAGGAATTTTAAACATGAAGGCATGTTGTACCGGAGATATACGGATTCTGCTTGAAAAAATCCTCTTTATAATATATGTTCTGATATCTTACCGTATTTGAATTGCGCTACGTTAAAGATTGTGAAGGAGAAGATAACAGCTGCAGCTTAACGCGTTAACATTACGAAACTTATTCGAGATTCAAGGGTTTCATCCCGTTATTACGATTTTCGTTGAAATTTTGGCAACTGGCATGCACAATCACAACACAGAGTTTTGAGAGATTCAGGCATGTCGGTATATCCTTTTATTTCAAGGACAAATATTTTGTTGATCAATATCCTCTTTGTTAAAAAGATTTTTCGGCGAATCATGCACATAGATGTTTTGTTGAACTCGCTTGTATTCACAAAGATTTACACGACGGATGTCTCCGATGAAGCAGAAGACGCGTACTCTTTCAGAACACCTGGTCCTATCCTTCTTATACATTTTTCAATAGTCTCTAGATAAATCTTTCTTTTTTTTATTTACTTTAGTTCTTAAATAATATTTGAGTTTGGGCATCCTTTTGTTGATATGTTGGCACTTTTGTTGCTTTTGTTATTACAGGTACGATTTAAAGTAGATCGACAACCATAATCGGACCTCTCTTCGAGATATAGAACATTATATATGTTGGAAGAAACATATGAAAGATGTATAGAAAGGCATACCATTCGGTGTATTTGACCTCGTGGATAAGTATATTAGCCAACAGGTTCATAGCTAATGGAATATCGAACCCTGTTCTTAAAGATCAAAGTCAGGTTCCATTGATATATGTAATTATCAAAATAGTAAATAGAACGATGTCTGTTTCCGACAGCGATTTAGCCGTAGACACAAATATACATATTGGGTCGAAAGGTATTTTAGTGCGAGAATATCAGCTTGTAATATAAATGCTTGTCATTTTCTAACCCTCTATCCATTTTCATACGCTCCCCAGTCAGGATCGAAATTGGATATATTGTAGTTAACAAAATGTGTTTCAGCGGAAGAGATTAGCGGACCTGATTCTGTTTTTTTGATCAGTTGGTTGCCTATAGGAAGACACAAAACAACCTGATAGTGTCCTGATTATGAGCGTAAAATTACATGGCCGTCAGCAAAGACTTCATAACAGTCAAAAACATCATACAATAGCGTATAGCACGTTAATTGAAATATTTAGAGAGTATCAAATCGTGATACTAGCAGATACTTACAAGATATCACTGTAATTACATAACCAAAGATTTCACTTAATTCTCAGATTGTATATATTATGTTTTGCAGTCACTACTTAAATCTCTTACTTGTAAAACAAGCGAAGGTAGCGACTTAAAGTAATTACATGTATGTATATTACCGGGCTTCATCTCAAAGTTTTCTACCTTAACTTTGTTTTTTTCATTTTTATAGATACTTGATATTTGAAATAAATTCTCAATTGATATGAGATTTTAGCATACGAGCAGGAAAAGTATATTTTTATTTTAAAGAATTTATTATAAAGAAATTATAAACGAAATAAACATTTAAGTGCATAACTTAGAATATTCCCATTTTGATGGGATTTACAGATAAATCGAGAAAATCAAACGGAGCGGCTTCCTCGTAATGGTATTCCAGTATTATGACGTAACGGCATTTTCCACATTATGACATCACGAGTGATTTTCTGACTGACGCAGCAGGTTATATTCAACTAGTGACATACCTGCAAAACTATTTCATGGACGACATGACAAGATAACAGGCAGATTACGTGATAAAAGTAGATGTATGTTTACGTCAATTCAAATACTGGCTTTTGATTGATGAAAAAATTTGTAAGTTGCCTATTATTAACAAAAAAATTGTCACAAGTGCAAAACATCATATTCCCGCGATGATGTACTAATATTTAACTGAAGTCATTATCGGTAAATGTTTCAAGGATCTGACGTGATTTCTAAAATAATTCGAACAGCTTTGTAGCATTATTTACACTGATATGTAAAATCTGTTCTTTCGAAGGTGTAGACAAATTGCGATGGATAAATGAATTTTCAATAATTTCCATTTCTCAGGAGATTTAAAAATGCGTATTATTTTATTATTTTGCTTGGTCTTTCAAAGCCTCTAGGGTTTCATAGATCTTATGTTAGCTAAATGGAAAAGAATATAATATTCTATTTATCATAAAACGTAGATAGGTTTGCAAGTATTCGTGAAAATGGTAAACTGGTCTTATGAAATTAAGACGTCACAATTAAAGCAATGGGGACTTTCGATCAATTAAAGTTGATACAATGATTACTTTGAAGTACATTGATAACAGGAAGTTATTTGATAAATCAGATGTTCCTTCGAAGTAACTGTTTACGTCCTTTTCTGATTAAATTATTCTTTCCAGGGGTAGGAGGGTACTTATTGAACAATTTAAATTCAAATCTGTCAGTTATAAATATATAGTGTTCTAAGTGGGACGTAACTAAACAAAATGTATACTAACCACTAAACAAAGGATGGAGCATCAACACCAAGGATTTCATGACTGGTAGTTTATTAGGTTGACATGTTACGCTAGCTAGACTAGCTGTCATCAGAACAGCGGTACAAGTATCGGCTTAGCTAAGTTTAAAATTACAGTTCAGCCGTGACGTAATAACGCATTGTCTTGATCACGTGATGATAACAATACAGTATATATACTAATGTTACAAACTTATCATCGTGTTTATATACAAGCGCTTTCGAAAAAACGTTTTGATTAGAAGTAGATATCAAACCGACGGAGAGTTACCTACCTTTGTAGTTTGAGTACTCTCCCCATCCGTACAGTGGCGCGGTGCATAGAGCTATAGCTATGAAAATAACTCCCACGACTAGAATTCGAGTGTTGATTTCGGAAAACATAGCAGGATGATCGGTAGGAGACAAAAGTTTGTAGAATCTGGAAAAAAAATGAAATTTTAAAAATTACAATAAAGAAGAGATAGTTGAAATTAATTTTTATCGTTTTTGTCGATGTTATGGAGTCATACCACAAAAATGATATGTTCTCTAAAAATAAACCGCGAAATGGCGAATGAAAAACCCTTAATATAAAAGATAAAAAAATAAATGAAATAAAATGAAATCTAATCCTTATAATTCAATCACAAATTGCATTATGCTTCATTCATAATGTATTGATTTCTAATTCCTTACACAACCGCATTGGCCAATCTTATGTAACAATACACACATAATACATTTGGTATGCTATGGGGTGAGAGCACAAAGAAAATTGTCTATGATTGCATAAATGATTTAAGCATCAATACATAACACATATTTATACTGAAGTCACGTGGTTCATTCGGCAATATCAAGATACTATATCGAGTATATCTTTAAAAACATTAATGCATGATATCAAATTTTATAAAACATTAAGAATTACTTGTGGTTCAAAATGCACATTGCAATGAAAACAAACTGTTAGCTAGAGATCCTAGAAGGATCTTTGTGCCAAAAATTGTTTGATATATCTAAAGGTGGATATTTCCCTTCCTTCCTCTTCTTTCCATCATATCTGCTTTTCATTGTATGAAATACATCTGATAATTGTCCTTGGGAAGTAGCAATAATAGCCTTAACTGTCTTTAAAAAGGAAACTGTCGCTTGTCAAAATTTTGAAAAATCAAAATGTCACAATTAGACTCAAAATTGTATAAGGAGAATAAATTGCTCTGTTCATTGCTTCTTTAGAAAACAAACTTTCGATGTCAAAATCGACAATCAACTCTTTCTATTAGACTCAAAATTAGAAAGGTACAATTTCTGACCAAGGGAAACCTATATATGGAATTTCACACAAAACTATCCAGACTTTTCTTTCATTTGAAAATGACAGCTAAATACAAATCCATAGTAAATTTGAGAAAAATCCGTTTGGCACTTCTCCAGAAATAGCGTTAACAAATTAATATTTTTACATACCTATGAAATTAAAAAAAAAAAAACCATCATCCAATGTTCCTCGAGACTTCATGATAACAAGAGTTGTGTCAGGACTAACGGACGGACAACGGACGAAGAACAATTTGAAGAAGCCATCTGATGATATCAGACAAACAAATCAGATATAATCCATTGCATATTTTGCACATTTTGTCTGCCTATGTCTACTAATAGTTCCTTACGCATGTAAACGCAACGTACATATCTATAAAAGTCAAAATAACGATTTCGACCAAGAATGTATCCCAAAATTTTCAATTTGATAAAAGTGAACGTGATGATTTAATGGGTTGGATATGATAACATGTAAGATGGCAATATATCTATTCTCTGAAATATCATTGTGCTATTGTCGTGTTTTCCTTTCATGTGAAAAGTATATTTGGATTGACAATTCCTCTACCCATTAATCAAAAATGTGTTAAAATTAAATCTTCGCAATTGATTATATTGCAACTACCACGCAACATTTCAATAAGAACCTGTATATAAAACTCAGTGTAAATAGGTTCTCCTAAGTATTATGTTGGGGATATGTTAAGCTGATTGTCTAATGTCTACAGTCTTTACGCCAGCTACAAGTATATAGTGATCAATCATTTTGAAAAGCTATTGATTTTTTTTGGGAAAATCATCTGTGATTTTCGTGGTACGATTCACGTCATTCCATACATTAAGGTGGTGCCTGATTTTCGCCTTTTCCAGATTTCGAGGGAAAATCAGGCTCATAAAATGCACTAGTACTATAACCCATGTTAACTTTTATCCGTTCGTCATTTCACGAACATGAAAAGCGTGCCTACGTATTCAAAGAAAATAATTCCCTCTCGAAAATTAATGAACTTACAGTATATATTGTTTCTTTTAGATGGCCATTTCTCACTCAGGGCTGTAACATTTGCCACTGAAACAACTCTATTGATTAAGGAATTACGACCTATGCCGTAAGTCAGAAAGAATGTCGTAAAATTTGGTTTATGTGTCTCACGGACAATTTTGTTGCCATGACAACAAGGAACAAGAAGAATGTCTTAATGAATACACGAACACGTAGTTTGTATAGGGGGTTTCAATGGCTACCCTTTGACCGTGTAAGTTTTTCTTGTCACAAAGAGGAAAGGACAACAGGGCTATGTTTATACGGCGCCGTTAAAAATTAATGTTTTTCATGAAATCATACTTACTTTTCTAGAACAAACCAACCCTCGGCATAAAGTATAAATTAAGATATGTGTTCGAAGAAAATGAAATATTTCAATGTCATAGTGGAATTGTGGATAATATATCATTAATATTAATCAAAGGAGAAAGATATGGCTCCTTTTGTTTTGATAGCCCTATCCAGGTTGTGGTATAAACGTTTTATGATTCTTTATAACAACTACCCTTCGTAGGGAATCAAGCTGTTGGTGGCTGATCTGCAATAGAAATGTCAATGACTGTCTGGCTGCTTCCATAGGTTGTTATTTTTCTTTTATTCACATTCCAGTTGACTTTAAACCAAAAAAAGTTCCAATTTAATGTACAACGTGTATATCGAGATACAGAGAATTTAAGTATGGTATGAAAGAATCAATAGGACTACACATTGTTAACTACCTCGATAGGTTACACTTTTTTTCTTTTATATTCTATTCTCCCTTTTCGTTTTTCTTTCATGTGGAATTCTTTTATCCGTCGTTTTCAATTGTTCACCATTAGTCTCCCTGTAAACCGTACTTCAGAACAGCCATTGGAATTGATGGAAACACTAAAAGAATTCTTATTCGGCGAATATCGAGGGAGCGATATAAAACGAAAATTCAGAAAAAAAGTGATGATACAATCAGGAATACGAGACAGTATTCAAAATGTAGTTATTAAATTATCAAAAGAAAGATATTGAAATATACGTGCAGTAGGCAACTTTGCATATATAGAAGAGATTTTTGTTTTGCTATTAATGAGTTTTACCAAATTTATCATGCATATATATAGTTTTTTAGTTCGCGGTGTGCATTTATTTTATAGCTTTGGGTGAGCGTTTTGGTTCTATCTAATTCTATTTTACGGTATACGTTGGAATCATGCAGCAGTAGAAGTTAAGAGATAAGGTCGTTAAAAACGTTATGATGTGAATCTATCACTGACTTCGCGTGCAAAATAAACCTTTATCAAATTCCCTTTTGCATGATCATAATTAAGGCAAAGAATTGTTCAGGAAAATCAACCGATATACTACCATAGCCATGGATAGGAGTACCCTTGATGAAAGACCAAACTCGATGCTCGAACAATTTGATGTAAGCACTCTGACTCTAAATTTCCATGTAGAGTGTAACAAAGTTTTGTAGACCAGGTGAAACTCTTCTTGAGGTTTTTATTTCTATTATTTTTTTAATATTTGCATAAAATTCGATTAAAAATTTCATGATTGTTCTTGAAGTAGTCGTCAGGTCAAAGTTAAAGAATAATTGATACAGCATACAGGTAATAATTTAATGTGATCTTCCGTAGCCGCTTCCCAAATTTCAGTTAGGTGTGCCCTAAGTATCATGTGTCGTATCCTAGAAGGATGAAACAGTTATATGCAATTCAAAACTTTGTATGGTACGCTGCTATCCATTTGTGTCTTTTTTACAATCCTACAGCAATTTTTTGAGATTATGTTTATCTATATTTTGTCACTTATAAGTGCACACAATCACTTACACGAAATATTCGATTTATTCCTCAACACCCAGTCCACGTCACGTCTTTTGTAGCAATAACATCATCTGTAAAGGGTCAAGGCAGTAAATATGCCTTTGCAAAAGATCTTTGTCACGATAGACTCAACGCATTTTGCTGGTGACAAATGCCATGTATACTGAAAACGAGATACATTTGAAAACCAAACACTCTCTTTGAATGACTTGTCACTTTCCATATTAGGACGCCACATACCCTGAAGTAAAACATTAGGTACCACAGCGCCCACTGACTATTGATTTTGTTACTTCCTGTGGCAACATTAACAAGCGACGAGGCCCGAGTTGACACAGGAACTCCAAATAAAGGATTATATAAAGGAAACGCAAGTGATTATCACGTTCATCACAAATTCAAAAAGAGTATCGGTATACCCGATCGATGCTCCCCGAATAAACGCTAGTTCCAAAATTAAATTATGAAAAATAACAAAGGGCAATAACTCTTCAAATATGCAAAAGATAGTTATGGTTATTGTACATTGCACTTCACCTTATCTAGATATATCTACCTCTGAAGTTTCATGTTGATACCTCTTACAGTTTTTGTGATATTCTCCGAACGAAATTATCACGGACGGACATAGAGGCGAATATATGCTCTCCCTTCGGATAGTATAAAGATAGATACAATACAGCCAACTAGTCAGTTATGATAAGCTACCAGTCCCGATTAAAAAAATTGTAGATTCAAAAGATTGTACAAGACACAAACATATAACACCTTTCAATACGAATTTAGAGCAGAACAATGAACTGAAATGCATAATAGAGAGTTGACCTTTTCTTCTAGGACTCGTCAGTGAAAGTAAATAAGGTCCTAATTTGCCAAGACTGTACTGAAGACACACAAATTGATAGCAGGAATAATGACTGTTTAGTACCAGGATCCAAATAAACAAATCATTCTCTATTTTCTTGTCTCCATACATATACTAATTGCTTGATGTTCAAGAAAATTGGTATTTATGCTCTATTAAACCTTCATCGGTGTCATAGTGACTAAACCATCAAGCGTGGTCTCCTAGAATCATTGGTAATTACCTAGCTCTATTTTAATGGATATATCCAGCGTTATAATTTACCGTTACATATGTATTATTGCTGTATGTCGTTAGAAACTCCAATGGATTTCCCTATTAGATTAAGTTTCCGTTAAAAATGAAATAATTGTTAGGAAATGAGTAACGATAAACAGACGGTTGAAAAGACTCATGACGTCATGATGATGATTATTAGTCCAAAATATCAGAATTAGACACGCCTGTCCAATTACGTTGATCTACATTCTCTTTAATTGTCTTTAATGTATATTCAAATGTATTAACCTTCACAACAGCTTTGTAGAACTCTCCACCCATACTCTTCAGGACCACTGTTAGATTTGTGCGCAACCCAGACTATTTCATGACGGAGTGTATTACATATGGGAATGATAAATCATGCCTTCTTTCTCTATGGTTTGTGTTTCTTACTAATTCAAAGATGTAGAACTTCAAAACAATAGGCTTTGTAGAATCATCCATCCGCACTCTTTAGGAAACTATAAGATTGATATACACACTATATAATTGGTGTTTTGGGCTAATTCAAATGTTTATAGCTTTATAACCAACAATTCTGTAGAATTCTCCACCCACACTCTTTGAAACATTATTAGATTTGCTCGCATTCCGATTAAGTTAAAGGTATCTATTCTTTGTACTTGGAGTGTAATATCGCTGAGCTGCAATCACATTCAACAAGATTCGAAAATGTGGAACAGCTTAGGTGAAAGTATAAAGTAACTTTTTTTTATGTTTAAACCAGACAACCTTCAAACTATAACTAAATTAATGAATGAAAAACACAAAAAAAAAATATTTATATATTTTTAAGATATCAAAAGTTGCCATATTAGAATTAAGGAATACATGAAAAGGGCATTTTTGCAATGTCTGCATCAAGTCTAGGTCATGTGATATGTCTTCTGCTTTTGAAATTCTAGCGTTCTGCGATATGAAGTTAGATTAATTTCATGCCCGTCAGTATTTGGGAATGCGACAACACTTTACCACAGAAATGAGATGATGTTTGTGACAACCAGGAAAACGCTTACCCTTCCTAAATATCTGGAGTTAGTCTCCTTGTAACGTTTGAATTTGAATTTAAATCATAATTTCGTCGACGTATATATATTTGCTTGTTTGTTATAAACCCCTATCTTCTTAACACACCAGTGACAAGATAAGTCCATTGTGAATAATACTTTCCTTTGATATCAGCAGACATTCACATGATTGGTTTGGTTGGCCCAAGCTGTGCAATTATAGAATCCCAGTTTCCATACAGACAACGCTCGTTAGATTTGATGGCATCGTAACTCAGGATTACAGACAAGTAATGTTAATTTCCTGGAGTACTGATCAATGTCGTGTAGTGAACCAGCCGACCTGGACTTCATTGCACTTTATGACATTGTGGCAATGCCAGGTCTAAACGCCTAAATGTAGGTCAAACTGACTGTTTTATACACAGAAGCAATGGATATCGGTTAAATGAGCAGTAAATGCTTGAGCTATTTGCACATGTATTATAGACTGACACTAATGGGAACGCATGATTGAAGAAAGAAAAGTTTGACAGATCAAAATCAGCGGAACCTATAGAAGTTAGTTAAGACTGACGGTCTCCTTTGGATGGTATAAAAACGAAATTTAGTAATTATGCTCGTCAACAGTTTATCGCAGAGCGATTCACAGAAATTAAAATTAATTAAAATTTTTAAGGTGTGCCATGAGGAAGAATTTGGAATTCGTCAGGTTAGATTTTAAAATAGTGATTATTACTGAACAAATGCTATTTTGCGATGAAATAAGTGTTATCTTGAAGCCTATGACAGTGATTAATGTGTTTCAGAAAGAACGCTAAAATTGAAACAGAAGCGTTTACCAGTGTAGGCCCCCAGAGAAAGTTATTGTATGGGGTTGTATAACATACAATGGTGTACATGAAGTACACAGGATTTCATAGATTGACAGATGAATTGAAGTTAATATATATATCTTAAAAAGGCAAGTCATTGCCAATAATTTTAACAATAAACAATATCTATTCCGGGAAGAAAATGACAAACGTCACAAATCAAGATCAATCGATATCCGGTAAACATATAACCGATTACCCTTGTAACTTGCAATATCCTAATTACAATACTTCTCTGACTAATAAAGTTTATTCTACCAGTAGCGTGAGCCCCTAAATTGTAAAATTACCAACATTGTTTATGGTATTGAATGTGCTCTGTGTGGTTTAATATATGTAGGCGAAATTAAAGGACATTAACGAAAACGTATGAATGGTCAGCGTTCAATGAACCGTGGAGAGGATCAAGATTTGAATCAATATTTCAACCTCCAAGACCATTCTATACGGTCGATGAATGTTCCTATTTTGGAAAAGCATTACCACAGTACAGATAAAACCACATTAAGCACACCCTACTGTAGACAATGTGAGGAACACTATATTAGACTGCTTGGCAAGGGTGCAATGCGCGGACTCTGCAGGAAATTTGTCCAGTCCTGATTGCAGTAACACTAATGTTATAGCTTTATTCACTCCTTAAACAAGACGTAATCGTAGCCACGGACAGAGACATTATAATAAAACTAGCGGATATACTTTCACGTTTGAAAATGTAATGTATACTTTACAGAAACCATAAATCGTCCTAACAACGTTATAATCGCGTCTTCTCTCTGTGCCACGAAAACTCCAGATGGATTCAGCTAATACAGCTTCTGGTGAGCTGTGGAGACTAGCTTGGAGACTGCATACAATTATGTATGATATGTCATAACCATGCTGTCCTTACAGATGTCCGCAATCCTCCAACAACTCGCCAATACAGGGAAGTTGATTTTGTACATCAGGGAGTGGATATTATAAAAAATCAGCAATATTTTACACCAAATAAGTCTGTTTGAGCTACCTACCCCTCTTACATTCGAACCAGAAACACCCCTGTAATTTCCTACAGTTACTCCAACCCTCTTGCATCCACACGTTTCAACTACAAACAAACGTTGCAGCAACTGAATGTAGATGACCTTAGAACTAGTCCTTTGTCACCTTGTTCTTGTTCTACCCCTTCTTTTAACTATTGTCCAACTGAGCACATAGCAACTGGTGATTTAAGCATTATTCAAGGTGTTTAGCTAAGAGAGCTTTTCATGAAGGGTCCTAAAAATCGTTAAACCCCGTCCATTAATTGGAATATGAATTTCAAGATAACTATTGATTCTTTTAAAAAATACAGAAGAGAATGGGCGAAACGAGAATAGGACAGGTATGGTATTGTGATTCCAGATAATGCGTCCAGTAGCCTGATCTTTGACTGCAAACGGTATTACATTACAAAAAGAACTGGGCTTGCTTGATAACGACGGAAATTCCACCTATACATTATGTAATATTCTAAAAGACGAAATACTAGCTAATTATGTTTCGGTATTGCAATCATTTCGATTCCCTGTTAATGATAAGGATACAGATCTCACCCATTTATATTGGATTCCTAAATTTCAAAAGAATCCATATTAAGAACGTTTTATTGATAGTTAGTCCTGCTGTTCAACCAAGCCTTTGTCTAAACTACTAACCATCATTCTAAGTGCTATCAGATATGAATTAAAGTATTACTGGGATACTGTTTACTGAATAAGTGGAATTAAAAGAATTGAAAAATCTTCAAGGTGCTTTTGACAAATCTTCAGCACTTCTAGAAAATATTCCTCTCTAAGAACATTTGATTTTTCCACTCTGTGCTCCACCACACCCATTCTAAACTGAAGGAACGCCTTCGTTCTCTTGTTATGAGACCTGTCTTCTCCATAAAGAAGAGTACTTCGTAAAAATATACGTCCAAATCAAAGAAGAAATACACAGAGGATGACCTCATAAAATGATTGAGTTTCTGGTTGACAACATCGAGTTTAGATCTTTCAACAAACTTTTGGCATACTATATTGGGACTAACTGTGCCTCTTGTTGAAGAGCTTATTAAAACAGGTCATAAAGACTGCGAAGTCGTGAAATGTACTGATGACCGTAAATAACAATAAAATTTATTGACCCCATCCATCGTATACATCCACCAGAATTGGAAGTCAAAGACATGACAAACTTTCCAACGAGCAGCATGATAAACGTGATGATTTTAATTTCCTTATTGTGAATTTTCCAGTTCTGTCTGGCAATATTCCTGCATCTCCAACCTATGGAATTTACATGTCACAGTTGCTGTTCCCATTATCACAATTTCGTGCAAGAAATCGTCAACTGATGGACAAACTCGTAACACAGAGGTTCTAAAGATGCAGAATGATAAAAAAGATCATGGGGAAGTTTATGGTCGCCATAGCGATTTCTTTGAGAAATATTCTATATATTATGCATGATATGAAGCTGGACGTGTTTGATGCCCATTAGTTTGCCTGATGGTTCCGTTGTTGTATACCTTAAACTCATTCGAGAAAGTTGCATTACTTGCTTAGATTGACCAATGTTTATATGTCGTGTGAGGCAAAATACGCTTACTCTTCTAGAACACCTGGTTTTAATCTCCTTGTACTTTTGTTCCATATTTTGCCCTAGTGTTATGGAATTTGAGTTTGATTTTCTTGATTTTTTTATTTTACAATGGTCTGATATTGAGAATTATTTGTTGTTTTTGAAACATATCAATTACGCTGAAAACTTGAATGCTGGGATTCGTATCATTTGTGAAAAAAACAACAACTTGTAAATGATATATATATATATATAATGTACAGAAGGACGTGGGGGAAGTTGTAATAAGGAAAGACAACATGACTAAATATTAAAAACATGAAACCATTCACAGGTAGGTAATATTACTTCTTTACAGATCGTTGTCTTCAGTTGTCGACAATGATATCATCGGGACATATTTTTGGCATGAAGCTGTACTTTCATGTTCGACAGAACAACCATGCATACTTATCAAACACGACCAACTTCATATCGCTCAATGAAATAGAACATTTCCAAATCATAGCAATACATGAAAGGTAGTATCCACAAAAAACATGTTATTTTGAGACAATATATCAAATTGGTATTATGAATAGAAGAACTTATCTCACATCGTGTAAAAGATTAAAGTGTGACGTTTCCATGACAACTCTCTCACACTCACATCAAAACGTTCACGCTTACATCTTTGTATTTTTCATAGTTTTAAACAAACAGAGCGATGCTATGTAGTCAGTACAATGGAATTTGAAACTACTACTTTTCTTTGTTTTCGTATATAAGAATAGGTTTGTAACCGATGTCTACCAGGCAACACCATAAAATGGTTGAATCAAAATGGCGTCTTCTTATAAAGCTTAACGTAAATATATCCGACATCAATAATGTGCTAATATTTGCCGACCTTTTTTCAATTTTGTTTTATATTGCATCAGTTTTTTTTCCTTTGAATGTTATACATTTACGAATGTCACAAAAAGAAAATTTACTGGCTTCCAGTTAAATATATATATATACATATCACTCGCTTGATAGAGTGTGTCTATATTTTTCATGGCACTTTTATTTGATTTGAGATAGCCTAAGAAAAAAAATTAATCTCCTGATACATTGTGAACTTTGGAGGCGATGACTTACAAGATAAATGCATGGCTTCTTAAACCTCGCTAAGAGATTCGAATGTAGATTTTAAAAATTTAAGTATATAAAACGATCAATGTTATGGTGGCTTTTGCTGTCGAAAGTGCGAAAGAGCTTGAGGAGATGGTGGTGGTGGTGGTGGTGGTGGTGGTGGTGGTGGTGGGGTGGGGGGGGGGGGGGGGGGGGGGGGGGGGTTGTTGCATGCTGTGAAGAAATCCATATTTTAAAAAGAATCTTTTGTCCTCAGTATAGCGCTTTGACATGTCATTCTCTTTTATCAAATCGCTTTAATCAAATGAAATTAGATTAAATTTAATTATTTGTTTTTATTTTTGTAATCGTATATAATTGGATTTATGAGTTTGGTTTTTCGCAAGAACGTCCCATTCTGTTGAGACATGTTGTTGTTTAAGGTGCTAGAAGCAAATCGATATATCCAATTACTTATCTACATGAATCATCCATTCAAGCAGGCGTCGGTAGCAGAGTGTATTGATACACTGCTAAAACTTTTCTCGCTCCTGTAATGTACATAATGTCTTCTGTGCTAATATGTAATAAGATGTTCAACATGTTAACCTCTGATATATTCCTGAGATGATTAATGCCGAACAAATGTTATTTTCAGTACCCCTACCTACCTTGATATATTTTGCCTACCCTTAAGTCTTTAAAGCGATTTTTAAACAAGCAGTATTGAAGTTAGGATCTCTCTCGTATCTACACCATATCCAAATATTCGTTTTTGCCAAATTATCTACCCTCAATTTTTTCCAACAAATGACATGAAACATATATGTTTTGTCTAAAGAGTGTTTGTAACTTTAAATTGATATATAATCTGCTCTACTATTTATTTTGAGTAGAATCACGGTTCAGGACAAAAACACATTACTTGAAAATCACTCAATATTGATACTTATGATTTATTGAATGATTAGCTATATGCACCTTCAAATACCTATTTTTATATTTACTTCAGTCACTTTTAATGTTCCGCAATCACATTCTCACACTTCAAACTATTAGCATCACTTACGAGTCCCCGAAGGACAAAACAGCTGTATGATTCAGTTTTATAAACTGTATGCCTATGTATGTATTGTACGTATCTTGCTACAAAGTCTAAAAAGGGACTTTCGTTTTAAAATTTACATTTAATATCCCTATTGTGAATTTTCCATTTCTGGATAGCAACCCTGCATACCAACCTATATTGTTTACATGGAGTATTTAATTCGATATTTTACCATTTATTACCAGTATCACGATTTTCATGGACGACTTGGATTGGATTTTCATGGAAGGTGTCATCGATGAAGCATGAGACATTTACCCTTCTGGAACACCTGGTTTTATTCTCATGGTAATTTTTCAAAAGTTTCCTTGCAAATGTTCTTTTTACCTATATTTTGCTGAGTTTGTGTTTGAGGTTATTTCAATTTTGTTATCATGAATAAAATTCTGTAGGCAATAATGTCTTACGCTACTGATTAGAGGCATATCTTTCTGTTGACTTCAATCTTTGTTTTTTTCGGAAGCGGCTTTGATCAGAAAATCAGATCAATTTATTTTCATTCGCTGGACTATGTTTTTCTCATGCCTTTGTTTTAATAAAAACATATTTGTCCCATGCCTATCGCCTATGACTATATCAAGGCACCGTTTATGTTTGTACCATTTTAGCTGTATATATCTATACAGTGTACCGCCTTCGCAATAAACATTAACACTGCGTAGTACGTTGTCAACAGGTAGAACAGAATAACAACAACAGGAAACGCAGTGCGCACAGTAGTGAATCATTATATATGTTTAAAGTGTAACTTCCTACATTCTCTTCGCCCTTCCATTTAACAAAGATAACATTTTTTAGTAAGACTAAACCCCCAAATGTGGCGTGATTATCAACTACAGTGTATGCTGCTGTGATAAATCGATAGAATGTTGATAAACGAAGACTGTTGTTACATTGCCAACCAGACGAATCTCTGAAAAATCAAATCAACAGAAAGCTAGATTAGATTTTCAGGAAGAGAAATCGACGCGTTGTTTATGTAAGTGTAACCCTCAATAAAAAATAACAGGTTTGTAATTTCTTCTTAAACTTATCATCAAGAAAATAAGATTATTCGGGCATTATTCCGTTCTAAACATTTAACCATCTCGAGGATGATGAAGACTGCTGAAAGATTTTTCTTATATCACTAAACAAGATGTGATAGGGTCCTTTTATAAGATATCATAGTTGTCTCCATTCTTAATCTATCATAACCTAGAACTGACCTTGTCTTCCACTAGATTTGACAATATCGATATTAAGCTTAGGCCGTCAAATCGATTTCGCCGTATTAGCGTAACCGTCATTTTTCACGGCATTTCGTGTGCTACAGAACAACGCCTCGATCGTTAAGTCTGCCATATTTGTACCATAAGGAAACATTCCTATTAACCATATGTAAATAAATACGTCGATTAGTTATCTGCTGAAAGGTCGAAAGGCCGTAATAGTGGGCATACAATCCGTTAGATAAATAGATAAATAAAAATGTGTCGGAGCCATGCGACTTCTCTCGGACGGCAACCAAGGAGAAGCTTTGCGCTTTTTAGTGTTATTCACGTTGTTTAGAAGTGCACTTGTGAGGTATGCCCTGCTTTGCAGAAATCTACGGTTACGAAACTGAAATGTATTTTAAGTTTTGCCTCACAACCAACGAACTGAGGGGTGATAACAACGACAGCTATGCTCTATTAGCATAATGCACTCTGGGCCTTCCATAATAGGAGAGAATATATATCTTACAGGAATAAGACATGGCAAAATATTAGTGTCTGTTTGTTAGTTTTTTTTATCTAATATTTAACATGTATCTGAATAAATGTTCACAATATCGTACGAATAAAGATCCATATGTAATCATATTCTGTACTAAAGATTGGAGCTATGCTAGTTAATCGTTATATATTTTATTGTTGCTTTAAGTCCTATTAACTGCCAGGGTCATTTTGGGTGGTGGAGGATGGCCGGGATTTCCGGAGAAAAAACACTGACTGCTTCCCATGTAAGTCTCAAATACGCGACCCAGAGGTGGAGGGCTAGTGATAAAAACGGCCCGTCGCTTTAGCCACTCGGCTGTCAAAAAATACTACACAATACGTTACCAAACTTAAGCAGAACATGATTCACTTAAAACAATTATAAAGCAAGTTACGACGATTGATTTTATTCAAATGAGTTCACCAAGATCAAAGATCACGTGGATCCAATTCTGAACGTTATCGGAAAATTAAGGATCACAAGAGAACCTTTTTCTTCAGACTGATCACCACATTTCTGTTTGCGTCCAATCACGGAATCGAATCTCGGTCACGTAGGCGAACAGTGATGAAAATAAATATTGATCAATTATGAATATTTGACGAGGTCTTGTGTATGGACACAAATCTCGCTATATGCAGGAAGAATATAGATTTATACATTGAACGTCAACGCAAAAACTGCCTAACCAGCTCGTGAAACTATCATCTGTTTCCTGATGCATTCGAGACTACATGAAGTTAGCCTGTAATCAAGTAAGGAATATAGTTTAGATTTTTTATCACGCGACAAGCATTTACTTGTTTCGGACGGTCTATTCAGTGTTCGTGTCCTATTTTTAGACAGGTTGTCTAGTCTGTTATTCGTTTATTCTAAAGTTTCGACTACATTTTTATAGCTACCAGGAAATCATATGAAAAATAGAGATAAAAGAATATATCATTGAATAGATAAAACATAATGGTTGAAAGAAATAATTGATACAACCATATTGACTGGCAAAGCAAAATGTTTCAAGTAAACAAATCCTTTATTACGTGAAAACCGAATCTCAAGTATGCCTCTATTCACAAAATTAATAGAAAAGCGATTTTTAAAATGGGTTATCTATGAGGAAACTATCGACTATTACAAACATAAAATACATCATGTGAAGGAGCTCTTCTTTGTACGAGATACAGAAACCAGCGCTGATTATTTTTGCTTTCAAAATAACATAATAAAAACAACCGAACAAAATATATTGATTGTATAATGAGCCGAAGGTTGTGACTGCTTGTTTTTATACGCTGGAACAGGCAGATTACGTAAGATGTACAAATTTTATACAAATGTCAATATACCTTGAAGTACACTAACAGAGGTCTAGAAGGATTTCCCTTCGCCGCTATAAAGATACTTCATACAGTCAAAGCGGGAGATTTATGTGATAAATTATTGTGTTTTTACAAAGAGTGTGTAACAGAATATTGTGTTGCAATGAAACATGAAACAAGAAAAACAAGAAAAACAAAATAAACAAACAAACAAAACAAGAAGAAATATATAATTATAAAAAAGACAATAAAAAGAACAAAAGGAAAAAGAATAAACAAACAAATCAAATCTATTATCGTTGCTACGCTTCCAGGGTCTGATGATGGGTACAGCATACGACTTAATAGTTTATCGACGGCATCTTGCATTGTAACTCCAGGCAACTAATGTGAAGGAGTTGTTTGTAATAGTGGCTGTGATATTTGATTATCAAAGTTGATGATCAAACAACAGGGGGAAAGCAGATTGCTTTATTGTTGTCGATTCAAAGACGTGTACACATCCAATTTCTTAAACTATATATACCTACATTAATTCCTTGTTATGCTGGTGTAGGTTCGTTCATAGACTATGATTTTATTTCCACACACAGAACGATAACAATGTAAATTGTAACCTAGACATTGATGATTGGTGATATAAGGAGGACCAATTTGTACGTGCATGTGACTTCATTGTGGCTATCTCAGTTCTCTTATTGAGAACATGACATAGATTTACATAACAGGGGGTCGTCAATGAGAAAAGGTGACAGTGGCCATATTTTGAAACACATGGCTTTACGGAGAGTTCTTTGTGTTCTTTAGCACTTACTTGATAAAAAAAGATGATATCGATTTGACTGCTAAATTTGTCGGCGCCATTGTATTTTAAGTTTTCTGCTTTTTCATAAAAGAAACATCAGGTTTGCACTATGTATATTAGTCTCGTTTTGTGTTGGCGTGGACAGATTCTGAGAATGCCTCAACCACTGATTATTGGTCAGCACAAATGATTTATTGTTCTGTCTACACAGATGGCAGACAATAAGATAAGGATCAACCAGACAGTCTAGGAGTCATCTCTTGTTACAAATCAAGGAAATTGTATTACACGTATAGAGGACAATCAAGCGCTACATATATTATATGTCAGTATTTCCACATTTTCGCAATATTGAAAGCGACAAGCTCACAATGGTTTGGAATATTCCATGGGCGCGCACACACAAAAAAAGTCCCGTCTTCATTTTCATAGTCAGCGATACATTCATTTATGGAGTTAATGTTCTTATTTTGGCAAAATCAAATTTCATTGTGTCATCATCTTTTAACAAACACTCGCAATGAGAAATTTGCGCATCCGCATTAAATGATGTCTAAAACAAGATGCGTTTATGAAACACAATGGTTGCAACAAAATTATGAAGTAGGACATTAAAACTTTAAAAATTTTCAATAAGACCACCATGATGACCGTAAAACTTCACCATAATGTCCATCAACCTTAATCTTTTGAAACCCCGTGTTTTAAGTTTGTCCTTGAGTTGACGACTTCTTGTACGACAATTTTATATTGGGAACAGGCTCTTGGATATCGAATAAACTGCGACATTTAAATGAATAAGATGGGGACGCAGGTTGTGCGATCCCAAAATGGAAAAATTCACAAAAGGGAAAATTATATAATCACGCTTATCATACAGCTTGATGGAAAGCTGTCCGTGTTGGTTTCGTTGTAGGAAAAATTCGAGATAAACGGCTGATGTACAAGAGTCTATCGGGTCTTCGATTTGATTAACAAGGTCGGTAAGTTTCTTGTTATTCAAAGACAATAAGTCATTAACATGTATGTGTGTGTGTGTGAAAGTGAAATTGAAGGACGTTACACTTTACAAGGCCTTTGTGATTTGTTTTATTAAGCTCTTCAATAAATTCAGCCTTCTATGATAACAAAAAAACAAGTCGGCTAACAGAGGGGCACAGTTGGTTCACATAGGCACTCTAATAAAAGTTTTTTAGATGATGTTATCACCTAACTCGAAAAGATGTTGTTTACCAGAAACACAATCAATTTCATGGTTTCATTTTCTGTATATTTATTCAGCTAGAGAACGAAGGCGTTATTGTGACCAGTTCTGCTGGTCTCTTCGATAAATTCAGCCTCTTATGAAACCAAAAACAGCGAACAGAAGGGCACATTTCGTTGCCACATGTATACCAATAGTCTGTTGTTGAAGATCTTAACAAAACACTTGACTAAGACGTTGTCAGCCAGAAACTCGATTATAATGAACAATATGAAGAAAATGTAATTAGCGCATCTATTTGTTAGTGTAATACTCTGAACTCTGAATGTAAAGCGCTAAAATACGATTACCCTAAATCACAGTCAGTCAAGTATGCACAAGTCATATTAGCAATGACATCGATAAGAAAGGAAAAGGTTGAGAGTGGGGAAACTGCTTACATATGACGCACACACATTTTTACAAATACTGCACTAATGAAATTGACTCCGATGAACCGACATTAGTCAATGGATTTGACATATATATTCAAATAAGTTTTACTTACCGTTCAAAAGCAGCCAATGCGGTGAGCCAAATAGCACACGTGACTAATGAGTAGCTTAATAAGGCGAATATTTGGCAAAACACTTCACCGAGAACCCATGTACCTGTAACAGAACAATGCTGGATAAGAACACTATATATTGACAAATACATGTACAGGTAATGTATATACTGCAAATTTATCAATATCAGGCACATTTTATTTTGACGTATTTTGATGCAAATTTTATTCGCAAATATCTAAATTCATGACAGGGAGAGTACTTTAGAAGCAAAAGTAAATTTTGGAAAAAAAAATTAATCGTCTGTGAAAATGAGACTCCTCTTCACCAAATGGTTATCAGCATAAAAATGGTTTTTTGTATTACTTAAAACTGACTACAGATTGACAAGTAAAGAGCGTTTTGGGCAGAGCTCAATCCTAACTTCTAATATCGGGCTTTATATCTAAAATGCTATCAAGGATAGCCTGTCATCTTTTGAACTGATAACTTTTACATTCTTTGATTTTATGTGATTATTGCTTTGATGATAAGACAATGTGTTACGATTGAGCTGCCGCAGACTGTAGTCTCCATCAAAGTATGTAGCGAACATACATTGTATCTTTAAGCTCATGATAACATGGTCTTTGTGTCGCCATTGTTAGCCGGATACCATCGACTATGCAGAAAGGGTTTGGCTGGGTTGGCCTAGCGCCATATGTGTATTGCGCATGACAGTGAAAAAGACCAAAGCAATGAAGAATCCAACAGATTCATACTTTTCAATATATGTAAAATTCCAATTACGACTGAACAGTTATATGCACGTCTATACGAGAAATTACAATGTCGACTAAATGCCTGTTAATTTTGCTTGACATTGTGGCAGCATTAGAGTCCTAGATAGTAGTTTGGGAGCTATAAATAGTTATTTGAGATGCTGACCTTTTCCTGGTCATCTTTAAATACATAGAATTGTTGTGAGAATAAAAACTCAAATATGTATGGTTATCGAAAAGTTGACAGGTTTCAAACGAGTTAGAATTTTATTGTCGTTTCAGTTTTTTGGCTTCGTCCCAAATAGTCTCAGTGTCTGGAGGCTAAATTTGGCTATATTGCTTGAGCTGTTCTTGGAGATCGCACCTATCTAAATTACTTATATTTAAAATAACATCTTTTCGTTAACCATGGTATTGCATTTATCCAGATTGATGCTATTTGGTTATAAAGTGATAAAATTTGGAAAAATTTCGAAAATAGACTTTTCCATGTTATATTAATATTTATTTCAGTTAATTTTGATATTTTGTTCCTACTGCCGCCTTACCTATCTATATCATCCATCGTGATACTGACTGTGCTAAATCTATCGTTCATACTACAACCTTACCTATCTATATCATCCATCGTGATACTGACTGTGCTAAATCTATCGTTCATACCACCACCTTACCTATCTATATCATCCATCGTGATACTGACTGTGCTAAATCTATCGTTCATACCACCACCTTACTTATCTATATCATCCATCGTATACTGACTGTGCTAAATCTATAGGTCATACCGCAGCCTACCCTATCTATATCATCCATCGTGATACTGACTGTGCTAAATCTATAGGTCATACCACAACCTTACCTCTCTATATCATCCATCGTGATACTGACTGTGCTAAATCTATATGTCATACCACCACCTTACCTATCTATATCATCCATCGTGATACTGACTGCTAAATCTATAGGTCATACCGCCGCCTTACCTATCTATAGCATCCATCGTGATACTGACTGTGCTAAATCTATAGGTCATACTGTCACCTTACCTATCTATATCATCCATCGTGATACTGACTGTGCTAAATCTATAGGTCATACCGCCACCTTACCTATCTATATCATCCATCGTGATACTGACTGTGCTAAATCTATAGGTCATACCACAACCTTACCTATCTATATCATCCATCGTGATACTGACTGCTAAATCTATAGGTCATACCGCCGCCTTACCTATCTATAGCATCCATCGTGATACTGACTGTGCTAAATCTATATGTCATACCGTCACCTTACCTATCTATATCATCCATCGTGATACTGACTGTGCTAAATCTATAGGTCATACTGTCACCTTACCTATCTATATCATCCATCGTGATACTGTATGTGCTTAAACATGAGGTCATTACATCGGCTTTATTTACCATTGTAAATGTAATGCTTGTGAAAGCCTTTTAGTTGTTTAAGTTTCTTAAACACTTCACGGCTATCAATAGAAATCAAGCAAGGAACAGCATATCAACCACTTTAACGGGGACCATTACTCAAACAATGTTTTTTCAACCTTTGCCATTCGTACATTCGCACTGGCGACAACGTGAGATAAAATCTCAGCTGAGAATCCAATTGTACTTTTATGTATTCGTTAATATCCTCTCTAAATTCAGAGATACAATGCACGTAATCTATTCAATTAACGTCATCGACAACAGGAAAGTATCACTTCGCTCAAAACCGATTTATCGACGCCGTGATTGGCTGAACAAGTCGGCCATATTGAAATCGATCTTGCCACATTGTAATCTCTTTATTTGGATGCAACAAAATCAAAAAAATACAGAAATATTCTGAGGAGTAGCTTGCAGAAGAACATTTTTATATTTTTAATTCACTATTTTACTATTTTGCATTTAAAATATTTAAAATGATTATAAATAATGTGTATTGGAAACTTATATTCATTTGCGTGTATTTTGTACATTTTTTTCTTGTGTGATGTAAGCATCGGTTTGTCTCTGCTAATTACAAAGGAGGCTTGCTTGTGATGTCTCCTAATCATCAATTTCTAACTAATTAATTTCGTTACGCGATCGGGCATTAGAAGCCGGCAAGACGTCGCCATAAACACGTCAGTGTTTCATGGCATACGTAACAAGATCAAGTGCCATTTCATGGTTCAAAACATTATTTTATAATCATTACTTAAGAAGGATTGGTCCTGCAGACGTAATCATGGCAATTTAATACCTATTTACACAGTTTGAAGTAGACGTCTGTCGGCCGTCGTTGAGAATCAATTCTTTTAATTCAGTTATATACCTTTCAGCAGTCACACTTAAGACCAAAGACAGATTTTTAAGTTCACTTCAACATTAGACATGCAATACTTAAGATAGTAAAATGAACCAGATCAATCCGGATTTTGACTTTCGATTGTCCCGGATGAAGAACAATTCACGAACGTAAAATTTAGGTCGTTACGCCGTCGTAATAATCGGAAGTGGTGAGCAAAACACTTATATGCATTAATACAAGCATACAGTCCCAATTCTAAAATAATTTGAGACTAAATGTGACGTATTTGTCGTAATTCAACAAAAACTGCACAATTTTGTGCATAACGGTTCCTCAAACGTTCTTAGCCAATCAAAACTCTCCTCTCAACCATTGATGACGTGGAAGCTCTCTTTTCTTTATAGTCAGTTGTTGACAGATCCAGGTCACGATGTTTGTCGAAACATTTGAAAAGGCTTCAAATGTTTCTCTGCACGGTTGTCTAAATTATTGTTTATTTTGATTCATTGTGTTCATAAGCAAACATCATCAAATCTTCCTCAGAATGGTGAAGGTATTTATTCATTCAAGTAGATAGATTCAACAACATACATCGCGGAGAGGTATGAACAAGAGACGATGACGGGATACTCATAGAAAGTTTTCAGAACGAGTGTTTTTGAAATTAAGATTGTGATTGATGTACCATTGCCTATACAGTTATCAGGTAAAGATAGGAGACAATGCCATGTGATATAATTTCATTTAACTGTGATATTATTAATTGATGTTGATCCCTGGATTGAGAATATCACCTACTATAACGGTCTTTTTCAACATTCTGAAATTATTTACAACCTCACTTGAAGAGGAGAAAAAGCTAAAACGAAAAACGTATCAAAGATTTTCATTATCGTACTCTCAATTTCACAATTTGAAGACTCATCTTAACAAGTCGTTATGATATATTTATTTTAAAATTTTAAGAATGTTACCTGCTCCCCCCAGTGCATGATCGTTAAAGGCGACTAAACATGTGATATTTATATTTGTTCTTTCTAATATTTTTTATTCTCCTTTATGTCTCACTTAACACTGTCCTACTTTTGAGCATTTGTCTAGGATCAGTATAAAGTGACCAGGTGGGGTCTCACAAACATCGGAAAGCCGTCCTTAAGCAGGTACTTCTCTGGGAATTAAAAAATTCCGGTGTTTAACTTTTTTTCTGATGGTTCTTTTTTAAATGTTTGCTTCTAAAACGCAGATTAAGAAAGCAAAAAAAGTGATATTATACAGCACTTCTTTTTCTGGTACAGATGAAAAAATATCGTTTATTTTCACTTAATTTCATTCTCTCGTATTTTCTTGGGAACCTGTTTTGAAATAAATTCGTCTTTCATTACAAAGTAAGGTTATGATACTTGGTTATTAAGAAAAAAAATCATCTGAAAATGCTAAGTTTTCACTTGATTTAAGAAACGTTAGACCGCATAGCAACCAAAACTTAGAAATGTTCTTAAATGACACGAATCTTCCAGTATTAACATTTTTTCTGGTTTTAAGATCTGAGAGAGAAATTTAAAAGGATACTTTTTCATGATTTGAAAAGAGTGTGTCTTAGTGCTTTAAGTTTTGCAAATTTCATCCAAATAGCCTTTTCTTAGAAGATCTAGAAACCAGCTGAAATTTTCAGGTCCTAAAAACTCAAGAAAGTGATCACCAAGTCGAATTCACGGATTTGAAGTAGGTGGCACGTGATGATATTTCATGCAACATTCAGCTGAATTATTAGATTTATACTAAAAAGAAGTACCTTAGCGACCAGAAAACGTTGAAACTGTTGACGATATTAACCGAATATCACCGTCAAACGCGTATACGCCAACAAATGCAGTTCACTCGCGTTATTTCTTCAAAACGTGATACAAATCGTCCGTTTAAATTGTTAGTACAACTATACATGTAAGGTATCTAGAAAATTTATAGTCCAAGAAATTATAGTGGAATTCGCTTGATATTGAATTATGTCTTACTTCCTGTCAAATCATCAGAGGATTACATCTTAAATGATTGGCCTGTTGATGGGACGTTAAACCAAATATCGCAAAAACTCACAAAAATAAAAAATATAGATAAGAACACACCTCAATCTAAATTATTTAAGTTACACTCCACAATAACAACAACTTGAAGTTGCAATAAAGAACAGAAGGCATTGTTTTTTACTTTATCTAAACAATACACCATTTTTATAATATAAAATTACTAAACTGCGTTTTTAAATTTCATTTGGAGGTTATGAAAATTATTCAAAACTAAAATTTATAGATTACAAAATGGTGACGTAACATTCTTGTTCAAGTTACCTTGAACTCTTTCGCTTTTAATGATGTATAAAGCACGTTCTGGTCGTTATATATAATCGTCCACAATGAGTATATCCTCGGGGAAATTTTAACCAAGAGCTGTGTTAATCAATATATTTGAAATAGTCATGATAGAAAATAAGATTTGATTGATTAAGGTACGATGGCAGCAAGAGATTGCTGGAAACGTGTGTAGCTTTAATGTTTTTCTGTTTAAAGGATGTCTAGATTCATATAATCGGCGTCAGAGATATCGAAATATTGACAGAAAAGCATTAAAACACGTGGGCGTATGTTTGAGAAAATGTGCAGACTTGTCCAATACGCTGCAGGCTGACTCCATGTTTTCCTGTAATTTGTTGCAAATTCTTCATCTTTTACAAAAGTCTTTTTTGGTAATCATCCTACATCACATCCTCTTTATATAGTGCACTTATATGTTGTCCACGCGTGCTTTAAACTTTAATTGTTACGGATAATTTACAAACATTTGCAGCGAGAGAAGTCAAATCCAGAGCGGGAGAAGTCATATTCAGAGCGAGAGAAGTCAGATCCAGAGCGAGAGAAGTCAGATCCAGAGCGAGAGAAGTCAGATCCAGCGCGAGAGAAGTCAGATCTAGCGCGAGAGAAGTCAGATCCAGCGCGAGAGAAGTCAGATCCAGAGAGAGAGAAGTCAGATCCAGAGAGAGTCAGATCTAGCGCGAGAGAAGTCAGATCCAGAGTTAGAGAAGTCAGAGAGAGAGAAGTCATATTCAGAGCGAGAGAAGTCAGATCCAGAGTGAGAGAAGTCATATTCAGAGCGAGAGAAGTCAGATCCAGAGTGAGAGAAGTCAGATCCAGAGTGAGAGAAGTCAGATCCAGAGTGAGAGAAGTCAGATCCAGAGCGAGAGAAGTCAGATCCAGAGTGAGAGAAGTCAGATTCAGAGCGAGAGAAGTCAGATCCAGAGTGAGAGAAGTCATATTCAGAGCGAGAGAAGTCAGATCCAGAGTGAGAGAAGTCAGATCCAGAGTGAGAGAAGTCAGATCCAGCGCGAGAGAAGTCAGATCTAGCGCGAGAGAAGTCAGATCCAGAGTTAGAGAAGTCAGATCCAGAATGAGAGAAGTCATATTCAGAGCGAGAGAAGTCAGATCCAGAGTGAGAGAAGTCATATTCAGAGCGAGAGAAGTCAGATCCAGAGTGAGAGAAGTCAGATCCAGAGTGAGAGAAGTCAGACCCAGAGCGAGAGAAGTCAGATCCAGAGTCAGATCCAGAGTGAGAGAAGTCAGACCCAGAGTGAGAGAAGTCATATTCAGAGCGAGAGAAGTCAGATCCAGAGTGAGAGAAGTCATATTCAGAGCGAGAGAAGTCATATTCAGAGCGAGAGAAGTCAGATCTAGCGCGAGAGAAGTCAGATCCAGAGCGAGAGAAGTCAGATCCAGAGTGAGAGAAGTCAGATCCAGAGCGGGAGAAGTCAGATTTAGAGCGAGAGAAGTCACATCCAGAGCGAGAGAAGTCAGGTCCAGAGAGAGAGAGAGAGAAGTCAGATCCAGAGTGAGAGAAGTCAGATCCAGAGTGAGAGAAGTCAAACCCAGAGCGATAGAAATCAGACCCAGAGCGAGAAAAGTCAGGTTCAAAGCGAGAGAAGTCAGATTCAAAGGGAGAGAAGTCAGATCCAAAAAGAGAAGTCGGATCCAGAGTGAGAGAAGTCAGATCGAGAGCGGGAGAAGTCATATTCAAAGCGAGAGAAGTCAGATTCAGGGCGAAAGAGCGAGAGAAGTCAGGTCCAGAGAGAGAGAGAGAGAAGTCAGATCCAGAGTGAGAGAAGTCAGATTTAGAGAAGTCAGATCCAGAGTGAGAGAAGTCATATTCAGAGCGAGAGAAGTCAGATACAGAGTGAGAGAAGTCAGATCCAGAGTGAGAGAAGTCAGATTTAGAGCGAGAGAAGTCAGAACCAGAGTGAGAGAAGTCATATTCAGAGCGAGAGAAGTCAGGTCCAGAGCGGGAGAAGTCATATTCAGAGCGAGAGAAGTCAGATACAGAGTGAGAGAAGTCAGATCCAGAGCGAGAGAAGTCAGATTTAGAGCGAGAGAAGTCAGATCCAGAGCGAAAGAAGTCAGGTCCAGAGAGAGAGAAGTTAGATTACGAGCGAGAGAAGTCAGATCCAGAGCGAGAGAAGTCAGATCCAGAGCGAGAGAAGTCAGATTCAGAGCGAGAGAAGTCAGATCCAGAGCGAGAGAAGTTAGGTCCAGAGAGAGAGAGAGAAGTTAGATTACGAGCGAGAGAAGTCAGGTCCAGAGCGAGAGAAGTCAGATTCAAAGCGAGAGAAGTCAGATCCAGAGCGAGAGAAGTCACATCCAGAGCGAGAGAAGTCACATCCAGAGAGAGAGAGAGAGAAGTCAGATCCAGAGCGAGAGAAGTCAGATTCAAAGCGAGAGGAGTCAGACCCAGAGCGAGAGAAGTCAGAAGAAGACATAATTTTAATGGCTACCACCAAAACCATTTCTCTTTAATGGAGGAAAATACTCGCAGTTATCACTTAACATTCCTCTCAATGGGATAAATAATATTAAAGATTCATTCAGCTGCTATATATGACGTGATCACGAATCATCTATAGGTTGTTTGCATTGATATAAGCTTTACTCAATTCATTCACAATATAAACAATGTACAGAAGCCACCAAAATATATCGAATTAATTAGATACGGAAACAAGTGTTGAAACACTTATATTAATCCGCTTCAAGATATTAACTTGATAAAAATTTGACGAGGCACGATGTAAATAGTCTAGACTCAGCAAAAATGTGGCTAATTAGGTATGAGGAGAATTGGAAAAGAAAGGGATAGGATAGGTTGAGGAGGAGGGAGAGGAGTTTTCCGTCATACCAAAAGTTAGAATTTCAGAAAATCACACAGACATAAACTGCAGAAGCTTACGGGCTGGTATTGGTAACCGTAAACTAAAATTATTCATACTAAGCTTAGACATAATTGCAGTTCCCTTAATTACGACTTATTTCGGATGAACCTTTTGGATACCCATAGCAGTGTATGTGGAAATATGTGTGAAAATGTCTATCCCTTTTCTTTGAATGCCATCGTTATAATGTTCACAGAAATGTCCTTTTCCAACGTTTAAATGATATGAATTTACAACACTGTGACTTAGATCTGCTCCTTAATGGAAATGATCAATTTTTTTTACGAGCCCAACATTTTATATAAAGCATCAACAGGTTTTAAACCATGAAATCTGTTATAATTTTACTTCCTTCTACCCCCTACCCCCATCCCCACTCTCTCTCTCTCTTCTCTCTCTCTCTCTCTCTCTCTCTCTCTCTCTCTCTCTCTCTCTCTCTCTCTCTCTTATGCCCGATCCTTTTGTAAATAATTTACAATAAAATATGTTTAATTCAAATGTGAAAAGTCTAATAACAATACTAAAGAATTCAAATAAAATGTGCTAGAGCATCAAGCAAATATATTGGAGCTTACGATGACGTTTTAAACACATTAGAAAATCTTTTTATTTTCAGCTACAGAGTTTTCCTCGATACCAAAAAGTAGTAATTGCAATGAAATCTGGCACATTAATTCACTAAAAACACGTACGCGCAGTTGGTGGAAGTGACGACAATACAATAAAAAATGTTCATTTGTTCCGTTCACATCAATACATGGGCATAGTGGACGATTAGTGAGGTTCTTTTTAAGTAAGTAGAATTTCAGGGAACAGTATTCCATTCGTAGTCTGGAGAATCTTATCCATTCTGCTACCAGTATACTAAAAAGACGGCACTCTAATGTTAGGATCGTTTAGATATTTTTTTGAGTCTACCGATTGCTTGATCACATCTTATACGATTTGGCAGCATATTCCATAGAGCATTTACAGAAGGCCAGAAAGGCTTTTTTTTATATAAGTTTGTACGACAGGAAAAAGAAACGAAATAATTGTCAGTGCTAGTGTTGTGACGATATGCCAAGTTGTTTCGTGCAGAAAGCAGATCTTGGAGGTATTGGGTATTAACCATTTCGTGAAATTGGATGATTTTGTGATGTGTGCGTCTGTGGTTAATTGGGAGTCCGCCAGTTTCTGCATAGAGTTTGGATCTACTTGTTAGTCTTGTTGCACCAGTGACAATGCGTAGTGATGGATGGTTAAGGGTGATAATTTTCCGGCTTATTAGAAGTGTTTCTGTTTTAATAGGATTGAAGTTCACTAATCAATATTGTTTCCATTCGTGGACTTTTTGGAGATCATGTTTTAAAAATTCTACATTTATCATAGGTGAATCAATGACAACATACAGCGATGTGTCGTCTGCAAATAATTATACAACGGAGTTGATGTTTTCCACAATATCATTTATAAATATAAGAAAAAGAAGAGCTCCAAGAACAGAGCCTTGTGGCATGCCAGCCTTAATATAGGACCAATTATAATGTTAACCATTAGTAAAAACTCTTTGTTTCCTGTTGAGAAAATAGTGCTCGAACCATGAAAGAAGTGGACTACGAGTTCCAAAACTGGATAATTTACAAAGAAGACCTTTGTGCCAAACACGATCGAATGCTTTGCTAATGTCACAGAAGACCATCCGTATTTCCTTGCCTTGGTCAAGTGAAGAATATATATCGTTAACGAAAAATAGAAGCTGGTTGGTTGGTGAGTCGCCATGTCTAAAACCTGACTGGAAATGTGATTATAAGGAATAAGTAAGTATGAAGTTATATACATATTTAAAAACATGTCGTTTCACTAATTTTTAATTAAAAGAGAAGTGGGCTTGTAATTGGTTAGAATAGACTTGTTATCGTTTTTGTAAACTGGGGTAATTTTAGCCATTTTCCGTTCAGTAGGAAATAAGCAAGTGTTGATGGATTTATCAAAAAGATAATTACGAGGATTACAAAGGATATCTGTGGCTTCTTTGAGTAACCGTGGATTGCCAAGATTAGGACCGACGACTTTTGAGCAATCAAGATCTAAAATTGCGTCTTTAACATCAGTGATTGTTATATTCATTGTTAGTAAATGTTCGTTAGTTTTATCGCCAATAGAAGGACGATTTAATTTAAAATCATCGACATTAGACTCAGCACAGAAAAAGTGATTAAACAGACAAGCTTTCTGAAAATCTTCTAAGATTATAGAAGCATTGTGTATCAAAGACGGTATGCAAAATATACTGGAGTTGAGTAATAATAATCTTAAAGTTTTCCACCAGGCTCTCGCACTTAAATTATTAATGTGTTGAAGTTTTGCCTTCTAGATGGCGTTAACATTTCGAACGTGCCGGAAAGACAACCAGTGAGCGTTATTCATGGTACGTTTGGCTCTCTTATGTACTCGTTTGCGTTTGCTGATAAGTTTACGATTCTGTATTAGTCATCCAAGGAGATTCGTTAGATCTGACGGTTGTGACTTTATTCGGAACGCAAGATTTACCGATATAAAGTAGGGTAGTTTATCACTGCGGAAAACCATGTTGTCAACTGCAATGCGGTTTTTTCTCTGTGTAACAAATAGTTACTATGTTAAAGGAGCCAAACCTGACGCTTGAAGGACTGCTGCACTGCTTTAACAATGTTGATAGAACAGTAAGTGGGGCAGTGGTATCTAATTAGTTGGTCTAGAAAACTCTCACCTACAATACATTTATTGATTACTTGGCAGTACTAGTGCAAACTGTATCAAGGAGTGAAAAGAATCTTCGGTGTAAAACGTTGAATCTTTTACAAGTTGCGTTAAATCAGAAGAAACGAGCAGGTTACTTAGGTAGGCAGACTGGTGGTTGTTAGTACGTTAGCACTGAAATCGCCCGTGATTATAGTGTTCGGTATACCAGTATTGAGAGTATTGTCAATTGATTGGGAAATGTATGATCAAGTTATCACTGCAGAATTTAGTGGTCTATAGCAAGTACCGTTTCTATTCTATCAATTTAATGTGGTATATTGTTTTTACCTTCTTGTTTCAATACCGATTGCGAGGTATTTTAAATACAATGTGTAATCCAAATCAAGATCAATGAACGAAGGAAATCGCTTATACTGTAAAAGTTGAATTTTAAGTGGTCAAATGTTCGCGGTTTTATCAAAAGCTTGATATTAAAGGGACGTATATCTCGTAGAAGTCATAAAATGGACTATTGTTTTCATTAATTCATGGTGTTTTCAATATATAGATATTTCATGAATGTGTTCAATCTTTGAAATAGACAAATAATAGAACCCGCGAAAAAAGCAACTCTTACGATAACTTCCTCAAAATTTTCTTACCTTTGACTGTTGAGATACAGAGGATTGTACAATTGAAGACAGAACCAACAAAGGCGGTGACAGATACCACACTCATAATGTAACGAGAGGCCCGGATGTCCCGGCTTGGAGGAGGAGACATGGTGCCAAGTTAGATCCGTCCTTTAGCGGAACCGGAAATCACAGAAACACAAAACTCAGATTCCAATATCTGTAGCATCCTTAGAACGTATCGCTGTGTAACTGGTCCACGAACAATCGACAATGACGCTAGTGATGTATACTGTAATTACATTATCCACATATTGACTTCTGCTGGCTTGTTGTTCAATCATAATGTACCTGTCAATCAAAATCACACGCTATGCTTTAGAAAGTCAATTTAAGTATACGTGGGAGGGCTGAAATCGATTATCAAATAAAGACTATGGCTACATACAACAGAGAAAATGAACGGGGAAACGAATCTCATTTCAACGAAATTGACAATTACATCTTATTTTTGACATATACAAGAAAAAATACATATTTTTATTGGACGTTTCGTTTTAACGTCAACACATGCATTTCTTTACTGATATTGACACAGTAATATACTTATACTTATTGAAATTGACAAGGAAACATTCTGTTTCTTACAGAACTCATAAGTCTAAATTATACCTTTTCGTCACGAAACATCATTTGCATTCTGATTTTACCAAAATATTGTTACAAACTTGTGTTTGCAAATTGCACGTAATTCCAAGATACCATCATTCAAAAGAAGTAATAAACAAATATATTTACCAATAAAGTTTACATGTTTTGAAATACAATGTGTGCATTTAATTGCTAAATTGTATCATTAAAAAGAATCTGTATTTCATTTTAAAATCAGATTCGTGCATGTTTTTTTCAGTTAAACATTTGATCCAATCAACAGGACGAATCACAGATTCATAAAGACATACCTGGAATGATCATTCAAGTTTTAATCAATTGCCAATGAAACAGATAAATGATGATTTTTCCAGGATTTTCTCTTAAACAGATATTAATCTATTGATTAAAACTGATGTTGAATCGCAGAGATATTTGAAGCCACACGCTAAAGTGCAGTCATTATATCATTAAACAATGAAAATAACAATTAATTGCAGACATTCGTTAAAATGAAACTGATCAATATTACAGTCTGTCTCCAAAAGAATTTTTAAACATTCAGGATTGTATATAATTCTCCTAAAATGATGGCTTAATCTAACGATTAAACACTTTTTCTATGACCAGATTTTTGTTCCGGGTTAAAATTGTTAAATTGTTATGACAGAATAAAAAATGACGAAATAGCGAAATATCGTGCAGGTTTGCTATAACACTTAAGGAAAACTAGTTTTTCTTTGTTCAAGATCGCGATCGAATAAACATCATGTTGGAGCCGCCCCTCAGAATCGAAACAAAATTAAATATTGATGATCTGAGAGACGACCGAAAACTGAGTCGCTCATATTTGTGTTCATAGCATTGCGATATGTCATTAAATGTTCTGAAACATATCAATTAAGGGTTAATTACGTTTTGAATTGTTGTGAGATGTGACGATGTTCAAGTATTTCAAGGACGTCGTTTCCATGCCCAGAACAGTGACGTTGTAAAAGTCGCGCTTGATGTCATTTATGGTATCTTAAATCACTAGTCATTTTACTAAGTTTGCGTCGTGACAATTCTACGCGAACGTTACGTAACAGCTTAACTCCATGGATCGATGTGTCACTGTTTCTACGGGATAAATCACACTGTGTGTCTGCATCTACAGCATAATTATAAACTAATTTTATACAAAAGAATTTACAACAAAATCTCAATAAAATGCCACTTCTCTTTTCGGTCTAAAAATCCTAAAACAAATATTCGATATATCGCCGAATCCATTAAAAATTCAAATTGAAGGCACTATGACGAAGTATTACAGCCTGTCTGGCTGCTAGGTTTATGAACAATAAATGTCATTTTGAGACTGGGTCTCCTTGAAACAGCTGGTGGCTACCTCACTGAACAACATACAAGAGGCCCGTCATATGTCATTTGAGAGCAATTAAGGTAAAGAGAAGTAACGCACCTCAGACTTGATGTTAGATTTACTACAGTGTAATCAATCGTTCTACCCAAACAGTAAACGTGTACTTAATCATGTTTATTGTATTCTCCAATACATCATATCGAGTTTAATTACAAGCATATCAAACACTAGTGCTTCACACATATCTTTTGCGCTGCAAGAACTACAGGAATTACTAATGATTTTGTTCAGTGAGGGATAGAGTATTCTGTAAAAAAAAAAAACAGGCTCATGAGAAGCTTGGAAGCAATCCAAACGATTTCTCTTTGTAGGTTTAATAATCGGGCCCCGTTTTAGATGTTCGTATCTTAAATTAGCTAATCCTATGTATTGCTTGTTTGTGTTATGCTTTGAAGTAAACATCTGGATTTGTCATGTTTTCGTAAATAACGAAACTGGAATCAATGTATGACGTCATATTTTAATTGTATTCTTTAAAATGGCGGCAGAATAGTTGGCAGCAACATCTTTTGACAGAATATTCAATATGTAACAAAAGTTAAAAACCATTTCGTTAATTTATAATTTTCACTGCAGACAGCATAAATGTATTTATTGTACTTAAAACTGTTCGGGAAGAAATGAGTTGATGTATTTAGTAAACGACTGTCAATGAGTCGGATTTAACGTTTTCTAGAGAATTTTTAAGGACTATTGCCTAAATGTAGTGCCGATTCATGCGCGAGACGATATCAACTCGCTTTTTATTTGCGGAGAAATTCGGACTATCAACCGCGACCAAGGAAAAAACAATTAAACATGATAAATAGTCATACATGTACGATGTACATATTGCATGACAAACGCATACTATTACTTTTTGCCACAAAATGAACTGACATCACATTACTATTGTTGCTTGCCAATAGTCCTATCGCTTATAGACTGCAGATCATATCTATTTTCACCGTAATAGCGGGAAACCTTCTTAGTCCATGTTGTAACACACGTTGTCTCTCGTTTGATCAGGACATCGATCCCCAATTACTTATAGTAAATCCACGGGCGTTATCACAAATCCGCTCAGTCATCCAAATCATTTTCGAAGTAATTAGACTTATGTTCCAATAGCAGCTTTATGTGCAAAATAAAATTTCACCTTTGTGCGCAGGCTCGTACATTGTACGGTCGTGTTCTTGAACTTGCTGGAAATTACATTTGATATTGGTACAAGCACTTATGAAAGACTTATATCTATATATACATTTATCACACAACTGCCTTGTTATTCAGTCCATATATCTCTGTAATATTTTTGCGTGTTACCATGTGTAATATAACTTTATGACGTCAATACATTCACATATCACAATGTGACGTAACTATGAAAACCAGAGATAAAGCGCGGGCAAGACTCTGACGAAGAAAAGTCCATTTTCTAACATATTTGTTTGAAAAATCGATCAAGTGATAAAAAGGATATGGAATTCGTTTCCAGTTGATATGTTTCAGATTAATGAAAATCGTAACGAATTTTTCATTAAAATGAATTTCTCAAACTCGTTTCATGAATTCACATAAATAACAGAATCTATGTAAGGGCCTATATACATCTGACGTCATCAGTAAATGACGTTATGAGATGGTTTTCTACCGAGTGTAATATCTGAGTCAGAACCGTTTTTCATGTATGGAAGTGGATACATGTTTCCCTTGTAGATAATCGAGAAATATTGAATAATTTCAATCATTAAGATTTATACAATGTTACATTGACATTTATGTAATTCTAATTAAAAAAAACGTTATTAAAAAATATATTTTTTAATGTTTCTTGATAGGAGTAATAGGAGGGACAAAATAAATCGCCCACTGCTAAGCACAAAGCTAAACTTTTGATGCACCTGTCAAGGATAGAAATAAAACTTAATACACACGTGTACGTATAAACTTCATAGAATACTTGCTTGCTCAGATCCACTGTAAGGACCACATACACATTTCCCTGTCATCCACGCACATAAATCCCCATTTTAATCCACAAATACTGTCAATCACTGGAATTTCCAAGTCAAAAAGTTCGTACCCATTTCACTGCCAAAATTAATTCCGTACTTTTTCAAGAGGGAAATAAAATATTTATCAACTTTAACTGATAACTTCGACAGTGAGAAATAATGTTAGTTATGATCCAACTGAAGTGCAGTCCATTCGCGACAATCCATTCGTTGGATTATCCCTGTTAATCCGTCATTTTGTTTCAGAGGTCCGGTGATCCTTGAAACATATTCACACGTCGAAACCAAAGATAGGAATTAGGAATACTTTGTTTTAGTCAGCACCCATTCAGGAAAGTCCGCCCGGTAAGATGAAAGCAAACAGAGTAAACATGAAACTGAACAAAGGCGTCTATTTCAACTCGACTCTGCCATGGTAACCTTCAGCTGTAGCCCTTAGCACAGCTCAACAAGTAATGCTTCTGTCGCTGATCGCTCTCACGCGAACGCTTTCCATCGGAGGCCACAGTTGAAACAGATTTCACCAAATTAATTATCATTGCCACGCGCGTTTTACTGAAAGTTTTGACTGTGACGCTTAATCAGTTTCATTTTACAAAAGTAATTGAAATGTGTTGGAATCGGAAATAGAAAATAACAAAAAATGATTGAGATTTCTAACAAAGCCTTTTTTTCCTTCTTTGAATGCACGTTTTCAATGCAAAATCAGATTATCTTGTTTCAGACGGCTGATCCTAGCAAATTTTATACGTTTGAAATGCCAATCCCTGTTTTAACTGTTGAAATCACGCGCGATCTTTCGAGATATGAAGAATTTATGAATACTTCTTAAAGAATTTTTTTCTACTGATATCCATACATAACTTAATCATTCATATTAAGATTTTGTCATTTGAAGAGGACAAGACAATAAAGAGAATAGGCAGTTTTCAATACAAATTTAGAAAGAAATAGAGTCATGTAATGGATTAAATTGCACTATACAGTTGTTTTCCCGATCGACGATTCGTCAGTGATATGCCTCCTACGACCTACGATGAATATTGTGTGAAAGACATATCATTAAGCATTATCGTCCTTCTATCACAGTGTGCACAAATCACCTACATTAACGGTCACCTCTACTGAGCACCACCTACATTAACGGTCACCTCTACTGAGCACCAGCGACATTAACGGTCACCTCTACTTAGCACCACCTACATTAACGGTCACCTCTACTGAGCACCACCTACATTAGCGGTCACCTTTACTTAGCACCACCTACATTAACGGTCACCTCTACTGAGCACCAGCGACATTAACGGTCACCTCTTCTGAGCACCACCTACATTAACGGTCACATCTACTGAGCACCAACGACATTAACGGTCACCTCCACTGAGCACCACCTACATTAATGGTCACCTTTACTGAGCACCAGCGACATTAACGGTCACCTCTACTGAGCACCAGCGACATTAACGATCACCTCTACTGAGCACAGCCAACATTAACGGTCACCTCTACTTAGCACCACCTACATTAACGGTCACCTCTACTGAGCATCATCAACATTAACGGTCACATCTACTGAGCACCACCTACATTAACGGTCACATCTACTGAGCACCACCTACATTAACGGTCATCTCTATTTAGCATCACCTACATTAACGGTCACCTCTACTGAGCACTATCTACATTAACGGTCACCTCTACTGAGCACCAGCGACATTAACGGTCACCTCTACTGAGCATCACCTACATTAACGGTCACCTCTACTGAGCACCAGCGACATTAACGGTCATCTCTACTTAGCACAACCTACATTAACGGTCACTTCTACTAAGCACAACCAACATTAACAGTCACCATCAACATTAACGGTCACCTCTACTGAGCACCACCTACATTAACGGTGACCTCTTCTGAGCACAACCTACATTAACGGTCACCTCTACTGAGCACTACCTACATTAACGGTGACCTCTACTGAACACTACCTACATTAATGGTGACCTCTACTTAACACCACCTACTTTAACGGTGACCTCTACTGAACACTACCTACATTAACGTCACTTCTACTTAACACAACATACATTAACGGTCACCGCTACTGATCACCACCTACATGAACGGTCACCTCTACTGATTACTATCTACATTAACGGTCACCTCTACTGAGCACCACGTACATTAACGGTCATCTCTATTTAGCATCACCTACATTAACGGTCACCTCTACTGAGCACTATCTACATTAACGGTCACCTCTACTGAGCACCAGCGACATTAACGGTCACCTCTACTGAGCACCACCTACATTAACGGTCACATCTACTGAGCACCAGCGACATTAACGGTCACCTCTACTGAGCACCACCTACATTAACGGTCACATCTACTGAGCACCACCTACATTAATGGTCACCTCTACTGAGCACCAGCGACATTAACGGTCACCTCTACTGAGCACCACCTACATTAACGGTCACCTCTACTGAGCACCACGTACATTAACGGTCATCTCTATTTAGCATCACCTACATTAACGGTCACCTCTACTGAGCACTATCTACATTAACGGTCACCTCTACTGAGCACCAGCGACATTAACGGTCACCTCTACTGAGCACCACCTACATTAACGGTCACCTCTACTGAGCACCAGCGACATTAACGGTCACCTCTACTGAGCACCACCTACATTAATGGTCACCTCTACTGAGCACCAGCTACATTAACGGTCACATCTACTGAGCACCAGCTACATTAACGGTCACATCTACTGAGCACCACCTACATTAACGGTCACATCTACTGAGCACCAGCTACATTAACGGTCACCTTTACTGAGCACCAGCTACATTAACGGTCACATCTACTGAGCACCAGCTACATTAACGGTCACCTTTACTGAGCACCAGCTACATTAACGGTCACATCTACTGAGCACCACCTACATTAACGGTCACATCTACTGAGCACCAGCTACATTAACGGTCACATCTACTGAGCACCAGCTACATTAACGGTCACATCTACTGAGCACCAGCTACATTAACGGTCACCTTTACTGAGCACCAGCTACATTAACGGTCACATCTACTGAGCACCAGCTACATTAACGGTCACCTTTACTGAGCACCAGCTACATTAACGGTCACATCTACTGAGCACCACCTACATTAACGGTCACCTCTACTGAGCACCAGCGACATTAACGGTCACCTCTACTTAGCACCACCTACATTAACGGTCACCTCTACTAAGCACAACCAACATTAACGGTCACCATCAACATTAACGGTCACCTCTACTGAGCACCACCTACATTAATGGTGACCTCCACTGAGCAACACCTACATAAAGGTCACCTCTACTGAGCACTACCTACATTAACGGTGACCTCTACTGAACACTACTTACATTAACGGTGACCTCTACTGAACACTACCTACATTAACGGTGACGTCTACTGAACACTACCTACATTAACGGTCACTTCTACTGAACACTACCTACATTAACGGTCACCGCTACTGTTCACCACCTACATTAACGGTCACCGCTACTGATCACCACCTACATTAACGGTCACCTCTACTGAGCACTATCTACATTAACGGTGACGTCTACTGAACACTACCTACATTAACGGTCACTTCTACTTAACACAACATACATTAACGGTCACCGCTACTGATCACCACCTACATTAACGGTCACCTCTACTGAGCACTATCTACATTAACAGTCAGCTCTGAGCACTTGAACTCTCTTTTACTTAGCACCACCTACATTAACTGCCAGCTCTGAGCACTTGAACTCTTCTGACTTTTCTATCAAATCCCCCTCGTACGTCCACGTAAACTACAGGTTTTTCTATACTGTAATATTCAAATTATATGTATGATGTGAGTGGATAATTCCTTAGTAGTGTACTGTTTATAAAAAAGACCCTGTCTGTTCAGCGCGTGTGTACAGTATCTGACGGAAATAGCCGCCAATGGAACAAACCCAGAGGGACAACTCGCGACCAAGTCTCGTTTATTCTCACAAGCAATGAGGGATTGGATACAGCAACAGTTTTAATTACCTACATCACTACTGTATAGGCCCTTGACATCTTCTGTCGGTGTTTTAAATTGATGGCCTATGCCTACAATGAAATGCATTTATCTGGTGTCAGGGTTTGATGTGATCGCATTATGACCGCCATATGAAATACACAGGGCCTCTTCTGGTTTACATTGTTAATGAGATCGTATTCATGTATTTTATGAAGTGATACGGACGTCATTTGCATCTAGATAAGATTAAATATTGATCTGATGTAAATCCGAAATAGTTTTGTAATTTACTATAGTAATTTAACTCATGGTCGATATATCGATAATATCCACCGACGTTAAGGTTTCACTGTCAATATGCTGATCGTAAAGCCGCCGGCACAGAGAAGGAGTGACCTACTTACATTCAAGTATTGACCTAATTTTTCATTTTCTTTCATCAATTTATTTTTTTTTTATTTATGATGTCATAAATCCAGACCAGAACGATGGAAATTACGGAAACGCGAAGCCATACGAATTATATAGAATAGAATAGAAGTTCATATAACACAACTGGCAGAAGATTAGAGTGTGACGTTTCGCTGACTATACGGTCACCTTCATCAGACAAATGACCAGTGTGGAGCGTACTAGCACTGACGTATGTAGTATACGAAATGGTAGGGAATCGATCGACTTTTTCGGCTGTACTATAATCCTATATATACTTAGGTCGAAAATAGTATTACGAGATGGTAAACAGAGTATAGACCAAGAAATACATCAGATTGTACCACTGTACAACAATGTACTGTAGTCAATTCGGCTATGCTTTGTGTTACACTCGGTCATAGATGTGGGAGAGTCTGTGGGCCCCCTCGTCGCTGTTAATTACAGACACGATGCGGAGTATTCCGATGGCTTCCTTAACAAACCGCCTGAAAATGTTATTTTGTTGGAATTTTCCCAGTCAGTAATATGTTTTGCTGGATGAATTATCTGTAAGTGCAGATTTATTGATCTAGTTATGTAAATATTTTCGCTCTGGTCTAGTGCATTTTTAACCATCTTGGGATTCCGCGTCTTTCTGGTGTTCACTGAGTAGGATCCCGAATCTCCTGCCTGTTTCTCTGATATATGAAACGTCGTAATTCTTGCATCCGATTTTATATACGCATTCTGCGACGTTTTCTTTGGTTTTTTAAAATGTTCAAAACACAAGAATTATAATTTAAATAAAGTTAACAAAAATAAAAGATGAATTCTTATATTTACAAAATCTCACTTATGATATATACCTTTTGTAAATAACATCGACATCATGTTAAGCCACATGAAACATCCAATTCCGAAAGTAGTTGACTGATACCTGAACCTGGTAACTGATACTACATGAATTTGAAATTGAGGTATTGAAGTAAAATACTTGCGTAAAATTTATTAATGACCGCTGATGGTTTTAAATGAACTGCTTAAAGGTCAGAAATAGAGCTGATGAACTGGGTTACGGCCTTCATTTAAGTTATTGAGAAATGTCGACCTATCTCGAAATTTCGACATAATAACTCGAAATTTCCGATATTATCAATACCACTCCGAAACTTGTTCCTTTTATTTGAAGAGCATTAGTGACACGGTGAGAAATTTCGTGTTACTATCTCGAAATGTCTTATTAATAAGTCGAAAATTCGAGTTACTTAAATGAAAAAACGAAATATTTTTTTCTCCGCTTGGCCCTAATGCTCTCCCGTAGACCTGGCCTTCTGCTATGTACTGGGATCTTAAAAAGACCTAGAATGGCCTAATATCCATGTACGTACCCCAGGGAGCCAAGTGACTGAGCGGAAGTGCGCTCTACAAGCCCACATTTATCCCTAAGACATAGGAAACTTCATGGATAACCCGAATGATCCAATTATTTTGAATTATTCATAAATTTGAATTTAATTCCAAGCATTCTGGAGCCAACAGAGCTTTATCAAAATACATAGCCTGCGAATCGGCTATGCTTGAGGACAGTTATCTTGGTTCAAGTCACCATTGGATTCAATCGCATAAACGTTTATCAGCACAATTTGATATAGTTGACGAAATTTACTGTACCAGCTGTGTTCTAGCAATTGAAGTTGTACCATCAATACTGTGTTGTTAAGCAACCAATGATCATGAAGCCAGTCTCACTACACTGTTCAAACTCAGAGCTCACTTGTTACATAACGATACGGCGAATCTGTAACGTTCTGTGGTCACAAGTACTCGTTAGTGTCCCTGGCGTTTACGTTGTTGTTTAAATTGTTCTCATTTGGGAAAATGAATTTCATATTTTTATTCACCGACATTCACGTGATATGTGTCTCTGTAGAAGTAGAAGACGCTTACCCTTCCGGATCACATGGTTTTACTTCGATGGTAATATTTCCTATGTCTCCATCTTTGTTTTCTGCCTATCTTGCCCTTGTTCTATCGAATTTGAGCTCGACTTTTTCCTTATTGTGAATACAATACAACTATATATTTAGTGAATCACTCTTACCATAATCTATGATAAATATTATCTCCCTTTATTTTATATCATCAATAAAAATCTCAATTTATCGCATTGTCTTTTTTTTTACCGGCCCATATACATCGGAACACAAAAGCTGCATATTTACCTTATACTGTCAATATTTATGAAGCAACTATATGTACTCGCGATGTCATGAAGAAAATTTCGTAATATTTCCGGAATTACAGAAATACTTCTTTACACTGCCAAGAGTTAAAAAGTCCTACCTCAGTACCAGAAAAAAATCGTTATGCTTCCAGCATCAAAATGAGGACTTCGTTATACACCAGTTCTATAAAAATAATTCGTTACATTGCCAATAAAAATCGATATGCTTCAAACATCAAAATTAAAATTTCGTTTTACACCTGACAGTATAAAGAACACCTTATTACACTTCGGACATCTCGCCATACGTCGTTCTGCTTCCGTTTTATCATATAAAAGAAAATGAAATGTCGCTATATTGTCAGAATAACGAAATAACAGTAATAACTGCACACACTTCGTTACATCAACAACTCTGCACTACAAATCGTTATATCACAAACATTTTAAATCGTTATCGCTGTCAAATATCAAACCTCTTATACTGCCAAGAGTACATTATATTACCAATATAGAAAAAACAAACATTTTACACTGACAAGATGACTAAATAAAAGTCCTTACACTGTCAACACGGGACAACAAATACTTACATAGTCAACATTACACAACAAATATCGTTACACTGTCAACATTACACAACAAACATCGTTACACTGTCAACATTACACAACAAACATCGTTACACTGTCAACATTACACAACAAATATCGTTACACTGTCAACATTACACAACAAACATCGTTACACTGTCAACATTACACAACAAACATCGTTACACTGTCAACATTACACAACAAACATCGTTACACTGTCAACATTACACAACAAATATCGTTACACTGTCAACATTACACAACAAACATCGTTACACTGTCAACATTACACAACAAACATCGTTACACTGTCAACATTACACAACAAACATCGTTATAATGTCAAAATTACACAACAAACATCGTTACACTGTCAACATTACACAACAAACATCGTTACACTGTCAACATTACACAACAAACAACCGTCGTTACACTGTCAATACTGGACAACAAACATCCTTACACTGTCAACACTGAAGGACAAACATCCTTACACTGTCAATATTTACACAATAAACATCGTTACACTGTCAACACTGAACAACAAACATCTTTACACTGTCAACATTACACAACAAACATCGTTACACTGTCAACACTGGACAATAAACGTCGTTACAATGTCAACATTACACAACAAACATCGTTACACTGTCAATACTGGACAACAAACATCCTTACACTGTCAACATTACACAACAAACATCGTTACACTGTCAACATTACACAACAAACATCCTTACACTGTCAACACTGAAGGACAAACATCCTTACATTGTCAACATTACACATCAAACATCGTTACACTGTCAACATTACACAACAACAATCGTTACACTGTCAACATTACACAACAAATATCGTTACAATGTCAACATTAAACAACAAACATCGTTACACTGTCAACATTACACAACAAACATCGTTACACTGTCAACATTACACAACAACCGTCGTTACACTGTCAATACTGGACAACAACCGTCGTTACACTGTCAATACTGGACAACAAACATCCTTACACTGTCAATATTATACAACAAACATCCTTACACTGTCAACATTACACAACAAACATCGTTACACTGTCAACACTGGACAATAAACGTCGTTACAATGTCAACATTACACAACAAACATCGTTACACACAATACTGTCCTTACATATCCTTACACAACATTACACAACAAACATCGTTACACTGTCAACATTACACAACAAACATCCTTACACTGTCAACAAAGGACAAACATCTTTTGTCAACATTACACATCAAACATCGTCAAACATTACAACAACAATTACACTGTCAACATTACACAACAAATATCGTTACAATGTCAACATTACACAACAAACATCGTTACACTGTCAACTTTACACAACAAACATCGTTACACTGTCAACATTACACAACAAAACATCGTTACACTGTCAACAGTACACAACAAACATCGTTACACTGTCAACATTACACAACAAACATCCTTGCACTGTCAACATTACAAAACAAACACTGTTACAAACTACTTCCTGATGTTGTTTTGGACAAGGTCTCCGAGACCGGCCACGGCATACATCAACCATCAACAGCATAGGAAAAAATGGTGGTTGTTGTTAAAGAAAGTGAGCTCGTTGATGGTAATATGCAATTGGAGATAGTAACATGTACATATATAGTGTACATGTATCGAGGTATCCATTACGAACGAAAGGAAAACATGACAAAATGACAGAATAATGTCTACCTAGCAATTTCTACTTATATTCCGAATTATCCGAGTAATTGCAAACCTCTATTAACCATATAACAGACTCGGTATTAACAATTAACAGGTATATTTGGCATTAACATTCAAAACTTAATTATGTCTTGTGCTGTTTTCCAACAGTATTCCAAACGAATGCCGATACGGAATTTGGATCTAATTCTAAATTTGCGTCAAAAATTGTTTTTGTCATTAGCTATTTGTTTGTTTGTTTGTTTTTGTTTGTTTGTTTGTTTTTTTTTTATTGTTTTTTTTGTTTTTGTTTTTTGTTTGTTTTTGTTTTTGGGGTTTTTTTGTTTTTTTTAACAACTCTCTGTATCATGTATCGCGTATCCCAGATTTCCAGAAAGCCAAATCCTTAAAGGTCGAAATATTTCATCAACAGCTACATAACATGGCAGTATTGATTCATAAACCAACCAAGACCAAGAAAGACTTTCAATGCGTCAGAAAATAATTAATAAAACAGGGCATTTACAACTGTTAAAGTTTCCAAGTGTAAACAATCTACAGGTAGCAAAAACAGCCAGGTTAGCATCAAGACTCGCGTAATCCAGACATGCTCCGATTGTCAATAGGAGGTGAGATATAACCTTTTACTGAGCAATCACAGCCACACTATAAACATGAAAATCTCACATTTAGATGTTCCTGGCGCTTTATCCTGTTAATCATCACTTAAATTTTTATTGTATTCCGTAGTTCTGGAAAACAGATGCGATGAAACAAGTGTATTAATTCGGCTGAAGTAGCCTTTAGAATTTGCATGTATATTACATTTAGAAATAGCAATTTCTATTTAAAAAACCAGTAATAAATGTTGCAAGGAACAAGTATATTTGTGACAAATAATGAAATTAAGGGATAGTTTACTTGTTATTATAAATAAACTTGAAATTAGATCATGACTTTTGGTTATAAGACGAAACGCACTTGAATGTTAAAGCAACAAAAAGCCATGATCAATTATTCAGTATATGTAAAAAAAAACCAAGCATCCTATCAATATTTTTAAATAAGTGAAATTATTTTATCTCTGAATGGTAAAGGTATTTGTTCAAAGTAGATCGATAAACGATAGACATCGAGGAGAGGCATCGACAAAACATTATGACAGGAGACCTCACTCAAAGTTAGGAACTGGGATTTATGTGTCATACTCAATATCATTATTAAGCGAAGGTAACAGACAGCATAATGTGATTTGATCTTATCTAGTTGTGATATCATAAGGGAGGTTGATCCGTGGGTTGAGAATATCACCGACTCTAACGATTGGGCACAGCTTTTATCGACATTTTGACATTATCGACAAACTTACTTGGAGCGGAGAAAAGTCAATCGGAATATTTCATAAAGATTACCATCTTGTTCTCATTTTTTTGTGGCACATTTCATCATGTCGACATATTAAATTTCTCCATTGTCATGTTGATCATATGCCTCTGGCGCCATCTATCGGCTAGCGCCAGTACTCGTGAGTATATCGGGGATTGGATCACGAGACTTATCTAAGAAGGAGAATAAGTGTTATAACGATGATTGCATGGTCAGTGATTTACATTTTCTTACTGAATCGAAGATAATTCATTAATATAATTCTCTGTCGAACGGTAATAGATATTTTCTAATTTAGTACTGATGCATGTTATTATCTTCTTTTGTACTGTCTGTACTGTCAGTCAATCGTTTGTAAAAGGTCGCTCATCAAAGACCTATTGTTAGCCTTTGGGGAAAAAGTAATTAAGGTGATATATCAAGTGGTCATCCCGTGGTCATCACTCAAATCACTTACTTTACGCTACATTATCCAGAGTTAATTAGGGTTTGTCAAAATGTTCATGTATATTACTGCTTCTGACGCCAACTGGAAAAAGAATAGACATATTCATTTAGATTTTGGTTTATGTTATCACGATGACAAGGCATTGTGAGCACATAAATATACATATTGTACTCCATTTTATATTTATGTACATCACTATAATGTATGAGTTGATAGTCAAGGTCTCATAACTAGCATTTGCTAGTGGGAATTTCCCATTATTCGCTGAATTTTGCCTGATGAAGTACACCAGAATAATTGTTCCGCGCAGAAACATAGTTCCAAAATTCAACGGTTATGACAGCAAAATTATTATGAATTTTATAAATAACATTGTTCACTACAGCATAAAATCCCGATCGCTTCTTTCAACAGATATTTATAATTTTATTGTCAATTTTTAAATAAAATTATGGAAACAAATTCTGTCGAATTCTGTCGTGCTAAAAAATACAGCTGTTTTCCGCCACTGCCGAAGACAACCAAAGATATGTAACATGTGTGTTCCGAGGATCGTAACACCAGTTGCAGAATAAATAAAGCGGTAATGACATATCTTAGGTGGCACAAAGTGACATCAAATTCAATCAACTGCATGTCCTCTGTATAGAGTTCTGTGTGATGAAACTGACTGAGATTGAGTTTAGCAGTGATAGATTAAGCCTGCGCAAAACTGTTGAAAACGTCCCGTCGAAGCAGACGACATAGACCGGAGGTGGCAGGGCAACTTACGGTAAAGATAAAGTATCTTGATTTTCTGATCTTCCCGATGAATCGATTCAGTAGATGCACAAGCATATAAAAATACTTGAAGCAAGCATTTTATGACTTGAAGATTTTGAAAATGTTTGTGTCAAGGGAAAATAAGGAAAGGCCCAGTCACCATATCTAACTATTAGAGGAGTGCTCGCTGCTTTGCAACTTGTTTATCACTGTCAGGAAATCCAGTGGTTCTAATTATGAACCCAGTTCACTCAGGGGTTTCGTGGGTATTTATGGTCGCCAGCTACGTAGATTCAGATATATTTACAGTCTTGCTACCAGTAACGAGTTTTCACAACTTCAAGACGTCCTTAGAGCAAAACAACGAGAACTCAACCGTGACGGTAACGGTAATCATCCTATAAGGTGACTCGATAACTGGGACGGAACTAGAAACACTCTGAAGTACAACATAGCTAGGGCAAGATAACACGGGAACTATGGTAAACACTTTGTGGCTTTATGGTACTATTGTTGTATAGAGAATTGTGTTTGGGGAGCTTGGCGTGAGTTGTTTAACTAAAACACGTGTTTCTCAAACTCTTCAATTTTATTTCGGTAAAAGGTAAAGCACAACTAAAACAAGAACCAACATTGAGACGATACGGAAACACGGACATACCAACACACAAAACAGTAAATTCATTGATGGTGTATATGTAACACTACACTATTCATCTTCGTATGCGGGGTTTACATAAACATCCACCTATGACATGGGGAGACGTTACACGGACAGGAATATTTAGAATTAAATGTGCTTCAGACGAAAATCTGATAGGGAGACAATCCCTGCAGCATTCGACTAGTAACTGTAGACGTTTTTACTTTTCAAGCCTGCCCCGAAGTTCAGAAGTCAATAGTTTAGAAGTGTTGATGATTGTGTAATCCATGTTTTATTCCAAACATGTGTAATTAAGATATTTTACAAATTATCAAATTAAAAAAAAAAAAATAAATAAATAATAATGTATTGTAGCATTGTCTTTTCTCTATTACAATCAAGCTGAGACAAAAACAAAAAATGAAAGTGTTCCATAAATCCGTATCAACCAAGTATCATCATAAGGCATAGTCAGAATAACAAAAGAATAGAAATCAGTCAGAAACATTAAGATATTCCTACGTCTATATTGCATACATGACCTTGACCTAGGATATTTTATTTAACTGTGTAATGTCCCATTTACATCTTTACATCTTGGTGCCTTAGCAACGGTCGATAGCATCTGCTCCGTATATTCATACATTGTTGTTAAAGACATTGACAACATAGTTACAATTTACTATAGAATATCAACAAAGATAACAAAAGATTTCTAGTAAAGCTTATCAGAGGAAGAAAGTCGAAGATCACTTTGAAGTCTTACTCTTTTGGAACAATGGAGTCAGTAAAAATGACCAGTTATATCTGAAACAGTCATCACACCATTCTGAACGAATGTCATTAATACTGACAATTGATTGACATTATTGATAAATCAATATTGATAAAGATATTGACAACAAAAGGGTTCTTTTATGATAGTTTGTTGGAGGAAGAAATTCGGAGATTACTTTGAAGTCTTACTCCTTTGGAAATTTTCAGCCAGCCTGAAAAGGATACCTCTTGATATGATATATTTATAGTCTGTTTTTGTTTTGTGTCTTAATTTTCTTAGAAGCTAATGGATACGCCATAAGCATTGTGTTCAGTGATAATGGTATATATCGACTTGTAATCACCACCCCGATACTGCGGGGGCGAGATATCATCGACTCTGTCTGATACGTAAATATAAACGAAAATATTTCCAATCATTTCACTGGTTATCACTTCTATAGTTAAATATATTGATATGAAGTTACATATGCCACAAATTAGCCATAGAGAAAATGTCTGTAACTACTCTTATGTAAGGGTAACATGTTTAGTCACAATGCACATATCAAACTCTTGTTGACAACATAGTGAGTTCAACCTTCCCTAATCACATCTGTGTATCTTGTGATCTTGTGGAGACAGATCAAACAGGCATAGTACGTCATAAACAATGTCGTCAGGAGACGAGACAAGGGCACAATTGCTAGCAGTAGACAACAGATGGGTACAGATGGACATGTTTTCCCTGTAGAATTCAAAGTATGATAATTGCATTTGAAACATCAAGATTTCGTGTTGGCTCGTGTTAGGTGTTTGTGCCTATTTTTCTAGCTCGTTCGTGAATTATCATATCGATCACAGCAAAATATCACTATCATCAAATGAACAACAATATGTCAACACCATACTCATAGTCATACTTGGCCGTTCTTTACAGGTTTTTTAGAAGGAGGTCATCGTCCTATTTTCAATTCGAGGTCTTTGTCTGGGAGCTTACTGTGAATCCGTGTACTTTACCAGGATGGCTGTAATAGATGGTAAGACAGAAGACGTGTGAGTACAAGAAGAACTACCGGCCTCTGTAATTCATCTTAAGTACATTCAATTACGGTAAAATTGATGGTAGATTCCTTTATCTAATGGTCTGATCGGTCAAAACGTAGAGATAATGCGATTTTGATCAAATTTGATATATAGGGGTATAAGGGAATGAAAAATATAACTGTACTTGTTTCATTGCCATGGCAACTATACTTAGGCAAATGGTGGCCTCTGATTGAATGAAATTCAAATATTGTCCGATTTTGACCAAATTTTGATTATAGTGGTAATGGGGGATATCAAACAGCGCTGTATATATTTAATTGTCCAGACAATTACGCTGGGGCTAACTGTTGTCTCTTAATGGTTAAATTTCGATATTATCCGATCTTTACCTATTTTTGTATATAGAGATATTAGGGATTGGCAAAAAAGCATCATGGGATTGTTTTAGTTCTGTCGCGGATTAAAGGCTTGTTTATTATTTATCATTAAAATCGTGTTACGTGTCTTTTTTATTATCGCATTTATGATTCAGCTGGCATGCAACATTTGCTTGTCCCTGAAAAATGACGTGGCGTATTTTACGAGAGCGAAGGAATGGCGATTGAGTGAGCGTTCAAAAAATCACCTGTGGTTTTCACTGCTGTTCTAACCTAAATACAGCAGATTTATCAGAGTTGAGAAACTGTGATCGCCTCCGGCATGTTATGTTTTCTCCCCTAAAGACGACGTCTTTCGAGCTGGGTTACAAAGATATATATTGGTTTGATGTCAAATGCATTAACGGTCATTTGGTCATTGATTTGACCTACGTTTTGGACAATAGAGATATGCCAGGAGAGAAACCATTGGTGGTTAATGTTCACAGATATGCGGTTCGTCTTTCGCATATTGCGTGCCTTGGAATGGGGGCTGCCTCTGTTAAGTGGATGTCCGCATTTTGCTCGGCACAATAGAAATTGATAGAACCAACAAAAGACGGTTGATACCGATTTTTGTAAAAATTGTTTTGCAAATAACTTTAATGAGTATGTAAATAAAATGAAAGTATCTCAAAATTGTAAAAAAAAAAGACACACAATTAAATAACACCTTTAGATAATTCAGATTTAGAGACAGTGGAACCAATCAATGAATTAAACTGCACCACACAACTGTTTCGTCTTTGTAGGACTCTTCGGTGATGTTTTCTTTAAACCACCATAGTAGACCTGAAACGGCAACCGCCACTCGGACCACGTCAGTCTCAGTTTCTTCGAACCACCATAGTAGACCTGAAACGGCAACTGCTCTTTGGACCATGCTAGTCTTCACTTTCTTCAAATCGACCTTCAGACAAGTAAGTCTCACTTTCTTCAAATCGATCTTCAGACAAGGTAAGTCTCACTTTCTTCGAATCACCCTTCAGACAAGGTAAGTCTCACTTTGTTCTATCATTGGTGTTCATCGTAAAGTTGAAGTCCACCTGCCTCTATTTACTTTCATAGATAAGAATCATCTAGCAAGACCGAACTTCCCCAAATAATATTATTACATATATCAAACTTTCGACTTTAAATATCATGACTGTTTCTTTTTTGCAGACACGAATTCAGAGTTATATCTATTAACATTTAAATAAAACTGGTTATCCTTTCTTTCTATATGTTATGCTTTTCCTTCGAATGTTTCTGTCTAACTGTCCCACTTCTTGAATTGGTGTTAGTTAGTCTTATTGAAGATATCCGAGTTCTGTCGGCAAACCTTGAGATATCAGTCATTTAAATGCGGCATGCTACCGTATAATGGAAATGGTATGTCGTCCAGCAGCGACCTTTATCATCCTATGAATACATAATCTAGAATTATCTTAATAAAACCACAGGCATATGTACCTGGAACGTAAACAATACAAGCGAAATCCAGTTCATTATAGCATCATGTAAAACGATAGGACGCTAAGGTAACTCCTGAATCCAAAAGTAATAAGTGTGCATCCGCTATTTTATTAATTTGTTTTGTATTAATAATGATTTATGTGAATTGGAATGTAAAATAATTAAAACATCTCACAAAAAATTATTGAGAGTTGACATTGCTGTTGTTAATTTTCTGTTCACTTCCCCGCAAAATAGAAATCAGCTATTTTGCTATTCTAGTGAAAAAAAAAAGTGAAAATTAAAAAAAGAAACTGAACATATCATTAAAGATGTTTTTCAAACACCAGTAAACAACCAAAAAAGTAATGGCCTTACAAAGCTAAGTTCTAATTAACTTGGTTAATTTATTAATCAACGAAATTATAAGCTGTTTGAGTTTCAAAATTTTTGGTCGATTCTGAATGTTATAAATTACAACTGAACAGACCGTTATATACAAAGGGAGATAAGAACGATTGACTGGGGTGCATAATACCAGAAGCAAGATACATTAACAAAGTACCAGAACTTTCAGACATCATAACATTATAACAGTCTTTTAATATAATGGTTATGTAACGCGTTTTTTTAGTGGATACTTGTCATGAACTAATTCCCGATATATTCTTTTCTTCTCTTCCAGTGAGTTTGTCTGTAATGTCGGAATGTCTGTAAAGAAGATACGCTGTGCCTAATCGTTACAGTATGTGATATTCCCAATCGAGGTATCAATTTCAGTTTCAATATCACAACCAAATAAAATCATGTCACATGGCATTGTTTCCTACCTTAACTGGATAATAATATAGAGATTAATTCAAAATTCCCAATCTCCATTTAAAAGAAACTTACTGACAGGTTCGGATGAGTCTCCCGTCACGATCTCATGCCGATGCCTCTCCGAGATGTCTGTTTTTATTGATCTGCTTTAGTGAATAAATAACAGTACCAATCTGAGATTTGTGTTATAATTTCCATCGCGATAATAGAGTCACTACTTTAGCTTTGTTTTTGGTATATTGTATATCAATAACAAGAAAGAAAGAAATATATCCAGTAACAACATTTTATAAAATTACGGATAACATGGTAGACATGGTAACAACAATGTCAACCATGTTATAAATCATATTTTTAACATAAACAATATCATAATTTTAATAAAGCCAAAACGACGGAGCATGAGAGTCACAAAAAGATGGAGTGTAAAATACAACCAAAAATTGGAACATAAAAAACAAACCTATATTATAACATCAACAAAATCATATTTTTGGCCACATACATGTACTAAAAGAAGTGAAAATTCCATCAGATTTCGGGACCGGTAAAATTGTTTCAGCGGCAGATTTTCTTGTGATGGAAGAATCATTGAAATATATTGAATTTTATCAGCATGTTTTTCTTTTCATTATTGAACAGAAACTAACGGCATGGCTATTACACATATGTGCTAAGACACTGACTTTTTAAAACTATAAATTTATAATCCAAAATAATATCTGATAATGATTGTTGCCATACTTCAGGCATAAAACGATAATAATTCACAAATGTTAATTACTTTTGTCAATTCAAATTTTTGGTACTTATTTTCTCTTTCTTTCATCGCGACAATTGCAGACATTTCATAAAATAGAATCTGTGTGGTTGCAATGGTTTAGGATGTTCCAAATGCACATGATGCCCCAAGTAATATACTTTTGATGCAACGTGGTAACACATATAATCTCTTTCCTGCGGGACATAAACAAAAGTATGCCTTCACAGGATCGTCAGATTCATTCTCGTCAAATTGAATCCAAACATTGTACTTTGTTTGAAAATTGTGACCAGAATGAATCTGTCCTCGAATGAGATCATCTTCGTGCTAGTAAACTTAAATCTCATAATCACCGTTATCTGTGTGGTGTTCCACAATGTAACCAGGTGACTGCTTGATTTGGAACGTATCGTTTATGATGTGATAAAGGTATTCCAGATCCGCAGAAGAGAATGAGATATCAGAAGCTTCAAGGTTCTGACATTTATTTTAGCGTGCCAGGTTATAGTCGTCGCCAACTTGCTATGCCAAAACCTTGTCTTTTCGTAGGAGCAAAAGCATTCATTGAGCAATTTTAGAATCTCGTTCTACTTGAAGTGGGTCTGAAACATATGTGGGTCCTATGGAGGCATTCAGACATGTATTTTCAATGCGAACCAACTTTCCAATGATCTCATTGAAGTAATATGATGGAGGTTGATCCTTGATAAGTACCCAGTTATTTAGACGTCCATATTAGAACTCTACAACCCATCGTGTTTTTGGCACAATAGCGATTGCTAGTGGCTGTTTGAGAGTCCAATTGTGATTTTCCAGCTGGTTCAAACAACGGCATTCTATCATCATGTCCTAGCTCATCAGGAACATTTCAGATGTCCCTGAAACCAATATCCACAATCATACCGTCGGTTACCTGTAGCCACGATTTCAGAACATCGAAATTCTCCAAGATGAGTTGGATTATAGATGTTTCATTAACAGCAAGGATATATGAATTTGAAACATATTATGTATATTCTTTCATTATAACTTGAGCTGAATGGTTGTCAGTCTTAATATTCAGATTTAAACACCCATGGAATGAAATAATACAGTAACACGATTTCAATATTCTAATCATTTGAAAAGTTTGCGAATACATAGTTTGACAGGAAAATTAATTAAGATGTATCAAAATAGTACATTTCTGTACAGAGATTTAAAGAATTCGACAGTTGATTTGTGGATCTATAGGGTAGTATTAATATTGCTCTATGTTAATATATTAAGTCACATTGCATACTCTGCTCTGAATTTGATATCATATTCATTACAGCGTCAAGGGGCGAAGTTATCGAATACATGGTTACATTTGTTACATGGTATAGTTTTCTGGAACAAGCGTATACCATTTTGAAAGGACAAACTCCTGTTTATGGAAATAACATACCTACACATATATGATGAAGAAAAGTTGCAAAAACGGATTGTCAAATACGGTTTTAAATTTCCCAACATAAGATATATAACATTTATATTTAAATACATTAACAGGAAATGTGTCGGAAATCAAGCTTTTGACTAAGGAAGTTGATCCGGAAATGAACGAAGGGATAACCGGAAAACAAACCTGTGGAAAAGATCGTTTTTTTTTTTTTTAAAGGAAAAGCTTGTCTGATAAAATTGACAATTTTTTGTAGAAAGTTCAAATGATTTCAAATTGTATCACCAAGGTGCAAAATAAAAAAAAAACGACGGATGGTATACATGGCTAGAGGGAAACAAGGAAAATGCCCAGAAAAGCGTGTGACAAACATTTGACTATTATTGTGTGTTTTTGTCCAGAAAAGCGTGTGACAAACATTTGACTATTATTGTGTGTTTTTGCCCAGATAAGGTATAGCGTGTGACAAACCTTTGACTATCATTGTGTGTTTTTGCCCAGATAAGGTATACCGTGTGACAAACATTTGACTATTATTGTGTTAGTAAAAATAAGATACAACTTCAAATATCATATTGGTCCAAGCATTTTAAGTTTACAGTTTTGCATCTATTATTATGATATCTAAATCCTTTTTGAGTGTGACATCTGTAACAACCGTCCTTTACTACTTGTCCTTAGGTCTCTTAACATACTTGCGGTTTATAATTTGTTGTACTGTTAATCGTCGGGTCAGACAGATACTGCTCTCTGTTGTTTTTATAGTTACATGCTATGGAAACGGTGACGTCTACATATTATTTGACATGTGAAAGGAAAACCGGGCTAAGAAGTTATGTAGAATGTTGTCATTTAAGAAAGTTTCCAAACTAATAGAAAGTGCCCCTTCAATAGAAACTCTATACATTTTTGGTTATTTACATGTTAAACATAAGATACACTGTAAGGCTATTGAGGGCTAAACTAAATTGATGCCAAAATAATTAAAAACAACTTAAAAGTAGATAGACTTGTAAATGCTAATATAACAGGGCATATGTGATTACCACTAAATGATATTTCGGGAGTGACGAAAATGGTTTGACTGAACTTGAAAATGAGCTTCATGAATACCTCAACACCCAAAAATAGCCGTTCCTGTATTGACGCTGCCTTCCCATAATGCAACATCACACAAACTGTTCGGCGGAGATGTGAAACAGCAATGGATGATATTTTCCAACTGATTAAAATAGCTAGACTGAGCTTGAATAACAAGTTGCAACATATCCCCACACCCAAAATAGTGGTTCTTGTTTTGACGCAAAATGTTCGGTTGAAATGTGGATTACCAGTATATGTCCTTAACCTATTTTACGTCATGCCTTTAAAAGAAAGAGTTCCAGCTGGCTGTATTTATTCTTGATTCGCTCAATCAATGTCAAATGCCATGCAGAGGTCTTAAAATCAGTACGCGCCAGCCTGGAAAGACAATGCAAAACTATATATAACTGAATTTAATCTAGACTGTCTGGTCCGCTTTCTGTAAATAATTTATCAGCTAAATATGTACGCTTGTTTAGCCGCCTCCCCCCTCCCACTTCAAGTGTTCTTGGTCAGATTAAATTCTTCCAAGAACAAGAAAGATGAATAAAAACATACAATGATATATGATAGATATTTCTCGATACGAGATCAAATTTATTTCTCTCATTCTAGTGCATTCACATTTGATTATATAAGATCTTCAACGAGTTTGAAATTGATAAGTGATTTATGAAATGAATGTAAGACCATGTGAAATGGAAACGAATTCGAGATCCTGTTTAACACGTGATTGATTTTTCAGGCAAATTTGTTGTCTCGTCAGAGTTTTTTTTTTATCTATGATCGTGATCGTTAAGTGAAATTCAATCTGTATAAGTAATTGAAGTTATTCCAATGTGTAAACCTAACATTAAGAAATCACATATTCACTGAATATCGCAATATGTGATAAACGCAGTTATCAAGGATTTGATTAATGTTAATTGCAGGACTTTAGGAATTTATCAAAAATCCATCCTGGCGAATCACTAAAGGCAAATTGGGTATACCACTGGGTTTCACGGCAAAGTCTTACAAAAATAGAAAAAAACGATAGACATGACCCATTGAAGAGAAGGCGTGTATCGTCTTAGGACGATGGCTGGATAACAATCGTCTCATTTAGGAGCGAATAAATACTTACACGTCGAATTTTTTATTCTGTTTTTGTGCTTAATATTGGATTAATGATACCATTGTAATATACATGTATTAGCACTCAAATGGTATGACTAAATATTCAATATTGAATGTACATGTAATTTTTCTTCCAACTGAATTCATCAAACGTGTAATTGTCTTTGGTATGTAATTCATTTTGTGGGAAATTTCGAAAAAAAACCTATGGAGAAAAAGAAAAAAAAATGTTATAAGAAAACAAAACGATTAAACTCAGATATTTCATGAAATCAATAATATATATATATATTCTTTATAAGAATTACCACATTAATCAACAAATCGACATCACATTTATAAAATCTCGATCGTTGCTCATCTCGCACCACCACAACGTTTATTTTTAACGTGTTACAGCCTGTAGCAGAATATAATACAATAGATTGTAGGGATACCGGTATAAATTCGTAAATCGCATTCTTTATTCCATGCACCAGCGATGAAAATCGATCGAAGCTAAAAACGTGCTTGACGACCTCGCTAATCGATACATTGTTCGTTAGAGTGATCTCCCCTGCTCTCAGCGTCAGCAGCAGTAGTAGTAGCCGTACTTATCTGAGGAAGGTCGAATTGATTACCATTTCGATTAAGACGATTCGACCAACATGTACAGGTTTTTTAAATAGCACCCGAACATGTGAGCCATGAGGGAGTTTGCCAGGTGTGATAAATAAGCAATCTTCAGGTGTAACTGCTACGTTTTGTGTGTAGTAAACATGGACAGACAAGGTAAGACCACCACACACGCTTACACACTCATACAGTCATTATAATAGCGATCAGCGTTCGTGTATCGTTCTATAGGAGTGGCTTTATCAGCAACACACAGAAAACCGTTGTACCATCACGCACAGTTCTAGCATATTTCAGTGTATTTTAATGGGGTTTTTTTTGGCAAAGGAACATAAGGCAAAGCAAATACAACGTGCAGCTGCCATTGTCAAGTTCAGTTTCGTGGCGTGGTCAGTGGTGTGCTCTGTGACTCGGGTCCCCTGGGGGTATCTGGGGGACGTGGACGTGTTGAAACAAGCAAATGGATGTAAAATAGATTACTAAAGCAGATGAAAGTGATCTAAAATGGCTTCTACATTTGCAGATATACTGTTTCGTAATATACTGATTATGATAGCAAAATGTTGTTTATCGTGCGGTAAACGGCCTTATTGAAAGAATGTATGGTGTGGGGAAGTGTGTGATGAGGAGTAGACTGAGTGTATGTGCATGCGTGCGTGTGTGTGTGTGTGTGTATGTGTGTGTGTGTGTGTGTGTGCGAGGGGGAATTTTGATTTATCAATTTATTATTGCCATTACCTTAAATTTTCTGTAAAGGGACAATTGGTAAATTAATATATTGAATTTTTTTCGAATAAATAATCCGATATTAAATCAATACGAACGTAATGAGATATAACGAGAGATATTGTTTCACATGTAAAATGGGACAGGATTGCAGAATTGTGTCTGTGTTGTGTAAACAGCACCCGTAATAAAGAAAACTCGTCGTCCAAAAGACTGATATGTCACGTCAATTATATAAATAAGTAAACACAGTAAATATTTGTTTTAAGTTATTGAGTTACATTAAGATATGAAGGAATATTTCATTTTTATGATCATAACATTTTTTTCAAGTTTTTTAATATAATATGACCGAGGGGGTACCTCGAGTTTTACAAAGTAATATAAACTATGATATGGTATCGAGGTTTTACTCGTACACTAGAGGTGTTATATGTAGGTTTCATTATATCTTGAGGTATTGTATATGTAGATACTATGAACGTGAGACATTATATATGTATATGTAAACGTGAGACATTATATATGTATATGTAAACGTGGGACAATATACATGTATATGATGTACACGTGGGACATTATACATGTATATGATGTAAACGTGGGACATTATACATGTATATGATGTAAACGTGTGACATTATACATGTATATGATGTAAACGTGGGACATTATACATGTATATGATGTAAACGTGTGACATTATACATGTATATGATGTAAACGTGTGACATTATACATGTATATGATGCACACGTGGGACATTATACATGTATATGGTGTAAACGTCAGACATTATACATGTATATGATGTAAACGTGTGACATTATACATGTATATGATGTAAACGTGGGACATTATACATGTATATGATGTAAACGTGGGACATTATACATGTATATGATGTAAACGTGGGACATTATACATGTATATGATGTAAACGTGGGACATTATACATGTATATGATGTAAACGTGGGACATTATACATGTATATGATGTAAACGTGGGACATTATACATGTATATGATGTAAACGTGTGACATTATACATGTATATGATGTAAACGTGTGACATTATACATGTATATGATGTCACACGTGGGACATTATACATGTATATGATGTAAACGTGTGACATTATACATGTATATGATGTAAACGTGTGACATTATACATGTATATGATGTACACGTGGGACATTATACATGTATATGATGTCAACGTCAGACATTATACATGTATATGATGTAAACGTGTGACATTATACATGTATATGATGTCAACGTGTGACATTATACATGTATATGATGTACACGTGAGACATTATATATGTATATGATGTAAACGTGATCTATTATACATGTATATAATGTCAACGTGTGACATTACACATGTATATGATGTAAACGTGTGACATTATATATGTATATGATGTCAACGTGGGACATTATATATGTATATAATGTCAACGTGGGACATTATATATGTATATGATGTAAACGTCAGACATTATACATGTATATGTTGTAAACGTGGGACAATATATATGTATATGATGTAAACGTGTGACATTATATATGTATATGATGTCAACTCTAGACGTTATACATATATATGATGCATGGGGCATTTTCGGACTCGAAAATTCACATGTCGTTGAGTGCAATACATTTTATTTTTTTATTTTCCTGTATTTATGAGTAATATGATGTTACATCTGAGGCCATGATATATATTAAATTTCGTGAACTTTTCTAATAATTTGTTTGACATTCGCCTGAATGTTGATGTGGAACACGATTATTAATTGGTCGCTATGCGGCAGTTAGTCAGCTCCCAAACAAACAATTAGGTTCTGGTAAGTAATTTCGACGCTGTATAAATCAGATACGGACATTTGATCTCAACTTACCACGATTCGTTAGATCGCTGTAATAGTTACATAACAGAGCTGGAATATCAAAAGTGTGGACGAAAATCTTACACAAATTTTCAAAGCGATCTGCCCCTTTATCAAGACAACAAAAGATTGAATGATTAAAAAAAACTAAGCAAATAAAAAAAATAAATATTTGTTTATGTTATTATTAGGTGCACTGCCTCCTCCTCCATCCTATGAGGAGGCCCAAGGACTTCAGATAAGTGGCCCTACTAGTGCCACAGACGATAGTGGCGACACCCCTGCGTCAACGCCCCTCCTCGGTGAGATCGGCGGAAGTACACCGACACCAGATCCACAGAATCGGAATTTTGGTCAGTTTGGAGCTTTTCCTGCAAGCACGGTCGCTGCGTCTTCAAACATGGGCGGCACATCATTCACAAACGTCACTTCCGGGACTGCAGGGTCTGTACCGTCGACAACGGACACAGATGGCCCAACCTCTATTCCCATCCCCCCAGGACATGTACCCGTTATTACATGTCACAGTTGTGGAGCAAGGCAACAAATTGGACAATACTCGTTCTTACCAAAGACTCAAGTTATTAGTATGCAAGCCCGCGATAGCGGCATAAACTTTTACTCACCTCAGCCCCGCGGGCCCGAAGTTACGGCCCCTACTTACATGATAACGGCGGGGCAGCAGCCAGGTTACCCCCCGTCCCTACCAGCTAGTGGGATTGTACCCTCACAGCAACAATGTAACGTAGCAGTACACTACAATTCTAACCAAGGAACAGTGCAATCACAACCCGCTACTAGTCAGAATGACTCCGAGGTAAGTCTTACACTTCTTCCCGTACACTGGTAAGTTAACCAAATCGGTTGTGAAATGCCCATGTTATGCACTTAAGTATACAAAATGTTTTCCAGACGAAAATTTTTTTCACCATAATTTGGGTACGTCATTCTAGTAAAGACTTGTACAGCTCCGTACTAAATTGTAGGTACGTTATCAGACGAGACTTGACAACACCTGTACAGTTTAACGTACATGTAGGTAGGTCATCAGACGAGACTTGACAACACCTGTACAGTTTAACGTACATGTAGGTAGGTCATCAAACGAGACTTGGCAACACCTGTACAGTTTAACGTACATGTAGGTAGGTCATCAGACGAGAATTGGCAACACCTGTACAGTATAATGTACATGTAGGTACGTTATCAGACGGGACTTGACAACACCTGTACAGTATAACGTACATGTAGGTAGGTCATCAGACGAGACTTGACAACACCTGTACAGTATAACGTAAATGTAGGTACGTAATCAAACGAGACTTGACAACACCTGTACGGTATAACGTACATGTAGGTAGGTCATCAAACGAGACGTGACAACACCTGTACAGTATAAGGTACATGTAGGTAGGTCATCAAACGAGACGTGACAACACCTGTACAGTATAACGTACATGTAGGTAGGTCATCAGACGAGACTTGACAACACCTGTACTGTATAACGTACATGTAGGTAGGTCATCAAACGAGACTTGACAAGACCTGTACAGTATAACATACATGTAGGTAGGTCATCAGACGAGACTTGGCAACACCTGTACAGTATAATGTACATGTAGGTACGTTATCAGACGGGACTTGACAACACCTGTACAGTATAACGTACATGTAGGTAGGTCATCAGACGAGACTTGACAACACCTGTACGGTATAACGTAAATGTAGGTACGTAATCAAACGAGACTTGACAACACCTGTACTGTATAACGTACATGTAGGTAGGTCATCAAACGAGACTTGACAACACCTGTACAGTATAATGTACATGTAGGTACGTCATCAGACGAGACTTGACAACACCTGTACAGTATAACATACATGTAGGTAGGTCATCAGACGAGACTTGACAACACCTGTACAGTATAACATACATGTAGGTAGGTCATCAGACGAGACTTGACAACACCTGTACAGTTTAACGTACATGTAGGTAGGTCATAAGACGAGACTTGACAACACCTGTACGGTATAACGTACATGTAGGTAGGTCATCAGACAACACCTGTACAGTATTACGTACATATAAGTACGTAATCAAACGAGACTTCGTAAGACCTGTACAGTATAACATACATGTATGTACGTCATCAAACGAGACTTGACAACACCTGTACAGTATAATGTACATGTAGGTAGGTCATAAGACGAGACTTGACAACACCTGTACAGTATAACGTACATGTATGTACGTCATCAAACGAGACTTGACAACACCTGTACAGTATAATGTACATGTAGGTAGGTCATCAGACGAGACTTGACAACACCTGTACAGTATAACGTACATGTATGTTCGTCATCAAACGAGACTTGACAACACTTGTACAGTATAACGTACATGTAGGTAGGTCATCAGATTAGACACCGGAAGTGTGATTACACAAAATCGCTATATACCACGGATGCTATAAGTATACCACAGTGTTTCCAGCTAGACAAATTTAAAATTTCACCAGCATTTGAAATTAAACGCAACTGAACTTGAAGTCGCTACACTAAACACCTCATGAAGGCACAGGATATACATGGACATTTCACAACCGAGGTGGTTTCCCTGTCATGAGAGCTCATCCATGTCTTTATTTAGTCAAACACAAGGGAAGGGAGGTTACTCTTATAAAAATCAGATTATTTTTAGATTGCTAACGGATAAAAATATATCATGATAAAAAACAGACTGAAACGGCTCCCGCCTATAGCTTTTGCTGACAGGATGAGCTCGTACATGTTTTAAATGTTGTGGAATGGTAGCAATCCAGATATCTGCACAGCAAGAGCTTATCCAAGTGAAGCGGTAAATATAACTGACAGTTTTTCAGTAAATTGGGCATATGAACACAAAAGTAATTTTACAGCCATGGGATTTTGTGGAGATATCAAAGGTGCCGATTGCTGAAAAGCAATACCTGTGGTTATTATATAAATGTATTTTTCGAAAGAATGTCTTTCAATTTTTTTTCAAAACTCAATTTACCATCTCCGAAAACGACTACACAAGGGAAAACACTATTGCCAGAGGGTTAGTTTTAGGCATACTCACGTTAACTTAAACTTCCAATCAGATCAGTTGTCAGTCTTATATATCTTTCTTCTACCAATCAAGACAGTTCTTTTACTTACATGCCACACACATGATCAACCAATCAGATCAATTGTCTCTCACATATTGCATACCGACGTATGACGCAGTGTGTTATAAACGCCTTGAATGCGATGCCATAACCTACACGTACATACTCACTCGTTCGAACCTGTCTATAAATATCACTAAGGGAAAAGAGAAAAGTGGCCTTTATTGGCAGTGACCTTTATACAGAGGTTCACATATAATGATTTGTTTTTACTTTGGGTCTCGAGACAACTTTGGGCTTTTAGTGTGTAATCACGTTATCGTTATACACAGGTGGTCTTTTAGGCAGGTATGGCAGTACATTATATGGACTCTAGCTTATACAGGAAATATATATACAAATGTATATATTTGGATTGCTACCTTTGACCTTTCGAAATGCATTAAGACCTATCTATAAAGGCGCTGAAATCATCCCCTCCCATTAAAAGATCTAAAAAGAAAAAAAAAGGGAATTGAAAAGGGACCTTTATAGAGAGGTTTTTGTGATAAAAATTGGATTGAAAACATTTTAGATTAATGTACAATAAAACCTCGATATAATGCCACTCCTTTATCTGTCTCGTGACATAGTGTCACCATTTTGAGTTAACACTTTCAAACTAGTCCTTTAATTTGTGAGAGGTGAACTTTTCTAGATTTCAAATGTTGAATACCTTTTCATACTTAAAATACTCACTTGAGTAGAATAGTACATAGTGTTTTTTCCTTTGTCGATAAATATAACTAAACAGAATTGCTATATGTTAAGCCTTTCGAACACATTATGACAATATAACGAGGTTTTGCTTGTTGGTGATATACCTTGACATATATAAAAGTGTCTCATCTAGAATCCATGTGTTTTAAATTGTGTAGCTAGCTTTGTTTTCCATAGGCTTTTCTTATGTACTTTTTTATATACTTATCAATTTATTAATTTATGGATTTATCAATTTATTAATTTATCAATTTATTAATTTATTGATTTATTGATGGCACATGATTTTTACAGTTCTCTTTATCGTTTCTAGTGTTTATTTATCAATCTCATTACACTTAAATCTTTCTTGAGACATATTTCGTATCGACCCATGACATTTAACACGTTAGTGAGCACATTACTCTTTTAGAATGTCTGAACAAAGTTTTTTTTTAAGAGAGAGATTGTGTGTGTGATTTTTCCTTTGATCATGAAAGGTCTGATATGTAGGGGAATATTTTGATGTAGTCTTACTCCCTACATCCACAGCAGCAACAATATGCTTGTTACTTGTTTCACTATTGAAACACGCCTGTTACATGTACTTCATGGTTTCGGAAATATTGGTCCGGACATCGGGTTTATTTTTATCATGTTTTAGTAACACTGATATGATATTCGGAGAAGATTCGATAAAAACAAGTATAAGTGACATTATTTTTTCGTTTACTTGACAGCCGTCCTGTGTATAAGATATATTCTAGATACCGCAGAACTTGTTAGAAATGAATGATGATATGTCCGTTATTTCTCAACCTATCGCGGAAATTCTCATGGCGGGTGGCGATTTTTTAAAAATAATAATTTTGAATTCAAAATTCGTAAACAAAAGAAGGCTGTTACGAGGAACCCTTTAGCTATCGAAATAGAAAATATTTATGGTCTCAACCAAGATTGTCCAGACTTTTATTATAAGATTTCTGATATAGAAAATATTTTTGATAATGCCTACTTTATTGTCTGTGGAGATTTTAACCTTGTTTTTAAATCAGAATATCGACTAGGGCAATTTTTATTTAATAAAAAGGAGATGATCCGATAGCCAAGGACAGGGTATTTGATAATACTGATAATAATGGTCTGGTATATACATTTAGAGAACAGCATATTACATATTATATAAGATATTACGAGATATATCTGGAGGTGGAAAAATTGTGTTAAATGAATTTAAAAGAGGAAAGGGGACTTGGAAGCTGCATAATTCACATTTTACAAGATTTAGAATACCTTAATATAGTTAATACTTGTATTAGGTCTATTAAAAAACAATAGTGTGCACCAGTATATGTTTGGAATAGTATTGCAGACATTCTTGATTCTGAACTACAATTTACGATTAATTATCAGTTATCCTTGGAAACTTTACTCCGAGGAAGAACAGTTTCTTATGTATAATGTTAACCCCCCACATCCCCCACCCCCACCCCCACCCCCACCCCCCACCTCCACCGAAGCTTGAAACTTCAGAGAACGCTAAAGAACATTTTATAAAGGTCTTTATGGTAGTAGTTACAAAACACTTGACATTCAAAATATTTGCTGAACTGAATATCTAAATAATATTCATATATCAGTATATATGTAAAGAAGTGCAGATATGAATTTTGGAGAAATGTTCTCAAGTTATGGCATCTTTTAACAGTAAGTACTTATACTATGATAAAATATTTCACGTGAAGATTAGAAAAAGTTCCATTTTGGCACAACAGAAATATGAAGGTTGGTGGATTTGGCAAATTCTACGATAATAGATTATTTTTGTGATAAACGTTTTAATGGAATATATCGACACTGGCCTATTCTACACATTAGATGAATTTATTCAAACATGTAAAGACAACCTTTTGCAATATCATGGTCTTGTTTCCGCATCGAAGGATTTCATTTCTTCGCATAACAGACATCTACTTGGATTATATAAACCATATATACCAATCAATGTGGAATATTTTTCTTAGAGTCGATAAAAGGATCAACATATTTTTATAATATTTTGATTAAATTAAAACTTATTTCATCAGGAACTAAAAAAATGGAACACCCAATCTGATGATGAAGACAAACAAACATGGAAGAAATCTCAAAAAAGTAACTTCTTGTCACTACTGACACAAAACGTCCGGTTCCGGTTCAGATTTCTCCATCAAATATTAACAACTAATTGTTTTTTTTCTTTTCTTAAAATTTTAATAGTTGTCTCCCCTTTCTGTTTATTACGCAACCCTGCTGCAGAAACAATCATTCATATATCTATAGCTTAATTATGCAATATACTTAGTTGTACTCTTATATATTTAGAAAATTGAAGAAAACAGTATCCATCACTTATCCATAAGTCATTTCTAAATTTATATCAAACACGATAGAATCACACATTTGTGCGATATAACCGCACAACGTGCGCACGAACGTGCGATAACATACTTCGCCCAGTATTTCTATCGTGCACACGATATAATTACACATTTGTGCGATAGAACATGTGTATAAAAAGTAAGGGAAAATAAGCTTGGAGCTATTATATAAAAGTTCCTTGAATTTTTTTATGTGTGTCGTGTTGTTTGAGATGTTGTATCCACCTGGTGATAACACTTTGTTATCTTGGGGTCACACCAGTTGTTCACTGATTGCTCATTTTGTAATGTACATGTAACAGATGTACATAAGATATGATGATGTCCTTTCCCTAATCAAATCTCCCGTGAGCTAAAGTTGGAAAACCAGGATTTTTTTTTCAGGGGTGAAAACTCCTTCAGTCTTTGAATCAGTATGTTTGACTGTATTTTAACCGTGCAGCAGATTTGCTAATCTCTCTTGTCATAAGGTCAAAAGGCAACATCTATTTTCGTGATATAGAAATAGTGCAATGTAGATACAATGTAAAGGCAAGTTTCTGTTACGTTTACAAATGTGTGACGTCATCATAATACCCCGTGTGATGTCATAACGATTGGAATTTCGTTGGCAATAGTACCATTCTTGAATGTTGTTATCACCTGTAGTTATTTTTGGAACACGAAATTGATATTATCGTTTTTTATCTAAGGTATGAAAGATTCTAATGTCTGTTAATAAGAAGATACAATGGTTAAAAAGGGTCTAGAATACACATATTAAAAAGATGTTAAAACTGTTGTTGGGGGATCTGGATATGTACATATATAGCATATGTAGCGTGGACTATATTTACAAAAAGCTGCATAATGGAAAGTATAGATAGACGGAACGTAAAATACACGATAAAAGAATTTTGAAAATTGCGAAGGTATTATCATGTAAGTAAAGAATAAACGATGTGTATGATGATGCTGACTATTTATATTTGTGTGTGATAACGGAAATTGTATGTTGCGTGTATATCTAAAAATTGCCTTGACATATATTTTTAATCATGACGGCACAAAGTCATGACCAAAGAGTATAAAAAAAAAAAAAAAAATACAGATTTCAAAAAATTGTTAGGTATATGTGTAGTGCAAAGAGAATCTTATCACTATGATCACGGAACACTTAATTTATGGGACGAATTCGTTGAACGAGTAAAACAGATATATTGTTCGACCCTTTAGAATTACAGTTATTTTGTGTTCTATTACATTTTTGCGTAATACTTTCAGCATGACTTGGACACTTGTCTAACGTTCTCTTAGCATTTCAAATCAAAAAGGTTAAATACCGGGACAATGGCATGACGTCACGTCACAATAATATCTTTACACCTGATAATACGATGTAAAGAATCTTTAGAAAGCCAGAATACGAACCGAGTATAGTCTACGTCAGCCAATGAGGGGCGAATTTATATAGGACATTAGCGTTTACCATAGCAGATATTGTCAGCTATATGATTAATGTGTTGTATACACGGTTTAATCAAAAAAGGAAAGAAGAAACGCTTTTTTTATTCTGATAAGTAAAAAAGAAATCAAAAATTAAAAATACAAGCTAAGGAAGTGTCTGACTGAATCTATATAAGTAGTTAATAATCACTCTTCTTTGCATTACTGTCAAATTATTAATTTTCGCTGATAATTTATTTTCCTCGCATTCTCAGTAGAAGATTATAGGTGTGTAGTTCGATCGGCAGAAAAGCATGGAAATGGGACCAAATTTCCAATAAATTTAAAGTATTGAGAGATACTGCTGTCGATAGGCAAGTGACTCGTCTGTCTTGGAGGTACAACTCCGAGAAGTGGGGTACTCTACCTTCAATAGTCCAGTTTAATTACCAATGAGTACAGTCTTTTCCCTATCTATACGTGTGAATGATAATAAGTGAACGGGTCACAGAATGCTTGTTTCAGAAAGCAATGGGTGAACTCCGAGAAAAGTAGTCTTTACCAATTCTGGGCGCATACCTTTTGTTACATAAACAGGCGTACACATAAATCAATTCATACAACTTACTAGCAGAAAAATATAATACATATTGATTCAGGTGAAATGCGTAACGCACTGTTTGTGTAATTGACACATTGGATGATAGATCGACGAAGTTTTTACTGTCAATTATGTGTGTGTTTTGTTCATTTGCTAGAGTTTAAAACAACCTTGTGGAATATTTGTGCCATTGATGTAAAGAAACAAACATTCTAAGTCCGAAGCGGAATGTTGTCTTAACAAGAATATATGAAAAAAATCCGAAATCGGAAACGTTTTACTCGATACTGTCTTCCTAAGCAAACAGTCACTTCCACCTTTGTACAATAAAAAATTAATATGCATCCAAGGTCAGTATCAAGGACAACCTGGGTAGGTGAAACGACACAATGCTTGGAAAAGTGACATTATGTTAAAATAATTCAGTCTTTTCGCTATGCAAAGTTATTTGCCCTTGTTAACAGGTATTGGTTTTGATTTAAATATATTTAACTGGTATCAAATATACAGGTAGGATTGGACACAAGTTTTCTAACTTATAATAAGCCCTTTCCTATAAAGTGTGACAAAATATATATTAACAAGACAAGACGACATGTTTAAATACAATTAATATATGAAGAGAGAGAGAGAGAAAAAAGAGAGAGAGAGAGAGAGAGAGAGAGAGAGAGAGAGAGAGAGAGAGAGAGAGAGAGAGAGAGAGAGAGAGAGAGAGAGAGAGAGAGAGAGAGAGAGAGAGAGAGAGAGAGAGAGAGAGAGAGAGAGAGGGGTTGACGGGTGGGGGTTGGGGGGAGAGAGAGAGAGAGAGAGAGAGAGAGAGAGAGAGTGGGGTATATTTGAGTTAAGTATATATTGCTGAGTGATTTGACATATTTTTACATTATCTTTATACGAGTAGTATACAATATAGAAGGTATTGGTTCTTAATGTTTTGTTTGTGAGAGAACCGTAATTTAAAAACGACGTTATTATCTCATGCAAACTGATGACGTAACAATCAATTCTTACTCACAAGATGAGATAACATAGCATTACAAAAAGTCGGAATTGACGAATAAAAATAGGTTATTACAAATGTGATGGTGTAAAATGCAATTTTTGATAAACGTTGTGAAAAAGTCAAAATGACCAAGAGATGATTAGCAGGACATTACCTTGTTCACAAAAAAGTTGGTACATTCTATAACCCCCCTGTCTGATGCCTGCCCATCTTGCGAACTGGCTAGGCTGACGATAGAAAATTTGAACGAAGTATGTACACTGAAGAAGTCGACAATACGTTTTCTAAATCTTACTAGCTAATTAAGGTCGATTTCACAAGATTAGAATAAAATGGCCGACTACATTATAATATTTTTTAATATCAGTCTTGTCATCTAGGATTTTTATACCGAAATGAATGCAAGTAGGTAGTACATTAAGAAGATTCCTATACCCAATACAATGAATTTACATCAGATTTTCATGGGGATCAAATTTTGTTGTTTCCCAAAAATACATATTTTCGCGGACTCTTGATTTTGCGGGTAAATCTTGTCCAGAAAATCCAGTACTACGAAGATCCATGGATTTAAAGTACCCACGAAATCAACGAAAACAAATCGCCCACGAAAATTCAGGATTTAACAGTACATGCATACTTACAACTTTATTAAAAGAGATATCATCCGAGGGATGCTAAGAGGTATATGTATACGAATAAAACAGAAAGTAAACATGTATTCTCTGAGAGGAGTTAAGGTACTATGTTTATATCTTCTAGGCTAACATGTGGAATTTATGCACAGTTGAATCCTTCTGTTTTTTTCCAGACAAGTAACAACACCGGATCTTGCACAGGGAAAACTTGTTTCGTCTCCATGGTAATCTTCATCATCGTCGCTTTTGTATTTATCATCTATGTCACCGGGGAGCTTGGTTGAGAACGTGTTTCTACAAAATAAACCAAAAAAGTGATTATGACAGAGGTTTAACGAAACAAGATAACTTTATATACTTGCATGTACAACATTAAGTATGCTCTGATGATAATAATTTGACGTTTCATGAATCTGTGCATTTCCGCTACATACATGTTTGTTTAGAAATTAACTGTAGCGGCGAGCACGGCCAGCAGCCAGATGGACAACAGCTCAATTGTACCCCCGGTGCAAAGTACAATCAGAGATACGCTACATAATACCTGTTAGAATATTATATACATATATATTTATGATTAATGAAACACATGTATATGTTTCGGGTTACTTTTATTCCATAGATAAACATTGGATGGTGCATTTATTCGATAGAAAACAGTTCTTTCCTGACTGAAACTCGTTATATTTATTTTGTGTATTTCACTTAAACGTGGATTTAGAAACTTATCAAATGCTTGATTCATCTATTTTTGTTTGCCTTTCCAACTCATCATCAATTCCTTCCTGTGTACATTTCAAATGTATGATTAAATCGTGTTTACCAGTTAATTTGAATCATTATTAGGTTTTCTGTCAGTGTTGGTGCTCTGCTTTTAGGACATCTTGTTCAGAAGGATTTCGTTTCAAAAGTGGTCAACAGTGAGTTTTTGACCTTGGAACTTGACCGATGACCACCACACCAAAAGATAAGATAGTGATAATGTGATGCTATGTTATGAATATGAACTGAAACAAAACTGTTTAGGAGTTAATGAGATACACAAACTTGAAAATTGCAAAACTCCAAAATTGGTTCAGGGCGACATTTAGCCTTGACCGATGACTACGAAACTGTAATCGCATTGTGTGGCAATGCAATGTTTTGGATATGACCTTTACTTTTGTAGTATATGATAAAGCATGTGAACAAGTTTTTTTTTGTTACAAAAGGGGTCAAGGGTGCCCTTTGACCTTTATTTTTGATCGTTGACCACTGAAATTTAATAAAGCGTAGTTCTTGATTGGGTGGTAACGTGGTGTGAATATAATATCGCTTCATGGATTCTTCAGATGTCTTGTACCAGGTTTCCTGTCAAGTACAGTACATCCTTAGCAGGTTTCAGACAACTTATTATTCTAGGTTAATCAGGTGAAGCTTTCTCGTCCTATTTTTAACTCTCAGAAAACCTAGGATAAATGCCACAAGAAAGACGTCGTATCTATTAGTGATATTTTTTTTTCTCTGAAAATAGATATCGGTGAATTTCACTGGACGACGACCTCGGTTGATTGGACCTATTAATGTCGTCTGAGAGACCTGCTGAATTCAACTGCTACTGAAGTAAATTGCACGGTCATCCATGGGTAATCGTGTCACATGTTAGGTATTTCCAAGACGGGTCCTTAGGATTCTTAATGCTCATAATTGCATTTCAATGTTTTCGTCATAACGTGGGATTCTTGGCATTAAGTGACAAGCTAGACAACACATATTCACGCTGGAAAGTAAAAAAACTGATTCATGCAGTTGCCTGCTTGATCCTTGCAAAATAAAGTCTATAGCATGATGTGATTTCGGATGTGCTGGAAGTACAGTGTATCTGGAAGTGCCGTTTAAAGTGGAAAACGAAATTGAGAACAAAAATTTTGCTTCTGCACGATAAATGTTCCCGAGAATAAATTTCCATGTGACAAAAGACAAACAAGCGAAAAGAACCTTTCTGTATAAATTTTACACATTTTCACATTTAGGACTGGTCAGCGAAATTAGGAGAAAAATAAAACGAATTGGGCGAAATAAACAGCAACGACTATATAGGTAGGTTATTAACGTCTAAACTCCATGATTCGTTATACTCAATTAATTTTCCATTTTCCAGTCCATTTGATTATATTACTAGTCGCCTCTTTAAACAAGACTCTTTGAGATTATCAGCATTATGTTTCTACGAACAATGACCCTACACCCCACTTTTACAAAGAGTTGATGAGGTAAGGTCTAGATAAGTAATTCTATCTAAAGTATTCTGTTTCTTAAATAAATATAGTACTTTGTAACGAGAAATACATGTTATGTTTGTAATTTTAATCTTGAAACGCCTGCAATATACCTGCACATTTAGTTCATCTTGTTTTCTGACTGTATACACGTGTTCTCATATCACGTTTTGGCATTTCATTTACTGTCACTTCAAATATAAGCAACAAAGGTTGTACTTCAAAGGACACCAAGGCACTTTGAACACCATTTATACATTTTATTGATAAACTGCGTGGACGAGTTAATTATTTAAAACTAATAAGAACCAGTCCAAATATTGCTCGATTTTACTCGGTGAGAGGTAAAATTTCTAGTTCTTCACTTTTTCATTGACTCGGACGCTTGACGAAGGATTGTGAAACACACATATGTGGAAAGTGTTTTCAATAAGTATTTCGTCAAAGACATTACTTCTTGAAATATTTTTTCTTCTTGGCATATAAAAGTATATTTTTTGTTTCAATTCGAAACATCTGTTAATATCTATAATCATGCGAGGATTATTTAATTTATATAATATTTTAAGTCAATGTTGTATATAACTAATTTGCCATGATCATTATCATTATATGCTGGTTATGCTAATATCGCGCATGCGCATAGTGATCTCTTTCTATGGATATAAGACTCCTGTGCAACGTTAACGTATAAGGCTAGATTTAAATTCCGCTCATTTTAAAGTGCTTCTTCTAAATAGAGTTCGTTTGAGATATGATTTTAATGGAAATATTTAACATTCTTGTGCGAGTTTTCAATAAATTAAAAAGGCTGTTATAAAATGATAGTTTTAATGGCTGCAGACTTCAGGTTTTGATTCACTTGTTTTTTTCATCTGATTATTGTATTTGCTCTTAATTTTAAATGGATTATAATTAAATCTTTAAAGGCGATCATATCCTTGTATAACTACCTGATACCTGGACAAATTTTACATATTCGGCTTCACCAGTTATCCAATTTACCCTATTATTCCCCAACGTACATCTGTGTGTGTGCGTGTGTGTGTGTGAGGGTGTGTGTGTGTGTGTGTGTGTGCGTGTGAGGGTGTGTGGTGGTGGTGTGAGTGTGCGTGTGTGTGAGGGGTGTTTAGGGGGAAGGGTGTGTGTGGTGGTTGGGACCCTTACTTAAATGAACGAAGAGAGCAGAACATAATAGACAAAGTATCACAAAACTTGTAAATCTTCTCTCCGTATGTAAAAAAAAATGACAATGGTGAACAAATATTTTATGTGAATACCGAAATACTCGGATGACTGATGATAGCCATACGGACCTTCTGCTTGCGAAATAGGCGACTCCTTATATAACTATCTTTCTATAAGAGGGATGACAGGATAGTATCTGCTGTTTGAAATCTGTTTTGCTACATGTTTTTTTACAATTTTTAAAAGCCTGTTCGTAAAATATTGGTACATGTACGTTTGTATTACTAGTAAATGATTTGTGAATTATTTCGGGCAAATCTCGTAGAAAGCTCAGAGTGTAATTGCGGTCATCGCTGTGAGAATGCTTATCACTTCCTTTTCAACTTTACAAGCTTTGGTCACCAGAGGCAAATACTAAATACACTGTTTGCCAATGTAGACTACACCCTCTACATCCTTCTTTGTGGAAACCACAACTTTCCCTTATACCTTAACGTATATTAGAATACTTAGAAATGTACATTTGTTTATCAAAAGCAGCATTAGATTTTGATTTATTTTTAAATATTTTTGAAGGTAGATTTTGACCTCTTGGAATATGGAGAATAATCAAAAACGAACCTTGTAGGAAACATATTTCGTGTTTCCTCTCTCTTGTTTTTCGCCATAACTGTTTGTTTTTATTTGTGGAGAGGGCTTAGATGATGTTGTAATAACTTGTGCCCAATCCGTTTCCTTGTTTTCTTGGCAATAAAATATGTTTAAATCAAATCAGTAATTTAAAACAGAAACATTTTGTTTTTGTTGCAGACACCTCCCAATGCAACACATGATGACTCGAATATCGGATGTTGTCGTATATGCTGTGGAACTTTTATATGCATAATAATTTTGACAATTATCATAGTTGTTTCAACTAATTCGTAATATATATATATAGAGAGAGTAAAAAAGATTTAGACGTCCAGCCGTTTAGCTGGCTAAGGATATTATATGTGAAAAACAAAGTGTCCAATCCGACGCCATGCTGGATTCAAGAATACAGGTCGGATTACAAAGTCTACAAATACAGGTCAATTTCCGTTTTTTCTTCAATAGTTATTTTAATGAAAAAAATGTTGTTTTAATCTGAAAATGCCTTACGCTGACATTATTCAGCTGCATTTGTATCTAACTTTTCTGACCGGTGCCTTTTTATAAGTGTTCTTATCTAGGTATTAAACTTTAATGGTGTGAAGTGTTCATTTACATAATAACAGATATTACACTGCAAATGACATCAAAGCACTTCATATGGAATATGTCTTTTATCTTATAACGACCAACTGCATGGAACGGGGGGTGGGACTGGGGTGGTTGCAAATAACATCATTACACATATGTACTGATATAGTCGCATGCCATAAATAGCAGGGTAATTAAAAACTATTCTTTTCTTGGTAGGGAAAATGTATCAAGTCTGTACTTATGTGTGAGTTACTATTGCATTTGAATAAATGAGCATTGCAGCAGTAACAATTATCATTACATTATGTAATATGTACCAAACCAATGTATCTCGCTCACGCCTAGGTGACATGTCCTTATGTACGAATCCTACAGGATTTACATGTTGCACGTTTTAGAATTCGTTAGCTTTGTGTCACGAGATCTCGATGAAATATTTGTTTTGCATTGTACAATTAGCTTAAGTGATATAAACTGATCAAGCATTCAACGTTTGTTGTTCATTTTTTTGCTAATGCTGTAGAAGCTTAAGGAGGAGGTTGTTCCAAGATGGCGGTTTTTTGGGCGACAAGCAGGATGTTGTTTGTGTCTTTAGTCTTTAGCTATATCTTCGTGGTATTTGATGATAAGTTATTCCAACAGACTATTGGCTTACTTGTTGGAACAAACTCTGCCCAACTCTAGCTGATTTCTTTTTGTTTTCATTCGAGGCTGGAATTGTAGAAGACCTTGCCAAATCATTCAATTTCACTTTCAGATATATTGATGATGTCTTGTCGTTAAACAGCAAGATATTTATTAAGATTTTCCATCTTATATACCCACCAGAAATGGAAACCGAGGACATCAAAAATCTCGTCGGCATCAACCGCTTACTTCTATATTTTCCTATTAAGAAACCAACAGGGATAGTTTTTCACTATGCTGTTGATAGCAACGGCTCATGGGGTTTTCTGGTGGTCCCGTTGCTGTTGACCTTGTTTTCATTTGAGAACGTTACATTAATTACTTGGCCAATACCTTCCGATTGCATCATCACTTACACCAGAAATTGGGTGTCGTGCGAACCTTGCTGAACAGTTGTGAAACGATTGTCACAGAAGAAAAAGACAAGAAGCAGTCCTGATCAGGCGATCCAGAAAGTAAACAATGAATTTGATATAAGCAAAAAGACTAAGAGACGCAACACCAAGGAAAAGAACAAAACGAAAGGACAAGTTGTCATCCTATCAAAGGCCTGTAAGAGACTATTCAGAGGATTTATTGTGGTCATGGCATTGTAGCGGCCATGAAACCTCACAAAACACTCTTAAATGTCCTAATCCATCCTAAGGATAAAACATCCAAGAAAACGTCGCAGATTGCGTATACAAATGTGGATGAAAGAATCACGACGCATCATATATCGGAGAAACAGGAAGAATATTCGGAGTCCGACTCAATGAACATCAGAAAGACGTGGAATCCCAAGAAGGCAAAAAAAATATTCAGTCCCATATAAATAAATCTGCACTTACAGATTATTCCGCAAAGCAAAATTACATCATTGACTGGGAAAATTACAAAATAGTCGACAGGTAAAACAACCTTTTCAGAGAGTTTGTAAATGAAACCGTATAGATACGCTGAACGGGCCAGTACTTAATAGGGACAAGGGGCCACAGGCTCTCGCATATCTACGACCAAGTGTTAACCAAAGCGTAGCTAAATTGTCTACAAAATATTTTTACCGTCTGTTTTTGTTTGTTTTTGTTTTTGTTTTTTTTTATTATTTGTTTGTTTGTTTGTTGTCTATATAACCTGTTTACCAGCTCGTCACAATATTTTCATCATTAGTTTACATAAGATTATTGTGCAGCGAAAAAAGATGGTCGATTTCTTGCCATCTCGTACACTACGTACGTCAGTGCTAGTACGCTCCACACTGGTTATTTGTCTGATGAAGGTGACCATATAGTCATCGAAACGTCAAACTCTAATTTTCTACTGGTTGTGTTACAAAAACTTCTATTCTTCTATGTTTATTTTTCCTCATTTTTCCAATTTAAAAACTAGTATTTAAAGAATAAGTAAAATATAGGTACAAAAACATAATATATACTAGTCTTCTGAAACCGAGAAATTTTTTGTATTTGTTGCAGACACCGGCCAATACCACACCTGAAGACACCTCACACCATGGATGTTTACGTATTTGCTGTTGTGGAACTTTCGTATTCATAATACTTCTGTTTTTTATCTTTATTGCCTCAAACAGGCGTATTGTAGAATACAATTAGAATAATAAAAAAAAAACTACAAAAGAAAATTCCGTCTTGTGTTATATGGTTAGAAGATGTTTGTATACCCCTTATTTATTACTGTTGCCGTCTGTGGAACTCAATACAACTCTTAAGTCCATCTTGAAGTAGAGATTAGGTTCTGGTGTTTTCGTCGTTAATTCTCTCTCTCTCTCTCTCTCTCTCTCTCTCTCTCTCTCTCTCTCTCTCTCTCTCTCTCTCTCTCTCTCTCTCTCTCTCTCTCTCTCCCCTCTCTCTCTCTCACTCACTCGTACTAATGTTGTATTTATAAAACTACCTGTCAATTACATCGAAAACTCGACAAAAATCGATACGCACGTTTTCTAGGTATATGTCTCTGAGTATGTTATCATAACCTGTTTGGAAGAAAACAATAACTCAGAGTATTGTCAAAGAACGGATGTGACATTGGATGGACAAGAATATTCATTAGAATCAAGCAAGACTCTTCCGTAACATTTATACCGTCTCGAGTAATCATTATCATAAAAGTACTCCTCGAACACTTGGAGAATTATTTGAAGATATATATAATTGTAAGTATAGCTTCAATTGATACCAGTTTTAGACCTATTATGAATGATTTTCAGAAGAAAATTACGGCGTTTTATCTCATTTCTTGGCAAAGAATGATGGTGTGCGCAATCAGATACCTATATGTGTGTACTGATATACATTGTTTTGTCCTAGGAAAGTGATATGCATTGCTTTTTCCCGTTTTTCTTTTTGCGTCACAATTAAAAAGAATTTATTAAAATGAAGTGAAATGATCGTTATCTACGTGTGTTGTGTTATTCATTAGATTTCATTAATCTGTAATGCCGCACTCTGCTATATCATCGTTTCCTGAAGTTCACTTAGAATATAATTAATATTTCCTAATACATTGTCGTTCATACACAGGAGCGTTTGACCGGTAAATTATCAGTCTTTATACTGGACAACTCTTTTACGACACAAAACAGAAGAAAATGCCTTTCTGTCGTAATGATAGGGTACACGAGTGTCACAAAGCTCTCTCTGTAGTACTGATAGGGTACACGAGTGTCACCAAGCTCTCTGATATACTGATAGGGTACACGAGTGTCACCAAGCTCTCTGATGTACTGATAGGGTACACGAGTGTCACCAAGCTCTCTGATGTACTGATAGGGTACACGAGTGTCACCAAGCTCTCTGTTGTACTGATAGGGTACACGAGTGTCACCAAGCTCTCTGTTGTACTGATAGGGTACACGAGTGTCACCAAGCTCTCTCTGTCGTAATGATAGGGTACACGAGTGTCACCAAGCTCTCTGTCGTAATGATAGGGTACACGAGTGTCACCAAGCTCTCTGATATACTGATAGGGTACACGAGTGTCACCAAGCTCTCTGTCGTAATGATAGGGTACACGAGTGTCACCAAGCTCTCTGATATACTGATAGGGTACACGAGTGTCACCAAGCTCTCTGTCGTAATGAGAGGGTACACGAGTGTCACCAAGCTCTCTGTCGTAATGATAGGGTACACGAGTGTCACCAAGCTCTCTGTTGTACTGATAGGGTACACGAGTGTCACCAAGCTCTCTGTTGTACTGATAGGGTACACGAGTGTCACCAAGCTCTCTGTCGTAATGATAGGGTACACGAGTGTCACCAATCTCTCTCTGTTGTACTGATAGGGTACACGAGTGTCACCAAGCTCTCTCTGTTGTACTGATAGGGTACACGAGTGTCACCAACCTCTCTCTGTCGTAATGATAGGGTACACGAGTGTCACCAAGCTCTCTCTGTTGTACTGATAGGGTACACGAGTGTCACCAAGCTCTCTCTGTTGTACTGATAGGGTACACGAGTGTCACCAAGCTCTCTCTATTGTGCTGATAGGGTACACGAGTGTCACCAAGCTCTCTGTTGTACTGATAGGGTACACGAGTGTCACCAAGCTCTCTCTGTTGTACTGATAGGGTACACGAGTGTCACCAAGCTCTCTCTGTTGTGCTGATAGGGTACACGAGTGTCACCAAGCTCTCTCTGTTGTACTGATAGGGTACACGAGTGTCACCAAGCTCTCTGTCGTAATGATAGGGTACACGAGTGTCACCAAGCTCTCTGTTGTACTGATAGGGTACACGAGTGTCACCAAGCTCTCTGTCGTAATGATAGGGTACACGAGTGTCACCAAGCTCTCTGTTGTAATGATAGGGTACACGAGTGTCACCAAGCTCTCTGTTGTGCTGATAGGGTACACGAGTGTCACCAAGCTCTCTGTCGTAATGATAGGGTACACGAGTGTCACCAAGCTCTCTGATATACTGATAGGGTACACGAGTGTCACCAAGCTCTCTGTCGTAATGATAGGGTACACGAGTGTCACCAAGCTCTCTGATATACTGATAGGGTACACGAGTGTCACCAAGCTCTCTGATATACTGATAGGGTATACGAGTGTCACCAAGCTCTCTGTTGTACTGATAGGGTACACGAGTGTCACCAAGCTCTCTGTTGTACTGATAGGGTACACGAGTGTCACCAAGCTCTCTGTTGTACTGATAGGGTACACGAGTGTCACCAAGCTCTCTCTGTTGTACTGATAGGGTAAACAAGTGTCACCAAGCTCTCTCTGTCGTAATGATAGGGTAAACAAGTGTCACCAAGCTCTCTCTGTCGTAATGATAGGGTACACGAGTGTCACCAAGCTCTCTCTGTTGTACTGATAGGGTACACGAGTGTCACCAAGCTCTCTGTTGTACTGATAGGGTACACGAGTGTCACCAAGCTCTCTGTTGTACTGATAGGGTACACGAGTGTCACCAAGCTCTCTCTGTTGTACTGATAGGGTAAACAAGTGTCACCAAGCTCTCTCTGTCGTAATGATAGGGTAAACAAGTGTCACCAAGCTCTCTCTGTCGTAATGATAGGGTAAACAAGTGTCACCAAGCTCTCTCTGTTGTACTGATAGGGTACATGAGTGTCACCAAGCTCTCTGTTGTACTGATAGGGTACACGAGTGTCACCAAGCTCTCTCTGTTGTACTGATAGGGTAAACAAGTGTCACCAAGCTCTCTCTGTCGTAATGATAGGGTAAACAAGTGTCACCAAGCTCTCTCTGTCGTAATGATAGGGTACACGAGTGTCACCAAGCTCTCTGTCGTAATGATAGGGTACACGAGTGTCACTAAGCTCTCTGATATACTGATAGGGTACACGAGTGTCACCAAGCTCTCTCTGTTGTACTGATAGGGTACACGAGTGTCACCAAGCTCTCTGTTGTACTGATAGGGTACACGAGTGTCACCAAGCTCTCTCTGTTGTACTGATAGGGTAAACAAGTGTCACCAAGCTCTCTCTGTCGTAATGATAGGGTAAACAAGTGTCACCAAGCTCTCTCTGTCGTAATGATAGGGTACACGAGTGTCACCAAGCTCTCTGTCGTAATGATAGGGTACACAAGTGTCACCAAGCTCTCTCTGTCGTAATGATAGGGTACACGAGTGTCACCAAGCTCTCTCTATTGTGCTGATAGGGTACACGAGTGTCACCAAGCTCTCTCTGTTGTACTGATAGGGTAAACAAGTGTTACCAAGCTCTCTCTATTGTGCTGATAGGGTAAACAAGTGTTACCAAGCTCTCTGTTGTACTGATAGGATAAACGAATGTTACCAAGCTCTCTGTTGTACTGATAGGGTAAACAAATGTTACCAAGCTCTCTGTTGTACTGAGAGGGTAAACAAGTGTTAGCAACCTCTCTCTGATGTACTGAAAGGGTAAACAAGTGTTACCAAGCTCTCTCTGTTGCACTGATAGGGTAAACAAGTGTTACCAAGCTCTCTCTGTTGTACTGAGAGGGTAAACAAGTGTAACTCAGCTCTCTGTTGTACTGATAGGGTAAACAAGTATTACCAAGCTCTCTCTGTTGTACTGATAGGGTAAACAAGTGTTACCAAGCTCTCTGTTGTACTGATAGGGTACACAAGTGTTACCAAGCTCTCTCTGTTGTACTTAGAGGGTAAACGAATGTTACCAAGCTCTCTGTTGTACTGAGAGGGTAAACAAGTGTTACCAACCTCTCTCTGATGTACTGATAGGGTAAACGAATGTTACCAACCTCTCTCTGTTGTACTGATAGGGTAAACAAGTGTTACCAAGCTCTCTCTGTTGTACTGAAAGGGTAAACGAATGTTACCAAGCTCTCTGTTGTACTGATAAGATAAACGAATGTTACCAAGCTCTCTGTTGTACTGATAGGGTAAACAAGTGTTAACAACCTCTCTCTGTTGTACTGATAGGGTAAACAAATGTTACCAAGCTCCCTGTTGTACTGATAGGGTAAACAAGTGTTACCAACCTCTCTCTGATGTACTGATAGGGTAAACGAATGTTACCAACCTCTCTCTGTTGTACTGATAGGGTAAACAAGTGTTACCAAGCTCTCTCTGTTGTACTGAGAGGGTAAACGAATGTTACCAAGCTCTCTGTTGTACTGATAAGATAAACGAATGTTACCAAGCTCTCTGTTGTACTGATAGGGTAAACAAGTGTTACCAACCTCTCTCTGTTGTACTGATAGGGTAAACAAATGTTACCAAGCTCCCTGTTGTACTGATAGGGTAAACAAGTGTTACCAACCTCTCTCTGATGTACTGATAGGGTAAACGAATGTTACCAACCTCTCTCTGTTGTACTGATAGGGTAAACAAGTGTTACCAAGCTCTCTCTGTTGTACTGAGAGGGTAAACGAATGTTACCAAGTTCTCTGTTGTACTGATAAGATAAACGAATGTTACCAAGCTCTCTGTTGTACTGATAGGGTAAACAAGTGTTACCAAGCTCTCTCTGTTGTACTGAGAGGGTAAACGAATGTTACCAACCTCTCTCTGTTGTACTGAGAGGGTAAACGAATGTTACCAAGCTCTCTATTGTACTGATAGGGTAAACAAGTGTTACCAACCTCTCTCTGTTGTACTGATAGGGTAAACAAATGTTACCAAGCTCTCTGTTGTACTGAGAGGGTAAACAAGTGTTACCAACTTCTCTGTTGTACTGAGAGGGTAAACAAGTACTGATAGGGTAAACGAATGTTACCAACCTCTCTCTGTTGTGCTGATAGGGTAAACAAGTGTTACCAGCCTTTGGAATGCAGCCTTTGTTTTCTAATGTAAGAAAAACCCAAGTATCAAAAAAGCTTAATTTTAAATCTAAAACAACAACACCCTGCTACTACCTACTTTAACCGTTCGTATTAAATCATGTATACTTGCAATATTGAAGCAGTTTTGAAAATTTGTTTTAAAGACACACAAGAGAAACTGAGAGATAGGTCAATTTCGAACTTTAAAGCAGAAAATTTGCAACCTTTGTCTTATACCATAGCAAATGACTGGAACAATCCAAAGGATGGCATCATAACTTGTAATTCATGTAATTACAGGCCAACTTTCAGCCACTGAAGAGGAAATTTCAAAATGACGTCTATGCCAATATCTAGTATACCTATACTCTCTTGAATCAAAACTTGTCGTGAAACGAATTCACGCATTTGGTTTTTCTTCTTTATTGTGATACAAAATGTGATCATTTATTAGTTTTTGAACAATCAACACATCAATGATGATAAAATAACCGTTTTGTGATCAAAACAAATCGTGAATTATAATCATGTAAAAATGCACATAATGTTCTTTGCTATGAAGGCTTAATTAGTTTTACCGGTCGCTACCAAAAGAAATTTAGAATTTTGTTTTCGAAAGGTGAAGTACATGTTTCAAATAAGTATTTTTTGATTTGTGAAAATGTTTTGATTTGGTATACCATTTACCCTGAATAGATATGTAAATCATTTTTGCAAAAATACAGCGTCACCTTTTGTTTTTATTGCAGATACATGCCTCTACAAATGGAATTGGTGTAGAGAAGGGGATTTATATTCTCTGTTTTATGATATTCTTTGGAGTTGTAATAACTGTCGTTATAATGGTCATAGCTGATTTATAGAATCTACGTTCAAAACCTTTCGCCGGCATTATCAATGCTTTTATGAATGTTGATAAAAAAAAGTTATTTTAGATTTTTCACTGTGGTTTGTTAATATGCATGTTATGTTTAGATTGATTTGAATAGTGGCATGTTTGAAAATATGCAATGTCTTGGACGGTCATTTGAAATTATCCAAGAATTGAAAATTATAAATATTATTCAATTATGTGATTACTGCACAACTTCCCTTCTGTACAATGCCATTTATTTAGATAATTTTCATGCCTTTGTCATGTTTCATGTTCCAAAATACATAACTTTGAGTCTCAAGTATCACTAACGAATTCTATTAGAGCGAAACAGCAGAGTGAAGTAACTTAATTCATTAAGTAGTCTTTCTGTATCTCTATCTAATGGTACAGTTTTCTTGTGTGTCTTTTCTATATATATATTGCTAGTGATTGTACATCCGGTCTTTGACGAAACCATATTACTCCATCAATGAACTTTCATGATATCATGAAAGAAGAAAAATCGTAAAGATGTTTGATATATGTACATCCACATCTCGCTGGTTACATAATATATAGATATAAAGGTAATAGCTCTAACTCACTAATCCATTGAAAAATATCGCATTCTGTATCATTGTAAAGAAATAGGTCTTTCTTCTTCGGGCGTTCAGGATCTCGAAGCCTTCAAAAGTGACATCACTAGTCATATAATTGACTAAAACGTCACGTGGACAATTACTGAAATCTCTGTTATCATCATGAATGAAAACAACATTGTGTCAAATAGAATGTTTGGAGATTCTTTTGATTAATGGTTTAAAAATATTTTTGTTTTGATTCCCATGTCTTACTGCTTGTATACTTTGTTCTGTCTTGTTTATGATCATACCTGTTTACATACGTCTTGGCTTGGAGATGTTCATTCGCCTGATGCATAGTTTACATGATGCATTTCAATTACACTGATTTTAGAACTTGGATTTTTGTCTCTATTCTAAGGAAGGGCAGAAGAAAATATACAACTTATCTTAGTTAAGCCAGATGTAGAGACAACTCATCTTGCCATTGTTGTACTACATCTGCCATATATATTTTTGCTATGTTCGACTGTGACGAAAAGCAGTTCGTTTTTAGGAACCCATGGACTCGATGTTTAGCGCATGAACTCATAGTTTTGTGTATGAACCCATAGTTTTTCATATGAATTCATACTTTGGTTTATGAATATCATGGTTTTGCATATGAATTCGTTGTTTTGCGTATGAATTCATGCTTTTGTCTTTCGCCTATGAAGTATATTTTGCTATAAGTACTATTTAATATCTATTTATTGCATTTTTTACTTATACGTGCCTTTTTTATGTTAAAAATGAATATTTCTGATTTCATGTGGAATAGAAACTTATACAAAGATATTTTTTTTATAAATTGTGTAGTTTGTAATTTAACTGACGAATCACTTACTTCGAACGTGTCTTTTCAGTAGGTAATTCATAAGACATGTTTCTTACTATATATCATTTTGCTTATTGATTAATCAGCTGCGACAAATAAGTGACTGATTTTGGGCCTAAGAATTTTTTCTGAGAAAAAAAATACATGTATGTTAATGTTGCAGAAATACATCAAATGGATACATATGTATCTGGTGAAAGTCAAAGAAATACCGAAAACAAATAATATGATAATTAAAAAGTCAGATATCATTGATAGTCGTATAAGGAGTGTGAGACAAGATACTCGCGGGACAAAGGGAGCTGATTCTGTTTGATCAAGGACACCCTATGTATCTTGTTATATCTAAACGTCCCTTCAACCTGTGAAATAAGAGGAAACGAAAAAAAGTACATTGTAATTGAAAAAACCCAGTACTTTAGATCATTTAATGACGTAAAGTACGTGAAGATTCCGACGTCAAGCTAGTTGCCCTTGAAACCTCGACGGTCCCCCGTCAGAACAACTTTTCCACTTGACGGATTTCTTTTTAGATAATGTATAATTCAGTTAAGTTTTATTTGAATGTGAATGCAAGTATCGAACTGTCTTGTTATGACATTCATAGTTGTTATAAATGCCAGACTTTTGCAGACAAAGATACTATGTTGATCTTGCGCAAGCGATAATGCACGCCTGCAAAGTTCTGTCATTTATATTGACCAGCATGTTCTCGTAAATGATACTTATCTGCTTACTTAGATAAAGCGCAGCCCTGATTAGTGACGTGTTATAAAATTTCGCGAAGCGAATATTTCGCGGTTGTGCCGATTTCGGTTTGTTCAAATTGAGTAGATTTCGAGCACGTCTATGCATTTGTGAAGGCATATATTTTCAGAAATGTTGATGCTCTGAAAAACGTTCGCTGGGTACTTAATTTCGCATTATTTTTAATGAAAACGAGTATCGCGAAATTAAATTCCCTACGAATATTACTTATCTTCTATTGTTAGACCATTATGAATGTAAAAAAAGGTTGAAATAGATTTTAATTTAGTAGCCAGAAATACTTTTTGCCTTGTACGATACAACTACATCACATTCTGTATAAAGGAAGACAACTTTGATCCACAACATTAAGTTAGCAAATTTCATGACAATGTATTTTTCTACTGTAAACCAAACTATTTTCTATCATTTAAATTATTATTTATAGTTAATCCATAATTTGATTACTTTGTTACCCGAAAATAATATCAGTGACAATTATGTATTTTAAACACAAGAAAATTCTTGTTCAATATTATGATAAAGAAAGTGATGAAATTCAGTCGACATGTGAACTTGGTGTTACACATAACAAATATATTTATTCTAATCGATACTTGTTACTTGTATCAATACATTATTTCTGTGGAATGTTCCTGCTGTTTGTTTTCCATAACTTGTTGTACATGAGATAAATTTCATTACTAGGCTGCTGTTGTATGCTTTATGTTAAGTATACGAAAAATTATATTAAAAACAGATTTTAAACTCATTGTTGTTGTCAGTTTTGAAATAAGCATTTGTATTTCACTTCACATATCTGACCTTTGGATCGTGCAGCCTGTTTTACAAATACGTAAATATCAAATGAAATACGTATATCTGATACACAAATATTTCGTTCCGTATCATTTTCGAATTTTCTTACTCAGCTGCTAAATAATATCTTCAAGTCTGCATTTACTCGTTTAAACTATAACAAAAGCTTCTCATTTTAGCACCTCAGTGCTATCTGACGTTTTTTTACAACTAAACAATGATTCATGATTTTCATATCACTTCTAATAAAATTTCATAATCCTTCTAGTAAAGCTTTTATATATCCGGATTCCGAGTAATCTATTAATAATCTGAGTTATGAAAATTAAATGAATTTATTTTTGTTAGTCAGGTTGGGAGGGTGTAATCCTGTCCCGCTATATACTGATAACCTTTTCATTTATTCGTTCCAAACTGTTATTGCTACACTACGGGTAATTATGTGATCCTTTAATGTTTTTCGTCGCAATCCATAGTAACACACATTAGCCCAGACATATGTTAATTTATAGAATGACCAGTCACGTTTCTTCCAACAGCATTACTAGGGCCATTGCCAGTCCGTCCATAAGTTTCTGCTTTGTGAACGGTAACAATACAGAATTACTTTCTTTGAAATCACCAATAAGTATCCCCAATCACTGTAAGTAAGTCTGAGGGTTTGAGTTTTAATGGTTAGCTATTCCAATAAATAAATAAATAATAAAAAAAAAAAACACTTTCATTCATTTTCAACAAAATGCAACAAAAACTGAACATAATTGAAATGTTCATCTGGTGTCAACCATTGCAAAATGTGTAAAATGAATGGACCATGAAGCACGTGACGTATAGAGTGTTAATATTCTCAAGTGTATAATGTGATGTGGTATGTAAACATGGTAGAGATATAAAAAACCTCGTTATCTCGACGAGACTATTGGAAAACTTCGAGATAACGGAGTATTAGATTGAAGTGAGTTCGAATGATTGTTTAAAGTTAGGTAGGGACCGACGAAATGCTTCGAATTAAATGGGGTCTTCTAGTTATACAAGCTCGAGATAACGAAGTTTAGCTGTATTGTACAGAGGACAAAATATGAATTCACAGGAGTTTGTCTTATTCTAGATCAGATGAAATCTTGTGTTTCTAAAACAACCCCGCGACCTGTTCAGACGTCATGGAAAACGGGGAAGTCCGTCGTTATTATATTTAAATACGAACTAGAAATGTAAAGTTGCTTTAGATGGCGATTTTAGCACGCAAGCTTATTCCTGTGGCTGGAGTTCCTCGACTATGATTGGTTGGAATAAAAGTGAAGGTTAAGCTGTATTAAGATAAATGTTCGTGATGTTGAAAAGGGCGACGCGGAACCCCTTTCAAAAGCAAGAACATTTGCCTTCATACACCTAAACGATTTTTACGTCACATAATTTATCAGCTGGAAGTTGTAAAAATATGATAGGATAATTGAAAAAATGAAAATTGAGGGAGGGGGATTGATTTGACGGGAATTGCCTATTTTCAAGTCAGCTTATCGGTTACTGTTATCTTTCAGCAGGTAACATATCTGATTATTTTGATGAGACAAATGTTCAGCTTGTAACGGACTTCATACAACATGGAAAAAGATTTAAACACCTCGAGCGGATATTTTTATGATATTTAAAGACGGAAGTTGAAAATATTTTAGTTTGACGCAACTGGAAAATTTAAATCTAACGCAGTTTTTATCGTCATTTTCAATATATACTACTGGAACTCGAGCGGCGAGAAATTCAACACGATCTGGCTCTGCTTTAACGTCAGACGGTGTAGCCAAAAAGCACATGGAGAAGAATCCAAAGGAAAAGAAATTAGAATACTAAATGATGTGTTTCTATATGGACGCAATTGGTTGGCTCATCGGAAGTCAAAACCAAGGACCCGGTGTTACCTGGGGAGGAGAATGCATTCTGGGAATCAGGAGTGTTTTGTTGCAATACGGCCAAAGTTTCGTCACAAGCTGAAAATTTGCCTCATCCATATAATCAGATGCGATCGAACCATGTTCATAGCTGTCATGGATGAAGCTGACAACTTTTGTAACGTAACCGTTTAAATCAATTCAATGTTTAAAGGGAAATATTTGCCTTATTACCATCTAACCTTTATATATCAGCGGAGATCTGCTTGATATCACTGAATATGGGGAAGTCCCTTGTTACTATATTTAGATAAGAGCCTGTTATCTTTTGTTTTTGAGCATGAATGAACAAGTTAGGGCGGTACAGAATAAGTATACAAGTAAATCGAGAAAAATACAGTCATGCGATAATTTGATTTATTATAAATCGAAAATATTTCTATCGATGTTAGGCCTTGGGCTGCATCGCTTTATCGGGTGGTTTAATGGTCATACTCAATTGAAAACAGGTCGATACCTGTATATATTATACTATGATCGAATTCTGTTGTCAAGCATATCTTTATATGAATGTTTTAATACAATAGTAAATGTTCAACACACGTCCATGTACTCATTCTTAGAAATATATGTATTTGCTAGGACGGCGAGTGCTTTTGTAGTATCTGCCTGCTGCCCAGTACAGATTATATCACATTGATTTACTAAATTACCTATATATATATATAAAATAACCTTCTTGTGAATCATTTTATTCATTTGAGAACGTGACTTTACTTACTCGGATTAAGAACGACTGACATTGCAGGTGCCATTGAGGAAGTAAAATAGCCCCCCCCCCCTCTCCCTTTCAGAATATTTGGTCTTATCCGCTCTGTATTTTTTCCTCTCATTTTTTTGTCTCTGTATAAATTTTTATTTTGGTCATATGTAGATATGTAGTCCTTGTTTACTTGTTTTTTTTTAATTTGAGATGAGGCTCTGTTGATATGCTGCTTTTTGTTTTATTTTATACCGTAAAAATAAGACTATGTGTTAATGAAAGTCACATTTTACTTCATTTTAATAGTGACACTGTTCAAAATTAAGACATGTACACGACATCATGTCGATATCATAAAAAATAGAGTTTCTGATTTTTAGGTTTAATGGTCATCTCCTTCTGTTTCTTGACATTAATTTCATTTCCAACACTTAAGATTTTTGTCAGTTGAGGACCGGTTATTTTAATGTTAGGCCCTTCCCGCAATAAGCTTAACCTGGAACACCAACATGACTAATGGCAACAGGTACGTGTGTATTCTGAGTCATCGTGTGTTTCCTGACAGCTGTAATTTTACCTTGGACGTCGCTGACATTACATATTTAAAGCTAAGATGTTTATACGGAAAGGTTGAATGCATCATTTTTGTCGAATTATTGTTGAATATACGAGGTTTTATAATCAGAAAGATACGATGAACATTGAGATTCCATTTTACCATACCTTTAACAACATCTTTTTTTACTTTCTTAATATACCTCACACACACACACACACACACACACACACACACACACACAAATTCGAGTTTCAGCAATTGACAGGTAAAAAACGACCAAAAGCGGAAACAAAAATCAATCACGAAACCTTTATACAGCACATAAAGTCAACGAGAAAATTAATAAACGAAAACAACAAGAAAATACCAATATGTCAATATAATCATAATACAAACTCAAATTCCATAAAACTACAACAAAATATGAACAAAAGAAATATTCACACGGAGACTCCTGAAAAAATGTACAATGGAACAACAGGTGTTCCGAAAAGGTAAGCGTTTTCTGCTTCCTCAACGACACCTGCCAGTAAATCTTGATCAATTCAAGTAAGTAATGTCAAGTTCGCAAATGAGAACAAATTACACTACAACAGAACCAACAGGCAAACTAGCTAGCATCAAATAGGTTCAACTCCATATCTCACAAAGAAATATGACATTTCTTAATGACGTCACTATGACGATAATAAATTTCAGCAACATGCGTCTTTTGAAACCTTGTGTTACGAGTTTGTCCGTCAGTTGACGATTTCTTGACTGGCTAGTTTAGATATGTAAGAATGATTTAGTATAAATCTTTGTCATATTTCGGTTTAAAAACGTTACATTTCGCTTTCTGTGGCTTTCAACTGTTTATTTATTTATTTATTTTTGTTTTTGTTTATTTTTTTTATAATTTAACACTTTCTTTATTAATTTCTCTAAATTAAGCGGTATTTATCCCGATTTTTTCTTTGATTTTAGACTCGAAGTGGCTGTAAAACCCAGGACTGTTGTATCTGTTGTTGTGCCATCATACTTCTCGCATGTATTGTCGGCGTAATAATGGCTATCTCCGGGACATAGGATAGATAAACTATTTATTCTAAGATTTAGACAAATTACAGACATGTGATATGTTTTTTAAATATGCTTCAATTGTCGTTAATTGTTAATGTATAGTCGTGATGTTTACGACACTAGCTCGGTTAAAAGAAATATATTACGTCTATTAACTTTACATCTTGATATATAAGTTCCAATAAGTTCCAGATTTCTTTACAAAGTTCCAGGAACAGGGAAGTGGTCGTTGATTCATGATTTATGTCGTCACGTGACATAATTAAATTCTATAAAAAAAAAAGGACAAAGAAAAAATCCATTTTTTTTTTACTTTAACTTTTTACAGGTGAAGCATTTTGACAAAATGTTAACCTCTAGCCTTAATTCAATATTGATTCATAACTAATTATCAGCAGTAAATATAGACTCGTTGCCTTCAGAAGTTTAAACAAACAAATACTTTATTAAGAACACAAACAGAAACAAACGACGGTCATGATTTTTTCTTCGCGTCATGGTATGAAGTCCGCAATAAGTTTTGTCGAAAATCATGCGGGAGGCACGACAGATACTATCCAGGGCAATTTGAGTGAAATATCTTGCCCATGGCCACAACTAAGGATGACTCTTGAACTTGAAAGGATCGAACTACAAACTTCGAAACTTCACCTATAGGGTTGAAAGGTCCAAGGCTCTACCAACTGAACTGTCGCTACTCCTATCTGTGTAGGTATATTTATAGCAAACTAATAACTCCTTCAAAATACCAGTACTAACACGTTTGGTGCATTGTCATAAGCATACAAAGTCAAATTTGAGGCTGGTAAAATCTTTTGCAATTTTTTTTTTATGATTAAACGGCGACATGTATTAATGGAACAAACTGTGTTTGCAAAACATTCCCAAGGACTTAAATTGTGGATTAAATTGATTTGATATAACTGGATTCTTTTTTTAAGTATTCGTGATAAGTCATCCCTTTCAAGATAACAAGAAATTCTTACACAGACTTCAGTACACTTAATAAGGACGGTAGACAATACCAAAAGAGTATATAAATGACCAAAATTAAGGGGATCATGATGTGAGGTAAAACTATTTCCCGGAACTGAAGTTGGAATTTTTTTACAGTCAGTAATCGTAAAGTCCTTTTCAAACTTATAGGTTTACTACATATCCCTTTTTACATTCTACAATGTAATATTTTTCCTGATATTTAAATTTGCCCTTCTGTAATACTGCATTTCCTAATTCAGAAACGGGGAAACTTATTGATATTTATCACACAACCGGCGTGTTATCCCGTGAAATTGCCCATTTAAAGTACAGTTTTGCTTATATTTCTCTTGAGCAATATACCCTGAAGAAAGTTTCATTGCCTGCACCACTCAGAGATGTATTATGTCATAATATTTAAAATAACATTACGTCATGATTTGACAATAGTCCAAGAAAATGGCTACTCCGTGTCATTTTGTCCTCCACATTTTGACTTTACGTCTTGTCAAATTTCGACTTGTCTGGGATATATGATAACAAATTATCTTTATTTTGGTTTTTATTTAACAAATTTTAGAAATTCAAACTCGCAAAATTTGAAATAAAAAAGAGACAAGATATTAATTTTAGTTCTATTTGTTTTTTGCTGATATTATCGAGGTGCTACTCAAGGCGGTGCACTTTGTGAAATCCGGAAGGGTTGATAGCAATATCATTTATGCCAACACTTTGTCACAAATTAGCATGCTAATTTAATTGATATTTCTGTGTGATTTTAATTTATTAAGACATTCTCTTTCTCACGTTACATTTAAAAAAAAATACAAAAATTTGTTGTGATTCGTTTATCTTGCCAATTGCATTGGTAAATCTGTTTTGGCAGTGACTAAATATGGAATCGGCCGAGCGGACTAGATTTAGGAATGGGATGTTTTCGTGATATTCAAGTAATTAATATTTCATATATTGTACATTATTAAGTGTACATTCACTGCCTTAAATAAGAATGATAATATTACGAAAAATAAACATATAATTTCACTAAGATCTATGACATCAACAGAATATATCTACCTCCAAAAACTACATTGTACACATTGCCATTTTACTTATATTTTTTTTTATAGAATAACTCATAAACTACCAAAGCGTTAACCACAGCGTAGCCGAATTGACTACAGTACATTGTTACCATCTTGAGTATGTGTTCATCTACAATCTGCCAACCATCTCGTCACACTTACTATTTTCTACCTTAATTAACATAGAACTATAGTACTGCCGGAAACGTTAAGTCGATTCCTTTCCATCTCCAACACTACGTACGTCATTACTAGTACGTTCAACACTGGTCATTTGTCTGATTAAGGTGACCATGTAGTCATCGAAACGTCACACACTGAATATTCTGCTGGCTGTGTTATGAGAACTTCTACTCTTTTGAAATTTCCAACCTGAAGAAAATGTTGCCAAATTTTACAAACAACAGTATACAGCATGTAACTGAAATGTTACGAGGATGTTGGTAATCAGTGTTTTGTATCAATGAGACAAAGAGATATTCTCAACACTAAGAAACATGTTAGTTATTAAAGTAGAAAATCTTAAAACTAATCTTAAAATAATTACTGACTTTGCACGATTTTGAATACTAGTTTCGATAAATTGTTTATTCTTTTTATCGGTTTCAGAACAACAGCTGACAGTCAACTTCTACACCACTTTGCCGTATGTTTGTAAGCATAATGGTCATGGTGTTCTTCTTCATCATAAACATCCTCACCATCCATATGTCGATGACAACTTCCTATATGTAAAGCCTTATCGCAAGTCATACTTTTGCGAACTGATTAAAAAAATGTGACGATTTGAAAAAAAAGAAAGGGGGGGGGGGAGGAAATGTTAATGTTTAAATCGACATTTTGTGGCGATTACTATGGTTGAATATTCTTTCAGTCAGAAGTGAAGGCTTGTGAGTTTAAAGGGGCTATTTAGTCAAGCAAAGTTTTTTTCTATTCAGCTGATATGAAAGTATATGTGTCCAGACTAACAAATCTGTACATAATAGTTTTCTCCTACGTAGCCAATGTCAAGTGTGGTCAGTTTAAAATCTGGGGAAGCCCCCGCCAAAAATAGCGATAATCCAAATATTGCACGAAACGCTGCGCCCTCTGGCGGGAAGAAAACTGTTTGCAAACAAATGCACGCAAAGTGTGCATAGGCGGCTTGCTCATTTGCATTTATCGTGTCTGTACAGACGATTAGGATTTCCCACATAATTTATTAAAAACCGATGGAAAACACGCGCTTGTATCAATATATCGGCGAGGATAGTTCATAAGGATTATAGAACTACATTTTTCGGATGAATTTGTAACTAGCAAAAAAAAAAAAAAAATAAATAAATAAACAAGCTTGACTAAACAGCCCCTTTTAAGGTTGTTAATGTCACTAATGATTTCCCAGCATGGATTTGTACATGGTTGCGATTGGCTAACTCACCATTGTTACGTCCACGATTTTGACAAGGATTTACAGGTTATGCCTGATGTGATATTTAACTTGTTGTTGATAAGGTCCATTAATATGAAGTAATATCATTTTGAAACAAAGTCTGCACTTTGCTTTGTACCGCCATCTATGCAGAGAAGGACAATATAGGACTCGCAACTTACCGTAAATCATGCCGGAATGTTTTACAAAATGAAAGAAAGGCATTTTCTCTTATTTTTGATATTATTAAAGGATTCAACGGACATTATGTGGGATATGTTGTATATCATCATCACATCTTGTGTACATCGTCATCACATATTGTGTACATTGTACATTACTCATACATTCTATTGTGTATATCATCATCACATTTTGCGTACACGTACATTTTGATCACATGATGTGTACATCATCATATCTTGTGTACATCGTCATCACAATATACATTATCACATTTTTGTGTTCATATTCATCACATAATGTGTACACCATCATATTGTGTACATCATCAAAAACATTAATATAAATATGAGAAAGTTAAAGAACTAGATATAGATCTTGTATAATGCATTTTGTTTGTAGTTACAAGTAGAATGATAGTTATCACGATATCATAAGAGCATATTTCGTTTGAAGCAAGATCTACTGGTCAGACAAAATGTTATTCTGTTTGTTTTCATAATATGAACCCCTCATTTCTGGTATTTACATAATACATTTACACGATGTCGGTGGAAAAGGCAATACTTACTCTTCCAAAACACTTTTTTTTTTAATCGCATAATTCTTTCCGTTTGTTGTTGGGATATGAATATTCATGAAATCGGGATAATTGACATTATATGAAGCAATTCTGCCAATAATAATGTGTAAACTCTATCTATGAGCAAATGCCGTAAAATAAAAACGAAATTATAAAGGGGAATAATTTTGATAATAAAACTCTCGTAACTAGTAAGGTGTGAATTAAATATCAAGATTTTTTTTATCCTTGCATAAACATTTTTAAGATGTCACATTGCCCGCACAGATCTATATCTTTTCAGTCAAAGATTCTTTTTCGTTAATATGCTTTTGTCATTATCTATTAATTTATTTATCTACTTTTTATTTTATCTTGTTGCTTGCTTGTTTTTCTTTGTTATTTTGAGCTAAAACCATTTGTTTTGTTGTTGATTTCTCTCTTGTGTCTTTGTTAATTATGCTTATATCGCCACACTACGCTATTTTTGAAAGTACGATTTTAAGGCAATGTTCACGTTTTAACTTAAACAGTATAATTTCAAATGTTTTAAACTTTTCTTTGCAGGAAAGCGGCAACAACAAGAGTTCAACTGCATCTTACTGTGTCTCCTGTATTCTTGTTTGCATTGTTGTATTGGTGATCCTTGTGGCAATCTTTTCCATATGAAAATGTTACAGTCGATGTCATTCTCTTGCACTTGTTAGGAATCCTGGTAACCGCAAGATAGAATGTTAACCAGTGGCGTCCAGTTCCATACCACGAGTTAAGATCTAGTATTTTGGAAATATTTGTGTTAGTTATAAAGCATTCAAGTATCTTCCCTAATCAACCAGCAAACGGGATAGATAATTGGTGAATATTTGCTAATACACCCCTTGTGATAAAGAGGTGAATGTTGAGAGCAAAACCTTTCTTTAATGTTTTTTTTTTCTTTCCCGAGTTTTACTGGCCACGTGTCGCGGAGGTAGTAAAGCAGTTTTTATATAGGTTTAACAGACCAATAACATAAGGCAGTCGTTGAGGGTCTTCCTATTTTTTTTTTTTTTTTTTTTGGGGGGGGGGGGTGGAGGGGGGGGGGTCGTCATTCGGGGTCATTGGCGTTGTTTCCAGTTGTCATGCAGGATAAATATGAATTATTTTCATTGACCAATCCAAGATCTCTTTACATCTCATATATATTAGAATAACGTATTTCTCGTGATAGTTGTATTATTGCTTTTTTTTTTTAAATGTTAAAATCTTAACTGTTTATGTGTTTAAAAGATAAAATAAAATAATAAAAACAAGAAAACTTTTTTGTTTTTTGTTTTTTTAATAAAAGTGTGGATATCATGTTGAAATTTACATCTTTACACGTGCCCGGTAAGTGTATATTAAACATTGATTTAATTACTAACGTGATATACTTAAATTGCAGATGATAAGAAAATAAAGGTAAAAGACACATCACGGATTACTGTTTACCTCCACTATCTAATACGGGCATAGTGCAAATTGGTTATGAAACCAAGAACAAAGTCAGTTAGAGTTATCGCTCTTACTGTATGTATTCGCACAAAGGATACTGCATCGTATATCGAAAAGGATTTTGACTACGATTTTCGTTTTCGTTAAATTCTGTTACATCATATTCTATATGACGCTACAACGCATACAGTGCCTCGCAAAGAAAAAATAAAAAAACAAAACATTATTTGTTGCTGTCATACATCACTATGTAACACTACACTGTATGAGAAGTAAAATGTTACTTTAAACGATTTCAAACGTTTATAAAAATAACACAGACGTGACCCGTATAGTAGTGTATTATTAGTTAAACAGAGTATCACTATCACCGAAGTAAAACTTTGACGTCACGCATCACATGACCTCGTTTCGCATTCAAAATATACATATACATCAGATGAAGCTAAAGGTGACGGGCCAGTTTTCCCGGCGGTCGTCTGTGTATCGAGAGAGACTGCACCATTTTCAGCTGAAATATGGATTAACGAAAAATTGTGGTCAAAAAACTCTTAGACAAATTACAAGACGGAGACAACTAGTAGTTGTATTAATTTGCAGTCAATTTATCTAAACCAACAATAAAAATACATACAAATAATAGTTCATCATTTTTTGGAAAAGATTCTTAAAGTTGGTAATGTCAATAAAAGCTCTTATAACACAGATTTAGATTCCTTATTAGCCAGGAGCCTTACGGCTCATAGGCACAAAAGTAATACATTTACATATAAATATATAATACATGCATGTAGCTTACGCTGACACACACCACCTCACACACCATCCCTCACACACATACCAACTCACACCCTCACACACCACCTCACACACACACCACCTCACACCCTCACACACACACACACACACACACACGCTGACATATCGGGAGAGCTGAACACATAACATACATACATATATAGCTGTATACATGATCCTAGCAAAGAGAGTTGGCATTATTAGAGATTTTCACGTTTTTTGGTAGCATAAAACAAATATTTTACATTGTTTACAGTCAAAAGTTTGATTAATTTGAAAACACTTGGACGTCTGTGGTAAAATCTTTTTTATATATTTTCTCCTTAATTCCTCATAAAATGGGCATTTTAAAATAAAATGAAATTCATCTTCAATATCTTCTCCATTACATCTGATGCACACTCTATTTCTTCTTCCAATATTTCTACGACGCCCAGTTTCTATATTAAGATTATGTGCAGATAGTCTAAACTTTGTAATTAAACGTGTGTATTTCGTTTCAATTGGCTTACATAAATAATATTGCAAATTAAAGTTATCAGTAAGATATTGGTACAAATATCCTTTAGAAGAGTCTTTAATTCTACTTAAAATTTCTTGTTTATTTACATCTAATAACCTCTGTTTTATTCTATTATACGCAGCACTAGCTGGAAGATCATTTTCAAATAAATACTCAAGACCTAATATTGACAACTCTTGTTTTATATTACTCATCCACACATCATTTTCACTCACACATTCGTCATAACATGCTTTCAAGATGCAATTATCGGAACTCTTTATTTTCGACCAATATTTAAACAATTCTTAATTTTCTAGTTACTAATAAAGGTTCATTAGAGACTAAATCATTGTTTGTACTTTTTCTTACTCCTAGAATTTTTTTACAGAATGTCAAATGTACTTTTTCTATATCATAAGCCTTACGGAAACCCCATATTTCTGCTCCATAACAAAGAATACTACTAATATATGTATCAAAAACAGAAGATAACGTTTCTGGATTTAAAGAGTAATCTCGTAATGAGGACATTAATGAATACAATGCTTTTCTACCTTGTTCTGCTATATGTTTCTGAGTATTTGCGAATTTACCGTTATATTTCAGAAGAATACCTAAATATTTAAATTCATCGATGACTCGGAGCTGCTGGTTATCATAAGTCCATCTTTCATTGTTTTTCAGAGTTCCAGCATTTTTAAATACTACTATATTAGTTTTTTCTGTATTTACTTCCAAATTCCATTTTTTGTTATACACACTCAGACAATCTAACATTGACTGCAACCCTTCTGGAGTTTCAGGAAATAAGACCATATTGTCCGCATACATTAAAATAAAAACATTTGTAATTCGATACCAGGACAATTATTACTTATGAAATTAATTTCAAAGTCATTTACATATAAGGAAAACCTAATTGGCGATAAAATTTCACCTTGTAAGAGGCCCAACTTATTAGGGAAGAACTGGCTATAACATCCATTGTTTTTAACGCATGACTTAACATTTTGATATAATGATTATACTATTTTCAGAAATTTACCATGACTACCATAATTAAGTAACTTTCCCCATAACTTAGACCTGTCTACAAAATCGAATGCTTTACGAAAGTCAATGAAACAACAATATAATCTTTTCTTTTTTCTTAATGATCTATTAATTAATGACTGTAAAACAAAAATTGCATCAACAGTGGACATTCTATTTCTAAATCCGAACTGTGCGTCTGTTAAAATACTATACTGTTTTTCCCATTTTAATATCCTATTATTTAAAATACTGGTAAAAAGTTTCCCAAAACAACTGACAAGTGAAATTCCTCGATAATTATTAACGTCATTAACATCTCCTTTTTTATATATTGGTACAATGCAAGATTGAGACCAAGACTCTGGGAAAAAACCAGAACTGTAGATAGCATTGAAAAGACGCTCCAAGCAAGGCAACAGTATATCCTTACACTTGATAAAAACTTAATTTAAAATAAGATCTTCACTGCAGCTCTTATTTGTCTTCAATTTTCTAATGGCTTTCAAAATTTCATCTCTACTAATTACTACACCAAGCTCATCGTATATGGCTTCCTGATCTACATCAGGTTCTAAATCATTGCCATCTTTACCATCCATGAGGTTCTTGAAATGCTGATAAAAATCTTCATTTCCTATTATGGAAGGATTAGTTATTGCTTTTTTCTTGGAAAATAATTTATAGAATTGTTTTGGCTTTGATCTTTTTAAATAGAAGAACATATCACCTTCTTGTCTCTTATATTCAAAAAATAATGTTTTACATTCGTCTGTAAACCAAGGTTTATCAACAATCTTATCATTTCTCTTTCTATTACGGTACTCACTAGCTGCGCTAACACTACTACAATTCACACCATAAGGCACAGTACATTCATTAATAATATTACATATATTTGCAACACATTTGTTTATCAACAACTGACTTGATAATTCAACATCTAATTCCTTCTCAATATTTTCAATGTTCTGTCGTAATTTATCCACAATAAGGTTAGAGTTTTCTTCATTCCATCTAAGTGACTTGCATTTCGATCTAAAATGATCGCCCATATTTAAACATTGATGTGGAATTTGCACGTCAGATATTGGTAGACAAATAAATAACTTAAATGATAAAGGTGAATGGTCGGATAAAGTATTGAATTTTCCTGATGTAAAATTAAAAACATTACAAATGTTAGAAGCACTTGTCAATAAATAATCAATGAGACTTTGGCCGTTTGCATTGTAAAAGGTATAACTTCCTACTTTATCTCCTGAAACCCGGCCATTTAGTATACGTAAACCAGACGCTTTGCATAATTCAAGGAGTCTACGACCAAATCTATTTACAATGTGATCCATGCTATTACGTTTAACTGTTGTTTCATCATTCTTGTAGTCTATTATAGACTCCTCCAGAACAATACCAGGTTACCAGTTCGAGCGTTTAAATCGCCTACGATATATACATCTCCAGAGGTACTGTACTTAGCGAAGGAATCTTCAAGACGTTGAAAGAGATCTACATCAGTATAGTCGTAAAACACGCTATTTTCTGGTGGGATATAACAAAAGCATAAGAATATATCATTTGATTCTGTACCATTCATATCAATTTTTACCCATATTAAGCAATTTTCAATACTTTCAATTAAACTAAGTGTCGTTTTAGCAGCCATATCTGAGTAAAATATGAGAGCCTTTAGAGAGAGCTTATCCAACATTCGCTCAGACTAGAGAGAGAGAGAGAGAGAGAGAGAGAGAGAGAGAGAGAGAGAGAGAGAGAGAGAGAGAGAGAGAGAGAGAGAGAGAGAGAGAGAGAGAGAGAGAGAGAGAGAGAGAGAGAGAGAGAGAGAGAGAGAGAGAGAGAGAGAGAGAGAGAGAGAGAGAGAGAGAGAGAGAGAGAGAGAGAGAGAGAGAGAGAGAGAGAGAGAGAGAGAGAGAGAGAGAGAGAGAGAGAGAGAGAGAGAGAGAGAGAGAGAGAGAGAGAGAGAGAGAGAGAGAGAGAGAGAGAGAGAGAGAGAGAGAGAGAGAGAGAGAGAGAGAGAGAGAGAGAGAGAGAGAGAGAGAGAGAGAGAGAGAGAGAGAGAGAGAGAGAGAGAGAGAGAGAGAGAGAGAGAGAGAGAGAGAGAGAGAGAGAGAGAGAGAGAGAGAGAGAGAGAGAGAGAGATAGTGGTTTGCTTGAGAGAGAGAGAGAGAGAGAGAGAGAGAGAGAGAGAGAGAGAGAGAGAGAGAGAGAGAGAGAGAGGGAGGAAAATGATCTCCGGAATCTATCACCCATCGAACAGAGGGTTCATTTTCAAGCACGGTGGATACTATTTGCATTGGATGATTTCGTGACATGGGTTCGTATGATATGAAGTTAAGGCGAAGAAGTCACAGCGCATGATCATCAAGAAGGAGCAGCTGACAAAACTGTTCACCGTTCTAATACAAAGGGAGAGGATACCATATATTGTCCACAGCCTAGTTAAATACTTAGAAAGATTGTATGATAACGTCCTGTCCGACAAGAAGAGTGATATGGTTGGGGAAAAGTTGACAAATGTCTGAGTAGGATTGATAAATCAGGACTGTCTTGGAAATTCAAGGCTTGTCTGTAGCAGCATGGTAATCTTCCTTGGCTGTATTGGACCCAAATGTTGTATAAGTTACAACTGACACCGGTTGGATCCCTTGAGAGATGTGACAGCAGGAAGTTGCGTGGCTGGAAGTTTCACAGCGGAAGGAATATACAGTAAGACATTCCAACTACAGTTGTCATGGTGGAGAAATTCAAAGTGGTCAAGTGTAGATTGATCATGACACTGAAGGGTTCAAAAGTGAACAAGGTACGGGAAGCTGGGATGGTCAGGGGGATAGGCAACTAACGTCTCGTCTTTACAAATGTTGTGCATACCACATCGAGACTAGACATGTGGTCACAGCAGCGCCAGGTCATCCTGATGGTGTTGACGCTTCTAATGGAGTTCGCACAGTTGCTCTCTTCTATCATGATGCTGGTTAAGAGAATGAATTGTTATTGATGTAGATATTTACAACATATCTTTAGTAATAGCGTCCTGGCTGGAGAGGTAAATTGTGTGATATACGTTTTACCAGATCAGTAAGGACAAGGAGAAAGACAACACTGTCACAGGGCGTGATCAGTTAGAATGTTAAGAAAAGTGAGTTGACAATGCTGATTGTCGCCTGAGCCGGGTTTAACTACATGTATATCATATATTGTTATATTTACTTTTTTTTCTATTTTATTTTAACTTACCGGTATTGATATGGTTACATACTATAAACTCTCCGAACTTTTTCAGCATGGAGACCTATCAGAAGACCTTTAAACGTCACCAATTATTAGCAATCATGAAAAAGGGACAATGGTTTTCAATTAATAAATAAATCAATGAGTAATAGATGATGCATTTTATTTTTTTATCTCCCGATGAAAAAAGAAAGAAAAACATGTAGCTCCGCCCAATTTGATAATAATTTGAAGAATCAATGGCAACACGCCACCTTGCAGCGGGTCTGTTCTAACTCCATGTTTTGTGTGAATATCTGTTAACACATAAAACTGGTGTATATGTCGTCATCATTCAGAAACTACAACATCATAAAATATTCAAATATCTCACAATGTACAGAAACGAGAAAACACGATTAAATAACAATTTATCAGGGGAAAAGATTTTATTTTATATTTTCACACATTTTGAACTTCGGACTGAAAGCAATATTACACCAAAAGACCAAAACATCGTTTACTTATAAATGTTTTGTCCAACAGGGTTCAATCTTGATGGTGTCTTTCGCTTTGCTGGCTTAAATGATATTCTGAAATATGCATTAGATGTGAATCTAGCAAACACCAGCGACGTCTTATCTGTTTAATCAGGATCAGAGAGGCGTGCTGGCGAAATTGATAAATTCTATCGATCAAAACTCTGCCAGACGATAACAACGATATCATAGATTCCGATATTTAAACGTTTAAGTTTCATAATTACTTTGTAACGAAAAGTTTCTCAGGATAAACCCGCACACGATGTCTTGCGCGGGTTATGTATGTGTTTCATTCCTATTTATACATTACAAGGAAAGTGCGTAGATCACTGAAATTGTATTGATTAATTACATCCTGATATTTCGAATAATATAACTGAAATTGATCAATTATTGCTGGGTGATCGACTGGCACAGTTATAAAAGCACTTGCCTTCATCTAGACGTCCGACGTTCGATTCCTGAAATGGACGGGAAAAGTCACGGGGTCAAATACCGACCACGTGGGTTTGCCCCTGAAACTCTGGTTTCCTCCCACAGAAAGGAGTACTACTGGAATTGACAGACAAGTGAACAATGAAGGTGGATCTAAATGGTAGATTGTCTTTCCCGGACATTGTCCAGACAGTTCTCAGACCAGACTGTGATCCAATGAGAGGAAGAAGATGATACTGGCAGAGCTGACTGTACTGTGGAACGAGAAGTTGTGGCCAAGCCAATGTGAGGAAACGTGCCAAGTACGAGGACCTGTTGACAGAGTTTCAGGGACATGGATGGCAGACATGAAACTTTCCTATTGAAGTTGGGTGTAGGGGTTTCCTAGTACATCAGTATGGAGAATGTTCAGCGCACTAGGAGTTATGGGGAAGGAGTATTAGAGGGGCTCTCCCAAGCAGCTGTGCCACCAATTGGATGTGGATGAAGAGAGTGTTCCGAGTTAGGGGTTGAAACATTCCGTGAATGACGGACTCCAACGGATCGGCTTTGCACACTGCCATCAATAGTATATGTAATGTGTAAGTTTCATAGACGACCTAAAAGAAAATTTCATGAACAACACCCCCAGAGTCTCCCGAGAGGGGGGAGGATGAGAGGCTCACTCGGACGGATATATCGGAAACGGTTTTGCCGAGAACACTGACAAGATCACAAAGCCGGATGTTGCAGTTAAAACTTACTGGAGGTGTCTCTACTACAACATGCCCTTGTGAAAAAGTTTGCAAGAATGTTCGGGGACTCCGAATTCACCAGGCAAGGTCGAGCAGTTGCTCTGCAGGTTCCCAGAAGCAACGCACAAAAGAATCTTTTGATGAGACGGAGGAGGTTACCCGTCAGGAGACAAACAACAGTACTGGAGATCTCTTTGCTAATGAGTCACTTCATAGCAATAGCTCTGACTTGAATGGTGTGGAGGAAGACCAGGAAGTTCATGCTACTGAAGATATAACACCACGGAAAGCGAGGGTCAAGTGGCCGAGAATGTCAGATGAGAAAGAATGGAAGATATTTGAGGAAGACCTAGGGGGCATATTAGAGACAACGATGCAGGGAAGTGTAGAAAAGAAGCTGAACATCCTTACAACCATTGCATATAAGTTGGGGAAAGAGAGATTTGATATTGTAGAGCAAAAACCGCCGAGAACTGAACAAACAGAGAACAGGAGAAAAAGAGAAATAAAAAGTATGAGGAGGGAACTGAAGACGCTTAAGCGTAGATTTAGAACAGTCCCAGAGGAAGAAAGGATCGGTCTCCAGCAGATAAGATATACCACCAGAGGTAAACTTAGGAGGCTAAGAAAGGCTGAAAGGCTACGGGCTGGCAGGAAGACCAGGGTTAGGAAAAGAGCACAGTTTGTCAAAGATCCTTTCAAGTTTACGAAAGACCTGTTGGGAGAAGAGCGCTCAGGCCAACTGAAAAGCTCAAAGACAGACAGAACATCATCTGCGGAATACACAATGTGACGAAGAAAGAGCAACACCATTAGGAGACTGCCGAAGGGTTATAGAAGAGGATCCACCAAGTACCCTATTTAAAGTGAGAGAACCCTCGTGGAAGGAGGTGCAGGAAGTAGTTAGGAAAGCGAGATCAAAGTCAGCACCTGGCCCAAGTGGATTAACATATGGTGTGTACAAGAAGTGCCCCAAATTATTGATACGAATGTGGATGCTCCTGAAAAGGATATGGAAGAAAGGATCAGTTCCTGACAAATGGAAGCGAGCAGAAGGTTGTTTTGTTCCAAAAAGAGAAGGATTCGACATCAGTAGAGCAGTTTAGAACCATCTCCTTGCTCAGTGTCGAATGTAATATCTTCTTCTCTGTGATGGCAAGGCGGCTTACGGATTACATGTTAAGCAATCACTACATCGACACGTCAGCCCAGAAGGGACGATACCTGGTTTCTCGGGATGCGTAGAACACACCAGCGTTCTGAGTCAGATGACTCGCGAGGTAAAGGCTGACAAGAGCGACTTGACAATGGTTTGGCTTGACTTGGCAATTGCCTATGGAGGTATCCCCCACAAGCTGATTGTGGTAGCTTTGCATCACTATCACACCCCAGAACATGTTATCAGTATCCTGAAGAAGCATTCTAATGGTATGCAGCTTAGGTTTACCACAAATAACTTTACCACAACCTGGCAGGACTTGGAGAAGGGAATAGTGACCGGATGCACAGTAACACCTATCCTGTTTGTGATGGGAATGAACATCATCATGAAAGTTGCTGATAGAAAGACTAGAGGGCCGAAAATGAACTCAGGAATTTATCAACCATCAAACAGAGGGTTTATAAATGACCTGACGATCACAACAACAACCCATGTTCAGGCACGTTGGACACTATCGGCACTAGACGAAGTGGTCAACTGGGCCCGTATGAAATTTAAACTGAAGAAATCCCGGTGTATGATCATCAAGAAAGGGCGGTTGACAAAGCAGTTCATCATTCGGGTCCAGGGGGAGGAGATACCATCAATCACTGACAACCCAGTGAAATGTCTAGGGAGATGGTACGACAACACCCCGTTTGACAAGAAGAATGTGAGAAAGGTTGAGGAGCAAGTAACTGAATGGCTGAAGAGGATCGACAAGTCAGGACTACAAGGGAAATACAAGGCTTGGCTATATCAACATGGTGTTCTTCCTAGACTGTCTTGGAACCTGATGCTGTATGAGCTACCACTGACAGCAGTTGAAACCTTGGAGAGATGTACCATCAGGAAGTTACGATCGTGGCTGGGAGTACCACCTAGTTTCACGGCAGTTGGCCTGTACAGCAAGACATCTCAGTTGCAGTTACCATTGTCCTCCATCGTGGAAGAATTCAAGGTGGCCAAGTGTAGATTGGTTATGACCCTGAAGGACTTCACAGACATCAAGGTACAGAAAGCTGGTATGGTCACAAAGACAGGCCGGAAATGGTCAGCTGGTGCTACAGTCAGCAAAGCTGAGAGTACGCTGGAGTTACAAGACATCGTGGGAAACATCTATGTTGGTAGACGAGGATTGGGAGTCGATCACTTTCAGCAGTGGAGCAAAGCAGAAGGCAAGGAAAAGAGAGACAGAATTGTATCTGTGGTGAGAACAGAGGAGGAACAGCAACGCAAAAGTAGAGCAGTTGAGTTAGGACAGCAAGGATCATTGACGCGGTGGAATCTTCCTGAACGCAAGATTACATAGACAGACTTGTGGAAAATGGAACCTCTCAGGATATCATTCATGCTCAGGTCTGTGTATGACACGCTGCCATCTCCAAGAAACTTGTGTAGGTGGGGTCTTCTGGAAGATCCAGCTTGTTCCTTGTGCGGTGGAAGAGGCACACTTGCACATATCCTATCAGGCTGTAGAGTAGCCCCCCCCCCCCCCCCACCCCCACCCCCCACCCCACCCCAGCAGGGACGGTACAGATGGCGTCATGACCAGGTTCTAGCTGCCCTAGCAGATATTCTGGAAAAGGAGCGGCGACAGAAGAGGTCAATGATAGAACCTCATAAACCTCACATGCAGTTTGTGAGAGCTGGAGAGAAGGGGCCACCAACTGCTACTGCATATCGTGTGAATGTACTCGGCCAAGCACCATCCTGGGAAATGAGAGTAGACCTCAACAAGCGTTTCGTCTTTTCTGATGTAGTGCAAACCACTCTGAGACCAGACATTGTGCTATGGTCGCAACAGCGCCAGAAGGTCATCTTGGTGGAGCTGACAGTTCCATGGGAAGAAGGGTGTGATGAGGCACATGAGAAGAAAGCTGGCAAATACCAAGAGCTATTAGAGCTGTGCAGACATAAGGGGTGGAACACATGGCTGTTTCCAGTAGAGGTCGGTGCCAGAGGATTCCCTGCACAGTCAGTATGGAATATGTTCAAGAAATTGGGACTGACAGGAGCAAAGAGGAAAGCAGCTATTAAGACATTGGCTGAAAGGGCTGAGAGAGCATCATGCTGGCTATGGTGTAGACGAGATGAGCCAAACTGGAGCCCAGACAAGAGCAAGCAGTGGTTGATCACCACTGCTGACCCGCCAACCAGAGAACGTCGTGGAATAGGGGTCGAAACGGCCGATGATGGTTGGAATCCACCTGACGATGCTGACAACAGAAAGCTCCATGTCATCAGTGCCTAACCGAAGCAGCGGTTGGGTTATAATTAGCAGAGACATCTGTAAGTTCACATATGTTTTACAAAATTAGCAAAATTTAACACCTGGCTGATACCTTAAGCTCTTCTTTTACCTTTACTCTCAGAAATTTTACAATATAACATTCGAAATGCCAAAGATTATCGACTCCGAAAATTCGTCCGTATTTCACTTTACACTCCTACTATTGAACAAATTAGACAATGAAATCTAACAAATAGTATCCTTTTCAGAATTTCTAGCACTGTAAATCAAGATTTATCCCATGCAATTTTCATGAAAGATAGACATTATCAGCGTAAACATTCTGTTAAAGATGTTTTCACTCCTACAGTAAGAACCCTCACGCGCTTCAATCCTGGCCAACAAGGGTGATTAATATAAGTTGGAAAAACATGCTTCGCCTTTATTGTAAAATAGATAAAGTTTATAAAGAAATGTACAATTCTGGATGCTTTGTATCATAATGTTTTTAATTACAATTTACTGAAATGCGAATATTATTTTTCAGTTTCCTTTGTTTGTTGCTGTGAGCTAGGGAAAAATAAAAGAGATGCAGGAAATCAGAGAAAGCTTTCATCTTTTCAATCTTTTAGTACTTCATGCATTAATAAGGCTTAATGCCAGAAACTACATTCTATATATATCAACAATAACATGTCCATAATGTTTTTTTTTACTGTATTATATATTGGGATATACGCAGAGAGGAGTACAGATGAGAGATAGGGATATAAAGCGGTTTGAGTGAAGCCAGGTAGAAGGCAAATTAGAGAAGACTGTAATAAAGTAAGCTGTTTGCAGATGATCTTACGAAGAAGGACGATTTTCATAAAAAAAGGAAGATTGGGTGACAACATAGTTTTCTGGAATACAATACACATACATAATAAAAGCAATGCACTACATTCCTTAACTTACATGCTGAATACTCCAAATAAAGTGAAACAGACACTCCCTAAAAACAAGTGAATGTTAATCACCAAGGTGCACGCTTTTAACTGTCTGATTCATGACTTCACTGAAGCGTATAGTTTTTAAGTTGCTTCAATACAAATAAAGACAAGATTTAACAAAACACATGTCGACATATCAACATACACCACTGACTTAAATCTTTGTGGTGTTACGTTATTATCGTTGCCGTTGTCGTCGGCGTCGTCGTATTCTGCGTCTTCTAATGTACATCATTACATCGTCATCATCAGGTGGTCTCCTGGTGGCGCAGTGTTGACACACTCGTCTTTAACTAGGCCGTCCGGGGTTGGATTCCGTGCATGTATATGAATTTTGTCTTGTTTCCTCCCAATGTAAGACTCCGCGCGCTTACAACTAAAGGGATTAGTATAGATTAAAATTTCAAATAGAATTCTTTATTCTGCTGTTTTAAATTTTAGATTCTTGACTACATTCACATATAAACATTGTACATTGTGGCTGTGTATACATAATGTATTGATTGGGCCCTTAGGCCAAAAGATGACAGAATTCAATGAAACTGAAATGACTATTAATTATTTCTCATCGATAAATTAGTAGATTTGATACCAATTACCAGAAATATGATATTTTCTTAACCAGTAATGACATACTTTTTTCTCTTTCTTTCTAATACTCTGGTTTTATTCTAGGTACTTCTTCTCTTTATTTCAAATATTCTAGTTCTATTTCAGGGACATTTTTTCTCTTTATTTCAAATATTACTGAATGAAGTCAAACTTAATTATTTAGTATTTTTCACCAAATAATATTTATACATTTAGATTAATAAGCGAAACACAGGTAAATCTCAAGTAAAAACCAAGTTAAGAAAAGGACAGCTTATCTGAAACAGTATATAATTGTCTTGACGCTGTTTCCTAAAACAACACCATCCTATTGTTTGAATAAATGTTGACATAATAAATTAATTGATCAGTAAGCATCGTCCCTTTACTACAAGTTTAGGCGTTACAATGAACAAGGATGGGACATCTAGATTAATTAATCAATATATAATAACATGTTTAAGTTGTGTACAGACACTTTTATTTGCAGAATAACTTGTTTGTCAGCTTTATCTCATCTGCTGTAAGGTCGAATGGCCGTAATAGCGCACATTAAACCTGTTAAACAAAGTCACCCTTATCTCTTTGAAAGGCTGAAAGGCAATAACGTATTTTTTTGTATATTGGAATGTTGTTAATATTGATCTTACTGAAAAAAGAGCTGTTTGTTTATTTAATTAATACAATGATTAAATAAAGCCTTCGATAAAATAAAACTGTTTATAGACTTTGAATTAGATTTTGGAATTGATCACATTTCTGATAAAAATGTGCAAAAATAAATTTTTCTATCAGAGTTACAGAGGTTGTAAAGAGGGCTTCTTTTGTCGTGCTTTAAAAAAAACTTTTACGGCTCTGTAAGGCCTTTTTATATTGGATAATTGTAATGATCTTTTACTCATGAAATCTGACGCTAGCTGAAAGATGAAGGCCATCTTCCATGTTGGGGCAGATGATTGGCATTGGCATCAGAAGCTTCGTGCACAAGCACTGAATAGTATCTATCGCACAACTGTGCGACAGGATCGTATATTGTGCGCGGTTTGGTTAAAATGGTTAGCTAATATCAAATTAAAAGAATACTCGTGTAGTTATGACTAAGTAGCTATCATAAGCGTTTTGAAATTGAACGGTGATTATAAAAGTCATTCTTAATTTGACAATTTACGAAAAAACACCGGACCCTGCCTTAATTAGTATTTCATTCGTATAGTTTCACACCTCAGTGAATGCCGTGTGGTGTGCCTCGGGACAAAAAATACCTGCATACGGTTATATACGTAACAGGTCCGGATCCGTACTAGCAACATACCTCATGTAACTAACACACCACTTTACCTGATTACATAATTTTAGTTTTTACAAAATGATAGAAAAATGGGACTGATGTAGAGGAAATAAAAATAAAAAGTTCCTTTCAGACGATGTGAAATTTTAAATGAATCATTGTTGAGACAAGAAGAGACGTCCATTTAATGTTTACATACCTTGTCTACAATGCATGAAATAATGATTGTGGCACTTTGTAAACATAACGCTTTGGATTACGTGAGTATATAATTATTCAGGTTGTATCTAATAGATCTACAAGTGTTCAACCTATAGATTTATGACTATATCAGAAAATAAAAGTAGTTGTACTCACACATATCTACATGTATGTAATTTCTAAATATATTTCAACCGCGATAGAATCGCACGTCTGTGCGATAGAATCACACAACATGCGCAAAGATGTTCGATAGCTTATTTCGTTCAGTTTTCCTATCGTGTGCATCTAGTGCAGACATTGTGTGACATATTCCTATTCACTTTTCTCTGATTCAGTTTGTTGGTAATGTCAGAATGATGAGAAAGACAATAACCATTGCCGTACGTGTTATTCTCAATCTAGGGAATAACTTCAATTATAATGTCACTTCTAAAATAAGTCAAATTGTATTTTTCTTTTACTTTTGCTTGATAATTGTATACAGAATAATAAAAACCTACTGACAACATTAGATGAGTCGTTCGTTCGAAGCTTCTACGTGATTTCTGTTGTTATATCGATCTACTTTAGTGAACAGATACCTTCGTGTTTCAGGTACGTACACTACGATTCAATATAAACATTAATTTAGACAGATAATCCATGAAGAGATTTCATATGCTTCGACTTACAATTGTGACCAAAATCAATGGCTGAAAGAATCATTTTTGAGATCTAAGAACATGTGAATAACCGTTTTGGGGGAAAAGAAAGATTTACACGTCCACCCCTGAAAAAAGTATATGGATAACAAAACCAGATGTTGCTGAAGAGTAAGCGTCTTCTGTTTCATTAACGACACCCACCTTGTAAACCTTGGTCAATCCAGATACACTGTTAAATAATATCACGTTTTCAAATAAGAAAGACAATGAATGAACCAACAGGCAAAGTAACGAAAATAACACGCCCAGCTTCATATCGCCGAAGAAACGGAATGTTCTTAATGAGATCATTATGACGACAGTAAAACTTTCCCTTAATTTTTCGGAAGCGTAAATGTCTTCTGAGTAATCGACGACACAGCCACGAACAGCTTGATCAACTGAAGTAGGAAATGTCACGTTCTAGAACGTGGTAAACAACAACGGAACCAACAGTAAAACTAACACGCCCAGCTTCATATCGCATAAAGAAATAGAATGTTCCTCAATGAGATCACAAGCACATCCGTAAAATATCCCTAATAACTTCCCAGCTTTCTATCGCACAAAGAAAAAGAATACTTCTCCATGCGAACACTATGACGACCGTAAAAGCATCCCTAATAACTTCCCAGCTTTCTATCGCACAAAGAAAAAGAATACTTCTCCATGAGCACACCATGACGACCGTAAAAGCATCCCTATAAATTTCTTCGTCAACCTGCATCCTTTGAAACCCTGTATTACGAGTTTGTCCGTTTAGATTTTCTTTTTAGTTTGTTTTTGTAAAATTTCGTTGATATTGCGATAATTAAATCACTTTTGATGCTTTAAGACTCTCTACTTCGTTTCGTTTTAAAACCATGTTTCATACTCCAATCTCCGGTTCATGCTTTAGAGCTAGCATACTATCCCCTAATTGTAATTTAGCAAATCAGCCTGAAGGTGAGACTCTTTAATGAAATTGTCATCATGAGAAAGTCTTACAGATACCAATATTACAAAAACGGGTTTTTTTTTACTGAAAAAATGATAACTTCCTCACCACCAACAGTTGTTATACCATATAGGTTGTTGCTGGGAAATTTCTAAATGTTTAAATACATAATCCAATCCAAAATATATCGTAATACATCAAAATATTGCAGTTTTTTTTATGTAGTAAGGAGACCGGACTGGTTTCACGCCAAATAGAAACTTTTCGGCTCTTGTGTAATAGACGATGTATTTTTCGTTCATGGAAAGTGCCGAAATGTCTCAAACCTTAAACCGGAACAAACGTGCTCAAATCTTGAATGGTTAAAGTTTTGGTTGCATGCGTTTCAAATCATTAACGTATTTTTTTACTGATATACATATATATATATATATTTTGAAAATTATTTGAGGTTTTAAGTATGATTTCATTTTAACATGATAACTTAAAAAGATATTTTGTCATTTAAAATTTCGTTTTAATCTATTCGTCAGTACTCATTGCGTGCTACGGTTAGTGTATTGTGGGTAATGAAGTTCCAGTCACATTTCCGTTTAAAGTTGTCGTATTGGCAGCTTAAGTATGTCGATTTTGTAATATTATACACAATACCATGAAGTGCTCGCTGCGCTCGCTATAACACAGATAACATCTACTGAATACCTGTCTCTAACTGATATGTAAAATAATTAGTTTTCTATATCTACACTTCCAAAGTCATTTTAAAATATCAACTTGTCTATTCAACTAAGTTATGAAAGTTTTTCCTGTGTTTTATGTGCTGGAAAATTTCTCAGAAAATAATATTCTGACTGATTTATATCAAGAGCTAATATATGTTACCTGAGACTTGCAGAGTTGACGTAACGTAAATGAATGTGTTGCTTAAGTGACGACATGTTTTTATCTTTTTCTATAATTCTGATTAATATCAGAGACCAGAATACCAAAGCAAGAAAATATAGCAATATGTAAACATAACCATAATCCTAACTGGCAAAATATCCACAAAATAAGGTGTGAAGAGAATATGGCCAGGCGTTCCGGAAGCGTTAACGTCTTCTGCTTCATCAACGACACAGCCATGTAAAAATCTTGATCAGTTCAAGTAGGTAATGTAACGTTCTCAAATTAGAACGAGATATGCAATGACAGAACCAACAGTAAAACTTAAAACACATCAAATACGCCCAGCTTCATATCGCATAAAGAGATAAAGTATTCTTCAATGAGATCACTATGATGTCCGTAACACTTTCCAATAACTTTCCATTTATCTTTCACACAAAGAAATAGAAAACTTTTCCATGACGACCGTAAAAAATCCCTATAACTTTCATGATTCTGCATCTTGTGTGAGTTGAAGAAATCTTACAGGTGTAACAACATAGACTGGGGATGCTGGGATGTTATTATAAAGAAATCCACAGTAATTGAAACCATTACGCTTATTACACAGCTTGTCCATGTATATAAAACATTTTGAAAATTAGGTAATGAATCAAGATGACATTGAATTATAAAACTGTTGCTACACAAGTGCCGGAATGAAAGTAGACGATTGTAAATTTCATTGTTCCAGCTTATTTAGGGTCAGTAAATTGTGTACAAAAAATCCCTGTTTGTGACAGCAATACTTTCAAATAGTTTTGCTATAAAAATGATTTGCAGAATCATGACCATTCTACAGTATGTTTAACGATATGTGTGGCCTATGCCAAATGAAGACTGTGTTTATAACTATGATAATTAAGCTAATAAAATGCCGTAAAGCCCTAAAACATGACATTACAGGAAAGAAAATACTGGGGTAAAACGAAGGAACTAATTGAATTGCAATAATAATTTGATATGAATTGATTTACTTTCTGCAGCGACCCATTGTTCCTTGGAAAGGTCATTACTGATGGTAAATAATGATAACGATGTTACACATTAAGTTATACTGATAACAAGGAGGAAAGATGTCCTTATATTGATTTTAAATTAACCTGTACTGCTTGTTACTATGTACATGTTAACATCGTATCCTGATTTCCATAGTAATGACGTGTGATATATTCTCTGTCTATCCTTTCACGAATCAATCTCAATGACCAGCTCAAGTGAGCCGGCTATAACAAATAGACGCGTTGGACCAATATATTTTATCGATACACAAGAGAGAATGAAGGATCACACACGAAGACTCACTGCGACCATCGTTGGTTTTATATATATATTGCCTCCTAAAGTGCAGCTCTGAATAGCATTGTGCAATATATCTTATTATTGTTGGCATGAGATTGAAATTAAACTTTGTCATTTATATCAGTTGAATTGCGTTTGGTGTACTGAAACCGGTTCTAATTTGCCGGAGAACGTTGCAATAGCGTTGTTTTCAATGCAATCGCAATGACGGTTTTTGTGCGTCCGTGAGGAGTTTTGTTGCATATTGCATTAATCATCTAATGAACGTCTAAATATTGTGTTTATACATATTGACATCCGTCTATACAAATCATTGTTCGGTTTTAAGTCGGATATGTAAACAGAAAAAGAGCATTTGTAAATTCGGTGCAAACATGTAACAGTGACGAACACACAGACCTTATCGTTTCAAAACACCTTAATTGTATAAACAATGTTTGCTGTTCAATAAAATTGGATATTTGAAACCCTCCAGGGTTGTATTGTTTTAAGATAAGAAATGTTTTGTGTAAATAGTGATTATGATCAAACACACATCGTCTAAAGTGTTAAGAATTTAATTTTGTTTTTATTCATCAGATAGTGTGTTCTTTTACTGAAACAAATAACGGTGATCTAATCTTGTCAGTTAGTATTGAATGCTTAAAAAGGAATTACAGCGCAGACTGTTTAAAAGAACTGTAAACGGAAATTAAGCCAGTGTGTTCGTCCTAGAAGACACCCACCATATAAATCTATATGTAATCCAATACAAGTGCAAACAGAACAGTAATATATATGAGAGAGACTTAGCACAAAATGCACTGTAGTCTGGTAACTGTAAATCTACTTTTTTAGTTTACTTTTTTCATGCGCATGGCTGTCTGAAACCACGGGGAAATCAACTGATAACTACACATTTGTTTATTGTTTTAAATACGCTTACGCTCTTACAGTTTTGGACGTGTTATGCTTCAGTGACGTTGCTGCGGCCGACACCTTTTCGTAACACACCTCAGTGCTATCGATGCTATATCAATGTAGAATGCTCATGAGAGATTGATGCGATGTTTTGCCAAGGGGCGAGACCTTTGCAAAACCTCATCGAACACATTCGTTGACGTTTCAGCCTGGTACAGATAAGATGTTCTGACAGTATACCTGTCGACCACGCAAAAACCTTGCTGTGTCGGTTGCAGAAAGAAACTTGGCTGAGATATGGTGCAGCGGTATTAGAAGGTCTTCCCAGGAGGTGAAAACTCATGGTCAGTTCTTGGACGTTCGGATGTAGAAGTGGTTGCAAAAAAACGTCTTCTTAGAGCATACAAATATTCCTTTCCCTCTCGTCTTGCAACATACGTGTTATTGCATTAATCTATACAAACCAAAATGATGATTTTTCAAAGTGATAAAGGTATTGAAATAGTACATGAAGCATTTTTGTGAAATTCACCTTAACAAATCTCTGTAAAACGAATGAATTCATTTTGTTCTATGAAACAATCTTTGCTTTTAACACTTGACCGATCTCACTAAAATTTTGGCATCTTGATGCGTATATAAAGTGTTCCAGCAGCTGAGTATCTAAATCTTGAGTCGTACCCTGTCACTTCGTCCAGGCTATTCACAGTTTGCTACTTCTAACATAATCATGCCTTTATTTTGCGATTACCTAACCATGTCATTGATTAACATCGCATGAATATCATTCGAAAGGATTGTATCTATACATTCTATCAAGCGTTCACTTCCAATTCATTGTTCTGCATTGACGCCGTCTTTTTGTTACCACGAGTCAGGAAGCTGGGGACGTTTAAGGATGTATTCCTCGTAGAAATGAGAAAAATCCATAATTAAACTTTTTTCTGATGATGTTTTTGAAAGGTTTGGTTTTAGAAAGTAGTTTAAAAGCTTCCGCTCTCCTTTTTCCACCACAGGTGATAGAGCATGTGTGACAGAAAAAATCATTTCAGATTTTATTTTTATTTTTCTACAATAACATACATTCTCTGTTATTCCCCAAGCAGACATTAAAACAATCGTCCTTCATTACAGGTCAAAGGTATGATACTTAGATATTAAAAAAATAATAATGCGAAAATGTTTTCATTTTATTAAAGGAGCGTTAAATTGCATAACAACCATATAAAGAAGATGTGTTTATAAAACACAATCCCTCGGTTGCAACAAAATTTTGAAGTGCGATATTAAAATTATATTGTTTAAAGCATGTGCTAAATGCATTTTTCATTTTTTTTTTTTTTTTTATTTTCAAATGTTGGTCAATGGTTACAGTCAAGGTCACATGATCAAAACGTTTTACCTCTTACGGCGCAATAGTTATGGGTAAGGAAGGTTAAAGTTGTCAAACATATACACAGAAAAACATATTGTACAAAAACAATATGCCCCGATCTTGACAAGAGTCATGAAAATGAAAGTGAAAAATAATTTAATTCCATTATTTGGCCGTCTTCTGCTATTAAACTTTTTAAAGACTTTAAGTTTGGATCGAGAAGTTTTCGAGGATTCTTTTCATGATTAAATAAGACGGGATTTTCGGGTTTGATTTTCTTTGCAATTTTTACCAAAATAGCCCATGCTTTCCGAAGATCAAGAAACAAGCTAAAATATTTGTTAACATGTCCTAAAATCCGGGAAAGTCGGAATCTAAAACCAGTGATTTGTGGTGATCATTCATGCCAAATTTAGTTAAAATCTACCCAAGACTTACTCAAGAGAAATACCTTAATAAGCAGAAAAGGCTGAAATTGTTGACGCTATAAACTTAATCACGCCGTCAAGTGCGCCGCCAAAGAAAGTAGTCCACAAGCGAAATTTCTTCATCATAAAGATCGACCTTTTTGGGCTCTTTTTAGTTTTTTAACAATTCTTAGAATTGTGCGTTTGCATTAACCAGAAATTCATTTGAATATAAAATATTTAAATCGGTTTTTAATTAAATAAAGTGGTAGAGTAAAATAAAAGAACTGACATGTGATGAGACAGTTTATCTTTTGACCATCATTGATTAGTTGTTTTGCAATACTGTCTCTTTCAAAGGTTAAAACGTCACATACAACCAATACGGCGATGGAAGGAAACAGATGACACATAAACTGGACAGTAAATAATATACATTTAACCTTTTACAATGTTCCCATGTAGTCATATCATATAATTTAGTCAAATGTACATTTATTTCCTTTGATGTATTAAATCTGCATTTTAAAATAAAAACCGCTGGTCGATCGTCAACGTTTGATACAGGCACAGTTTCACCAATGTGCATACTGCCAATATGAATTCCGAAATATGAAAAAGGCGATTTGGATACTGATTTACTAGCGTATATGTACATTGTCCCCGTGTGATCAGATAATTTAATATAGATAAGTTGTAAAGTTGTTATTGTCATTAATATAAAAGAGTACCAGGCCCTTCAACTTAGGATACAGTATCATTGATATACATACAACATAACACAAATTCTTTATCTTAATTATATCTCTAATGATCAGAATAGATCGAAAGCCATAGCACGGTTCTTTGCTTAATACTATACAGATATGACACCGTGACTGTTTCCTCTAAAGTACATGAACAGCTCACCCATAAGTAATTTGGCAGGTAGCTTGCTACTTAAGGAAAATATAGTCGATAAGTTTGTGGTTGTTTAGTGAACTATAGATTGAACCACCTACGCAGATACAAATATTTGCAATATTGACTTTTTCAAACGCCTGTATGCTTCTGATTCCTGTAATTGCAGTCATAAGATATTGATAACTTACATTGTAATAGTGTAAATTTCGGCAAGTAAAACTCGTATAATGGCACGGTATGGTCAGATCATTTGATTTAATTTGGTCGAGAAGTTGTAAAGTAGCTACCACCAGTAAGATAAAACATTAAATAGATGCGTATTTAATCATTCGTTTTGTTCTTCCGGAACTTCTTTGCATACATTTCAAAGTCTTGTAATGATATAATGATAAAATTCATAACTCTCTTAATAAACGCTGATTCCGATGGATACCAGTCCTTGTTTTCCTTTCTATATTCAAATCTATCATGGAACAAACATATCGTGACGTAGAATGCAATTAAAGAGAAGGATTCCTGCATTGTTTCTAGCAATCATATTTTAGTGCGACCAAGCTTTCAGACCATGGCTCATGTTGCAAAATTGCTCCCGGAAATGAGGTAGCGTGACGCAAAATTCAAATCAAGACAGAAATTTCTGAAATCCATGCTCAAGGGAACTGGAAACCATGTAAACATGCTTGACCTCGTTCTCTCAAAATAATCTGTTTAACGCCACGGACATTACTAACTGTATGAACTTGTAAAGACTTAGTTTGTAAATAGCATTGGAGTAAAACATATTATTTTATAAACATGATTTATGGAGAAAGATAGCATGTTCAATTCAGTTCTGTAACATGTTACAAGCAAATATATTAAGAACGTGAAAATGCTTTATTGAACATCACGCTACATTATATTGTACAGGCTCTAATCTCATACTAGTAATTGTTTTTATTGTTTGTTCAAGGTGATTTACAAGCGGGCCAATACCAGCCATCTACAAATGATGTATAAATGGTTTTACGATACAAAAATCTACAAAGGTGCAAAGCGATTATTGGAAATACAAATGCGCAAATCATGTACATCGTAGCATCAATTCTAAAACAATTTCAGAAATAAGTTAATCTTTCATAGTTAACTTATTAGAAATCCCATAATAACACGTGGACACACGGGCAGTGCTGAGACGAAGGACATTTTCATTAACTTGTGTTCGTCAGGATATAAGCATTCGTCAACAATGCACAGATAAAATGCTGAAGGGTCAATGTATGTTGTATAACAAAAGTAAAACTCTGGATGTCATCACTAAACAAAAATCCCTATGTTTTAAACAATTGAAATTACCACTAGCACTTAAACACTAATGGTCAAACGCATTAACCGTAACAACACTTGCATTCCTTTTCATATCTCCTTTCTTAAACATCTTATCCTTACAACATTAAAGATAGCTTCATAAAATGCAAGTTAATGCAAGTTATAGACAAATTTTACGATCGTTATAGTGCTTCCATTGAGAAATATCCTATATCTTTGCGCGATGTGAAGCTGGACGTGTTTAATGCTCGTTAGTTGGCGTGTTGGTTCCGTCGTTGCAAATTTTGTTATCTTGAGAAACGTGACATTACTTTCTTGGAATGATCAGGTTTACATGACGGGTGTCGTCGATGAAGAAGAACAGGAAACCTAAAATGATTGACAAAGATTGACAAAACGACTTTATTTCAAACGAACTTCATTTTGGATCAAACGTGTAAAACAATTATGCAACTAGAATAAAGATCACGTGATCATAGTTTTGCGCTGATGAATTAAATTTAAATTTAAAGTGAGAGGTGTTTTTCACTTGTGTGCATTTTACACAGTCTTGATAAACAGAAGTGATTGTGGCATACAAGATTACGATAAATTGCTGACTACTTCTCCCTTCTCTACAAAATTCAATCATATCCACACTAGCCTGGTGTTTTAAAGGGCTTTTGGACGTGTGTGTGTTTGTGTGAGAGTGTTTATCAGTTGGGTGTGTTGTACGTGGTGAGGAAATGAAATGTATTTTTTGAAATGCAGTGTGTTATTTTGATGCTTTAGCTGCGTTATCAAACATTTACGATATGAACGAATTCACATCCATACTGTTCCTCTAGGGTACTAGTCTTATACAATCCAATGATCTCAAAATCTTCTTGTCTGTGATTTCAACAAGGATACCTCTTGGATTACATTAAGTTCATGAGATCAATCATGCTACTGTCAACTCAGCTCAAATTGTTGTTGTCATGTCGCCGGCAAAAGACACTCTATTATTTAAAATTGAATTGAAAATACAGTAAGATTCAATAGTAAATTCATTCACTGAGTTTAGGTTTATATATTCCAGTTGGAATTTCGTTGTACTAATTTATATGTTAAGTTTGTTGCTGACTTGCATTGTTACCTCCATCAAAACAAGGTTTTTCATTTAAAAACATTTCTTGGGCTTTTTGCAATGCAATTATCAGTGGTACATTGTCCGTAACGTATAATTCAGAAATTTGATTTGGAAAATGCTCTGAAACATTAAGATAGGTTAAAAAACCACTTAAGCAAATATCTGAATTATCAATGTCTCTTTACATTATATGTTTAGTTTAAAGTTGGTGAGAAGTGTGTTTTCCAAAATAACACACCCTTCTTCTGCGTCCCTTTATCACTGCGTAGTTTTAATATCTAAAACAAACGTTTATTAGGTGTTTATAGATTTCCCGTGAGGGTCTATTTCTAAGTTCTAAAGTAAACTACAATTCTGCAGCAGTGATAAGATCACTTTCTTCCTAATGTTGAAGTAAGCTTATATAATGGAACAGTAGGCAATATACAAAAAAGATCAGATGCTGTTTACAAATTGAAGTTTGCTTTTTAAAAAAGGCACCATTGCCTGTATTTCTGTCTCTCTTTTCTAGCTTTGTCTTCATTTTACTATTAACATTTTGATATGGTGTCAATTCCTTATTTTACAGTGCCAAATGTCTTTCTACGTGCTATTTTCATTCCATGTAATATATTCCCCTCATTTTGACTAGAATATTTTAAAAATACCGAAGCCATATTGGGTTTGTAGGTTATTTTTTCAGTTTCGTTTTGTTTTTGTTATATTCCTATTTTGATTCAACTAAATGATACATTTCTAAAAAATCAAAGTTTTCTTCTATACTAAATGATCTTAATTAAAATTTTTTTTAGCTGTATATGAAAATCCAATGTCAAGTGATGTAATTTATTAAAAGTACACAGTGATATATAAGCCTTCTTCTTGTATTGATGTCACAATCATAACAAATTTCCCGGCATTAAGTGTTAAGTCAATATAATACTGTGTTTGATATACCGCTGTGTTTGTCCCCACTGTTCAATGGCTATTAAAAGTTTTAGATATTTAGATATTCTGCAAGTATTTTAAAGCTTGTTTTTTTCAGTGAAACTCCTGCATTTTCAAAACAATTTTTACTACCTAATTACAGTTTGCCAAAGGTGTAATTCATTATGTAAAGTAAAGTGATTATGGTTAGAATGACTATGGTATACATTTTTCTTCTGGCTTTGAATCACCGAGATAGTGTAGCTGAGTGAGATCGGGGTGTCTTAGTCTTGGGCTAAGATCCTGTAACATCCTAACCACGAACGCCGTTAAAAATTTCGCAAAAAATCACGTAAGAGTACTAGGCAGATCGGCCGAGACAGAAAAGTCTAGGATACGTGTGATGTGTAAAGTCTGAGTTGAATTTAGCAAGAATTGGGGAACTATTGATAATAGAATGAGTATAATTTTGTTATAGCAGAAGAAAAAGCTAAATGACTAGATTACTGACAAGCAACTTTCAAAATTCCAATGCTTTCAATGAGGATTTGCTTTCCTTATATCTACACTATATCTTAATTATTTTCTGATATAAGATATACATTCTAGATTTCATTTCCATTTCATTGGTCACTCAAATATAGCCAATTGTTTGGATGAAATCATTTGTACTGAACTTTGAAATTTGTGACAGAATTGTATCATATATCAGCAATGCATCCAGCGATTGATTTGATTAAACATTCAAACAGACATGTAACATCCGAGTCGTTCAGAAACTTTGCAATAAAGAGTCGTTCAAACACACAAATGCTCCTGTACATGACTCAGGATTTTTAAAAACAAATACGATGACAAAAAGAGGACATAACAGCTTTGGAATTCACAAACGAATATTTCGGCAGGTAAACCTTGTACAACGTCCCGGGTGTTCCGATCCTCTGATTAGGGCATGAAGTATTTAGTTCAGTTGTTGTGTGGTCGATACTGTTATTAACACAAAAATTATTATATAAACAATTATTTGATAATTATTACTCTGCCGCTCTTTGTCTGACACTTCTTGAATACCATTAGTCCGTTTTTCAGTGAAATCTTAGCATGAGCTAGATAGCTGTTTAAAGACGTGTTTTTGGTTACTCCCTTTTCGAACGGAATATGGCGGCCTGAACTTCAGATTAGATAAAATATAACAGACTAAAACTAAAAAAAAATCGTCCAATTGAAATAAAACTTGGCATGAATATTGATGACTATGTCAGGAACGTTTTTGTGACATTTATTTCCAGAACACAAAATGGCCGCGGAAAGACCTGAAATTTGAAAATATTCATTTTTTATGAAAATCAACACATTGACGTGGTCCAATATAAGGAACACAATAGTACAATAAGTTTTTCGATTGAAAAACAAACACTGCCGCCAAAAATTATCAAATTTTAAAACTTTAATGTTATTAATGGTGTTAAAGGCTCTCCAGTTCTGCTAATGCTGATAATCCTGTTATAGGTGTATCAGCTTTCTATTGTTTAGTGTCGTTTACTGACTGGCCAATGGTTTACCTACCTCTCTCGTCTAAAGTATGCACACCAGAGATCTGTATATTGTTCAAATGTAGATAGGTGTTGCTTTTCGAGTATAATTATTTCCTATTTTGCAACAGCAGGGGTAATTTGGGGGACTTACGTAACGGTCTCCGATACAATTAGAACTTGTTACCCGTTGTTTTCCTCTGTCCCACTGGCACATTACATACATCATGCATCACGTAAGTGTTTAGGTATTGAACGATTCTGACTTATGCAATGGTTTGAAATGCTCTTTGTCTATCGCGGTGGTCCATTTACAAAGTACTCTAAGAAACACGTCTGCCCGATATAGACCTGTATCGCTTATTGCTAAAACGTGAGTAGACTTTCGTTTGATAAATTGATGTCTTATTGGTGTTTCAATGGTCTTGCACGCCACTAAAGTAATACTTGATTTTTTTGTCTGTTACCGTATTTTACGCAGACATGGGCAACCTTCCAATCTGTCGATACCAAAACGGTTTGCATTGCCAATATTTTCGAAGGAATTTATCAGGTAATTGACAGGTGCAACAGTTCAATTGTTCGCTTTTATAAGGTTTATCGCACCATATTAAAGCCATTTTAGGAGTGACTTACTCTTTAAAAAATTGTATGACTTTTTAATATTCTGATTAAAGTTTGCCATGAATTTCATTTTTCATATTTTGAATTTCATCTCACTTACCTATTTATGTCAGCAAAACAGAAAGCGCTTAATTTGAATGACGCACTTTCGGCTTACAGGAGGAGGCGACGGCTGACTGAGAAATCTAATGATGAACTGGCGGTGAGGCGAATTAAGAAAAATTGACCATGTTTAAGTGATAAATAAATCTGTGAAAGTGAAAAATTACCAAATTTTGTTTTGTTTCAGAGAGGGCGCATGCAGCTTCAAGTTCTCTATCTCTATCTTCTATGTATGATGTTTACTGGGGTAAATTTTATTTGGGTAGCTTACATTACAGTTACAGGGATTTGTACAGTAATATTCCAGTAACAGTGTAGTAAAGATTTTAACGGAAATGATGTAACTCTTTTTTGCAACCTTGACGACAATACAAAAGAAACATAAATGAACGCCAATTCTAAATACAATTTTAGAGTAAAACAATAAATTAAACTGCACCATATAGCTGTTTCGGTCTTCTCAGAGTCGTCAGTGATGCTAAGGGCATACATTATGGAGCCTGGGACATGATTGAGGAAAGTCCAAATTGATGGATAGAAAAGTCAAAATATAGATAGGGAGGTTCACTAATGCAATAATTCGATACAATTCATGATTTTCATATATCAGGTAATTTTAGAAAAATGTCTAGTACATGTGTATATTCTGAAATGTGTCACTACTTTAGTGAATAAAAACGTGTCATACAGGTTACGGCAAACCTCGGGTCTAATAGTCCACCAGCAGTGTCTACAAAATAATATTGAGGCTGCTACTGAGTTTTGTGATCCTCATTCCTAGTTGTTGATCCCAGTATTGTGTTGGACTCGTTTATATTTTCCTATGCTCGTTTGTAGTGGCATGCCGGTTCAGTGTGATAACACTGTAAACGCCTCGGTCAATAGCCTCGTTATCCATAATCCACTTATCCGTTAATGAATGATATTGATGAGGCTTAAAAACAACAGACGGAAAATTTATATTAATGATAAGTATGTGCTTTCTCTTCAACATTTTAGAAAACGAATCTGATGTATATGGTAAAAGAAAAATATGAAGACGCATGCATATACTTAATATTTTCTTCTATGGAATGACTTTCTTTTTACTGAAGTGAGTTTAATATACATTGTAGAAAGTCTTTCCGGCAGATAAGGTTGTGGAAATGAAGTCGTTTGGCATACAACTAGACATGCACATACTTTTCTAGAAATCTATCTGTCAAAACAGCTGTCTCTGTGGTTAATTCTGTAATCACAAATTTAAAAAATAAAAACTTAAAATGATGTATGTTCTGTAGGTTTTAGAAAGTTGAGGACCTACATCGTTTTGTCCTTGATATCGATTTTACTGTCACGCGGGCCCTACACGTGTCGTAAGAAAAAACCACCAACTTGCCTTTCGGTTTCCCGTGAGGAATCACGTGTTTCCTGTTTGTTGTTCTGCTTTCCGTTGTCTTTAATTTCAGTTTGGAAACAGGCAACTACTCTACGTTCGTTTAAATTTCATTTGAAGCTGTTGATGTTGTTTTTTTAATTACTTTTTGCAATCTGCATTATGTGATCGATTTTTGTGATATTTCAACCTATAACTGCGTTGCAGTTTTGTCACTAATTGACCCGTTTTTTAACGTAAACTAATTATTTCATTTAAGGAATATTCCCTTTCCAATATCAGCAAATTGAAAAGATATATTCGGTGTAATTGTAATTCAGAATAAGGGTAATGAGAGATCAAATTTAATTATCATCTAGTAATGCCTTATCTGCGGGTTAAGGGCTAATCGTAAAATTTCAAAATATAACGTTGTACTAAGTGTGTACATAAATATAAAGAAAAATATGTTCAAGGTTGGAAAGATGCCAAGTATTAAGATTTCCAAATTTAGAGTCGGAGTACTGTGTACCTACTGTATCCGGATATTATCAGAATACATTCGATGACAGTCATAATTACTCTATTTTCTTACTATTTGATTCAATAGAAACACTGTGATATCTGTTCGACAATAGTGTACTTTTATTTAACGAGTGCAACGAATCACCTGGAAACCAGCAATTCAAAGAAATATATTTGTATTTAAAAAAAAAAAAAAAAGGGGGAGGGGAGGTTGGGAGAAGGGAGGGTGGTTTCAGTCGTCCATTGTTATTTATCCAGCAACTGACACCGCCGTTGTCGGAATACTTTTGCCACATGTGTTTTTTGTTGTATTGGGCACTGGCGGAAAACAGCTGTTGTAGCACGTGCGGTAATTACTTAAATATTACGTTTAAGAATTTGAATCGCTGTTGAAATAATCGATTTTACATATTATAACGAACATGTTAATATGTTAATCTATGAAAATTCATAAAATCGCTGTTATATCAGATAAAGTTTGGAATTATATTTCCGTGCGGAGTAATTACTTTGGCGTAACATCACTTTCAGGTAAACATAGATTGAACAACAAAACTGTGTACGTTTCAATAGTTTGATTTCAATTAATGTTGCAGGATAAATAAAATTCATGGCCAATGTCTTGGCGAGGGTGAAGGAAGACCAAAGAGGCGAGCCAGTTTTGTCTATCTGTCTCGTGCCAAAATACAGCTTATATTTAAAGACAATGACCGTGTATTCTCAATATATTGTATTGGGTTTTCTTAAGAAATTGGCATCGTAATAACCTTGGAGAAAATCAATATTCCAATATTGAAAGAATCACCATAAATCAGTAACCTTATGCTAAGTACGTCATACAGTATGTAGCAATAGGATTATATAGAGAATTTCAAGGCTCCGCTCTTTTATACTTTAACTGTATAGATTCTGTAACCATATAGCCGGACTCAACATTCACTAAAGAGTTCACTAACGTCCTATGAACAGTAAAGAATACGTATAGCCATGATGAATTTGTTGACTATACAGCAACGTATTATTGTGTAAGAGAACCGGAAGTAGGCGCACCAATCCCTGCAAGGTTGTAAAATCTATAAATGTGTCCAAATTTGTATAACTTTTTATATTTGTATAACTTTTTTCAATTTACAGTATTTTGATATATGTTTGAGCATTGAAAAGTTATATCAGTTGATAGCTTTAACTATTGTTTTGATATACTATTTAAGAAATAGAGAGCTTTGTCGTATACCAATGGTTCGCTTTGTTAAAGATATCGTATCACAGACCCTAGGGATCTTTTGAAAGTTCAAGAATATTTCAAAGATAGTTCCTCAAGATCCTACATGTAACACACCGTTAACTTTAAATTGGTTCTAAAGGGGAAATTTTTTTTCCTTTAGTAGTCATACGCATTCACTCCTATGGTTGAAGACTTTAGCAACTATATTGAAACCACGTTGTATATGCTTCTTTTGTCAGTGTTACAAAAAACAAACAGGTTTTTAATAATAAATTTGAATTAGAAAATTTGTTCGGCAATCAAATCAAGTTTTCATCCAATACAGATATTGGTTCCTATATTTGATATGTGATCTCTGGAAGCTGTCTCGGCATTTTCAAATAAGTTGGCCTAAAAGGAAGGAAAAAAGAAAAGAAAAAATCAAATCGAAATTTTTTAAGACACATTTATCACTTGATCTAAAATTCAGGCAAATATAGTTTAAATGAACATCTCCCCGTCAAGCTTGAAGTCAAGTCCATTGTATATTCATGGTCTTTATGGTTACGTCACAATGTATTCTATTAGTGAGTTTGTGACGTAATTTTGCTTTCTGAACCTGATACCATAAGAGGTTATATAATTAATAATAAGTCAACTATATGATAAAAAACTACAGGAATTAGCATAACAAAACACCTTTTATTCAAAGTTAAAACCTTGTTGTGAAGTTTAAAATGTGTTTTAATACTGAATTTTGAATACCATCTCGATTGTGAAGGTGATTATTGTATCATTGTCTTTGCTGTTATCAGAGCAATATGCACTTATTTCCCTATAAAAGACATGAGATGAACTTTATAATCGATCCCTATTTTCCCAATACCGTTCTAGCTCTTAGTATCAGCGTGTATTGGGAAAAATTAGCAACTGTGCTTGAGAACATTGAAAGACAATATCTATAGATTGCAATCCTTTCTCCATCCTTCCAATGCCGTAAAACGGGTTTTTTTCTCAGTAAACGTAATGCATAAAAAATATATATCACAACCCCGCATCAAAATACTTGTCCCCCAGGAAAATCTTGACTTGTAACGCACGGAACAAAGAGAGATGACACTGAAACCGTACCTGAAGAAAGTTTCCAAGAAACGCTTCAGGTTAACTAACAATTAAACCTTCAACTTGTGATTGTCTTAATGAAACAGAGCATAACATTAAAGTGAGATTTCTGGAACACAAAGAAAGATATGATTAAACAAAGATAATTTAACTTTATTTGCAGTAATTTGAGAACATACTTATGTCAACAACAAGCATTACATTTTTGTAAATATAATGATTTAAAAATCATTTAACACATTCAATCAACAATATGAGCAAAGACGTTATGTATAACGATATCAGATAAAGGACAAATTTCAAATCTTCGTTGAAGCAATTCACTTCGCCAGTATACTGTACTCATTTTAACGGTATCTTGGCATTAGTGTCTTTCTCGCTCAAGTCATTCTGCTAATTCAAATACATTGCTTAAATGCCTTCATCCTGTCTGTGTGTGTCGGAAAAGAATGTTATCGCTAATTTAAGCGTTCTTCTTTTCGTCTTTGTGTGAATTTAAGATTAAGATCTAACCCTCCTAAAAGCGATAAGATAACAGCTCGCTAATGCTAATATTCACACAGTAATCTACATACCAGGTACCGTTCATTCTCAATGTTGATAATTACTAGTTAGTATACCAATAATTAGGACTTTGTCAATATCACATTATGCCTGTGTTAACTACCTGTGGTTTAGTCATCTCAATGTATAAATTGTTATTTCTATAAAAAAAAAAAAACTGAGTCAGTTCATTACCCCTGGATATACAAAAAAAAAACTTACCGTAACCTCCTCAATTATAATCATTGTTTGGAGTAAGTTTTTAGAGAACATTATATTTTAGTATGCCATTTCTATCGTACTTGGTAACGCGAGACCTACAAACATTTGGAATGTATAGTGATTTGATTTCTAAATGTTAAATCTTAGAATGGGCATGAGTTCTGTCGATATATATATAACATTGATGATTACTCGCAAATATTTGCAATGGATTAGAAATCGTGGAATCATTATCCTAAATAAATTGTGTATTTGCCATTGTGACGTCACTATTTTTTTTTTTTTTACTTGTCAACGATATTGTGTCTTAAAATAAAGCAATTTTTTTCATCAAATAATCGTATAATACTTTTCATTGGTTATTTGATCATGACGTCATCGTCGTCATAACTACTTCTCACGATACGTTCTCATAGTAACCATTTTATGGCGTTTGTCTATAAAGCAATTTGTTAGCTATTCAAATAATGACGTCATGGTTAAAATATTTAGTAACGTTTACTAAACTAGACATATTTGCCATACTTTCATGACAGTGCATCAATTACACCGATAAAAATTTGTAACCGGTCCACCCTATATCAATATCGTTACTCAGCACCATTGGAACGCACAGGTATATATGACGTCACGGTGATAATCTCTGTTTATATTATCTTATAAAATGATATCCTTCTGTCCGTTCACGACTTAGTCGTTGATGTTCTTCCTCAATGAGCACCATAATATTTTATATGACGTCAAACGATATCTTATGCAGCCGACTTATTTTTTCGTTTTGATTAAAATCCTGTATTCATTATTCTGTGATATGACGTCAAACATAATTCACATGACACTATCGCACGTGATATGTTCATTGTCATTATCCTTCGCGGAACACCGGGAATAACTTACCCGGTCATGCACGTACAATTTCTCTTTAGACAGAAAACGTACCCGTAGTTTAAAACCATTGGTATTTGCTTCTGCAATGATACAACCATGTGATGAGCGCCCTCTATCGAAGGATCCACTACTGGATGACGAGTTTGGTTCTTTGAGTTTGAGCATACCACGATTCGTACATTTAAAATCCCCTGAAACTGTTAAGCAATCAGAAGCATTGTTGTAGATCTCTTCACTTTGTCTAGTGTTAATCCGACTCGGACAGAAAACTTCCATTAATCCCCTTTTAATCTGTATATTGAAAAATCCATAGATCAACGGGTTTAAAGCACTTTGTAAAAGAGTTGACGTCTCGGCGAACGCCATGACTGACGGCGAAAATTTGTATGTGTAGTTACTATAGATCCTAATAAGGGTCGTCACAAAATATGGTGTCCAACACGCGATAAAACTAATTATGATACAGAATGTCATTTTGACCGTCTTGATTTTAGCCCTCGGTATTGCGCTTGTATTGACGATGGATTTCCGTAGAGAACAAGTGTTTGTGCCGTTGATCAGTTTGCCTTGTCTCCAAACGACTATCACCACGTTTACATAACAATAGGATAACAAAATAGCAGGAACAATTAGAATATACATTGTCATGAACATAAAATATATCTTCCGCTGCCACATAGCTGTATATCCTTGACTTCGGCAGCCATATTGAATTTCTCCATTCGGAAGAACCTCATCAACGGTTTGTACGAAAATAAGAAGCTGCGGAACCGCGAATATAAACGCAAGCGTCCATGAGATGATGATCATCCGCCGGGCTCTTGTGTGTGAACTTCGGAATTTTAGAGGACGGCAGATAGCCATATATCGATCGAAGCCCATAGAAGTCAAAATGAAAGTTGTACTAGCTAGCGTCACCACTTGGACATAGGTTAGAATCTTACATGCTGCAGCTCCGAGGACCCATTCCCCGAACGCCACAAACAATATTTCTGTTGTCATGGTTACCACACAAACAGTCAGGTCGCCAACAGCTAGATTTATGATGAATATATTGACACGGCTATTTCTCTTTCTGTACCTGCTGCACGTGAGGATGATAATGATGACGGTGTTGCCGACAAGCGTCAGGACCATGATGACAACTATAGACGCTACACGTTGGATGACGTCAGGTGTCCATATCTCTATATCCCCTTCCTTTACGTTTTCTATCTCGGATAAATTTTTATGACATATTGTCCTCGAAGCATTATGAACACAGTAAATTTCAACGACGTTTTTATCCCACTCTTCCATAATGTCATAAAAACATTCGTATCCACTCAAAACGAAGTAATGTTGGAGGTGTCATATCTCAAAAATGTCTAGTCATTGTGTAAATTATCTTTGTCGTATCATACCTTTGGGTCCTACAATGCAAGTATTTGAAATAATCCTTATGGAGAGGTCTTGAACATGTGCTTCAGACAGCCATCCTGAAATAACAAGACATACATTTTAGAGTACAGTTGAAAATTGTACAAAATGGCATAAGCGAATATCATCTTTTAATATAAATTTAGAGTTGCATTACTTGTGATTGAAAGTTTTATCTCGAACTCGTAAATGAACAATACTGTACATGGGCTAGATTACATTAATTTCCTATATTGACGGCTGTTAAATATAACTTTGGCTCTCATTTACAACCATATCAAACCAAAAAAGCAATTGTTTGCTTCTTTTTTTACAGAATTTTATTTTTTGTCTTGTTTTGATGATTAGAAAAGACGTTTATGCTAATTTAAAGTTACAAATATACGTCTTTGCTTTTTATTGAAGTAAAGTTTTATGCCCTCTACAAAAAGCCTTGTAGTCTCAATCAGGAAATGGTTGGCATAACAAATCATCAGATCAATATGATTTCTCTTTTCATCTTTTTTGTAGAAATCTTTAACATTCGATTCTAAAGAATACAATGTTTCATTTGCTTTCTTAGAGGTGATTTGATGCTTACTTAACATTATAAACAGGTAGCATTTGTCTAAACTCTTAAATTCATTGTATCTCCGACTTCTGTGTAAGTATCAGTCTTCCACGTGCATAAGTTAATCAAAAACTGCATTCAATCTTTTATTGTCATTAAACTTCCATGGATGATCTTTTGTCCCAAGAAAATGTCATTGTCTTTACCTACAGATTTTTCATTGAAGATAACGCAGCCTCTAATTAGCTGAGATCCTTTAGCCAGTAAATTCCTATCAAATCTTGTGTTCGTACTTGGTGATTCTATATTTCTTCTCTTTGAAAACATAATGGCTGTCATTCACATGCGTCAAATTTGTGAAAAAAAAACTAACGCATTGTCTGATTTTGATAACTATAGGTACTCAAATGTTCTTAACACTAATTTAGAACGATAAGCCCCGACTGCTTTTTATTGGTCTAAATGTTGGCAAAATTAGGTATGTTTAAGCATTGTATACTCTGACACATAAAATTATATCCGGAATAGAATGTACACACCAGGTGGTAATCAACATCAAGCTGTTTAGCAATACAAAACTTATTGTTTTCATCTTTTTCAGATCGATTTTTGAAATGACGATTTATATCCCAGGGTCAACCTAAATTGGTTTCTAATCGATGCTGTTGAGTCAATAAATGGGCTCTGAACGAATCCGTATGCCAGAACCGATTCCGGAAATTATTATCAGCATTTTCCCACCGCTATTTTCTTTATACCCCTTCGAGCAGAACGATTATTCCTTCGAATGATAAGTAAATTAATTTGTTTGTTCGGTTCATCACGCCGCCGTGAACAGCCAGTGTACTTTTCAGAAAGGATTTATTGTAGCAGACAGATATATATTCTTTTATGTATTCTTGTTTTCCTTTTTCATTATGATTTGGTTGTCATTTGTACGGAACAGTAAACAGACATAGTTAATTAATGGTGTGGTCTTTGACATATTTAGACACGGAAAAACAAGGCCGCACGTTCCCTACCTGTTTATGAAGGGTAAGGAATGAGGGCAAGGGGAAGGTATTGTGATGATTTGAAAAAAAAAAAACTAAAAAAAAAACCAAAAAGCCTTTGTAATGAATAAAACAATGGTATATACATATGGATATTAAAAATAATAATAATAAAATCTATCAACAAAATAAATAATACAATTTAAAATAAAAAAGGGAAAATGTCATCTTGGAATGCAAACCGTTTCTGTTTATTCATCAAAGCTCTGTTTATATATCATATATATAATGTCGAGTTCTCAAAAAGAGAACTGAGGAGGCCATAATGAGTCTGCACCACGAAACATCTGATACGTCGATTTTTTTTTTACATCACGAAGGAATATAAAAATTTCGGAAAAGGAAGACCAGAAGGCGCAGAACGATCCAAAAACTGTGCCAAGCTGCAGAGCGTGCGCCTATCTGGTTGTGACCACGACGCGAGGAGAAGAGCTGGAAGTTATCGACCTCCACAACGTAAACGGTGGGGCCACTCGCTCTCCGATATACATGGATCAAGCCCGAAATATCTAGGACGGCGAGCACAATGCTAATGATGGAGGGCGATGAGCAGACTACTTACGACAACCCACGTTGAATCCAGGGTCTCTGGCCGGCTGTACCTGGGACACGCTCAACGGGCCTGGGGAAACTGGTAAGGGTCAGAAGAGACGTCACGGACTCAGTAGTATGTTTCTCACTTATTGTCCATTGACAGATGTGTGAAATAACAACCCATGCATATCAATAAAAACAATGTACAGTTTCAGAAGATAAATCTGAACATCAAAACCAAGGTGCTGTGGAGCTAGCACAATTTTATATTTTTGCTAATATTTTCGACATCCAGTATTTGTAATTTTGATCTGTCCCGTGACATGAAACATCGATATATTCAATCCCTTGTGATTGTTGATAAATACTTTCAACCTCTCCGGTATCATTTTCCTTTTCATAGCTATGTTAAAAAATTTTGTCATCTTCATTTGATAAATGGCATGGATTTTATGATGTACATTAACTTTAAGAAAACAAGAAAAAAATAACTAGATAAGTTTTTATTTTATATAATAATACCTTTTTATGTGACCTTTTATTCAACAACCGATCCTGGTATATTGACTTTATTAGATGACCTGACCACACGAGAATATTACTTGCCGAAACACTTGCTGTTTAATTCCATTGTGCTCCCTTCGTCAAGACTACCATATTCTTTAAAATGCTAAAGCGTTTGAAAGAGTCAGTATTATAAAGTTTCTAAACTACTAGGAAGTTACACCTAAAATTATCGTTAATTGTTCCTAAATTAGCAAGCTACTACCGGATTATTAATGTATTTTGGAGCAAACAGTTATAAATATATAGTACCTAGCTATACAGTTTTTATCAATGTACTCGGCCATGGCTGGTGGTTTGAAGATCAGCTGGGACATTTAATATCTATTCATCTTTAATGTTTCAATTTCATTTACTTATATTTTCCTCGAGTTTAATATTTTTATTGTGAAACTGTTGAATATGTTTTAATTTACGGCACCAAATGCGTATCCATGCATGAATGCTGTTTCATTTGCCATTGGACACCCCCCCCCCTAGCCAATATTAGGATACTTTTTTTTAAATAAAATTTTGTAGACACTGCTGCATTTTAAATACATGTATGTGTAATTACATATTAATCATCTTGTGATAAAAATTACCAATATTTAAAAAAATGTATAATAACATAGGTAAGTGTACTGTACATACACTTACTAAAACCTTTAACTCTGAAACTCTAAAATGAAAAAAATGAAAGCGGAACACGGAGACCTTTGGAAAAGTGCATTGAGGGTAAAACAGGATGTTCAAGAAGAAATAATAAACTTAAGCTCTGATTGAAATTGAATAGTTTTCAGCTGCTTATACACAGGACATTTTTTTATTTCGATGGTTTGAGAATGTTCACGTGGTAGACACTGTTGATTGATTATCAATTCCCGAGGATTGTCGTAACCAACATGCCATGTTTTAATTTCATGCCACTGTACAGGATATCAACATGTGCTTCATGTTCTAAAAATATTACAAGAATGACAAGCATTAACTTTATTCAATTACGGGGCTACTGCGCCTTCCCAGCTAGACATTTCTTTTGATTGCTATGAAATCCTCAGTTGTCTCCTAGATTTTGCATTTAGGCCCTCAGCATCGCTGACGTGTCCTTGAAGGACGAACCAGTTGTATGATGCAGTTTAGGTCATTGCTGACACTACGATATTTTATCTAATGTTTTAATAAATGGTCCTATTCTCTTGTTTGTCTTTCGAACAATCTTTGTAAGAGAAATATTTAAATTCATTTTAACAATAACAAGAATAGGAATCAATAGAAGATATGACTCTGGCACTTAAATGAATCACAAACGCTTCAAGGACAACAGATCAAAACCAGAAAGATAGACTCTAATGTACCATTTACAAGTGTATATAGCCTTTGTGTATCTGTTTTCTGGCAGGAAATGACACTCCTCTTGATAAAGTGAATTCTGAAAACTTTTATTCAAGTGAGCATTGATCAAAGTTATCAAACATAATGAGTCTAATTTGACAGCAATGGCCTATTTTTTTAAACATTGCCATTAAGACGTTATGTTCTTGGGTTTTATCTTATCTTTGTTTAACACAATTATTACTCGCTCTATCATACCGACAATGTCTCTAAAATACGTTTTCAAATATTCTATACATGCCCACGTAATAGATATTCATCACAGCAGGATACATAAGAAAAAACTCAGAATGTAAAAGGATTACTAGATATGTCTTATTTGAATTTTCAAGATTACATAAGGTTTCTTTACTGTAAATTAAACGAGATATAAATGCTTTAGAAGACTTATATTTGGTTTAACATCACGAGCAAGCTTCATTCTACGCCAATTTAATAATACCAAAATGCATTCCCTAGCTGTTTCAATTTCCTTTGTAATGTTGGAAAAAAATTGTTTGTGGTCTTACATATCAAAGTGAGTATCTAAGCAATCATATGCACAGGGACATCTCTCACAGTAAGGTTTTGCATATGGTAAATATGTATACATGGAGAGAGATGGAGAGATGGATTTTTTGTATTGTCATCAGTTATGATAAAGCATTCATTTCCTAATGAGTCTTTCAAAAACGATAACAAAGTGACATCCACATAAGGGATATTTTTGATCAAAGACCTTACAAAGCCTTTCAATTTTACATTTACCATACAACGGCATTGCCATTTCTCCTTATCAGATATTAATTTGTTTAATTCCAGCTTCGCTAACACCATTATATCGTTACCTTCTTTGAACTTTCCATTCCATGCCTTATTATGCCTTCTATGACCTTGAAATAATATTGATCAATAATGATAATTTAGATTGGTGATAGTTTCGTTACCATCACATTGATTTTTGCTTTGTTAATGTGTCATTATTTGCATTCGGCCATATCAATGTTTGAAATGTCGTTTATAAAACCTTCTGCTACTCTCTTGCTTTGCTGAATGGTCTCTTGACAAATTCTATAAATTGCTCTTTTTTAAGCTACATCAGAATATCAAGAAATAGCAATAATGACGTACTCATATATAGAAGGTAACGGCAGTCAATCTGCATGTTACCAGGTGTATTGGAATAATTCGCTTTGCCTTTAAACACGTATGGCTTTCAAACTACAAGAATAGTTAAAGTGCAATGCCAGCATTAATGTGATCAGCTGTCAGTAATAAACACCGGACAAGTATTTGATAAACATAGACAGGTTCTTTGTGTTTTATCCATTTTGGAGGAAATTTTAAATGCACTTTGTTTGAAGAAATGAAATACATTTTTAAAGTGTTCGCTAATCGAGACAGAATTGAATATATTGTTATCTTATATTGTCAGAAATAAAAAAAAGTTGAAGGACTGGATAAAAATCGGTCTTTGCATTATAAATTTATTGATGAGTAAAATGTATGATTTTCACCTGTCCTTCTACTTGGTACACTATCGGCGCCATAAGTTGAACAAGGATGTAACCACACACATTGGATCGGTGAGAATAGCCATCAGTACATATGTTTTCCCATTTAAAGCATATTCATATTCGTATCATGACAAATTAACGACATTGTGTTAGATCGGCAATTCAAATAAGCAGCAAAATACTGACTTAGATATACACTTTAATTTACTTATCTACTGTAAGAGATTCTTAAATGTATTAACGATTAAGAGAAAGTAGTTCCATGATTATTTATGTATAGAGAATATAAAAGAATTATGAGATGCCATTTTTTCCTCTCCATATATATGAAATTTACACAAGATAGATGATTTAGCATATTGGTTCATGTATGAAAGTATCTTGATTCACACCCTTACGTTACATATATTTAGATGTGAAATTTGTGTAAAGGTAATAAACACACTTGTGTTCAGTGCTGACAGCAAGGGATGATGATGATGATGATGATGATGATGATGATGATGATGTTGAAGAAGGCTTTGCGTCTCTATGACTCTTCCCGCTGCCGGGCGTTGTCCAATCGACTGAAGTCGATTCTCTGGCGACATGACACTGCAAGAGGACCAAGTCACACCTTTATACCTGTGTCCAGGTATAACACCACAGAAATGTCAACAGCATCAATAAATGTCAGTAAGTGTCCAAGGGGTTACTTGAGCTTGTCTTTAATATGCCGATTGTGTCTTCCAATTTCCAAGTTTTCAACAATGCTTTTAGACTCGATAACAAGGAAATATATATAAAAGAACCTATTTCAAGGAAAACATAGATTATGAATGCGTAAGCCTGATCAAATGGTTCATTTGTACATTACTTATCTTTGAGAGACTTGAAGGGTCAGCGTCTCCCTGTGCGACACACTTGAAATTGGTTTGTATATTAACAATAACCTTACTCACATTTTACAGACTTTATCCTTGGATATACAAACACACTACCAATAGAATGACTAACTTCAATCGTATACATCTATTTTTGTAAACAAAGGAGTGGGATGAGTTTTCGTTGATTGACTAATTTTTAAACGACGGCTTTGTGGTGTATTAAGAAGGATTCCGATAACTTTAGAGACCTATTTGGTAATGAAGGTCATAAAAATCTAGAGTTACTAGTTTAACGAAATATGAAAATCACACGGATTTATTTATATCAAATCCATATATGTGTTCGGGCACTCGTATCAGGTACATTGATTGCTTTCTAAGATAGGACTCATTTCATCATGAAAATTGTTTTTAAAAAATAAATAAATAAAAGCATATTTGAATATAACCTATGCGAGTAAGTGGCAAAGTACAGAATTCAACATACAAATGACATTTAAAACGCGCGATGGAATCTTCTACCAGGTATATTTTTATAGGCCTGTTTCGACAGCATTAAACTTGTGACGTCACAGATGCGGACAACTGATATCGAGACGATCGGCGCTGAGTCAAGGGTATGTAAGTTACGGTGGTAACCATAATTTTCGGCGTTTTCTTGACATTTAATTGTATAACTTGAAGTATTTCAATAGATTAATACAGCAAAACCTTCGGCGTTCAGCATTAACAGAAGTCCGCCTTGTTCCATTAGAACTCAACAGAAAGTATTCCAATGATAAGGCAATTAAGATGCTCAGTAATTGCTACTGATAAAGTGCATTCCATCGTGTTTCAACAATATTGATAGCTTTCTGAACAAATCTTTTGTTTTTAAATTCCTTCAGTTCGTTAATTTCGTAAATGCACTTGATAACCTTTGCATGCATTGTGTGTGTGTGTTATTTTACTCTTGAAATTTTCCTTGGTAAATAGAAGATTTGAGACGACAATGCAATCAACAGACCCCAACACTACTGCATTTAATTCTGTAAGAAGTTTTAGTAAAACATTTTGAACAAGATTCACCTCACTTGAAACTTAATTTACAGTTTTTAACAACCTAACCTTTGTGAAAATGCAATGCTGCAAATTTTAAAATTCAATAATTAAACACGGTTTTAGGTTAGAAAGCTTAATCTTGAGTTGTTTCCGAATCTTCGTTATTATTCATCGGTATGTGACTCTATTTACTGTTGAAATATGTAATCACTTTCACCCGCAGATCGCCTGTACTTGATTCGAGGCTTGGATTTAACAAAACATTTTATATTAGATCCAAATTGCTTTTTATTAAATTTCCTCTTTAACTGTGCATTTAATACCATTATAAAATCAAATCCAGGTTCAAAACGTGCCCAAGGCTAAACCTCCGACAAACTCTACAGTAAATAGTGTCTGCTTGAACAATTTATAGAAACAGGTTTAATATGATAAAACAAAAAAGAAATTATTACTTTTACATGAACCTAATTCTTTTCTTATCATTTAAATCAATTATTAGAAGACAGAACTAATAAACACAATTTGTAACAAATGCTTTCAATAAATTAAACGTATTTTATTTTCGTTTAACTGTTACAAACTTCCCATGAGACATTCTGTGAACACCCATTTTCAATAGCAATAACAACAACGTGGTTGTGGCAAGTGCAAACCACTCCTCACCCCAACTTGATATCGCCTGAATATCAGATAAATCTGGGTCACCTTTTAATTTGATAGACAATTTCATTGGGTGCGATAAAGTCACAGCAATGTCCTCTTAAAAATAAGATATAATGATACAATATCCTTAGAGAGAAGACGAAATTAGGATTTTTCGGGCGTTATCGGTACAGTAGAAAGGCACATTTATCTATTCCTTTCTTTTTTCATTTCTTGCAATGTTAGTGTAATCTAAGTGACTGTAATTGTGGGGAGATAACTGTTCTCACAGTTTTAAGAGTGTCCCAAGGACATGGACGAAAAATCGGGGAAATGTTCCCATAACTACGGTTTCACGTTGAAATATCCGTTAAAATGCTCTTTACATGCCGGTATACAACAAAAAAGAAAAAAACTTTAAAAATAAAAAAAAAAACAAAAACAAAAACAAAAAACAAAATTTTCATTATACGCACTGATGGAACAGCCCGACATCTGATGAAGTGAATACCAACACAACTGTTTCCAATATCGCGGGAAACTTGTTGAACTACAGGAAATACAAAAAAAATTAGTTCCGCTTAATGTCATCTTTTTAATATATTTGTGTGAGATATTTGAAATAATTACATTTCCATATTTATTGGAGTGTTCTGGTTTATACAAAATATAAAAGATTTAAAAACATTAAACAAAAATAGAAAAATCGCAAAAGCGGATTCACACTGATTTTTACAGCAAGTAAACAGCGGTTCGGCTTCCTACGCACACAAAGTGACGTTGACCGAAGTTTATACACCAATTTTGTTGTTAAGGCCGAATAGAGAACACAAGCCGGAAATGCAAACATATGAAAATACTCTGAAGATCTGAAATATGATGAATGAAAAAGAGAATAATACTAGGTGTTTTGTTGACGATATTCACGTATGTAACATTTTGCCCAAGTAACTATACACTTTGCAGTTAGTATTGAAAGAACAAACCTTGGTTTTAAAGCCTAAATAAAAAGCTATCCAGACCTTGTTGGACTGATCATGCCTTAAACTGGTTTATTCACTATATAGCTCTTGATATAAATTGTATTGCCCAAAGGATTACAATACCACTTCCGAATGGCGGTTTATGACGGCGAAGTAGCGAGGTGTCGCCTATATTGACAACATGCGATTTTGTCACTCACTTGACGTTTGGTTATTCTTAGTCTCCATGTGCGCAATTAAGTCAGAATTATCGATATTCCTCTTAGTCATACCACGTGACCTATCGACGTGATCATCTTGGAAACCTTAACTGAATTAGTTTACCCATCAATAGGTCTGTGATTAGACATGTGTCCATTGGTGTCTTGGATACTCAATCTTAACCTCATTGCAATTTAGAACATATTGATGAAAATACAAATACGTCATTCGAGAAAAAAAGATGACAGGATTAGTGCTAAGAGGCCGTGTCAAGAGTAATTGTTCTATCACTACTCGTCATGTTGTCAGGAGTAAGAGTGGTATCCAATCAGAAGATCGGTTACAAAGGTGAGAGGTCAATAGGAGAGAAAAATGGTGTAATTTTATTATTAGAATAAGAAAATAGCGGACACTGAAACAGTTAAACTCAATGAAAAAATTTTGAATATCGCATACATATTTCAGATTTGCTGAGTTGAAAGATTGCATGGTTTCCCAATATCAGCAAACACGGGAGGTCCATGAGTTCCAAATTATTTGGCGTATGACCAAATCAAAGTCTGCGGAATCAAATCATGGCCGTCGCGGTGGACGCAGATCTTAATCACTGCGCACGCCATGAAATTATTTCCATACAAAACAGGACTGTTGTAAAACATCAATGATTTAGATAAAACCATGGTAAATCGTTTTATTGTTTATATCAGCTGAAATCAGGTTTAGATAATCGTAAAATTAAAACCTATCATCAGATTTCATTTTAAAGCTTGTGTTGTAAGTGTGGCTGTTTTGGAGAAAACATTCCCCTAAACTCAACACTTTATACATTCTCGTTGATATGTACATCACTGTTATGAAGGCTTGATCTAATCCGGAACTTCTTTAACTGGACATTTCGATCATTTACCACATGCGAATTCTTTTGACACGTTCTAAAAACCAGTTTCTTCCTTCTACGACTCAGACTATCAAATTAGAATAGGTATGGGACGTAACAGTTGATATATCATACCGTACAGCCGGTTGTTTTCGCGGTATTATATTTTCGCTTTTCTTTCACGGCACATTTCATTTTAGTAGCTTTATGCTTTGGTTTTTTTTCAATTTATATATTTTTTCGTTTTATTTTTGTTTTTGCTTTTGTTTTTTATTTATTTATTAAACCTCATTCTTTTTGTACAATAGGTTTAAAAACCACTGTACACATGTTCTTAAGAAACAAGTTATGAACTTCATTCCACACAAACGTTTCCTGACCTAGATCACCCATTGGCAATTAGTATGACTTTCTGTTTAGATCTTATTGCTATCTTCTCTATAACGTATCAAGATGATATGCGACGAATCGGATAAAAATCAAAGCAGAAAACACTTCTGACTAAGCCCATGTCAATAAAAATTTCAAGAGTCGCTGCGCCCCAGAAAGCTAAGCATTTCCGGGACTAAGATCAGTTGTCACACGATCGAAAAACTAGGACAGTAGAATCTTCTTTTATCACAGCCGATGACTAAGGCGATCTTGATAAGACAAATTACATGTAGTATGCTTCAGTATCTAAAGTAAAGAAATCATTTTCTCTTATCACACAATTAACAGTTGAAAGTTGAGCTTAAGCTATTTACGTATTAACTGTTCAATGGTTTGTTTTTACAAGGCGTCAATCCAGGTTGAATACAACAAAGGAACATTGCCGTCCATAACAAAGCTTAAACTGTCTGTATATATTTCAACATATTTTAAAAGCCGGTAGTGTTAGTAACGCTGCCTCATGAACACTAATTTGATATTTTGATAAATATTATCTGGTCAAGATATTCCGATACGAGACACGGAGACGACATTAAAACAGCAAAGATGAAGACAACTAAAACATAATCAGCGTTAGTTGATAATTCTGTTCTCCCAGCGAGATACATCAAGGCATTGTTTTTTTCCCCGCCCATTATGAAGATTGCTTTGACTCGACACGGGAGAAGTGTTCTGGTTTGAATCAATTCGTAATTTAGTCGCCGAAATAATTACTATTTTCATAGTCTCCAGACATGTGACGTAGACGCTTGACCTATCATACAATCGTTGTCGCCAATTAATTGTTTAGTGTTATACCATCGGAATCCACAATAAGACCAGAACACACATCACACGAACAGAAACTAATGAAAACCTCTCTTGTGTAATAACTTATCAGATTACTATAGTCATCATTAATTTACTCTGAAAATTGTCGTTGTGACAACCTGATTTCGAAGTTTATTGTCTAGACAAACTGAAGGGGAACAAGAAATTATCCTGACTGTTTCTCAATTAAGAGCATGTTAATTTTGATTGGCGAAGTCCTAGAAAGACATTCCTAATTAGATGTTGTGTTAACGTCTTTGGTACTGCTGTCACGCAGTTATCGTCTAGACATATTCGGCGGAACGGTAAATGGTATTGACTTAATGTCACAAAGTGTATTGTGTTCTGTATATTTATTAGAAACGGTTTGTAATTACCTATCAATAGATTTTATCGATAATAGGGACTCGGAATCTTTGATTAGCAGCATATATCTAAACAGTCTGAATAAGCCAATCTTCTGGTATAAACATTTCTGGACAGCGATGAGAGGGAAATCAACTTATCCTATGAAACAATGAATATATTTGCTTGTTAAGAAAACGACTAAAAATTGGAATAATCAAGAATGTAAAGTAAATGAGTTACATTTGATACATAATTTTTTCGATAAGTCTTGCCATTCTTCAACACCTCAGAACGACGGTTCTTATTTACAAAGTAAATTGCATTTCACAGCTATACTGTTAAATGAAGTTACACATAATAAAACGCAACGTTATGTAATGAGTTGAGTCCAAACAATTGTGACTTCACGAGCTTCATTTAAGACATGTTTGTGATGTGTATCGAGTAGGTATTCTAAAGGGTCCACTTAAGTATATAGTCAGTGCATGAACGTGTTAATTCAATCACGCATTCCTTCTTGTCACTCAGACAGGTCTTCGGTCCAATTTGTGTCAAATCATTGCAATAATCTCCTCACGCAAGATATGTTTAACAACGATAGATCCAATTTATACCGCCGAGGTTCGAAATGAACCGATCAAATACCATTTCCCTTGCATAAAGACGATATTTTAAATGGCTGGGTCAGAGAGGACAACCCAGCACAATAGGCAATTTATCCAATACTAAGACGCATATGGACAGTAAATTGTTCTTTCTCCCGCAAGATACAAAAGACTCGTCTGAAAAATCTGGACAGTCTGATTTCTAAGAAAAAACATTATCGTGAAATTAGTTCCTCGAAATGTCTGTAAAATTACAATTTCTTTGTTTAGTTAGAAAAAAACCAACAAAAACAAAAAAAAAAAAAAAAAAAAAACATACAAATACACAAATACACAAATAAACAAAGAAATTGTTTATTTTATTTGATAGGAACTAATATAGTAAGAAATAACTAATTTATAAGAAAATACAGACAAACCAACCCAAATAAGATGAAAATAAAAGAAGAAAGAACTAGATGCGTCATATGTTTCATAAAACTCATTTTTAATTCGACAAGTTTTAAACAAAACTTGACTCTGATTTAATTATTCTTTCTAGTTCATTGTAGTTCCACACTTCATGGAGTAGCGAGTGGTATGTCTACCTCGAGCGATAGAAAATACCTGTAAATGGGTACAGATGTGCAAACGTGACGTACATCATACCCGCTAGGTCTCCCTATATATCTACGACTTAATTAGGAAATATACTCTCTCTTATATATCTAGAAAATAAATAAACCCTATCTCGCACTTAATGTATGCCATTTCTAAATATAAATCAACCATGCTAGAATTGTACATCTATACAATAGAACTGTACACTGTAAGCACACATTACGATAGCTTATTTTGTCCAGTTTCCCTATCGTGTGCCCATTGCACAACGTATAACCATGTGCGATCCTACAACTATCATATTGCAACATGTAACAACTTCAAATGTATTCAGTATATAGAACGTAACTTTTATGATAGTTTGGAATTCAATTCACTAACTTCACTGATTGTTTGATAATTTGACAGTTTTAATAAGAAGGTTAAAACATAAGAGGCAGATGCGAACAAGAGTGTGTTCAGTCGGTTTCACACTTATAATGTAATTGGGTAATACTAGTATGTCAACATAATCATGATCCAAACTCAGATTCAATAGACCAGATGTTATGGAAGAGAAAGTGTCTTCTGCTTCATCGGCAACAGCCGTCAAGTAAACCATGGTCAATCGAAGTAAGTAATTAAGTAACGTCACGTTCTCAAATGAGAACAATGTATACAACAACATAATCAACAAACTAACGAACATTGAACATGTCCAGCTTCATTTCAAACAAAGAAATAGATTTTTCTCATTGAGATCGCTATGAAATTTACAACCCTGTGTTACGAGTTTGTCAGTCAGTTGACTACTTCTTGTATGAAAATCGTGATAATGGGAACATGTCCTTGGATATCGATCCACTGTGACATGTAAACACCAAAAGTTTGAATTGCAGGAATATAGCTATCCAGAAATGGATAGGAAAATTGAAATCATCAAGCTTACTGTTTAGCTTGGTGGAAAGATGTCTATGTTGGTTTCGTTTTAGGAAAAGATTACGATACGCGGCTGATGTAGAAGAAAGCTATGTGCATCCCTGTTTTTTTCTCGATTTGTAAATCTCATCAGCTCCCAATTTTGACAAACTCTTCACAACGCAGCCATGACTTAAAATTATTGTCTCAGATTTAAAATATGCCTTAAATCTAACCAAAACGATTGTTAAAATTAAAGATAACCATTCAAAAAAAGAAATAATACAAAAAATAAAAAATTATTTGATAGATTAAAAAAAAAAAGATATTAATAGGTATGGAGGACTCGTGATATTGGCCGCCGTCCTTGGGGATACTTTATTTTTTATTTGTCCCTCAAATACGGGAATGAACCTGTGATAATGCGATATGAAAGCTTTATTTTTAGGCTATTACCAAGCGTTACAAAGTTCTGTTAATGCTATCTATTAGCTGGGCACGCCTCCTTTCATCTATTCCTGTCACACATAAACAGAGTCTTACGTGCCTGGTTATTCATTAATTCTGCTCTAACTACTTTCTTCTCTTGTTTTCTAGTTTGGAGATAAAAAACATGGCGTGGGAGATATGATCTTTAGATCCAACCTATATTGATCTCAGATCATTATAAAAAAAGATGAATGGTAACAAGACGATGTTGTTGATGAGAACGGAAATGTACAGGAATCAAATTTCTGCCTCATAGCTGTTGGCGACGGAAGGATTTTCACATATTAGCGACCTTGTCTTTATACTTGACTTTAGATTGTCTTCTTCTTTGTAAACCAAACAATGGATCTGTAGGTTTAATTACTTAGAATTTGTATGAAAATGTTGGAGTGGTCAATATTTCAAATCAAGTAAACACATTTGAGAAGTGTTTTAAATAAGATACATTAGGTGTAATCGACATATTTCCCTGACAAAATCTTTTGAATATTGTATACAAAATCATATTATCATATTGATTATTAATTCATGTTCTTGTGCAACACGTTACAGATATTTATTATTTACAAATAAATAACAGCAAATATGAAACTACCGATGCCTCTTGGGTATGATATCAGTCGAGACAAAAATGTCATTGCCCTCTGAAATATCGCGTAAACATGGTTATCTACCCGAAACACAAGTTTGCTGGCAAAGTTAAATGGTTAACACTCTAATTTCTGGTCAGAAAGAGTCCCCCGAAGATAATAGATCTGGGGGTTCTTTGATTTGTAGTAAAATGTATAATGGTTGCTTAAAGTTCTTTGAATAAATATTGAAAAGTACACTTATTAATTGAATCTTGGATTTTTTCACCTGCAAATTTTATCTCTGCAAATATTTTTAAGACTTATCTTCAAGATTTCGAAAGTTCTATGCAGTGGATTGCAGGTTTCACTCACAATCCCTAGAAGGACAAAACAGCTCAATGCTCCACTGTTAAATAGCCATAAAATATTGCAGTTAATTCAAATAATTGTTCTTAATATCACGATGCAAGATGCCGACTACTGACAGATAAACTCACAACCAATGTTTTCGAGAGATGCAAATAGACAAAGATAATAAGGCAATTGTACAGTCGTCATAATGATCCCATTTGGGAAAAAGAAACTTGGAGCGTTTGATGCTCATTAATATACCTGTTGGTTTCTCTGCTGTTTATCTTGTTCTCATTTGGGAACGTGACATTACTTACATGTTTTGATTGACCAAAATATACATAGAAAGTATGGTCGGTGGTAATAGCATCTCCGGAAAACGGGGTCTTTTTCTTTAATTGTGGTAGTTTCATGAAAATATTTCTTTTGGTCATATTTTGCCTTAGTTTTATTTTCCTGATATTGTATGTCTTTGCTTGATCTCAATCTTATAGAAAGTGCTTACCACATATGATTTCATTTCGTGTAGAAACCTAAGTTGCGGTTTTAAAATAACAAAACTTAATATCAAAACCTAGATACAGTGGCCCTCATGACGTTTCTCAGCCGCAAAACGTCCTAGTTTTTCGTTTCTTTTTTTTTTTTTTTTGCAAATACATATATATATATATTTTTGTGCAAATACATATATATATCAATAAACCACTCGTCGATCTAAAAAAGGGATATGAACTCCTTGTTTATTTACTATAATGCAGCTTCAAAGGAATTGATCAACCAGTCAACCACGAAAGGCTTGACTATCGGATTGGAAAGCACAGACGTTCATCGTCCCGACCAGGTGGGTTTTGTATGAGCATTCCGGTTTTTCTTTCACAATAAAACCAACCCCACACGCTGTCATTCAAGTAAACAGGTTTTATTACTATAAGCTGATATAATTTCGCTGTAAAGGGCAACATGCGCGTGCTCTGTATAAATACATCGATCCGTTATATATCTCCTGTTTGTCTAGTTACCTTTGCAGTGTGGACTCAGACCTCGTTTTTACCTAGAACCATCAACTCGGTCACTAAGAATACAATTATTTGCGCAATATTCATAGAATCATCCTTTCAGCTGATACAGCTGTTATTAAGGTTTTGTAATTGTTGTAGATATGTATTCAGCCGACTAGAAACCAAACAGAGCCTAAACACTTGTCAGTGTCTCGTATTCAGACAGGTTCAAATCATTAATAGAGTAAATGTGGGGCATTTATCCAATGAATGAAATAGATTAGTAGAATGGAATAAATGTACCCGATATAAAAAATTAGCAGCATAACCATATAGCTAAAAGAATCAATGATAAAGGCATACTTTCGTTTAGTTTTTTCATTGTTTGCATTTTCAACCTAATTATTATTGAAGAGATATAGCTTTAAATACTTTATATAACAGTGTTGAATAGTTCCCGTGGGCAGTATCTTTACCGCGTGCTAACACCTGCGTCAGATCGTAACTTAGTCCCGTTTTGATTTTAAATAGAATAAGAAAACAATGCATAGATCCACAATAATATAGATAAAAAAGGAAATTGAACCCGATAGGACGAAAAAAAAATATACAAAAAAAAAAACAAAAAATACAAAAAGCAAAAAAAAATTTGCATTTTAGATAAAAGATATCACAGACCACTTAAATGTGACCTATTTGCTGTGAAACAAAAACTCATTGCATGTATATTTCGTTTTGATAGCCTTTACGATACTCTACAATATTTCAGAGAACATGAAAATTAACGAAAACAAAAACAGAACAACCAAATCTAAAATAAATATTAATTGATATTTTTTTTATTGCAAGAAAAGCTCAATATATCGACAAATCCCTATGAAACCTTTTTTTTTGAAATGCTTGTCGCCATATGTTGCCTAGGTTGCAAGATAATGCCAGCAACATATATCTCATTCCTAGACATGGTCTAGCATTGAGTAATAGACCAGATTAAGGCAAACACTTGACCGATCATAAATCAATCGTTTTCTATAGGAATAAACCAATGATGCTAAACGCCCAAGTAATTGAAAAAACAAAAACAAAAACAAGCATGAGTTGTGTATGAAAGTCACAGAGTGTAACAACTAGTTAATCAACTTCCGGGGGCAAACGCCAGAGACGTGTTCTCTTATGTACAATAAAAACAAATTTACCACACGCAACACAACTCGAACATAAAGGGATGGTCTCCCTTTTGAAGTTGCTGCGATATGTCATGAATCCAATGCTGCAATTGGACTTCTATAGATACACGGGACGAAGTGGAGAGAATGAATTGGAAACTTTCAATAATGTAATTACGTAATCATCTAATATACATCACTTCTGTTTATTACATAACACAATGGTAATTATCAAAACCTTAATGATAAAATTTCATTGAAAGTATCGGAAATTAAGATATTTTCAACGTTTCGTTTATCTTCATAAATCTAGACCACTATGACGCCAGACATATTTTATGTATGGTACATATGCTCATCAAAAAGAAAGGTCTTTTTTTTATTTCATACGGGGTCAAGAACATATTCAACACCAATGCAGTTTATTCTTAAGGGCTCTTTATTGTTGTAATATTGTACTAATTCAGATCAAAATGATTTCGATTGACCAATCAGAAACCTTATTAACTTTCTATTGAAGCACGATATTGTTTGGAAACAATAACACATTAAGATGCTTGTACATTTTGTCGTCACTAAATACTTGTGAATGTTTCGATAACGGTTGTTTATCAAACCGAGTCGACAAACAAGTACCAGACTTTCTATCACAAAGATACATAGCTACACGCCAAGCGGATCTAGAAGGACGAAAGGTGCTATTTACTTGTTTTTCTTTTGTTCGATCTTATAATTGTTAATTTAGTTTCTGCCAAGATTTTATAGATTATCAGCATATTACTTTTACAAAATAAAGAAAATCAGCAGCATTTATTAGATGATGTTGATTCTTCTGGTCTATTGAACACGCTAGCCTTGCACTTCTATACCGAATCGAAACAAAACTACGCTTCTCTCTCATACCTACGGTAAAGTAACTGTCCGTATGATATTTAGGTTTTGCGTAACATTTGTTTTCTTAATTAGAAACTAAAAATCCAATAAAGATACGAAAATTCTATTCTGTATTTAGGCCAATGACTCTCTAAGCCTTCCAGGGGAGCCTATCAGTCCCACAGACGCTGACTAAGTACATTTGTATTTGGCAATTATTGGATCATCTAAAGAGGCAAAATGAGTTTCGACCCCACTGGGTTACGCTTATTTAAAGTGTTTTTGCTATATAACTCTGCCGAAGATTTCAAGGCTGACATTTAACCGCCAATCGACTGAGCAAAAAACGACTTATTTTTATTCTAGAAAGTAAATTGTGTAAATTGTTTTTGACCTCTAATGCGATTAGGAAGTCAATCTGTTTCAATTTGATAGCTTTGATCCAAAACGCTACAAACTAATTGACCCTAGTTTGAAATTATAATATCAATAGTAGAGGTTATTTTTCCCCCATATCCCTTCCCTATTTTCATCGTAATATCTCTTGTCTAATATGACTACACCTATTGTTTGGTAACGACATTACCATCAAAGCTCAACATTTAAAGATGACATGTCAGACATATAATGAATCATCTCTTCTGCTGGACACCTGGTCTCTTTAACGAGCGCAAAAATCTAAATTGTTGGCTCTTAGTTCACAATTGTAAACTAAGGAAGCCTAGAAGGACTCGAAGTGCAAAGATGTTACTATAAATACGCTGTACTTTCAATAACAAAACTGTTTAGGATGATAGGTAAACTAATATTATTCTGGATTTTTTTTCATTGTATGCGCTGAAATCAGGATGACCTAGAATAAAAAGAATGGGTGTGGCGCTTCGTTAAAGCAATGACATTTGGTTGTGATAAAATACGCACATAAAAAGATAAATTAATGATTATAAAAGGGAACTCCTTGTCTGGATATGATAGTCTCGATATGTAACTTTCTGCGTCATGTATGATAACACATGTGCACAAAAACACGTTCGCCTGAAAAGCATTCCGCCTAAATCGGTTGGCAAATTACGTTACTTATTCAGTAATTTTGAACTGACCTAAATTTATTTAAAAAAAACATTCCCCCAACTAATCTTGGGTATGGCTTTTACCACACAAACAGTATACCAGATTACACTAAGAATTCTAAACTCTTTCTTCTGATTGTCAAACAAAATACACATAAAGAGAATACAATCTTTCAAAACATATGACGTAAGCTCTTAATCTGGAACCCTCGTCTTCAGATTTTACATATTTAGGCAATTTAGCATATGTATATAGTTGACATCTATTGTTCCCTTTTATCTGGATGGTTTATTCAAAATGCTGTAAATGAGTTCTGAATCACAAAAACGTTTCTATAACCTATTTATAGAAATATATTTATGTATAATGGGATTCTGCCTTTGTATGTGGTCTACGAACTCTCCTTTCCTACAGAAAGTAATACGGCAATCAAAAACTAAGCGAATATACCGATTTGACTATTTAAATCCAACATTTTCAAGAATATGAGAATATGGTACCGGGGATATGATTGTAAACGTCGTCTCGATCTGAGAATGCGACTAGATTTTCATGATGTATGTTGTCGATAAAACAAAAAAAGTTTTAATCCTTCAAAATAAAAAAGACTTGTAGTTTAATTTTACTTCTGTAAGGGCGTCGGTCTCTGTATCTTATCTCCTATATTTATACATATGTAGTTGACTTTCGTTATTTCCTAATCAAAGATTCTAAAAAGATTCCAAGGAAAATAAAATCAAGTGGAAAACATTCGGTGTAATCACAAAGATATGCAAATAGCTTGTTGGAAGATCAAAAATTAAATACTTGCACATGTTTTGCCGCTCATCGTTCATCATCATAAGCAAAGATTGAAGGCATTCAATCAGTCTGAAATGGATTATTTCACTGTAACGACTGAAAAAATAAATTGTCCAAACGCTCAATGATATTCCTTATAATCAACATACCATTTATTCTACATTTCCAGTAAACGGTTATGTTTGGAACAGTTTTGCAGATCTCTTTATTTCACACCTGCGTTCCTTCAAAATTAGCAAAACCTCATTATGTTCTAAAGCATGTGTTATCTAAATTAGACAATAATTGGATTCAGTTTTAATTTAGTTTAAACCTATTTTAATGGCAATTAATGACAAAGTGATGAGTTCGCAAATGTTTCCAACTTATAGAAATAACACAAACTCCTTATCCAATAGTCACATGATAACCTTGAGAAAAATGAAAATGTTGAGATTTGTAGAGAGAGAGAGAGAGAGAGAGGGAAGGAGGGAGGGAGGGGGGAGACAGAGAGGAGAGAAAGAGAATTAAAGTCGTAAAATGCGTAAAAGATTGAAGTATCAACAGCAAAGAGTCTAGATAGAGAAGCAAGATTACAGAAAATGTCAGCAGTATATATGAGGAAGAATAAGGTTCGAAGACAGAACTTTGTGGAACATCTGCATTTATAATTTTAAAGTTTTATAATGAATCCGTAATGAAAACTGCTTTCTTCCTGTTGGACAAGTAATCCCCCTTCCATCAGAGGAGTAGCCCTGATATACCATACCTATTCAGCTTATAGATAAGGCCTTTGTGTCATAATCTATCAAATGCCTTAGAGAAGTCACAAAATATAAGGACAGAATATTCATAAGTTTCTAGAGAAGAAATTAATGAGTGATACATATCTATAAGTTGATGGGTAGTGAGTGAACAGCTATGAATCCTGCATGGTTTTTGTGAATTAGGTCAATTTTCAATTAAGAAATTGTAAATATACCTAAAGATCACTCGCTAGAATAATTATCCTAAACATCTAAGAAGCAATATTGGTCTGCAATTACAAGTAATACTGGGCTCATTGACTTTGAAAAAGGCATAACATAAGCAATTTTTTAATGGTCAGGATATACACATGATCACAAAAAATAAATATAAAAAATAAAGACCTGGCGCCTTTTGTTACGTTTAATACATTTATTGCATCTGCAGCAATAGTCTTTTCAGATAGAATAAACCTGTTCGACTTCCAAAAAAATATTAATCTTTATCCAGATCAGTTTCCGTCAAAGTACACACAGAATTAATAATGTTCCTTTTTTTTTTTTTTTTTCATATATAATTTCATAACTAATCTAACAGCGGGGATGTTTCTGTATTTGTGTTCCACCTTTAAGAATGTCAAGCAGCAGTTTCCAATAAACTTTGGGGTAAGTATTGCTTTTTTCAATTACTGTGTCTATGTTATCGTGAAACATTTCTTTAGCTCTTTTAATCATATTACTTACTTTATTTATCATATGCTTATAGCTATTCCTATTGCGTTCAGTATAACGATTAAACACGATTGTTCAAACATGTCGCTTTTTTCATATTACGTGTGAGCATTAGATTCATCCACGGTTTGTCTGTATCTCTAACTAATATTTCTTTGGAGGAAATACATTTATTCACAACATTACTGAATTTTTTTCAGTGGAAGAGATGCACATTTGGTTAACATCAGACATGTCTGTAAATATTTCTAGTCGTGAATACTATTTAAAATTACCTTTGGTTTCTCAACATTAGTTCGATCGCAATTAATCATACAGCCACACCTTTCTCTTTTGATAGGAATATTTAATCTTTACAGGAATGTTTATAATGATAAATGCAGCATTATGGTAGGTAACATTTCGCTCAATTTAAACAAAATAAAAAAACATACATCAACTGTATCACTTACAGTGATAGGATCTAAAAGTGCGGGGAGTAACAGTTTGTCTAGTTGGTCTCATAATTACATTTACTAGATTATAATCAGAAAAAAAGTCTTAGATCTCCTCTAACATAAGAAAATCAACAATGACATTTTATTTGTGACCATATCATTTCGATTTTCCTAAATTCCAGATCAGTTATCCACTTAGCAACAAGCGATTCATAAATATACATAGCAGCACTGCCATCAAACACATTTCTGTCTTTGCGAAAAGGTTAAGAAAAGCCATATATCATGATTTTGAAATTTGCAACAAAATCCTCGAGATGGGATTCGGTAATACATAGACTATCAATACGTCTGTTAGGGAGTTCAGATAGCTGACCTTGTGTCTTTAACTCAGAATATTCAACTGAAGTATATTTAACGCAATACTGGGTGAACTACTCTCGGGATCAGGACCAGGGTTTGGCTGGATATCGCCAGCTTTCAATTAGATAATTATAGTCGTATTGAATGGGTTTAGGATGTAATGGGACAACCGCAGAAGCAAACAATATATCAGATAGAGACAATTAACTTTGGTACAAGAACAAGTATTTTGAAAATTTTAAAAACCTCTTGTTAAAAAACAAAGATATCTGGTAACATGATAATTTACTATGAAAACATCCTGCACATACGGCGTTATCCGTCATGGTGGACGAAAAATAAAAATAGAGAATAGGAGGTCAGTGGTACATGTAACAGGGTGCACGTGCATATCTCAGAAAGGAGGATGGATTGGGTGAAAAAAGGAAAGGGGGTCCTGAGGGAATATGACAGAGAGGCATTAGAAGGACAGGCCAATAGACAACATTAGATAAACAGGCTAAGATATAGAAAAGAAACAGCATGATAACATATTTAAGAATTGTGTACGCTAGAAGAGCTATCACCATTTACAGCTATCATTTCGCAATGTCAGGAACAACATATTTTTTAATATTTCACATCGACAATTTATGTGGTTTTCTTTTGAAAAAAAAAAAGACAACAGACTAATATGATTTTGTTCTGTGACATGTTTGATTGGTGGGTAGATGCATTCAGAGACATGTGCAGATATTTGATTGATTGAGTGAATTTGATTTTTACTTCCGTCTTCTGACATTTTCATGAACATTTTTCCATCTCGAGTCCAGAAGGAATGAGTTTTTTTGCATACTGAGGTTTGTTAAACTCGTTGATCACTGTCTGACGTTGATGGGTAAGTGCTTCAACGACGACATTTGGTTTCGCTTTAAGTTCCCTTTTCTCTCAGAGACTGTAATGGCGGTCGTAGTATCTGACTAAACCGAAAAGGACAATGAGTTTTCTTGTTTTTGATTGGACTAAGGATATGACTCCTAGATATAGCTTTGAATGGTATCTTAACAAACTCCGAGGGAGTTTTCACAGATGTCGAGAACTGCTGCAACAGGGTCAAACGTTTTACTGGTTTCATTAGGAGGAACAGGCATATTTAGAAATTTCGTACTCAGTTTTTTTTTCCAAAGCTTTAATTTTGAGTTTTTGAGCTTGTGATTTTATGCGGTGTTCTAAAGTTGTAACATTAGATTCAATTTGATGTTTCGCTTCTGATTGAATAGTATTTCCCATTTTCTCGGCCACACAATTTTATATCTCTGATTAGATTTTCTCACTATTGTTAATAAATAATGACACTCTCTTCCTGATTTGGAGACTAAAGTCTTCAATCAGTGCTTGTTGTAGTGCACATGCTAAAGTATTTCCGACAGGTTAGACAGGATCCTAGATCAAACGTTTAATTAATACTGGCCTTGATATTGCACGGTAAATCGTGTCGTTTATGTCCATAACCTGAGAAACGTGGCTCTGCTGTGAATTTGGTAGTTTGCGCTGTATGTTGGTGTTTGTCGGATCAACTTCTGGAGAATGGTATTTCAGGAACATTTTTCAGTTTGGAGCGAATTGTTCGGTGAAATTGGTTCAATAAATCCATTGTTCCCAGGACCGAATGCAGACAAAAGTGGTAGATCTTATAACTATTGAGAAATAGGTCCGTGCATGCGCTAGAGAAATTGACTGTAGGTTTGATGAAGAGATCGTATTTAAGAATCGGGATATAGGAGCTTCGTGTGGATTTGAGCTTGCCTCGCTGCTGGTTGAAGTGTCCTTGACTGCCACACCTGTAATCGCCTTACCTGTATTTGTCGCCTTTAATCAACACAGAAACATTGCACATACGTAGAAAATCCTTACAGAACACGCCAAATTGCGACAGTTCTTGCCTGATATTCACACTTGGTAATGACTATATGTGATGAACCCAACAGGCCGTATAAGGTATCCTAGAATAGCACAAATACGTTCATTTTTTTGTATATAGATTAGCCCGATGCGTGACACGTCCACACAGTTAGGTCATCACATGACGTGTTCAGCCATCACGTGACGATTGGTTGTCGGTGTAGGAAATTAGAAGTTCATGTGATGTCTTGTTTGTTTACTGTCTAAAACAACATCCAATACCAATACAAAATCAGAAATCAATACCTATCGAGAAAGCAATGGTTTATCTTTGTTAATTTTCTCACGTTTGGAGTCCCGCACAGTAAACAATGGAACAGATTTGTGCCCCCTAGGCATTTCTGTGAGACATGCAAGTAGGCAGAGGTTTTTTGCATATAATTTGATTCCATGTTAATGTTACATACAGCCTTTTAAAGCTTTTAATCTAATTATCATGGGAGTGCTTAGGGTGTTAGAACGGGTCCAGTTACTTCAATGAAAACCAGAGAAAAAATATCAACAGACGGGAAGCTTCAGTAAGATACAACAATGATATATACTTGCCGCGGTTAAATTCTCAAGGACAGAGCAAATTTACTACACAAAATAAACAATATAATGCAATCTCAATAGCGACAATTAACTAAAATAATTTACAAAGATTTTAAATATTTTCGTCAAATCAAGTCAACAGAAAGATTTTTTTTTGTTCTTAAATTTATTTTTCATCGTTTATTATAATCTAAAAAAAACCCAACAAGTTTGAGTGTTGATTTTGTCAGAAATATCCTACTGATGACACATTGATTTATTTATGATATGGTTTCAGGATGTTCGTCTATCTGTGTTTTTAAATCCTTGGTTAATGTGACATAATCGGAAATTGACGCTAAGAAAAGGCATGCTAAAGCATCATCAATGAACACTTATGTTTAACGGTGGAAAACCTTTTAAGCGAAACTTTTGATAATCAAATTTTGAGACACGGAACACTCGAATAATCTGAGTTCAAACGTTTTTTAAGTGTGAAGCTACTTGTGCTGTCATACTATTATGTAAAGAAAGGGTATCTCTATACATTTATTTTCATCCTGCAACTGGCACTGCCATTGTCGGAAACTGGCACTGCCATTGCCGGAAACTGGCACTGCCACTGTCGGAAACTGGCACTGCCATTGCCGGAAACTGGCACTGCCATTGCCGGAAACTGGTGCTGCTATTGTCTTGATTTACCCAAGCGGTACTTGAAACGTTTATTCGACATGATTACTTTCTGAATAATTTACATACTTAGAAATATAAGAACTATTTAATAAACGATTTTATAAGTGGAAATGAACAATTTATTTATACAAATTCATAAAATATATGTTGCATCTGTTTACGCTCGAAACCACATTGTACATATCCGGACGAACTAGTTATTTTGGCGAACGTCATCATGCAAAAAATAAGTAACGCCAACATCTGGTAAACATAGACGTCACGATGTAAACATCAAATAACGTCAACGTTAGGTTAACAATGACGTCATAATGCAAAAACCAAATATAGTCAACATAAGGTTAACATAGACGTCATGATGCAAAACCCAAATAACGCCAACGTTAGGTAAACAGAGACTTCATCATGCAAAAACAAACGCCATCAACGTCAGGTAAACAAAGACGTCATCATTAAAAAAAAGAATAATGCAGAAACCAAATACCGTAAACGTCAGCTAAACAGAAACGTCATCATGCAAAAAAAATAACGAATAATGCAGAAACGTCATAATACCAAATATAGTCAACGTCATAGACGTAAAAAACAAATAACGCCAACGTTAGGTAAACACTTCATCATGCAAAAACAAACGCCATCAACGTCAGGTAAACAAAGACGTCATCATTAAAAAAGAATAATGCAAAAATACAAACGTAGCGTCAAAGTCAACGTTAGGTAAACAGAAACGTCATAATGCAAAAACAAAATACAGTCAACGTCAGGTAAACAGAGACTTCATCATGCAAAAACAAACGCCATCAACGTCAGGTAAACAGAAACGTCATCATTAAAAAAAAGAATAATGCAGAAACCAAATACAGTAAACGTCAGCTAAACATAGACGTCATCATGCAAAAACAAATAACGTCAACGTTAGGTAAACAGAAACGTCATAATGCAAAAACAAAATACAGTCAACGTCAAAACAGTCATCATGCAAAAATCAAATAGCGTCAAAGTCAGGTAAACAGTGAAGTCATCATGCAAAAATTAAATAGCGTCAACGTTAGGTAAACAGAAACGTCATAATGCAAAAACCAAATATAGTCAACGTAAGGTTAACATAGACGTCATGATGCAAAACCCAAATAACGCCAACGTTAGGTAAACAGAGACTTCATCATGCAAAAACAAACGCCATCAACGTCAGGTAAACAAAGACGTCATCATTAAAAAAAAGAATAATGCAGAAACCAAATACCGTAAACGTCAGCTAAACAGAGACTTCATCATGCAAAAACCAAATAACGTCAACGTTAGGTAAACAAAGTCAGGTAAACAAAATACAGAACGTCATCATTCATCAAAAAACAACGCAAATACCGTTCATTAAAAAAAAGAATAATGCGTACCGTAAACGTCAGCTAAACAGAGACTTCATCATGCAAAAACCAAATAACGTCAACGTTAGGTAAACAGAAACGTCATAATGCAATAACAAAATACAGTCAACGTCAGGAAAAACATAGACGTCACCATGCAAAAACAAACGCCATGAACGTCAGGTAAACAGTGACGTCATCATACAAAAACCAAATACCGCTAACGTCAGGTAAACAGTGACGTCATCATGCAAAAACCAAATACTGCTAACGTCAGGTAAACAGTGACGTCATCATGCAAAAACCAAATACCGTCAAAGTCAGGTAAACAGAGACGTCATCATGTAAAAACCAAATACCGTCAACGTCAGGCAAACAGTGACGTCATCATGCAAAAACCAAATGCCATCAACGTCAGGTAAACAGAGACGTCTGGTGCAAATTCCATCTAATGTCAACGTTAGGTTAACAGTGACGTCATCATGCAAAAACCAAATACCGTTAACGTTAGGTAAACAGAGACGTCATCATGCAAAAACCAAATACCGTTAACGTTAGGTAAACTTAGACGCCATGGTGCAAAAACCAAATACCGTTAACGTTTGGTAAACTTAGACGTCATGGTGCAAAAACCATAAAACGTCAAAGTTATTGAAATAGAATGCATATAATCTTAAAATATGCTCTGCATTATGGTTTGAGACAGGAAGACAAATGTAGCTAACCAATGGCTTGCCACTTTTTTTTCTTCATCCTCGCCAGAACATAGATTACATTTAACACACTGATCACATATTCCCTAATGATTATTCTGTGTCTTTTGTACAATTTTTGATCGCATTATACATACAACAATATTAATATTTATTTAGCATTACACAAAAGGTAACATAGAATGAACTCCATATTATATATTTCAACCAGGAATGGTTTGTGATATTCCAAACAAAGATTTTCCTAACTATAAGGAGTTAATTATGCAATATTAAGTATTATTACACATACCTTGACAAACGTAGATGATTTAATTCCAAATGAGGTGGACTGATTAAATGAAGATTGATAATGCTTTTAAAGAGCACGTATTTCTGTTTCTCCACAAGTCGCTGAATGTCGAATGCCTTCGTTATAGAATTACTTCCGTCCTAATTACAAGGGCATTCCATACAACGCCTGTATCAATGTTTAGCTACCTGTAGAATCAACACTTGCTATCAGTTGGCAAAATAGAGGAATAATCCCTCTATGCTGTCTAGATTGAGCGAGTTCATGACAATTTAACCTACAACACCACGTTTTAGTTTCGTAGTCTGGCAGACAATGTTAAGACATCAAACGGGATTCGGAAACAACTTCGACGAACATCCCTCAAATCGAAGGAATTTCTGTCAGTTGTGGCAGTAAGGCTGTATGGAAAAGTATATCCAATCCATTCTTTGCTGTATAAAGGAAGGAGATACTTGACAAATAAGTATCTGTGTTAACGCTTCCCTGTTAACCAATCCTAGTAATTCTGCCTACAGACAAAATAGGTGCGCTTTCAGTGCAGACATTCCGGATAATCATCGATCCGTCATCGTTTCTGCAATAACAATGTTATATTTCGTTAAGATGACGATAACTTTATTATCGAAGTATTCTAAAGTTTTCAAATAATTACAACAGGCAAATACAATTATTTTGCATTTTAGCGTTCGAATGTAGGTGTCAAATCTCATAGAATTATCATGGTTTAGTTGTGATACCGTGACAACAAACTCACAGTAGCGCGCTTAGCGACGGGATCAAAGGAATAGACAGTAAGGTGTGAGTATTGATAATTAAATAAACCCTTCTTGTTAATAAATGTCGATTGAAGTATTTCACAGAAAAACAGTCATTGTTCAATACTGTATTTGTTGGCATGGCTGATTGATCTAATTACATTGGTTTCTCATACAGGGATCGAAGAAGCGGACTTTCGTAATGTAACCTAAGCAACGAAACAAACATGTAACTTTTTCCCGGAAAATTCAGAAATTGAATATCTGCCAAGTGCAACAAGATACCGTATAAAGAATATTCTGGTAAAGTGAAAATTAAACGGCATTGATATTTCTTTATTAAGGCCACCGTAACCTGTGATAGTACAGGCTCCGGTATCGACAAAGATATATAAAAAGAATATTGTTATCGTAATCTGTGTTATTTTAAAGAATAAAGCTAGGCATTACAGACAAGAAGAAAACATATATTGTTTCATAAATGATTAGTCCATGTACATGGATATTTTACACGAATTAACTGCAGGTAATGTCACGTTCTCAAAATGCGAAACGATGTCTTATTTGCACTTGCTTTTAATGTGCATATCATCTTCGGCGTGTTGTATTTGCCCTGGGTCGTGTACAGGTATTAGAATGGCATTCCGGGTTAAATGAATTGGTGTTACTTTAAAATATAGAACATTATTGGGTTTATGTCGTGATTTGTATTTTGGTATTTTCAATAGGTAACAATTTATCCATATATGCCAACATATTTGAGCATGAGGATTGTGGTTGTTTTCATTTTACTGTAACATCACATTAACAAACTTTAATTTAACATATTTTAAGTCAATGATACCACATTCTTACATTAATCTATCTTTGAACAGTCAACATTAAAAACGGATATTCTGAAAGAGAGGGCGAGGTTGAGTTTTCACAGTAATTGCTGTAGGCGGCATGTGACGGTTTTCCCGTACGTTGTTCAATAAGGTTGCGTCTAACAACTACAAGAATTACCCTGGCTCTTCACGAAACGATAATCCAAGCAAAACACAAACTTTTCTTAATTTGCAAAGTGTGACATCACGTGGCTTGATATAACAATAAGGTTTCTATATTAAACACAGTAAAAATTCGCCCTGTCCCGCATTAATCCCGCCATTTTGAGATAAAAAAAAAATCACATTCAGTGAAGTGATGTTTTAAGAAGTCATTCAAGCAATTAAGATGAAGTTTCCTGATACTATTTCTATCTTAACTTTATTCTGGAGCCCATATTTGTTATATACATCAACTAAATGCCGTAATTAATCGCCTGAATAGAGGAAGGACATAATATCGTTATACACGATCCAATGCCTACGTTTTTGTATTCTTATTCCACTTATAGAAACGGGAAGTGATTAACGGCTGATGAACTAGATTAAACTGTCGTTAAATTATAAAAAGAAATCTGCCTCGCAGTATCAGTTTTAAGTCATTATGATGATTAAACAAGCTACTCCAAAGTCGAAGCTATGCATGTACTGTGTCGGCTAACAACCATTATCCTGAAAGAACAAGGCCTTCTTGATTACGTAAGGAATGCCTCGCGAATGTTTTGTAAAAGATATTAAGAAAGTGATTAAGATATAATGATAGGAAAGACGCAAACAAAACCAGGATCAAATGCTAATATTGGTGATATTAGACCTAGTGGAGAAAAAGCAGTGTGTGATGAGGTACGTAGATTCGTTAGATATCTTAAAGGTTTAACTAAGAGTCCTTGACGTTGATGGCAAAATGATTAGATGTTGATTGTTTAATGTTTTATTTCTTTCAAATCAAGATTGAGTAATTCTATTCTAAATAATTGTCAATAAACGTTTTAATTCCTTATTTCATGAAGAGAAAAAAGGCAAGAACATACCGAAAAAACACACTTATACAAAAATAAAAACAAAAACAAAAAAAAAATGCAAAAAGAAAAGATCAAGATGGAGATACATGGAAACATAAAAGGAAAATATAACATTTAGTCCCGCAAGATGAAGCTTTTTCAGCTTCATGCTTGCCGTGTATGTGTAAATCCTGGCCAGTTCAAATACGTAATGTCACGTTTTAAATTATATTTTAATTGAATCTACGTACAATGCATGCTCGTAGCATAACATTTATCTTTTAACAATGACCATTAAAGAGTTCTTACGTCAAGGGAGACAATCACTTCAATATTTAGTAAACGATACACAACATTGAAAGTTCGATCCTTGCCATTCAACAATTTTAAGTGTAACCATATCATAACAACTAGATTATTCTGTGTGAGAAAAATGTTTTACAAAATAATTCAATCAAATATTTTTTTTAATATATTCAAATGTGTAAGTTTTATATTTCACGAACTATTGAATCATACTATTATGATAGTAAATATTTGTAACTGAACAAATTGTATGTATAATGTACACTGTCATTAATCCTAAATGACAGATTTGATTTTATCCTGTTCACTGTTCTTAAATCACGACCAGCCTCTGGCTTCTTGGTCTATGTAAGCAATTACTTAAACTCAGTAGGTAGAAATACGAATCAGGAAGTTATATATTACCGGTAAGTATAATCCGATTCAATGGTAAAACAATGGGAGCTAAGAAGACATGAAGCCACCAGACGGAACAACCTGATTTATAGCATAGAATGTAATCCTAGTAGGATTTGTTTCTATTTCCACAACGAGTTGGACAATAATAAATTGATCATCTATTATCATTTAATGATTAATTTTTTTTTTTTTTTTTTTTTTTTTTTTTTTACGCAAAAGACAGCTTTCTGGTTCGTCGATTTGTTTCTAGTCATTTCTCGATGATAAAACAAAATAAAAAAAAAAACAAAAAAAACCTAGCTCCGCCCACTTGATAATGACTGGAGGAGTCGATGACAACGCGCCACCTTGCGACGGGTCTGTTGGAACTTTCTATTTTATGAATGGAATATCTTTTTACATTCACAAGGTGTGTGGATCGTTGTCATTCAGTGATGTAAACAAAAAAGTAAGAAAGAAAACGAAAACCACAGTGTTTACAAACAATAAACAACAACAAATAAATAACGAATTCATCAGGGGGAAATACGTTGGTATAAACTGTATTCAATCCATTCATTATATAAGCAGTGTACAATAGCCATCAAAATATTTCAAATGAATTGGATACAGAAACAAGTGTTGAAACACTTATATTAATTCGCTTCAAGATATTAACTCATTAAATTTGACGAGGCAAGGTGTGAACAGCCTGGACTCAGCTACAATGTGGCTAATTAGGAATGAGGAGAATTGAAAAAGAAAGGGATAGGATAGGTTGAGGAGGAGGGAGAGGAGTTTTCCGTCATACCAAAAGAATAAAAATTTAGAAAATCAATGCACACAGACAAACTGCAGAAGCTGCGAGAATGTGAAAATGTGAAATGCTACAGAATTCAAATAAAAAGTAATAGAGCACCAATTAAATCTCTTGCAGCTTATGATGAAGTTTTGTACACATGAGAAGATCCTGTTTTTTCATCTACAGACAGTACCAAAGGGTAGTAATTGCGTTGAAATTTGGCAAGTTGATTCACTAAACATACGAACGCGCAGTTGGTCGGAGTGACGACAATGCAACAAAAAATATTCATTTGTTTCGTTCCCATCATAACATAGACATTGTGGACTATTAGCGAGGTTTTTTATAAACATGTAGAAGAAGAGGAAACTGGATTCCATTGGTAGTCTGGCGTGGAGAATATGACCAATTCTGCTAACCAGTATAATAAAAAGGTGGCATTCTAATGTTAGGCTCGTTAAGATGTTTTTTGAGTCTACTAATAGATGGAACATTTTTTATACGATTTGGCAGCATATTCCATGGACCAATTACAGTAGGCAAGAAAGACTTTTTATACAAGCTTGTACGACATGAGATAGGACGGAAGTTACTGGCAGTTTGAGTGTTATGACGAATGTGTCAAATTGTTACGTGCAGGAAGCAGATCTTGGAGGTATTGGAGTACTAATCCATAAACCATTTTGTGAAATTGGATTATCTTGTGATGTGTGTGTCTTCGGTTAATTGGGAGCCAGCCACTTTCTGCATAGCGTTTGGATCTACTTGTCAGTCTTGTTGCACCAGTAGCAATGCGTGCAGCTTCTAACTGAATATTTTCCAGAAGATCGGATTGGGAAATATATTAACGGAATGAGTTTCGAATGACTGAACATGGCACAGATTAGCTATCAATGACGTCAAGTCACGCCAGCTGTTATGATTAGTGGTTTGTTATCAGATAATTTGTCATTTAATTATCAAATTTCTACATTTATGTGTTCCTTTTATTTTTGAATCCTGTGTAAGAAATTAGTTATTAGCTCTGATACGATTTTTTCAAGTTTCATGTTGATATGTTACGAGCATTTATTAAGTTTGCAAAACAAAATGCCTTTTAGCATTCTTATCAAAGCTTAAATTATCAAGCTTACAGTAATGAAAACTAACGATTTTAATGCTGTGATATCTGATTATCAATAAAAAATTTAAGTCCGTGCAATAAAATATCAGGATGCCCATTCTTATTCAATCTTAAGACGGATAATAGGTGTACGGAATCAATGTTGTTTCGAATATCATTAATAATCTAGATTACACTAAACATATTCCATCAGTTCGACAGTTTTTTATCTTCCTCGTACAATCTTTGCTCCCCTAAGTCGCTTTCCGTTAGGCTTTTCAGTTGTCACAGTAATTATGTGTCTTCTATGTACGGTTCAGTACGGTGTCCATGCATCGACTAATGCAGCGTTTTCAGGTAATCTGCACCCCATATAGCAGAAAGTGCATGCATCCCATTAAGCGGTAGTTACCATAACCCAATATAGCGGCCACTAGCGGCCATTGTGTGACCTTTCTATAAAACGAACAATTTGTTTCATCGATACAGCGACCATTCGTGTTATAGGAGAAGTAACATGACCACGTGACATCAAAGGATGCTGATGACATTTTGTGAATATAGCACATTAGTTTTCAGTTTTATCTGTAACAACGAGGCATCAACATATTTCGGGGCAGTCGATCTTTGTTCGTCGGGACAGTCTGCTATCCTTGATGTCAGACATCCAACATGACATTTGGTGTACATAGTCAATGAAGATGATGCCGATCTATTTTAACCCTTAACATGCTATCGATGGCTTTACTGACCATTGACCATTGTGTCCAACCAACCAGTAAGCCATTAGAGGTCACTCATAGCGACAAGCACGTTAAAGATAGATGCTGTCTGTCAGCGCTATTAGAGGCGAAACCATTCTTTGAAGAAAATCTGTCAGCCAACCGACAACGATATCTCGAACTAACTGTGAAACCGTCGCCACCAATGCTGTTATATCTCAAAGGTTCCCGAGAGTATATGGCTAAACATGATTCACTGAAATAGTGACAGACACACCACTTCTTATCGGCCAGAATGACACATCTGTTAAACAAATTTCTCCATCATTGTGCGTGATCTTTCAGCAAAGGCAAGTTACGTCACAGCGATGAAAAAAACCTTCAATTTCTGTACTCAGATATCCTTTTTTTCTTTTTTTTTTTTGATGCAGTAAAATTTAATAAAATTGAGATTTTTTTATGCTTTCTGATCAATATATTGATTTTGTGTTGTGTTTTGGTTGTTTCTTGTCAACTTTAACCTTAGACATACGCATTGCACTGTAAGAAGTAGAGCCTTCACATCAGGCATGTGTGCTACTTGTGACAATACTTTGTTTCTTATCTAATCGAAGAACTAATAATCCATTAATTTCACCTTTGTAATCTATTTATATCGACAGCATGAAACCATTCCTCATTTGTCATAGTTAAAACATTAAAATGAAAGAGGGGAAAAGGGGGTGAAAAATAGCATCTCTAATTCCTCCACTAGTCGTTTAATGCCAACACAGCCTACTAACAGACAACGGATGCAAGCCGTCATTTGCGAACAAATCGATGCCAAGCGAACAATACCAGAACAACCCAATGATAACAACCCAATGATAACAACCTAATGATAACCATCTAATGATAACAACCCAATGATAACAACCCAATGATAACCATCCAATGATAACCACCCAATGATAACCATCCAATGATAATCATCCAATGATAACTACCCAATGATAACAACCCCATGATAACCATCCAGTGATAACAATCCCATGATAACCATCCAGTGATAACAACCCAATGATAACCATCCAGTGATAACAACCCAATGATAACCATCCAATGATAACAACCCAATGATAACAACCCAATGATAACTATCCAATGAAAACCACCTAATGATAACAACCCAATGATAACCATCCAATGATAACCATCCAATGATAACAACCCAATGATAACCATCCAGTGATAACAACCCAATGATAACCATCCAGTGATAACAACCCAATGATAACCATCCAGTGATAACAACCCAATAATAACCATCCAGTGATAACAACCCAATGATAACCATCCAATGATAACAACCCAATGATAACAACCCAATGATAACAACCCAATGATAACCATCCAATGAAAACCACCTAATGATACCCATCCAATGAAAACCACCTAATGATAACCACGCAATGATAACTATCCAATGATAACCATCCAATGATAACAACCCAATGATAACCACCCAATGATAACCATCCAATGATAACCATCCAATGATAACCACGCAATGATAACCATCCAATGATAACCATCCAATGATACCAACCCAATGATAACCATCCAATGATAACCATCTAATGATAACAACCCAATGATAACCATCCAATGATAACCATCTAATGATAACAACCCAATGATAACAACCTAATGATAATTATATGATAATTGATCAGTCCAACAAAGCTAACCAAACAAATGATTGTAGTATTCCTACCTACCGACGTCAATCAATCAAAGTCAATGAAGCAAGTCTAACTCAACAACCAACCAACCAAAACACATCATACGAATTAGAATAGGTAGACATATCTTAAAGAATACTTTTGTTTATCTTTTATCCACATTTACATTAAACATAGAAATTTACGCGATTGGTAAATATGTTATGTGCTTAGATTTTATAGACGAAATAAAATTAATCGCGAAAATAATCCTCACGCGTATAGTTTATCCATAGAAATCGCTGAATTAACCCCCGCGAAAAGTTCCACGGTTACAGTATTCGTTGAGATTTTTCACCGATTGTTTTTACAGTGACGTCAGATTATAATCCGCAACTCGATGACGTCATTCCATTATCATTTTATGTCGTCACACTAGTTTATATCATGTAGGATAATCGTTTATGTTGGTAGAAAAGGTAACACACCTGACAATTCTCAAGATAACACAGCAGTGGTATGATTGTGTAACTTTTGCAACTGGTTTCAGAAAACTGTAAGCATACGTGCATTGTATTTTGATATAAGAGAATCATTTTTGAGTCATATTATGCTAACGAGATCTTATGCCTGAATAGTCTACAGCCTCTGGTATCATTCCATACATTGATGACGCCAAATCCTAACAAAGACCATGAATGATATACGGATATTCTTTAAGAGCCTTACCAATTCAGAGTCTAAGGAGAATCATAGATGGATGTGATATTTGCTCTATCTCGCCCTATTATCTTTTTTTCATTTATTTCAATAAGGAAACCCACGCAAACTCTCTCATTAACAGTGGTTTTATGTCCTTGCATCAGTAGATAAGGTTGCTCCCCGTGGCAAAAGACGGTAGAATTAATGGAATTTATCGGAGCGTCAGATATTTCGAAGTTTCGCCGAATAATACAATTTGTAGATTTGTTAACAGTGATTGTGATCTGATCATTGAGGATATCAAATACATGCTTCATATAAATGTTTATATCTTACAGACCCGTTTGTCCAATTGCCGACATACATTGTGGATCCCTGTAGACGCTTTTATTAATCTAATTAGGTTGATACTATAGTCAGACATCACGCTAAAAGATTAGTCTAAAATCCATGTGTTTACCAACAGCATGTTATGATGATACCACTTCAAAACTTCGGATTTGACATCACCGAAACCTCGTTGTCTATCTCACTATAACTCCAGCTAATTAAATCACTCACAAACGAGAATGTCTTGCACTATTGTACAGGATACAGATATTACCTCTCTCACGAGCATTCTTAAAATAGCATTAAATTTCTATTAACACTCAAACCTTATATTGGATAACTGTAAGAACTTATCTGGGGAAAGGGGAAAACCTATTGACTTGACAAATATCAGTTAAGACATTTAAGTATTTCCAAAGTTCTACTGTCGAGATCTAATAAAACAAATTAGATATTTCTGCTTCTTTACAGCTATCGCATGTGGACGACCACTCCACAGATAATTTTATAATAATAAAACTGCATCAATTGCGTCGCTAGACGAAGTTTCTGCATAAAAAATACTCGATAAAACCTTAATGATAATAATTGGTGTGAAATGTCAGCGTTAGAACTAGAAAATATCTATCTCTAGGAAATATTGCAGAAATTGCTGAGGAAGGCAAATTATTGCATGTACGAATATTGTACTTTACAATGTGAGCGTTAAACGGTTACATGAGACACATATGCAGATATATGTATAAAGTACACTGATAACTGTATGTATAAAGAAAACATTTCAACTCTTGAAGACGCTAAAGTGATATAAATTCCCGACAGATTTAATTATACATATCGTCCGTGCAAGAACTTAAATTCTATATTTTGGAGAGAGCATAAACAGATACATTTTATTTCCATGCTAAAATAGATATAACATCAAAATGTGAAGTCATTTTTTTTTAAAAGGAATGAATCATTATCTACACTGTTTAAAAGCAGCGTGGAAGTCGTCTTTGATTCTGTGTATAACAAATGATCCAAACGATGGCTAACAAGGTTATAGTTTCCGTGTTTTTGAGTAACAGAACTTTAGACTGAATCTCTAGCAATCATTTTTAACTCTATATTCTGTATGTCTTTTTGACATTTTTTATTCTTTTCTCAATCGGATTGTGCAAAGTGTGCAAACATTCCCAAATTTGTTACGAGTTTAACAAAAGATTAAATGTTAGCTACATGGTATCAAATGCTCATTTTCAATGAATGGGAACCAATATTTCCCGTAATTAAACATAAAGACCAGATGCGGTGACAGGTATTCTGATTTATGGAACATTATACATTTGTTGACTGAATTTGAGGTCAACAGGCCTCAGGCAACAATTTTAACCGAGGGTACAGCATAAAACATTCTGATCGAAAATCCAACCTACAAATGCTCTGTCTGTCTTCAGCGTTATATTCAGCAAATTTGTCTATGATGGCAGACGACACGTTAACATTGGGTCGGAAGCTGACGTCAGCAATGTTTCCTGTGGGACATATTGCCTAATGCCGGAACTTGTCGAGTAACGACCGGGAAGTACCGAACAGTAATGAGCTGTGACGTAAGCAGTCACGATGATGACCGGTAACCATTGTTCTGGGGAAAACGTCTGGAATTTCAGACTTTATTCACTATAGAAAAATACAGAGAATAAATAGCAAAGGTATAATACTATCTTTTTCTGAACTGCTATGACTATTTCCAACCTGACATGTCTTTTGTTGCCAACTCCTTCTAATGTTTTGTGTTACTTGAATTTTTTCTTATTACCATGACTTCAGAAATAAAACGAAATAGCATGCGACGAATGAGTCTTAAGGTGCTAAAAATACAATTGAAATTATCCCCTAAGCTTGTATTGAATTGTAAAGAGTGCTGGTAAAAAAATTTCAGCAATACCCATGACTGTTGCGTTTTCAATCATTATATAACTTATCTAAATTGTACTCTTTTGAAAATAATATATAATGATTAAATAGCGTCCCGATTTTAGACAACATCATATTAATTTGCACAAAATAGCGTTATATTTGTAATATAATTTACAATTCATCTGCTGCATGACGTCACGTTTGTTGCTATTACATAATACGTCTTTGTTTTGTTGAGTCTATGGCCCATGAACAGCCTGGGTCATTTGAAGGCGAAGTCGTCTCCTAGTTGTACCTGATGCAATATGCATAGCATGCAGAGCAGTCATGGCAATGGCCACAACCTCAACGATACAGAAACTCCGGTACAGCCCGATTACATCTTGCTTGCAATCGTTATTGTACAATTCATAAAAATCTTGCTATAATTTGCATTTGGAATGAAAACGAAAAGAAAGTATAGCTCACTCTGGCATCCATTAAGTGAAGTCCTCAAGCTGCTATCTTATGTAATGAACAAATGTATAATTCAAGTGTGCATCAGATAATGTCGACACAATTCTGTTCGTTTTGTTTTCTACCTATTCTAAATTTATATTTGGTCTCGATCCAATATTCATAAAACCGAGAAAGTTTAATAAGAAACGAAAAGAAGTGCGTTGTTCAGTAAATGAAAAAAGTACAAGTAAAAACCATCCTGTGTTAACGACATAACACGCTGCTACTATACCGTAATTATAATTCATATAAACACAATTTTGCTCAAAAAGGTCAAAGCTTTTATCCTGTCTAACACAGTCGTGACGTCACTATGTGTTTGTAATTGGCATCGACACTGTTAGTTAACTTAAGGTTAAATTGCCAAAAGTATATTTTCAACAACACCAAACAATAAATCATTTATAGTAGATACGAATATCGTTACTAGGAAAATGTATATGAAATTAGGAATGTTTCTTAATTTTAATTCATATGAAAATGTAGGTAATATTTCAATGAATGTTGTGATTCTGTTTACTTTGTGGATATCACAACCGTCTTACTTTGATCACAATGTAAAACAACATGAATACATTTCGGCCGTTGAGGTCTCTTTGAAATTCAAAATGTATGACGTAGTATACTTCATGCAAGCGATAAATTTCATGCAACTATGAAAGAAATGTTTCAATATTCCACGTGGCATCATTCTTTGCATCTTTAAGACATTTCATACTCCGTTCCCTTCATTTACAGGAGCCGCGATATCTTAGTCAATTATAGTGTTGCCCTACGAAACCGAATCCGAGGTTCGTAATTGGACACTCACTACCAATAGCGGATTGTGATCCTCAGGACGCTGATAGACCAACCAGTCGGTGTTGACGTGGTTAGGCACTTGGTCAAAGACACTAAACTCTTAATTAAGTAACTCTGGATGACATGTGGTGGGCCTCCCGTATGTCAATCAGTGAGGTAATAACCAGATTCTGCATGGCGACAAAAAGACCCTGGCTCTTCATGAACCGATAAACGCAATAACAAAGCGTTCATATACTTGATCTCACGCAATCATTAGACGGCATGCCACTGGTGTTTATTAGGACGATTTAGAAATGAACGCTTGTCATTTTTGTTTAATATCCTTGCTGCTGCGCGCGATATGCCGGAGAAGAAAATTTCCTGTCACATTTACGACATTTACAATCAATTATATCAAGATCACGCCTCTGACTGTATATGGAATTCTTAACTGCTGCAAGGTTGTTGGTTTTTTTTTTCAAAAAAAAAAAAAAAAAAAAAAATTATCAGTTGATTGCGCTGAATATTGTTTAATGAAAGAATAGTATCGATTTCTTAAATACCCGTCTTTTGAATTGAGTCATTTTTATCTTATGGTGGTCCGGAAAATATTATATCGCTTTTCCCGGAATTCTTATCTTTCCTGGTTCAGAGAATATGACATCACTGTTAACGAAATGAAAGGAACATTCCAATGATCTACCGGAACACACATCCGGTTGTTTGGTGGCCATTCGAATACAAAGTGGAGAGAGACAGACACAGATCCAAGCTATTAACATCCCAGTGAGAACGGCTGTATTCGTTATACTTTTGCTGAAATTATTTCTTTAACGTCCTGAACTTAGTATAGATTTTTGAACTAGAATCATTATCATTCCCGTAACACATTTTCATCATGAGGATCCAAGGCTTATGACGTCACTGCTGCGTGCAATCACATATTTCAAATGTCATATGACAAACAATTAGAATGAAATGATTGATTTTATCCCAGTAACCGCGTGAAGATATATTCACTTATACATAGGTAATAATGTACAACATAATTAGAGATATCATCTTTCACAAAAAAATCGTGCCTTCCTGGCAATATCCGTTGTTAATAATTTCAAAGGTCTCTTACGTTGATGTATAGTTTCTTAACAGCAATGTTATAAAAAAAATGCTTAATACTTTTTCTCGGTTTTCACAGATTCCTTAAAACATAACTTTAAACATATATGTATATGCTCCTATACAATGCCATTCGAATTTGGCAGAAAATGCTACCTTCGCATTATATTATATCGTCGACAACTCCTGTAAAAAGATTTCCGGTGTGACAAAATGATGATAAACGCATTACATACAGTTACACAAACATAACTACACACCAATCAAAGTGTCATTTAGTACATGAAACTGTCAGATTGACATATCAAAATTTCATTTCGCTGCATTTAAGTGTCACTTAATTTTTTTCAAGATATCAAATATTTGAATTATGGTTTTACATACATACTAAAATGTCCCTAACGATGTAATGAAAATAAAAATAGCGAACACCCACGTATATATCTTATAAAGGCTTCTCTGTTACATGTACTCTATATCAGTTTTGTAATATATTCCAGTAAAAAATGACAAAATTGTTGTCAAAATAAAATATATTCACAAAAGAAGGTTGAAATTGCGATATTAATTATTGTTTATTTTAATCAAATGAGTACTAAAAGCAAATATGTTTTATTACTTATATCAAATAAAGACCGAAAAATATCATTAAAATATCTATGTCGAGAGATCATTTAACCAGTATATACATGTAGTGACTATATTATCAAAACCACTTACCTTTCATTTCCTCCCTTACGAAAGAATTCCACACATTTTTGATATCTGTCCCGATGAATACATACGTAGCATACTATAATTTTAACAAAAATCCATTTCAATATACTCAAAGAGAGAATAGATCAAAGAGAATCGATTCTCTGAGAAGTTCTGAAGCAAACCATCCTATCGGCGCCTGGAAATGAGAAAAGGTATGTTCCGTAGCAAAAGTTGCTTAATGCCACCCACCGATGGTGAATATCCCATTGACCTTCCTCCTTCGATATATGAAAGCAGCTCTTTAAATTAGTAATACAAGTGTTTTCGTATAATCTCTCTGATAACTACTTTAATCTGGTATCCTTCTGACGGTATTTATGGTATCTTGTTATTGTATTGAGAAGATGACTTGATCCCTACGATAACGCGAAACTGCTGCTGTTCTCAACATAGCAATGCTGTAACGATACGGACTCCGGAACAGACTACGATACACAGCATCACTGACTTCATACTGTAGATTAGGGTATGTATCAAGTGTGGTGAGTCACACAATCTGATCAATATCGAGTTTTCACCAACTTTGTTGTGATAATTGACTGACCAATATAAATCTGTTTTCTTGACACACTGTCGTTTTTGATATCTGTGTTTCATTTACTTATCATTTTAACGCTTACATTTAAATCTTTTGCTGGCCTTTTTTTCGCCCTTTTATTTGTACCGTTTTGTTTTATTCTTTTATTCATCATTATTTTGTAATATTCTTTATTCTTTATATTCTATTGTTATTTATCATTATATTTATTAATTCCCTTTCTTCATAAAACAAGGCAATACATAGCTTACCTGTGAACGTCCTTGTAAAGCTGACCTTGGTTCTAGGACAGGAAAACTACATTTACTAAATAACTCTGCCTGTACATTGTAGACAAGGACAAAACTGCAGACAGTGACGAAAAATTAATTGAACAGTTTTTTTTCCGCATTAATTATGTATTTCAGTTATTGATTGGAGGAAAGTTTTTAACTTACCATATAATGTACATATATGACCTTACATAAAACAGTTACTATAGAACAGCGGCATAACTGTTGATATAGTGTAAGCTAGACCCTTTATGAACATATCAAAACCTAATCTTTGACATATTTCATCTATGGACAAGATTACATTTTTCTGTTTACATTACACAGGGGGGATAAATACGATTAAAATTCCATTAGGCTACACACTAAAACCCTTTGTCTGAGAAAAACACGATATGAAGTGAACGAAATTGTGATTTAAGGTAAAATCGATAAACTTTGAAGAAATAAGGAAGTGCTTCACATAGAGCTATTTAACAAAGATACAAGGATAATAAGACATTTTATGGTAAAGAACTGACGCTTTTTGTTCGTCAACGACCAAACATTCAAACTGGGATAATGAACGAGAATTAAATGTTGTTAAAAAATTCATCACTTGCTTACGACCAGGAAACCTTATCGATCATATTCCTGGCAACATCGTGCGATAAGGTTTCCAAAAAAGCTGACGAATTTCGTTTGTATTAATGTTTCGAAAAATCAAGATTGGCAGGTAATACCATATACCAACGGTTGGAAATATAGGACTAATTAGTACAAATGCCTAAACGAGAAATGGAAACATACTTGTCGTGCACTTTAGTGGCAAAATCTACATTTCTGTTACACTGTAGAGAAAACCGAGCCAAGTGGCAGTTAAAAACTATGTAATATCCTGGATTTCAGAATTTCGATTTTGCGTTCGGTCGATACGATAGAATTGAATTTTTAAAGGGTGATCCCTTAAACTACAGGTCATATTTCAATGATTTGACGCTATTTCATCTGTTCATTTGAGTTTTATAAGTTTTGTAATCAATGCAGCTCAGAATAAAAGAATATAATTCACACCTTGCGGAACACATGGTCTTTAATTTATAGTACATGTCCAAGGGTACCTGTGTAAATATTTATTTTGCTAGTACTGTTTCTATATTTTTCTTGTGTTTTTGTATCTGTCTCCTGTACAGTCATTGTGATACAGCGTGCCATTTTTGGTAGAATGTATAGAGAAAACATGTCTCCAGGGACAGGTTTACATTATCAAACTTACACAAAAATTATTTCCTTAAAGCTTGTCAGGCTTATATTACCACTTCAACAGCAGATCATAAAATTCCGAAAATCGCATGCATAATAACTGGCAATTTCCGCTTCATTCATACATGTAGTTGTTTGCCTTGTAGTCATAAATTATAATTCGAGTTTAACAAACGTCATGTAAATCAATGTCCGGGTTGTAATTATTTCGAAATGTATGAGTCGGTACAACCTTGATTTTAGAGAACGATTTCTCACAAGACAGAAAAGTTGGTTGATGACTATGTTCGGGAGCTTGTACTTTATACCTTCATAATGTGAAAAAATGTAATTACACCTTCATAATGTGAAAAAATGTAATTACTTCTAAGATATCTTCACCATTCGTTCGTGTTTAATTAAATTAATTTGATATCATTAACGGTAATCACTGGTTTTCACGCTTTAAAACCGTGTCAAAATCTGCTAGAACCATAGTTGAAAAGTAATAGAAGAAAATGTTCTTTGCTACAGAAAAATATTCCAAAATTATGTTTTTTTCATCGGAATGATTCGCAACCTTATTCTCTTACCCTTAGTTAATGACCTCTCTGGAATAGATAAAAAAAAATGCTTCAATGACACACAATACACATTCGTAACATCAATAAATTGTCATCCTGAAAGTGTCAGTGAATTTTGTAAGAATAAAGTAAGAAATATTGTGTAATTTCCTGCATTAAAACAGAACTAGGTTTACTCGATAACTAAGGCAATCCAACCTACACATTTTCCAATGCCACGACTTAGTATTATAATCGGTCAGATTGCCTATCGCTAAGGATACGGAACTAGAAGCGACATGGGTAACTTTTATTTCGTTTCAGATTTTTCTTTTCTTTTCCTTCCCCCAAACGATTTCCGGCACTTTTCTCATAACTATTTACCCGATACGTATAAATCTTTACATGAAGATGTGTCCTTTGCATGTCTCGTTCTGTTGTCTTGAGAGCGGCCATTTTCTGGTCACGTGCTGCCCGAAAGTTTGTCGCGCAATCACTTTTGTTCTGTTATTTGGATTTATTGAAAGTTGAGGAAAGTATCTATATAAGATACTATTAAACTTCAACATAAATATTTAGCGTTGAACACAAATGGTCGATGATGGAATGCTTTTGATAGGTCGAAAAAAATTGGTAAATGTATATCGCGTTTTTTCTGACGTCAGCAACACAAAGACCGAATCTACGACTGAAGCATACGAAATTTAGATATTGTCCTATTTTACTGAGAATTAATATATAGTTGTTGACACCAAAAATACAATGAATTGGTTCGTTTTTGAGTAAAGAAAATGACAGTCAAATGGGGTCAAGGGGAGGATTCTGATTGGTCGAAATTTAGAAAACGCCCAATTTAGATGTTCTAAGAACACAATGGTGACGCCAATGCTCAGATTGAACACAATGGTCGCCTTTAACGACTAGAATGATATATTTTCAAATTGTCATATTCCGATCAAATTTGTTGCGAAGTTATATAATTGATATCAATGCGAACACCTCCGCCGCCTAATTGCACAAAATGGCAGTCCTAATGAGACGAGAAATGCTCCGAAATTCCATTAAAATCGAATATCGATCTTTGCTATGCATATACATAACACAATTACAAATACATCCGAGAACGGGGTTAGTTAGGATGACTTCAAAAAATCCGAGAACGGGATAACATTTTATACCGGTCCACGTTAATGTTAGAACTTGATTGAGCGATTCTAATAGATTCTTAAACTCCGTATTCCGTATCAAGAGCGCTTTATTACTGGTGCCTCAAGTTGTCCAACCAACCCTTTATCTAAATTTTCTATTTCCATTGTGTGAACTATCAGATCAAAGTTGCATTCTTATTTTGATTCTGTTAACTCAAATAGTTGAATTATTGGTAATGCACAGAAATCATTCATAATTTTCAACACCCTCTTCTAAAAAAGCTTTTCTTCTAGTAAAATATTGGATTTTCCACTCAGCATACTACAATACCCCCTCCCAAAGTGTAGGAACTTTTTTTATTTTGATGTATTCCGCAAAAAACAACATCCAAATCAAAGAGGAAATATTCTTAGGGATATTGAAAATGATCGAATTTCTAGTTGTGATAATCGTAGTTCTGTTTAATGGTAAGTTCCTTCAACAGGCGATTGTCTTTCCTATGGGAACTGACTGTGTCCCCATCTAAGCTGACTTGTTTTCTTTTTCACTTCCATTGCATATATCCACTAAAATTGGAAATCAAGGTCACAACAGACACTCCTACTACGAAACCAAAATGGATACCTTTCCACCAAGCTGTATGATGACCTTGATAATTTCAATTCCCTATGATGAAATTTCCATTTCTAGAGAACAACATTCCTGCATCCCCAACCTACGTTGTTTATATGTCGCAGTTGATTTTATATTCACGGAATTGTTCCCAATATCACGATTTACCTGAAATTTCCATTCTATGTGTATTGGTGTTGTTTTGTCTTCAAATAACAAGAAATGTATTGCATATGTCCATGAGATATATCCACCAGAATGAAACATCAGACTTCTTTTCTTGCATCAGAAGTAACTAACTTGGATTGCTTTCCACAAAGCTTTATGCTATGCGTGATAATTTCAATTGCTCTATTGTATTTTTTCCATTTCCTGGCAGCAACAATCCTGCGCCTTCAACTTATGGTGTTTAAATGTTGCTATCGATTCGATGTCCAATGACTCGATTCCATTATCACGATTTTCGTGCAAGTTGAAGGCACTAAACAAACCATATGACAGGGTCTCGAGAGAGAAAGGGGAGAATTGATGAGAATTATGCGGAAGTTATGACATGCTCATAATGATCTTTTGGGGATTTCATTTAGCGATATGAAGTTAGATACGTTTGGTGTCTCCTTAGTTGTTGCTAACCCTGCTCTCATAAAAAAGTAACTATAATTTGGTTTTGCCTTTTTTCTGTTGCAATGAGGACACTGAACCACGATTTATGGTTTCTTAATCTATGCTGAGATATCAAATTCATTACATTCACTTTTGAGAAAGCGAAGGCCTTGAACATCGTTTTATTTTTTTCCGGGGTACACTTTTGTCATGTCCAGTGAATGTTATAAGGACATATTTTTCATATGGCTTGATTTAAAACGAAAGACCACTACTCCGTGTTAAAGGTTTAAGAGCCATTGGGAATATGAATTTCTAAACCATTTCTAGTTATGTTTACTTCATGTTTTAATATTCGGCTTGAAATGACGTTCATTCAGTCGTCTAAACTTCGAAAGTAATAAAGATTGATTTTTATATAGAATCAGGTTCTGAGCACCGATCATCGGTAAAATATGATAAGAAAATCATGTTTTGTTTACTGTTGTTAGCTGTGTATTTTGTGCACGTTATGATAACGTTATTGAAAAACCTCATATATCAAATATTATATGAAAACTGCAGAATGTCTGGTTTCCTGAACATTTGTTGGGGACAACGAACCTGCTTTTCCATTGATAGAAAAATATGAATAATATATTCGTTTGATCTAAAATACTGAAAAAAACTAGTGTTAAAACGCCAAGAATCACAAAGACACAAATCGCTTACCAGCAGGTTTTAAACGACAGGAAACAACATTTCCTTGTTCCAGGTTCGCTCTGTGGTTTTCAAGTACACTCACCATTAAACAGACCAAGGATTAAGCTACAGCTGAGAGGTGACATTTAAACACCATTTCTGAAACTTTTGATCGTTTTCCAATTACCGATGTAACCTTCGGATATTTTTAACACAATGCATTTTCTTTACATTTAATCATATAATTGGCAAAACCATCGTCTCTTTCGAAAACTTTCAAAAGACTGGACGGAGAAACCTTCTCTTTTCAGAATTATATTTGCCCTTAGATATTTTGCCACCGAAGTTCATTGATTGAATCAAATGCTACCATTCTAATAAAAGAAACATTTGAGATTCCGTCTTAAAGTAGAATCTTAATCCTTATAAATCGATAGAGCGTTAATGTCTGGATGCAAAAGTGACAGCTCTAATTAGGAAATTTAGTTTTCGAGGTCAATCTGAACCACGAGAAAGAGGTGTCCCTGAGGTATTGATGTTACTTGAAAAGCTTTTTTTATAGTTTTTGATCGACTTTTACGTGTGTGTGTCCGGAAACCAATGTATTTAAATGTTTAAAATTACAAAGGTGTTCTATAGTGTGCACAAAATTTTCTATGCTACTTAACATTACATTGTTTTTTCGATTACTTATGATAGTATACTGTATAGACTTTCATATAGTCATATAGAGTGTAAAATAGAACGATAATAAAATGTGGGTATAAGTTTGAAACCACTGAGTCATTGTTACTGTTATCTATCGAGAACGACACAATGAGAAAAAGAAAAGTTTATTCGAAAGCGAAAATAACCTTGTGCGAACATTTATTGGTATACAGCATCTTAATACAATAAAATCTAAAAATGTAAAAGTAGATATATTGTTTTAGCTCCGAAAAATAGAAAAATACGATTATATATAACATGATGTTCCGATATATCTGTAAAGAATACAAATTACGCGAGCATTTGTTTTTAAAACATTCTCTTAAAAAGTACTAAAGTATTAAACCATAACTCGTAACAGGACCTCGATGCTTGTCAGATTAAAAAAATAGCCCACATATTTATTTTATTTAAGCAATTCGTTAAAAGAAGAGTAAAACAAGAACAAAGCATTTGCACAGAGACTAATGAAACATTACAAGGAGACAAATACGAGTGTTTCCATAAACGTAAGCGTATACTGCTTCATCGACGATATCCGCCACATTAATCTTGATAAAATCAACTAATTAATGTCACGTTCCCAAATGAGAGCAAGGTATACAACAACGGAACCATCATGCATAATAAAGAGAAATTCCAGTTTAGTATCGAACAAAGAACAAAAATATTGCCCAGGTATTGATTTTTTAAGTCCTAAAATCAGCCAGGGACATGAAAGAACGTGTCCGGTTTGTGTGGTAGAGTATAGTCTGAGTTCCCAGAGGAAAGCCATTGGTCTGCCACCGTGGCCCCATTTTTGCTCAACTTGATCATTATGATGATCGTAAAACCCCTCAAATGTATCACTTTGAAACGTAACACTGTACCAATAAGATTGATTTTATGCATAAACCTCCACAATCGATGTTATGAATTGTTTTATTGCATAACTTGCCTGTTCTACGGTATAAACGACCATGGTATTAAGTTTTTACAACACACCTGTAATAATTGTACTATCACGTAATGAATGAAAACGATCTTGTCGGTAGTGTAAACGTCGTAGATGAAACAGACATAATGAAAAGGAATACAAGTTAAGTAAAATCTAAGCCCTGCGTCAAGAAAATGAGTTTTAACTATTTTAAATATTATTTACATACTTTTGAAATACATTGATAATTAAGAGTAAATTACACATTTTGCACTTTTTTCCAGACAAGTTGTATATACACGTATACTGCCCTCATATGATTCCTAAGACTTCGTATAGTCAGTATATAAACGTTCACAGTTCACAAGCAGCCATTGCTGCCCCAGTCGACATCAATAATTTGAACGATTGTAAGGCGCCGGACCTTGTCTTCGGCTCTAATGCACTGTCTCCTGTGGTCATTACTTGTAGGCTAAATTTGAACGGTGATTTATGACCAAAGAAAAATAGTTTCATGGTCGGAAATAACCTACTCTCCACAGCCCTGATTTTGAAAGAAAAAAAAGAAGGCTCGTGCAGGAAAATCATCTGCTGAAACATCGCAATAATGACGATCAGGATAACAGACAACGTTCATGACCTATTCTGCACAAATAATTTGGAAAAAAAATAGCAAGTTGTTCGGAGCAAGGAAATATTCCAAAATATCAATCAGTGATATCCACAGGGGAACGTGTTACATTATTTACAGATCGAGACCGTACATGTTTTGGCAAACATAGGCTCAGTAGGTGTCTGTTATATAACAAACTAATATGTTTTGAACACCAACTTAGCGTTGCAATAAATGTCGGCATGACTTTGTCCATAAAATTATTTTCTTTTTTTGGCAACCATTTTGTCTCATAATGGTAATACAAAATGTAAAATCAGACTATTATAAACACGGCATGCCGTGTCCTTGTGCTTTTACAAACGTACATGTATATTTTCACAATCTTTTACCAGCACGTAATTGTCTCGATTAAACAAACATGAACTCAAAATTATAAACAATCGTCAAATCAAGTGCGTTATATCAATTACAGTTTAAACATTGCGCGTGCCATTTTCTAAACAAAAAATAAAGACCGCACATGAGGTTCCATCATTACTGCAAATAAGTGAAATATTTCTCTGTCAAAATTCCTCAAGGCATGAAACCAATAGAGTGCTGACAATAAATAGATAAATAAATAAAAAGAATAAAAACAAAAATAGAAACGGTGACCTAGACTTTGGCCATTCAATAATGAAGCTCGAAGTCGTCTGAAAAATTAGCGTTCGTAAGAAGTTTGATTAAATTTAACAAAATATGAAGCCGATAAAGTGCTTATAAACTTTATAAGGTTATAATTTTCTTTGAACATTAACTGTGACCTTGACATGGACACCATAAACCTTCAGCAACTTAAACTTGTCCTGTATATCATGAATCGTTATGAATATGTGTAATTTATCAAAATCCCTATAGAAGTGAAACGGCGACAGTACTGAAAGGGATTTCTAAAAATGAATAGGTAAGCTTGGCTCCGATAATCCTTCAAACTAAAAATTATCCGAGTATTTATACTACTCTAAAAGTATGTGAAGTTTTATAAAAAATGCTTGAGAGGTAACTGTTAGATTGCAGGCAAGGCTTTCTTAAAATAGTAATGGTGGCCTTGATTTGGACTCATTGGAATACAAAACCAACGTATTCACATATGCTGTCATTTTTATCAATCGCCTGCATGCAATATGCTATCAATTTAGTTTTTTTTCAAATTGTTAATTGTCTTCTCTCTGTTAGATTTCAATTTTAGATTAAAATATATTTAATGATTTCCTAAAATCAGTTTTAGCATATTTTCTAATGTAGAAATCGACAGCATCACACTAATATATGATAAGCGCCATGACTTCAAAGTATCAATTATGGATTGGCAGTTTATGGATATACGCAATCTTACTTATCCCGCCTAGGGTGTTGCATGAAATATGGCACAGTTAATTCGATATTCTAAAACTTGTATTTATTTACTTATCTCCCAGATGAAGGTTCTCAGTAGACGGGAAACCTTTCAACATAATTTGTCTTTTTAATACAAAAGAGGTTCATATAGACAAAGAGATTATATTGTCATCATCAGTTTTATGTGTTTTAAAATGTATGGAGTTGAATGTGCTCGATGCTCTTTAGTTTTCCTCTAGTGAATCCGTTGTTATTACCGAAGTTCTCATTTTGAAAACATGACATCACTTGGATTGACCTTAAATCACATGACAAGTGTCGACAACGAAGCAAATAAACACACAACTTTCTGGAATGTTTGGTCATATGGATCGGAGTGTAGGTCTCACCTTCCTTCTAGGATTCTGAGATTGAAATATACTGAAGTGCAAAGTAAGTATACGCTGGAGTTTAGGACAAAAACGTTCCAAGGCAGACATTTCAAACTAATACATATCATGTATCTTTGGAAACTTAATTTAATTACTTAATCATACTCTATGAAGCATTAAGTTACGTTCGGTACACTGACGGCAGTTACTTGACAATGTGGTGAGGGGTCATTAACGGAAATGTCCAATATAAAGTCTATTTGATATCGCGAGTGACCACCATTTGCGTTAATCACAGCTTTGATTCTTCTCCTCATGGACCTGGTATGCCGTAGGATAGTGTGTCCAGGAATTATCTGCCATTCCTCGTGGAGAGCCTGCTCAAGTTCTGCAAAAGTTGTTGGTGGGTTTAAGCGTCGACGTACACGGCGGTTTAAGAAATCCCAAATGTGTTCTATCAGATTGAAATCCGAGGATTTTGATGGGAACGGCAACACTTTAATGTTATTGGTCCTCAGGAAGTTTTCTGCTGCCCGCGCAGTGTACGGGATGGCGTTGTCATGCATAAACGTCAAATTTGGGCCATGTCGTCTGAAATATAGTAAAACCTCTCGGTTCAGTACCTCAGCGCAGTACCTTGCTGCAGTAAGATTCCCCGGAATCGTGATCAGAGCTGTTTTGTCATTATGTCTGATTCCTCCCCACACCATACCACTTACCCCTCCCCAACGGTCGAACTGTTGTACACAGTTATCTCGAAAACGTTATCGACGACATCGCCATACTCTACAGCGTCCATGGCTCATGCTGAGACAAAATCTCGATTCGGCTGTAAAAACTACACAATTCCTGACCTGTTGGTGATGAAATTGACGTTGGCGAGCCCACTGAAGACGTTGACGTCGATGACGTTGTGACATAACCGAACCTTTACATAGCCGCCGAGCTTTTAACGAAAACTATTTCAGCCGTCTTCGAATTGTCCATGGACTGACACGATTCCAAATATCGTGACGTCAACGTCGACGTTAAATAACGATCACTGTGATGACAAAGGCGGATGTACCTGACCTCTCTGGCGAATGTTTTACGTGGTCGACCACTTCTTTGAAGTTTTTTTGTTGTTCCGTGAACAATATAATTTCTTCACAACTTAACAATTGTCAGTTGTGTCACGTTGAACGTTCGGGCAACGTCAGTTTGTCTGACGTTGACTAGGAGTATTCCAACTGTCCTGTCTGTTTGTTCCTTTGTAAGTCGTGGCATATCTGTATATGTCAATTATCAATGGCGAATTGCCGGGGTACAACCCTAGTACAGATGTAAGCGCAGGTAACACGAAACACAGCGATAGCGTGCACTGCACGTGCAAAGTTAGAAAGACAGCAACATTCGGTTAGACGTTTTAACGCTTGGATGGTTTTTCTTTTGTTTTCATTTCAGAATATGATTTTGTGTCAGGAATATCATGATTTTAAATTATACCGATCTTTCTCTCAATTATAAAAAGAAATTTATTTTTCGCGTGTATACTTACTTTTGCACCTCAATATATACTGAAAGGATAAAGAAACGCAGGGTAATATTTATTCCGATATTTTGAAAACGAGTTCTCCAAATAAAGTGAAATTTGGTGTTACACGTTGTCCTGTATCGAAAATTTAGTGACGGTACAGTGCGCAGCTCTGGTAAATGGAGGAAGGAAAAAACAAGAATCTCGTGCACCGTGTTATTCTGGTCTCATGCAGCGTTGGTCAAGTCACTCTTCGCTAGTCTTTATACAGACCAACTGCTTCCCTCAAATTAATTGAGAATTTGATTCGTTTTAAAAGTGGCACGACTCAAAGAAGTTCAGAGGGGTCAGGCCATTCAGATGCTGATGCAAGGACAGCTGCAAAATCAGGTTGCTAGGCACTTTGGTGTTAATGTTTCCACCATAGAACGTCTTGTAAGACGTCTTCGGGAAACTGGGCGATTGGCCGATCGACCTAGGTCAGGACGTCCGCGCGTAACGACACGACGTCAGGATCGCTATATCGTCGTCTCTCATGTGCGTAATCGGCGCCTTGCTGCCGTTGAGTGTGCACTTAATGTTCGTGGAAATCATGGGCGTCCTATAAGTTCAAAAACTGTAAGGAATCGATTACGAGAAGTTGGTGTAAGAGCACGTCGCCCCTACGTAGGTCCACACCTTACCCCTGCTCGACGTCAGCGTTGTATGGCCTGGGTCGCTGCACATGCTCCACGACGGTTTCCACTGAGGCAGTGGAGACAGGTTTTCCCCACGGACAAGTCTCGATTCTGTCTTTATCGATCTGACGGTCGTCAACGTGTCTACCGACGTCGTGGTGAACGTTTTACTGACGCTTATATCATAGTTAATTTCTGGTTTAAAGTTCACCCTGCGTTTCTTTATCCTTTTAGTATATAATGTTGTCCGTGTACCGTAAATGTAGACATATATCTTTTTTAAAAAGTATTCGGGAAGTTATTCCATGCTTTCCAGTAATATTACCTTAAGGCTGTCTAGTTTCACTTTTCTGTCAGAGATGATGATACCTCACAGTAAATGTAAATACTTTGTCGTTGGTTTGTTTTCAGAGCAATCATCCGTCGCCTCATACGCTTGCAGCTACCAAGCAACAGCATTAGCTTTTCCGGAGCGGTAAGCATTTCTACTTCCTTCATGTCACCAATGGATCAATTCAATGTGATGTCACATTATCAACGTAAACAACAAAATGAATATTAACGAACTCCGAACACATTTTTCTTTGTGTAACTTACGAGATACGATGTTTTTCAATAAAAACATAATTGATACAATTGAAATTAATAGTAGTTTTCATCAACTCGTACCTCTCGATACCATAAGTTGTGAGATGAAGTGCCACACAACCTCCGTCAAAAGTACTCTTTTGCAAAGAACTTTCAATATAATTTTTTCTGTGAGTTTTGATTGGTCTTTCCATGTTTAAACAGAGTCAATTCTAATTTCAAATACTGGACAATAAGACATAATTTAGAGTCATCGGCTTATGATGGTCAATTTCAGTGTTAAAAAAAATGATTTTTGGAATTAGAAACCACACTCAGTAGTCGACTATTCGACATCAGCGAAACACAATGGAATTGTTTTGACATCGCGTCGAAGAGAAGATTACATGACAAAGGATTGCCAACAACAATTGGCACCATTGACATCCGGAGACTTTTCAACGCTAAAAGTGCCAGACTTGTAAGCTGGATTGCTCCTGGTAAAAAGACCCCGATTAGGTCTGCTAACGTTATCTGAACAGACTTGCTAGAAACGAGCCAACCATGTTATCAGATATTGAATATTATTCCAGATCTATAGAGAAATGCCGTTACATCTTGTTAATTCTCGAATTGGTACATTAATTCCAACATGTAGATCAGGAACGATAAAGAATAAAAACACGGCACTCAGAATCCAGGCAAGCGTGAAATAGGATTGGGGTCCTGGTTTTGCGCAAAATGAGACCTTACTCTTCTGTCTGTAAGGCTGAATGGATGCCTTGATTGGAATATTTCCGTAAGGAATAAATCATCTCTGTATGAATTTGAAAGAATTATACTGCATCTCATTTGGAAGCCATATGTTGTATAAAATCTTCCTTATTCAGGTTAATTTGTCTCATCTGTCGATAATCACATTTATCATTTTTAAAGTTTAACCGAAAAACAAAGCTTTACAGTTGTTGGATTTCGGAACAAAATGAAGGAATCTTAAACACACACACACAGACTCAACGACTTATTTTCTTGATATTACATCCGCGATAAATTCTAGATAAACAAAAAATAACTTTCTGAACCAACATCCGAAATTTCACTGCTCGGATTATTTGCTTTGTCTTAGTGAAAACGACCAAAACTTGTTTCATTTCAACTTAATTTGTAATAATCACTTCTTTATAATAGTTCGAACCAGTTAACCGAACTGGAAATATAATAAGTGAAATGAAAACGAACAATGACACTCTAAGTATGAAGTACCTAGCTTGGAGATGATATCGTATTCCTGAAAAACGACGCTCTCATTTATCAATTTAACAGGCAAACGTTATGTTATGCTGTAGTCCCCAGGAACAATTTATCATAAAACACCAACCACAGATATCTATTTTCCCTTTTTGAGTATTATTTCCTACGCAGACGGATAGCAACGGATTGCATTTCTCTTAAACTGTTTTTTTCTCGCAGCAGACAAAAAACGTTGCAGTGCTTAGACATATTGCCATAAGCTGTTATTATTGAACTTTAAACAAGTTCGTATGTCCAGTTATCCCACATATATGTAGTTAAACTGTCTCTCGAATACTTGAAAGCTTTCCCATTTTGCTATTACACTGTTGACGGGATATTGATTGCAAAACCAGGATACGTTTGGTGACGTCACATCATGTAAATATCTATTTTCATTGCAGTATTTAATATTAAACGCAACAGCACATCACGTGATAAAATCTGTGATGTCAATTGTTGTCGATGTTTCTGTATTCAGTACACAGATTAACAAGACTCTTCAGATATCAGATCTGTACTTGCTTCATGTCGGACTTTGTTGGAATTTTTAAACAAAGCGTTAGATAGTGGTTTTTTTCGGAAACATTTTTATCATATTATAAAAAAAATTGAAATACAAATTGTATATATTTCGTTTAAACAGTTAATTTTCAATAAATCAATAAGAAATATTACGATAATGTTAACGATCGTACGAAAGGAACATGAATGAATAATACCTTTTACAACAGATGACGATTAGATACAGTCGGGCCAAGTTAACCGAAATACGTCATACAGATATTTCGTCCTTTTAGATCTCTTTAGTGATGTTAAGTGCATAACTTCATAAAACCAAGGAGGCGACTGAGAAATATATTGCATGTATAAGTCTTAAAACTAAAAAAAAAATATTAGTCTTATATGTATCACAGTATTAAAAATAATCTGCACCACATAACATCAACAAGCTATGGACTGCTACTTAATAAGCATTTCCTCATCAACTGATGCCATGAAATTCAAGAAAAATAAAGATACAACATTTTTAATTGTTTATTCATAAGCAATTGTTTACTTTTTCTTTTCTTTTTTTTTTTTTTTTTTTTTCATTTTTTTCCATACATGATTCAAAACAACAAAATCGATATATTATAAGTATTGTTTTGTTGTTGATATTTTGATATATATTTTTTTAAAAAATGCAATGACATCCAAACACTTCAATACAAGACTTTTTATGATATTTTTTCAGGTGCAAAGTATTTTGAAAACACTTTATTTGAATTGGAACTGGAATTGGTATCAATAAATAAACGATTTGTCGCTTCCATCTTCATTAATTGACAGAAAACAAAGGGCAAAGCTGTTGTCTCGAAGCTTACATTGCTCAGTAGGTAATAAAAACATACTTTTGGGAAATAATTGTCAAGTTGTCTTTCAAGCTGCAAAATCGAAGAAACTGCAAAGACGAGGCGGGGTGAAGAACTGACTAAAAGCATGAAATCAGACCCAGCAGTTCAGGATACAATATAAAATCTTATTTCCGATAATATGCTTTCACTACTTAACTTTTCAAGAACAATCAATTTCAAAACAGGAAAGTTTGCTATCTATGAATGAAATGGCAAAACCAAACCCCCCCCCACACACACACACACACACAGAAATATAAAAACGGAAAGGAAAAGATAATGAAAGAAAAAGAAAGGAAAGAAGGCAGACAGACATAGCATAAATAAGATAAATAAGACTTAGTTAGAACGGATTACACTTACAATATTGGATGCGTGGTATTAAAGTATTATGAAAATAACAGAAATACGGACAGTACCGGAACTACTAAAATTCAAGTAAACTTTTTGTATGTAACAACCAGCTACCAGCTTACATTAATTACCCTTCCTGACACAGACGGAAACCCACACGGTATATTTGTGTGGATGGAAACTTGAGCACCCATAAAAACCTGCATGGTCGGGCAGACGACCATAATAACGTTTCACTTCCGTTCTGGCAATCGATCCCCGGACGACGAGGTGAAATGTGAAAGAGCAAACTAGAACCGGAACTACTGACTCCGTAGTTATCGATTTAAAGCTTCGTTTTGTTCATAATTAACACGTGCTTTATCCATTTCCAGTATGAATTAAACCGTGGTTGACGTTGGCATTTTCTTTGTTTGTTTTGATTACGGAGAGATGGATTAGATTCCTTCCTTGTGGAGTCTGATTTTGTGATACTGTCATCGTATTGGCTAAAAATACTTATGATGTCTTTGTAATGTCTGAGACACTGAATACATACGTAATATACATTGGGTTATGTCATAAGGATAGGAACACTAGAGAACGTTAGTTTTCTCATCCTTAACACCAATGCTATATTTGTAAATATCAACACAACTTGAAATGATAATACCAGGAAAGAAGAAGAAGAAGAAGAAGAAGAAGAAGAAGAAGAAGAAGAAGAAGAAGAAGAAGATGATGATGATGATGATGATGATGATGATGATGATGATGATGATGATGATGATGATGATGATGATGATGATGATGATGATGATGATGATGATGATAATACTTTGATACTTATACAAAATAACAGTCTTGACCAAGACGTGACATTGTGTCACGTCAATGTAAAGTTCTAAAGTGTGACATCGTATGAAACAAACACAATCTAATCAAGTGAGGGATACAGATGATTCTCATTAATATACAAATAATGTATGCGTAGATGTCACCACCAAACTCGAACCATTAAATGTCAACCAGAAATTATATTATCATCACAATTTACTCAGATCATTCTTGTTAATTTTGACGTTTGTTTCCCTAGATATCCCACAATGCAATACACAACAATATATTTTACCGCCATTTATATTCATTAAAAAATCACTGCTCATAACGAGAGAATGCAGGCTTTATATCATTTTGGAAAAAAATCTTCTAATAAGCCCTCTCATTTTTCCCGTCTTCTTTTTAATCAATTCATATTTGCAGTCTGGATGCACAAATCATTTTTCAAGGTTGAATTTAATCTGCCGGTATTTTGACATACGTCAATAACTTTTTATATGATATTAAAATGAAATATTAATACATTTGTCACTATTTCTGTGTCATATTCAACACAATTATTGCACATTTATTTGTCTTATACGTAAATCCAGATTTTTTTTGTCCTGACTATGGGCGGCAATAGTGTGGTCGGTTGGGCGTTTGCCTGGACAACCTCGGGTGAAGAAATGAAGATTGAGACATGCGTCGTGCCTACCGTATGTTGTTCACAAGGGTGCCCACCAGCTACTTCAAAAAACCACGTCTTAGAATGATTATCGATGTTGAATCCAGCAAACAAACAGGACTATTGAATATGGCGGTATGTACAATTGCTGGAATTTGTGACACCCACAACCAATGTTTGTTAAAAACTGATTATTCTTTAGTATAATTTATTATAGACAAAAACATTGATGAATTGTGTCAAGTAAAGCGATAGAGGGAACATGCTGATAGACAATCGCTAGAAATCAAATACTTAACACGTGTTTTGCCCTTATTCATATTACATATGTTAGGTGGTTAGATATCCAAAAGTCTTGTTCTGTAGATTGTCAAGCCATAGCGCCAGCTATGGTATTGATACTGTTTCATGACATTTTCTAATGCGTGAGTTGCAGCATAATATATAGGATTAATGGGCCTCATAAGAGTAGACTAATACAAAACACTAAATTTTAGCATACCATATATCACAGCAATATTGTTCCTTTTTGCAACTGAACTACATTGCATATTGGCGTATAACAAACATGCATGTATAGTACCGACTTCATATTCCGTTTGAGTAAAGAAGCGATTAGTCAGTAAGGAAGAGTGTTTATGATATTGATATTTAAAAATGTGTTCGTCTCACAACAATGAGTATAGTTTGTCTGTTCACATGAAGAAAACCAGAAAAGCAATTTTTTATTATTGTATTGATATCTTCTTCCTTATATATATATATATATATATCAGACGCCATCTATTTTATTTATTTATCGTTTCTTACGTGGTGATGTCAATGATTTCATGCAGTGTTGCAGACTATTATATTTTTACTTCAACCTCTGTGTATGTTCTTCGTCAATAAGGCGCCATATCTGAAATGATGCATATATCATAACATGAAAAATAGCAGGATAGCGATAACATTAAATTACAACAGTACTATACCAACAAAAGGAAATACAGCGACAAAATGGCTTTAAAGACAAAAGAAAAGAAACGATGTCTTCATCTTAAATTACAACGCAGTACTCTGATCGTGTTGGTATACGATATAGAGTACGTGTCAAGCTGGCCTCCGACAAGCAGCAGTTTACTTTTACCATTCAGAATCATATCTTTCACGAAACAGCTGTATGATGCACTTTATTCATTGTTTGGCCAAACTGTATCCTCATCTAAAGTATGAAATGTGAAATTATGTGTGTTTGTACAATCTTTGAAAGTATTCTTTAAGTCAATTTTACATGATATATGAAAGAATTTTTCTCCCATTTATCTGAAAGAAAGAAAGAAAGAAAGAAAAGAAAGAGAGAAAGAAATATGTTTGTCAGGATTATTTCATTTCTGCACAATTATCGTTTATCTTGAACACTTTAATACTATTCTTAACCAATGAAAGACTATTACTTTCTATCCAAGTACCACAACATGATCACATAGGAATTCACATACTAACATCAATACAATGCGTTAGGGCGCCAGTGATATATTGCCGTTACTAAAAATACAGTAAAAATGTATAAATATTTATATTTTGTGCTACATTTTATATTCTATTTTTAATTAGACATACAAAGTTATAATCGATTTGTAAATGCTGCATTCCTCTTCTCGATCCACAGCAGGCTTACTTATAATTCGAATAGTGGTATATTTTGGTATTTTATGAATATAAATCATATACATGTGATGTGAGGAAAATACAAACAATGAATATTACTTTTGTTCCTTGCATATTTTCATAACGTTGTTCAAAACATACACAAGTGAATAAGACTTTTTTTGCAAATATAGATATAGTAAAGTCAAATGATAAAAAAAACTACACGAGAAAAGTGTTTCTTCCTTCAAGGACTTCTCAGTGATGCTATGGACCCTAATTTTGATACCTAGAGGGCGACTTGGGAAACTCAAATTTGATCCAAAAGTGATTCCAAAACCAGCAGGAGGAGGCAGACTAACTCCATAGGTCAATAAACTTAATTACTTTCATATCTGAATATTAAAAAAAAAAAGAGAGATTCCAAAACCAGGATGAAGATGGACACTAACTCCATAATTCACAATGTTTTTAAGAGAACAAAGTCTTTTGTCGCATGCATGAAAATCGTAAATTGTTGCTCGAAGTCATCATGATGTGTTATTTTCGGATATGGTTTGGCATATTCTGTTGGCGGTGTTTTACTGTATACGTTATGCGAGCCGTCTAGAGAGGAGCTGAATGATGTTTCCATAACTTACTCGAATCATTGATCTATTTACAAAGTTCTTACTACTGTTATTGATGATATTTGTCTGTTATTATTTCATTTTAAATTTAACGTTTCTGTCAACATATGCACATCATAAAAATATAAGGTTTTAACACATTGAAGATGACATCCATTTTCATTCTATTTCATTTTCGATTATGTTCAAACAAAATTAATAGTAGCAGTTATTCGTCTTAAAGTATTTAGTTCAAGGACATATAAACTGCTCACATCCTTAGTAAAAAGTAAAAAGATATATAACCCTCTGGTGCAAAATGTTGCTTATGCATATTATTACATGTTTTTCCTTCTATTTTGTTAAATCTTGCTTTAATGAGATGATTTAGGTTTCAATTTACTTTTATCTTTATTTCCAACATGCTATTCTGTAAATAGCTTGGGGTCTCAAGTTTCTACTTCATCATGTGAACCGGGACGTCCACGAGGCCCGATAGCAGGAGCCTTTATGAAATAGTATCTGCAGACATACATTCACGATGCCAAATAGATCATACGTAGTCTCCAAACTGATCCGACCTTGACTCCTTCCAACTATGGGTCAATTTAGCCCACTGCGTGGACAGGGACTGAAAGTCTCAGATTGCACACCAGCCTTCAGGATGCTTGAGCGGCAGATGCACCCCAAAGTGAAAATCAGAGAATTGGATCGACGTATCAAGAACTTCGAACTAAATTTACAACGAACGAAATTTGAGAAACGTCTGACGGACACAGGAGCTGGGCAGGTATCATGTTGACGGGCCAGTCTGAACTAGGGTCAATGTACCTGCAGACATCAACACTCAGCCTGCAGCTGGCAATTCAGCCACGTCAACGAGGCAAGTTGTTACCTGAAGATGCCCTAGACAGGAAATTTATTTTAAATGGTGTTAAAGATGATGGATTTCATGATGTTGACTCGTTGCATATATTAGATAAAATCAAGTTTATGAAGTGTCCTTAATATAAATCTTTTATTTCAGAGCATAAAAAGGTTGAAGTTCAAATTAGATAAGAATGATGTGCACAGAACCTCAAAACAAGCGTACGAATTAGGATGTAATATTCACCATTTACGTTCGTCCATGGTCTGATTTGTAACTATACAGAAACAGTATAACAAGTTAACATAAGTCAAATCCTTTACCGATCAAATAAGGTTTTTTTTTTAATGTACAAAGGGAATAAGAACAGATGTTCCGGAAGTGTAGGCGTCCCTTGTTTAATCGACGACACCTGTCCAGTATATCAAAAAGGAACATCAAACCAAAAATTACAACGATCATCGAACCATATCTGATGTCATTGATTTTAAGAGAGGAAAATTGCTAATCGGTTGATGCATCAGACTTTTTTTCCAATTATTTTTGGTATGTACGATAGGTGTGAACAATACATTTCTTGTTGGAATTTGCAACGTTCTTTGACAAATTCTGTCTATAAAAATTGACATAACCTAACCTAAGGTAGATAATTTTTAACGTTTCATTCGCCATTTTATCGTCGGTTTATAATACGTCTTGTCTTTTGTTTTTATGGAACAAGCTCCAGTGTAGTTTATAACCATATGATCTGTGCTAATATTCAAACAACGATGGTCGTAAAGCCATCAAAATTAATAACTTTTAATCCTGCTTGCTAGTAGAATAGCTTTTGATAATGTCCCATAAGAAACGATGCTGTTTAATCTTAATATATCCAAGTCTAAATTAGTATTGTTTTCTATTGTATTATGCATTTTCGGGGGAATTGTATGTTGTATATACTGTTGATGAGTTTTTTTTGTCACTGAAGTCTCTATGTTTTAATTCATCCAAAGCATTCACAAAAAGTTAATGCCTTGTGAAATATTCTAATATTAAACATTATAAAATTTTTGATCTTAGTGTGAGCACACCTCCCATAAGAATTTTGACATTTATTTCTAACCAATTTGAGCTTACCTCAGTCGACAATCACATTATAGATTTCTTAATTTAGGCCATAAGCACCGCTGACGAGTTCTAGAAGGATGGAGCAGCTGGATTGTTTATCATTTTCTCTACTGTATTTACTTAAAATTTGTTTTTGAAAAGAGTCATTAACTTGTTTGTTTTGTAAAGTCTACGTTAAATTGATTTTGATTGGTTACATGAAATGAAGTGATTGCCTGCATCCCACGAGAACCAACATGATAATTATCATGTATGTTACTGGATAATTGTAATTCTAAATTTGTATGAAAAATGCTATTCAGTGGTGTGGCTTTTGTACAATACTTGTGATTACAGTTTGTAGACACTGATATTGGACTCCAAGTCTTCAACCTGTCTGCCACATTCTATTAGTGGCACGGTTTAGGATATACATTTGTATTTAACGTTCTTCGAAATTATCAGATGTATAAAAGAACTTGACACTTCTTTCGATCAATTTTGGTTTCCTTCAGTCGCCATCCAGCCCTAAGGATCTAGAATGACGAAACAGATGTATGGCGCATTTCCAAAGAACATTTTCAAGGAACAATAATATTTTGCCCACGAATCAATAAAAAATGTTTTATTTATAGCCACCCATAAAATGTATTTAAAATTCCAAAAATCTTTAGGGCTCGTGACATGACATATTTAGTGCTAAAAACTGTTGGTGTACGACATTATTTTCGGTTAATGAAAGTAACTGTAAGAATATATGTATATAAGCTAAATATAGGACTATCATATTTCAGTCTATGTATGTAGTGGAAATGAAAATGAAATGTCAAACTTTTCCTTGATCCACTGTTAAAGAAAAGAAACCATCAACAGCATTCTATAAGAAACACATCACATAGGTTGCTGTGTCAGATCTAAACAATAAAGTATGAAAAGAAAAACATATTTTTAAGCTATTACAAGAATAAATCAATCAATAGGACTTTTATATTACGCGACAAACTATATCGATGTTTGTCCTGACATAATATATAAATCAAGGCTTTAAAATATTCATTGAAAAACAACGACGATACATACAAGTTAACAGAATCTTAATTCAAACATAAAATCGACGAAACACTTGCAAAATTAAAACAAAGGGAACATTTACATTTACCATGCTATCTGAAAAGTTACGCAGCTTCTGCTAATTATGGTATTTACATGTCACAGTCGATTCGATATTCAAGGATCTTTTCCCATTATCACAATTTTCGTCTCCATAGTAATCTCATTGAAAAATATTTTATTTCTTTGTGTGATATAACGCTAGATGTGTTTTATGCTCGTTAGTTTGCCTGTTCAATCTGTATACCTTGTTCTCGTTAAGAATGTCACATAACATACTTTGATTGACCTAGGTTTACATGAAGCGGAACAACTGTTGGTATTCTCCTTCAACTTTTTCAGGAGTCTCCATGTAAAGTTTTCTATTGTTTATATCTTGTCCTAGTTTTATGGAATTTGAGTTTGGATTATGATTATGACGATATTTTGTATACCTGAATACTGCATTTTCATTCATTCGAATAGTGGCACCGTTCAGAATATACACATGCTTTAGACTTGTTTTTGAAACTACAGCATATTATATGAACATTACAAAACTGATTGAATTTTGGGGCTATTGCAACTCAACATGCTGATTTAGACATTTATTTTAACAACACGTGTATGTTTGTTGAGAAATAGTATAAACATGACAGGTCTCCCCGATGAAGCAGTTGACGCTATATACTTTATCTTCCTTTGTTGGATTCTATACATGAAAAACAGTTGGTAGAAAACCGTTCTGTTGCCATTAGTGTTAGTGTGGTCAGTCGGCCATAATGCTTTCGTAGTTCCGTATTTATCACTGATACAAAGGCAAGCAGAAAGAACTTCCAATGCGACCCAAGTTAGATCTGCAAAGGTCTCTATTGTCCCTGCGCTAAACATCGATTTTTTGACATCTGCATGTTTTACAATATATATTAATTCATATGAATTTTTCAGTATGTCAATATGATGAAACATATAAACCTCATTTTAATCATCCTACGGGGGATCGAGACGGCAATGTTTCGTATCCGATCAAAAATGAAAACAAAAAACTTCATTTCCAGAAATTACTTTTATCAATGACTATGTCAGTTTTCATTAGCATTACCAGCATAGTAATGGACTCTAGATGATGGGAGATAAAATAACAATTACTAAACATTGATTTACCATAACATTGTACATATAATTTCAGTGTACACAACCGTTATAATACAATAGAACAAGTGCAAAACTGACCTCGACAAAAATTATTCAGAAGATAAAACTTTTATTCCAATGCATTTCGTCCTATTGGCTATCTTCAATAATTACTGCTTGTTAATGGAGCCGCTAAAACAATTTTATGCATTTCAAAAAAAACATTAAATGTAAGGTTGATTGCAGCGTTTAGTAGTTTCATTGTCTCACCAGATAAGTTGCATGTACAGATAAAATATGAATAATGGTTTCAGCCTTGAATCTTAACCTTGGAGCATATCGAGGAAAAAGAGATATCAAATAAAATGGGTTTCTGTAAATATAAATGGCATGTTTTCATCCAGACTAATGGGACCATTATGCTTTAACACAATATCCATGTAGAAATTTGCATCGCAGAAGTTCTCAAGAGTTCTATTTCAGACATGCGGAAAAGAATTTGATAACAAGTATCTCAATAATGAGAGAACCATTGTGAAGAAATATTTGTCATTAGATTTTTATTAATTGCTTTCAAACCTGTTCTTCTGTGGGAGATTCAAGGTAAGATGTAGCTATTTGTGGTATGCATGATTAGTTTCATTATTTCAAGGCCGGTGTTACCGAAGAGTATGTTTTGGGCTGTTCTCTACAGCACATGACACATCCTGAAAAGAAACCTTATCCTTTTTTTAAAGCTATTATATATCATATCGCCATATCGTGTCACCAGATCCATCAAGACAATGGCAATACCTAGACCATGAAACCACCAATTTTAACCCAATTTATCTTCTTACCTATACCTCGGCAATAATGTAAGATAAGAGGTACATATAAAGGTGTCTTTGTCTCGGTGCGATAACTAGGTTAATGAAAAATAAAATATTTTAATTAATGACTACATCGACATCAATAGTAATCTTACACCAATAATTGCATGTGGAGTTGTTTTTAATCTCGTTATAAAAAGACTGAAAATGCGAGAGATATGTGATACCAATGTATAATAAAACACACCAACGGACGTTATGTAATAACCTAAGGTGCGATCTCATGCGTAATTTTGCAATAGCTGAACAAACCTACTTCTCTGTGCTCGTGTGTGTTTTATCACTATTGCTAGAAAATGACAGTCACTCCTAAATATACTCGTTGGAAACAACAATAAATAACGCCAGTTCTATCACTAGTAATAATACTTTGTAATCATAAAAGGTTATGTGACTGTGTGATAAGGTTTGCCTGTTCTCTCTTTGTGCGGTTTTCGACGTGAGTAAAAGATAAATTACGACATTATGAGTTCAAATATGTCTTCCTTGCAGTGCCTAAACAACACTAAGGTCGAAGATAAAACCAATTTGTCTTGCTTTCTTCCAAATAAGCAGTTTTCGGTGGGTAAGATATGGATTAAATACATTAAAATGGGATAGTAAGACGTGCGTACCTTACATAAACACACACTGTAAGAAGAATGAACAAAAACGTAACATAGAATGATGGAAATCTTAATTGGTACAAGAACATTTCAATTTACAATAAAGCATTTTTCATTACCTAAATGAATAAACCCAAATTTTCCAACTGGCCATCTTGAATATGAAAAGGAATCACGATTGTTCTCTTTAAAGCCACATAAACAGTAGTGAACAAAATGTTTGAGAATTCATGAATCGTGTTAAATGATGGTGAATCTTTTGATTGATGTCAATGTTTGCAACAAATTCGAAATAAAAATTGATAATTTTGCAGTTTATTTAACCTATAACTTATTCCTTTGATTTTGAAAGAAGGTAAATCTTGGTCTTCTAACTTATCATGTGATACCTCAAATACAAGAAACACGATGAGATATACAGAATAGATGGTTCTTAATACATAACCAGCAGAAGATTGATAGAGTATGACGTTTCACTGACTACACGGATACCTTCATCAGACAAATGACCAGTGTGAAGCGTACTAGCACTGACATACGTAATATACGACATGGTACGATATCGACCAATGGTTTTTGCTATGCTGTCATCCTATATACACAAAGGTAGGGAATAGTGTGACGTAATGGTAGTCAGATTGTACACTGGATCACCAGATCCATCGCTGTCGCATTTCTTATATAACTGACAGAGCACACGCCTTGAATGCTGAGAGACATATTTTCTGTATTTTCGTTTAGCTCATTGTTTATTTTCATTGGATATTTTTCATTTATGTATTAATTTATTTTAACCAGGTAATCGTTAAATATCCTGTCTCTTACAGAAGTCATGGCCATCTTTAAAACCCTATTTAACTCAAATGGATCGTTAAGAACTTGTCTTTACGCAATCATCAAAATCGATCGCTGAATGTTTTAGTTCTCCGATTAGAATTTTTTACAAAACAGTATTGCTAATTAATAATCAATATTTCATCGCTAACCACCTCAGAAATAAATACCGATTTTCACATGCAATCAATGCTAATAAGCAATATTGACGATACGCGTGTTTGGTCATTAGCGCCCGTCTCCCTCCCTGATACAAGGAAGAGTAAAAGTATTCAACACAACTAAAGCTTATGCAAAATGTGCAGATCTGTTCAAGAGATGAGCATGACCACCTCGAGCAGGCGTGATGTTACAAGAACTTTGGATTAATCAAGCGAAATTACCTTGGTTCATTAACACGCCAACGTACATGCATTAGGGTTCAGGTTATTTACTTAGCAAAGCGTTTATGTCAATATATCATGTTTGGTAATTACATAATAACGGCAAGTACACATGCCACTTTCGAATTAATTGAACCTTGGCGAACAGGTTACTGCAAACTTCGGGAATAAAAAGGCACCATCAGTTTTGTACAGCTTACAGAAAAATCCGAGGTATAAAAAAGCCATCAGCAATACCTACCACCTACCCTGGAATAATAGTTCACCTCAGAACATAATATCGTATGCTTACTTGCAGAGCAATATCACTTGTATAGCAGGAAGAGAGATACACAAGGCAAAAAGAACCTTTAAATACAAACTCATGGCTGGATATTGTAGAGTCAAAAAAGAATTTTAAAAACTGAACTTATCTTTCATATCTAAACTTGAGAAATTTCAATTTAAAACAGCTTTGTGATATCTTAAATTGTCTGCAGCTGCTAGAAATTACTCTTTCATTTCTTGAAACAGGGATGTTTAATGTGTCTTGCTGATATAGTTCCCATACCACGTCAGTATGTTTTTGTATTTATTTATTTATTTTTTTAATGCTTCTTTGCACTGAAACCACCGGAGACATAATTGAAATTGAATTAAAAAAACCAACGACGAAAAATGGTTTCTGCAGTAGCAAACGGTTCTTATACGTCTGAGATAACACATTGAAGTACTCCTTTAGAATCTGTTTCCAGGACGTACTCCTGAACGCAGAACTAACAGATTTACAAAATCCCCATTGACACCTACAGGAAATGTACAATCACTAACATCTGATTTACAGACTGGATTATTCGGCTTACAAAGATATTTGTTTCGACATTATATGAGATTGCCTCAAGCAAACTTTTTTAAAGATTGGTTCAGACGATGCAAGGGAAAGGTTACAAAATATATAGCATACGTGTGTTTTTGTTGTAACTCCATTTAGTACAATATCTCTGAATCCCGCCATGACCTTTTGTATTTTTTTTATTTTGATGTGTTATTTCATTTTGTATTATTCCCTATTGAGCCGAAATCGACAATACTTTACCATACATGATCGAGTTTTTTTTTCTTCTAAATGTATGCAATCAAATCTACCTTTAAAGTCCATCTATTTATAAAAACATTGTCACTAAAGGTCACTGGTTTTGATCCGATGTAACACATTTCATAGAACCTCAGAATTAAGAACCTTTGCCTGTGACGACCATTTCTTGTTCCCTATTAGTGACCGTTATAGACAGGTTTAGCTGTTATAGAATAAGAACATGAATGAATATCTACTATCTCTGCCTCTTTTCACATTACATACTTCTTGTTTTCAAATTGTGTTTAATCCTCGACAAAACTGCTCTATGATGCAGTTTATTCAATATTGGGCTCTACTGTATCTAACTCTAATTTTTTGTTCAAGGATATTATTCACTTGTGTGTCTTTTGAAAAGTCTTTGCTAGTGAATTTCAAGTCCACAAGGTTTGTCGTAACTGTATACCACGTTCTAATTCACGGGAATAGAGAGGCGCGTTCTGATTATACCTATTTACTTGACAGTGTCTTAAAAGTACCTGATATATAGAAATAATGAAATTGATTAAACTAGGGGTTTGTACTCCTCCCAATCTTGATCTTGACGTTTCTTCAGATCACTATGAATTTTCCACAGTTGCCTCCAAGACTTTAAAATGTAGGCGCTTAACATCACTAACGAGACCTAGAAGGACGAAACCGATGTATGACGCAGTTTTATTCGTTTATTATTTGTCTCTACTGTATCTAATTCTATGTTTGTTCCGAAACGTTATTCACTTGTGTGCCTATTGGACGTAGACATTTTAGTATTACAAAATTTTAAGAAAAGTAATTATCCCAAGAAATTAAGTACCATTAAATGATACTTAAAGAAAACCAAAAAAATTGATGCCAACAAAAATGTGTTCGGCGTGCATTTGAAAATAACGATTTTTTTTTCATTGATTCATGATGTGGTTCTTCTGTGTGTGTTTTTTTTTTTTTTTTTTTCATTTTAATTTGCATAGACAGTATTTGCATGTGTTTGCGAGTTTTTCTTATCATATTCTATATGAGATTGAGGTTAAATGTATTTCCCTTCAAACATTTATGGCTGATTTGTTTTTAAAAAAATCAATTTTTTAATATAAGTATGAACTTTATCAGAAACATTCCCAAACCAGCAGTAAAAAGAAAAAAAAGACAGACTTCCTGGCAACAGTAGTCATAATGTTCACAGACATGTTCTTCTAAGTACACTTGTATAAGAAAGATATTATAAAGAAAATCGAAATTGAAGATAGTAGAAATAAAATGAAGATTATTCAGTTTACGAACCATATTAAATGGGTCTTTATCCCGAATCCTGATTATGAAAGTTCAATATAGAATGTTAGAATAATATCAATGACTTAACCAATACCCTGAAAAGCGGCAGTATAAATCATTTCATTGTTTTTACCTCTTCTTTGCGTATTTGCTTGTCCTGGCGCCGGAGTGTACAATACTGCTCCTATTTTGACCGAGGTACTGTCTTGTGGGATTTTCCCCTGATATTTCCACACGGTTATATATGGAAATCGATAGTTTCCGTTTTAGGGCTAAATGTTTTTTTATGTTATTTTTTATTTTTCAAGGACATGTATCTATTTCCTTACATTTTTTTTCAATACTGAATAATGCCACTTTTTTGGAGACTTACAACAATGAAAAGAAATAACATCTTATAAAATCGACAAATAAAAAAGCATGATACAAAAAAATCACAAAAACCGAAAAAAGGTTGTTTACTAGTAACACCACAATCAATTCAATAGTAAACTGACATTTCCATGAAAGTCAGCAAACAATGTTACGCAAATTACCTTATCATGGGTCAAACCAGATCATCTTCGGAAGGTCTTGAATATGAAGCTAACACGTTAGACATTTCAAGAAGATTCGTGTCATTAACAGTGACAGCTGTAGGTTGCCTCCATATTTTCAGCCACGTAGTAACTTGTCACAGGTTAAACACTCTCTGAACGTTTTACATCAAATTTTGTCTGCTTGTGACATGAATGAATAACACTCTCTATGTGAATATATAAAACCGAAAGATTTTATGATAACATCTTTTTACTTTTTTGTTTTTTCTTTTTTAATTTTATTTTATTTTCCGACTATATTTTGTCGCCTTAGTGCGAAGTTATATATCTGTTCCAGATATGCCAGTAATCTGGCTATTTTGCATGTGAAAATGTGATAAATAGAATATTTGATAGTGTCTGAAGGAATAACAAATACTTCCCTTGCGTGTGTACCATTTTTGTATCTTTCACGGATGCGCAGATACTAAACTTTTAGAAACTGTTATTAAATATATTTGTTATTATCTAAGACACTATCAAAGATCGTGTATAAACTTTTATTAGATTTTCGACAAACAAGGCACGTATTTGTCGTAACTCAAATTATCGGCTTTCGTCATGGTGTTAGCCCAAATAACATCTTTATTTGTCTTATAACACAGACTCTTGGCGCCGACGGGATCCTGTTAAAGATACGTTGAAAATAAATTTTGTCGAACCACAATTATGAACCATTATTTCTGTGGATAGTAAAAATGAAATACCTTTAGACAAGAAATATATATCGTAACTTTTTTATTGTTGTTTGTTTTTGTCTGGTACATCGGAAAGGGTAAAAATGTGATGATATATTAATGAAATGTTCCCCAAGTGACAAAAATCCATTGTCATGCCCAGTCAATATTTACATATATAAAGGTATATATAACATTTTGTTTGAAAACAGATTGGAGATTGTGATTATCCATACCCCTTGAGAAATCTGACACGCCATTTCGGAAAAGTCCAGCATCACAAACGGACAAATTGACATCACAAGAACGACGTATTTTATAGCCCCATTGATTGTAATTTATAGTGTATTTTCTAGTACGGCTATAATCAATCAACAAATCTCATAATCTACTACTGAAATATTCTATATATAAACATTCGATTTTCCAGATTACATATATTTTGTAAATTTTTAATTTTCATTATTTTTGTTTTGGTATGATTAATCTGCTTGAAAGTTTCTCTTCAGTGTGTGGCGTGTACAGCTGTTATCGTGGTGATAATTTGCTCCCTCATAGTTTTGAGAATTTTATCTGGAAATTTTCTAACTGCTGCTTTTTCTGAAACATAACATAGTTGTATATTACTGTTTTCCTGATAGAAATGGCTGATAATATAGAAAATCTATAATGTTTTGTAATTAGAATGTGATGTGATCTGTTTGTATGATATGTCGATTTACATTTTTTAACTTTTCATGTGTAATTGATGATTTCAAGTATGTATGTATGTATGTATGTATGTATGTATGTATGTATGTATGTATGTATGTGTGTGTGTGTGTGTGTGTGTGTGTGTGTGTGTGTGTGTGTGTGTGTGTGTGTGTGTGTGTGTGTGTGTGTGTGTATATATATATATGTGTGTGTGTGTGTGTGTGTGTGTGTGTGTGTGTGTGTGTGTGTGTGTGTGTGTGTGTGTGTGTGTGTGTGTGTGTGTGTGTGTGTGTGTGTGTGTGTGTGTGTGTTTGTGTGTGAGAGTGTGCGTGTGAGGGTGTGTGTGTGTGAGGGTGTGTGTGTATGTATGTATGTCAGTATGTGCAGACATATACACGTATGAGTTTGAAAAAGGTATGTATGTATATATAGGTGTGTACATCTGTATGTACTTGTATATGTGTCTGTAATAACATGTAAAATGTATATATATAAATGTTATTACCTGTGATAAAAAGGACACAAAAAATGGCGATAATTAAGTGTTGATCTATTGTTAGCACACGATAGCTTTACTGCTATGTATGATATTTTATATGAAGGATAAAACTTTGGGAGATTGTTTATCGTTTTGAGATATCATCATACGTGACATGTGTATTCCATTCCATCAGTAGTTTTATAGGCCAATCAAGGAGTTACTCTATCTCTGTAAGCACCATTATTTTTTATCTGTTCGGAACTTCTTCGGAGTTATTAAGTTAGGATATGCATGCACTAGGATCTCTCGTGTTGTATTTATCGTAGTAGATCAGCGTTTGAATTTTCGAGCAGTCTCGAGCCTGGAGATACGAATATCAGACACGTCGTGACCTCAAAGTTTTGCAGAGTAGTATACAAACCGTTACAGGAAGCAGCAAGGAGTTAGCAGTATTCAGATATAGAGAAAAGGAAGCCAGTAGCAGAGTGGATATGTGGAGCAATTAGTTTAAATAGGACATTGTGATTTTTTTCCTTAGAAGAAATTAGGATTGATAGAACACTAAGAACACTATATGGTATGAGGTGTAATACGTAACTAGGGGTACTAGGAGATAAAGTTTACTAGAGGAACTACGAAAACACTTGGAGCAATGGGTTAATAGGAGCAGTTAGAATGAGTATGTATGAACACAATGAGTAACTAGGGGCACGATGACATATTAGGAGAATGAGTTCCTAGGACCACTATGAGATCTTAGGAGAATGCGCTACTAAGAGCGTTATGAGGTTATAAGGGAAGGAGTGACTAGGAGCAGAATAAGATTGTAGGAGAATGAGTAACTAGGGGCGCTGTGAGAAAGTAGGAAAATGAGTTACTAGGGGCACTATGAGATATTTGGAGAATGAGTTGCTAGGGGCACTATGATATATTAGGAGAATGAGTTACTAGGGGCACTATGAGATGTTAGGAGAATGAGTTACTAGGGGCACTATGATATATTAGGAGAATGAGTTACTCGGAACACTATGATATATTAGGAGAATGAGTTACTAGGGGCACTATGATATATTAGGAGAATATGTTACTAGGGACACTATGATATATTAGGAGAATGAGTTACTAAGGGCATGATATATTAGGAGAATGAGTTACCCGGAACACTATGATATATTAGGAGAATGAGTTACTAGGGGCACTATGATATATTAGGAGAATGAGTTACTAGGGACACTATGATATATTAGGAGAATGAGTTACTAGGGACACTCTAATATATTAAGAGAAGGAGTTATTCGGGACACTATGATATATTAGGAGAATGAGTTACTAGGGACACTATGATATATTAGGAGAATGAGTTACTAAGGGCATGATATATTAGGAGAATGAGTTACTAGGGGCACTATGATATATTAGGAGAATGAGCTACTAGGGACACTATGGTATATTAGGAGAATGAGTCACTAGGGGCACTATGAGATGTTAGGAGAATGAGTCACTAGGGGCACTATGATATATTAGGAGAATGAGTTACTAAGGGCATGATATATTAGGAGAATGAGTTACTAGGGGCACTATGATATATTAGGAGAATGAACTACTAGGGACACTATGGTATATTAGGAGAACGAGTCACTAGGGGCACTATGAGATGTTAGGAGAATGAGTTACTAGGGGCACTATGATATATTAGGTGAATGAGTAACTAAGAGCAGTAAAAGACGTTAGGAAAAAATTGTAGCATTTCGAGATCGGAGAAACGAATTACTAGGATAACTAGGATATGTAACGAGTTAGAAGCTACTAGGTATTCCGAAAACATAGGTTACGGAAGCACTTTGAGAGATTAGGAGAAATGGGTTACTAGGATTGCCAGGAGACGATTACCCAAAAGAGAAACAAGTGAGTAGCACTTCTAGAGTAAGATACAGTAGAGCCAAACAATGAATTAAAGTGCATCACACTGCTGTTTCGACTTGTCAGTGATATTAAGGCCTATATTGTGAAGCCTAGGAGACGACTGACGAAAGTCTAAAGTGATCAAAAGATATATCAAAATCTAGACGGGGATAAGAATATATATCTGATAATCGTAGTTCAACACCAAGTACATGTGTATATTCTCAACCGTGCCACTATTCGAACGAATCGAATCATGACATGCAGGTTACGACAATCCTCAGAGATTAAAAGTATACGAGCAGTCTACCATCTGCTATCTCAAAGATCGTACAACAGCCACACAAGTGAAATACAAGCGCCCATGAGTTAAAATACGAAATGTTTATGTTGACTTTTCGATCGTTGTAAAGCAGACTTGTGGAGATGACGATCTCCTTCCATAATCATTGTGTGGACACCAACGCTTATTTCCCTCGCTTTTATTTTATATAACCGGATTTTTTTACATGTACGTTCATCAGCTCAACATCGGTTGAAAAAAGACGATACTTAAGTGGTGCATAATAAGTTTAATTCATTATTTGGCTCTCCTGCATCAAATCCGTAATTGTTAAAGTGTTATCTTTACAAACATATGATGCAGTTCAATGCATGATTTTGCTTTACTGTATTCTAATATACGTTAAAAAGTTATATTCATTCGCTTTTTGTATGTGTGGGTAGATGGGTGTGGGTGTGACAATATTTTAATCCCCATTTTCTTTTGTTTTACATGCAATTTACCTTCATGTTAATTTTTGTTTCTTTGAAAATGACGTTTGTTATTTCTGATCTGGTATATATCATCTTTATGTCGCTCTTATTGTGATATTTTACATTGGGGTGTATAAAGTCTATGTATATGTTTTATGAAATTGACATTAACGACATCTGTTGTCATGTGTTATGCATTTGGTTGTGTTAGTGGGTAGAGGACATTGGGAAGGAGGGGATGGGTCATTCCAGACAAACACGTTTGTGGTACTGCTTTCATAATGGCTATGATGTTTTGTTACTATATGAATTATGTTGAGGAAAATCCCAAACCAACAATAAGGTGTGTTCGTTGGTTTAATGACGATAAAGACGGTTACGTTAGGTTATATTCTTCAAGATTATACGTTAGCAAAACATCACAACCAAATAAGATCAGAATTCAAATGTTATTGTCTTCAATCGTCACTGCATGATTCTATTCATAGTGATACTTAAATCCCAAGAATTGGAATAATTCTATTGAAAACTCCCACAACTGAGTCTTCCGTTGTTATGATCTCTTGTCGATGACTCTCCAAAATGTCCGTTGTTTTTTCGATCTACTTAACTGCCTTAACTCCCAATTACGCATTTCGACACATTGTGTCTTCGGTGCTTGGAAAACACTCATATCATAACAGTCATAGGATGAAGGTTTTAGGCTATTGATTACATCTCATGAAATTGGAGAAAATGTTGAAAACTTTCATTCTTAGTAAATTTTGGTAAATTTGTTTTCATAAGTCCTGGCAAAATTAATTTGTCAAATCTGAATCCCGTCTTCTCTGCACGCCATTGTTTTTCATTGTTCTCTTATAAAAATGCTTGTTTGTTTTAGCTTTAATGATAAAATTATAGGGATAGGTAAGATACTGTATTGTACAAGAAATAAATCATGTGACGGAAAAGATTGAGAAGAATATTTTAAACAAATATCGCCTAATTTATAACCCCTATATTGCTTGTTTTAGTGTTTTTTAGTACAGCTAGCTATAAACAGATTCAGATACGTTTAAGTATAATCTGATTAAGAAGCCGTTACACTTACATACTAAATAATGGTGTAAAAAGATGCACATTTGATTTTGTTGAAATGTACTGTGAAACTGACTCTATCATAGTCATAGAAAGATGCAATGGATTAATAATGAATACATTTGCTCGGTCACATCCAATCACTTAATTATGGTCTACCAGCAAAATAGTAATTTTGATAACTATGTTTACGGAATGTGGGAAACTGTTTGGATAAATGTCAGGTTCAATTAACACATATCTACCGTTGACTAATAATGTTACAATAATACATAGTTGATTGACTAGGTATGGACATTGTTTATTGTGATGGGGTATTATCAGAATGAAACATAAGTGAACTTGAAAAGCAATTGTATGTTAAATTGTATAGTAAACATTCATTATCGATAACGAATATTTGTACCGATAAGAAATATCTTATAATTGTTATCTTGTAACAAAAACAAACTTCACCAAATTATCAATGTAATGTGTTTCATTTCATAATTACTTCTTTTCTGTTCTTTTTTACTTTGATTGTACGCCTACTTAAACAAAATTATTACAAAACATAGATATAAAAAAAGAAAACAAAAAAATATAGAAAAATTGTGGCGAGCTATAAACATTGCGAAACAATTTGGTACAGTTTTGTAATCAGTTGAATTCTTTTAACTGTAACATTATAACACAAATATCTCCGTAATAACGGGAAACAATATGCTGTTGAGGAACATGAATTATCTTCGTAACAGAATTATAGGTAATTTAATATCATGTGTACTGAAATATTATTCCATTATATAAACATAAAAAATATACAAAAATCGTCTCACAAATCACAAGACTATAAATAGCCACTATCAGGATTGAAACACATATTCAAAATAATGTTTATCGCTATTCTTTTATCATTGAATCTATGACATCGTAACTTATCTTAGTTTCATGTGATCTTTTATTCTAAGTAAACAAAGATGGTTTCAAGGTACATTAATATCGCTTCATTGCAATGTTATTAAGGCTAGAATTGAAAATGTCAATGTATACCATTTTTTTCAAAAATACAATTGTGGTTACGCAAAACTGCATTTGTGGCAAGTAGACCTTAAGACCCTTATGGCCTTTTGTTATTTCAGTTAGAGGTCAAAGTACCTATTCACCTGTTTTAATATACTGTTGTAATTAGTAATCAAATCTCTTGCAACTAGTCGCATAGGATCTGATGTATTTTGTATCCTTTTTTAATCGCTAAACATTTAATCTGCCTTCGGTTCGCCTACACTCTGATTAAATTCCTAGATAAAAGGAAACCATTAAACAGAATGTAATAACACCCTTGAAGCTTTCGTTTCAGGAATTAAGAAATAAAGAAGTCAGCCAATTATTCGAGTTAAAAGCACTTTAAAAGTTGATGTTTTGTTGTCTATTGCTGTCTAATGTTCTAGCACCACTTGGGTATGGGATTGTTCATGCTCACATTAACATGCTATTCCTTTGTGATGCTGGAGAATTCAGGCAAGGCATGTAATATGACGTCTACATCATGTTTATGATTGCAGGAAAACAATTTATTTAATTATTGATCTATCATAATTGTTTCTAATTTTACCAAATTTGTTGATGCTGTAAGATTGCACCAAAGAACACAAGTGAAAATCATTTTTTTAAGAATTGGATATAGTAGGGGACAAAAATCACCATGCATCATACAAAACCTTTTACGTCATTCTGGGACTTGGCAGTGATGCGAGTTGACGGCATCTAAAGTTGACCAAGAAAATGTCAAAAGTTCAAAGGGGAGATGCACTAGAGACATAATTTAATACATTTCTTGATTTTCATATATTTAATAATTTAAAAAGAACGTCAAGTACATTATACATATTAAGAACTGTGATAGTGTTTAAATGTATAAAACCTGACTGACAGGTTTCAACAAACATATGGATGATTGGATACAGCTTAAAAGTGATGAACAATCCTTGTTTGTATTCAATTAAGTTTGAAGTAATTGTCACTTTATTGTTTTCATTTCAAATTCTTTCATTTTTATAATATCACTTCTTAAAATCCAAGAATTTTTACTACTTTATCATATTTCATTATTTTCTCTGTTGTTGTCCTTAGTATTTACTAATTGTACTTTACAATTATGTCTCGGAATACTTTTGTCTTAATGACGGCCCTCTTTACGCCGAACGACTAAACGTAATGATAGTTATTATATTCGTACACCGTTTTGTTTCATTATTATCATGAAACAATGATATCTGATATTTGTAGTTTTACTTGATCCACGCTTGGGATCGGCAGGATGTGTGATTGTTTTACCACTCCTCAAATCCTTCATTCACTATAACTACATATATAGCTATATCATAATCAGGCGCTCAGTTCGTAATTCTACTCTCACAATTTTAGTCGGATAACATGAATATTTTGGCTACGGGTGTCATGAATGGTGTCGATTACGCATGAAGGGCCAAAATATCATTTTTTTATTTTTAATTTTAATTTCCCTATCAATTCCTCGGAAAACCATGCAAGAGATTGGGTGAAACAAGAGCATGCTGCTTTGGGAGCACTTTCAGACTGAACTTATGTTTGTCATAACGTATCGTACTTTCTTTTTTGAAAACCTGTTCTTGCAATGTGATATCCTATATCAAGAAGAGATGAGCCGACAAGTATACCGTGCCCCGTATATAAACTGAAATTGTACATAGAAGAGGAGGAGGAGGAGGTCGTGTTACAAACAGTTGGATATAGACGTAAAGCAGTGTCTACAATTTCAAAATTCATTGTTCAGACAATTTCCGGTCATCTTCCAGGTAAAAGGATTTTTGGAAAAATGCGCTCTTTTGCAAAATCAATGAGAAAATACCAACGTGTCAACCTAATCATTACCCAAAATCAAATGCATCAAAACTACGTCAAAATAAGAATAAAAGAAATGAATAATACGAGCAATAAGACCAGCTGTCCCGGAAGACCAAGTCTCTTCTGCTTCATGGACGACACCTGCCATGTAAACCTTGGTCAGTGCAAGTAAGTAATGTCATATTCTCAAATGAGAGCATGGTCTACAAAAACGGAAACAACCGGCAAACTAATGAGCTTCAAACACGACCTACTTGACATTGCGCAAAGAAGTAGCATATTTCTCAATGAGATCATTATGACGACCGCAAAACTCCCCAATAATCGTTATCAACCTGCATCTTTTGAAATCCATCTTGCACGAAAATCGTGATACAAGGAACATGTCCTTGTATATCGCTTGATGGAAAGCTGGTCATGTTGGTTTCGTCGTAAAAGAAGAGCCTGTCCTGTTCTTGATTTCTAATTCTGGTTGGTATATAAGATAGACGCGGTAAATAAATATCTTGGTATTTAAAAAAAAGAAGTCATCGATATATTTGAAAGTGAAATAAACCCACTTTGCAAGGTCAGTGACCCATTTTGATAAGCTCATCGATTAATTCAGCCTCGTATGAAATTATAACCATGCCAGCCAACAGAGGGATACAGTTAGTACCCATAGGTATACCAAACTCGACTACAATTTTGTCAACCAGAAAGTCGATCATTTTTAGGATTGCGTCTTCCGTACATCGTTCATTTGATTTGGACGTGTTGTTTAAGAAATACGCTTCAGTATAGTTCACAACCAAATATTTGCATTGCCATTCAACTTTCTTGAAAAAAGAAAGCTCATAACAAGTGAACGAATGTTTTCTTTTAGTTGAGAATGCTGAATGATGGAGAAGAGAGTGGGACGAAAAGAAGATGTAGATTATATACCTGAGAGATCAAATGGATGTTTTGATTTATCATCATTATCAATCAGGAAAGTTTTATTTTCGTTGATTTTATCGCCAAAGCATGTCAACGGCATTGTCTAAAGGTGTAAAATGGAATATATAAGCTGATGTGTTGTTAGGGTTTGTATACCCTGAGATGCCAGTTGCCAACTCTCTTTATCATCAAACACTCGCTCGAATGTTCTTTTTGCCAATCTTCACGCCAAATTTGTTTAGAATTTGTTTTAAGCATAAAAGTCTTTTATATTTCCCCCTGAAATTCAATCAGTGATGGAAGTTGAGACAGTAAGTTTGAAATTATCACCTAGACAGACATTTAGGATGACTCAAGCTCATGATATAGATTAAACACTATGGGATTTTAGCCATAAATCAAATACGCTGTTCGCGTGTCAAAATCACGATGTGTGAACTACGCGTCGAAATATCGCTAAAAGCGTTGTTTATGTCACACTAGAGTGCAGTAGGTAGTTTATTGGAGCTTCGTGCTCTTTCCTTGTGTCTTAAATACTCACATTTAAAACAGGATCGACAAAAGACATCAATTCTTGAGAATATTAGCGTGGGTACCATTTACTTAACGTGTGCCATTTTGAACACGTTGCGGGAAGGAATATCAATACTGATGATTAATGAACAACAGGCTCGGAATGTATCGATGCAAACATTGAAGCTTAGTGATCGAATTGGTGTTGGGAATCGATGGTCTAGTGTTATTAACGCAAAATGTTCATGATAATAAGCTTTTTGTCAAAGTCTTCAGCTAAACTATGTGGCTTTAGATCAACATCCTTGCTTGCATGCAAATTTTATTCTAATAGATGTATTCATGAAAAATAACGTGCTGGGATTCTAAACTTGGTCTGGCGGACAGAAATCTATTAACTGAAAAAATAAATTAAGAAATAAAAATCTGAAATTGCGTCATATCTGTTTTAGTCATTTCATTTGTTATATGTTTAATGTGCTAAAAATTCAACTCCTTTTGTTTGTTTGTTTTTTTTATTAACAATAAATGACTAGTAATTGTCTCTTACACAAAGCGAATAACTTCATTATGTCGTTATATGAAAACTAACAAATTACCTTGCCCCAGAAAAAAATCTTTTGTTTCCTTTTAAAATATTTAAAGAAAAATAATGTATTCGAAGCAACATGATGGAAATTTTGACATGGTATCAACGGTTTCCTGTGACAATAGAGTAAGAATTTTGAACCATTGGTATTTAAGAAATGTTTCATACCTACCGCTGAAATCAGAAGATCGTGTTATATTCCATTCTTTAAAAGAATATCTTACTTGAATACTTAATACAAAGTCATTATGTGAAAAGATAATGTCATGTCCTCACAACATTTTGCTTAATTCTAAGTAAAACAGGGACTTAAGATACATTGCTTTGTTTTATATTTCTTATTTCAAATTAACTTTACAGCCTGATATCTGAAAGTATACAGAATGAAAAACTGGTGGAAAGTATTTAACGAAATGGGGTCATGTGACGTCATTAATGTTATTGTGACGTCAGTATGTCTGAATTTCCAAGGTCTTAACAAAGGCTAAGAGAGTGAAATAGATATACATGTAACATTATTTGTCAATATAATGTAAATATACATATGAATAAGAAATATTTTATTATGCAAGTATATTCCATTGATCCAATCACATCTATTTCTATTATTTACATGAAGCAGAAGATGCTAAATCATCTGAAATACCTGGGTTTTTTGCCGTAGATTTATGGAATTTGCCGTTATTGTTGTTGTGGTTGTTGTTGTTGTTGTTGTGGTTGTGGTTGTTGTTGTTGTTGTTGTTGTTGTTGTTGTTGTTGTTGTTGTTGTTGTTGTTGTTGTTGTTGTTGTTGTTGTTGTTGTTGTGGTTGTTGTTGTTGTTGTTGTTGTTGTTGTTGTTGTTGTTGTTGTTGTTGTTGTGGTTGTGGTTGTTGTCATTGTTGTTGCTGTTTGTTGATGATGATGTTGTTGTTGCTGTTTGTTGTTGATGATGATGATGATGATGTTGTTGTTGCTGTTTGTTGAAGATGACAAAGGCGCACAACCATTACACTGAAGCATCCAGAACACAGCTCAACAGAAAAGGTAAAAAAACCTTTACGGCTAAGTGCGTAGTTTTGTGTGTTGTCTATTTGAATGTGAGAGAATTCCAGCAATTCTAAATCTAACGAATACATCCATAAAGCATGATTAGACAATTTAAATATGAAACAAACAGAAAACTGAAAATCAATCAATGATTTCCAAAATTCCTTTCAGAATTTTACTTGCTTAAACGTTAACTGTTGGAACTATTAGGCGGGGTAATCCGGGGCTTTAGAATGAAATGGATACTTTAGTTTTAGGAAGATCTGGATATGAATATGCAGGCCTGTTTATTCCAAGCTCCAATACAACCGGAAAAAGAACTTAATTCAGTCAGTTATAATTTGCGTGTGCAAACATTTGTGATGTAGGAATTATTATTTTTTCTTTTCTTTTCTGTTTTTACTTTTTTTTATACTATTCATGAAGTTGTCTTCTTGAATTTGAATATTTCTTTCTTTCTGATGATGATCTCTGCATTGCTCTGGAGACAGAAACTATGATCTGAACTGAATAAAAAAATGGAATCCTGGATTCATATATTCTGATATTAGTTTTAACTGGGTTTCTCGTGACTTTGAAGAGTGAAAAAGTGCATTTGATATAATAATAAACATATGGCGTAAATATGTTTTTTTTTCATTCTGTCACATCAAAGGCAGCATCATTCATCTTACTGTAATTAGCATGAGGATCCCAGCTACATCACGTGTGTTAATTTGAAATAATTGTTGAAGTCACGCGGAGCTAATATTTTGGTTTAGGGTCCGATTATTCCTACCGCGGCGTCATCATTTTAAGGCATTTCCAGCCTATCATTTTTTGCTTCTATATTAGAATTCAAACAAAAAAAAAAGATACATCCTATGGTCACTACATTATAGTTTATTGTTGTTTTACGTCCTATTAACAACCACGGCCATTTAATGCCATACCAGGTTTGGTTAGTGGAGGATAACCGGATTTCCCGGGAAAAACACCGACCTGTGGCCAGTAACTGTCGACTGCCCAATGTTGGTCTCGATACTGCGAAATAGAGCTGATTAAAACGCTTATCTATACCTTCTTACACTTCAAATTTCCTGAACGTTCATAGATGCTCTTGAAACATGGGACCTCCGGCTTACAAGCCTGACGCCCAACCAATCGAGCTAAAGTTCTCTTTAGTCAAAAGGTATTTTGCGGCTAGTATTTTACCATGGTTACATACTTTACAAGTCTAGAATTTGGAAGCAAGAGAGTCAAATAATTAATGTTTCGTCTATATACGTGTATAGACATTTGTGTATAAGGGCAATCGGTCTCACCCTATATTGGTACATTGTATTACACATTATAGATATTTTTCTCTTGCTATGGGTCAGAGTTTCTCACATCTTTATGCCGATAAAGTTGATCATTTCCACAAAAAAATATCCCTGACATATATACAATACCAGCAAGTGCCTGCCAGTAATGAGAATGACATGAGTATGATTGTCGTCTTAGCGTATTGTCATGTCTATGAGAGAAGCATTGCTGAACACACATACTTTTCCAAGTCCGTAGCTATTAAATGAGGACGAAACACATTAACAAGGTAAAACTTCACTTCGTATTTATGAAAAATGTATAATGACAACAAATGTAGAAACTGAGAAACGGGTCGGTCTGTGAAAACGTGGTTTAGTCCTTGGAAAGACACCTTAACCGAATTGCTGTGGACGAAATGTGACGGAAACCCCGCATGTTCTTCTTAGATGAACCGCCAGTTACTGTAATGACGCCACGCCTCAAAATGACCTTGCCCTTTAGTGGGTTGATAAACCCAGCAAACAATCAATCAATGAAACATTTAACGAGCACCATTACATCGCACCCCACATCGTTGTAGAAAGTGAAATATTCTGAATGATATTTTGCGAATAGCGTGAGATTTTTTTCGTATTTTTCCTTAAACGAGCTCTCTGATGATAACTCGTTAGTGATTTTAAAAAGGCAAACTTTACTCCTTTTTTTCTAAAACAAAATCGTCAAGACTTATCTAGAAGTGACCACAAATTTCGTAAATTAATAACTTTAGTCGTTAAAATCAAAGACAGTCCTGAGAAGTGTGTTACATATTGGTATCAGAATACAGATTATACTTGAAAACAAAAACATGAAAAAACTAAAGGGTGAAAAACATTGCGATTCTAACTTGTCACATACCGATACATTTATGATATGCAGTGTTTGATATTTCGCGACATTAAAAGTTGATAGGGAAAAGAAAAAAATAATTTTGACAAAGAAGCAATGTTTGATTTCTATATTTCAAAAGGACTTTGTCTGTGTGACAACATCACCATTTATAACTCTTTGACTTGCATGTAATGTTTGTTATGATAAACGGGTTTTTATTTTTAAATCCTATTGATCATCCAATCCTCCAATGAGTCATTGTGTTTTCACTTATGTTCTGATGGGCAATAAATTGACTGTAATTGACTGTAGGCGAGAACGTGTGCATTAAAGTAATTCTGATGTCTGCTCGGCCTTGAAACATCAGTTGCGTAATTTGTTTTGGATCCTATATTTAAGTTCTCTCAAATGTTATATAATGAATATAACACCCATGATAAAATGATGAAAAAATAAACAAATGTTTTCACATATTAACTAATAAGGAAACAAAGACCTCTCGATGACCGCAAATATGTACCAATATTTTCATGCTAACATGTAGTACTGTCTAGTTATTTTTTAATTCCTTAAACAATTTTTTTCGAAATATCTTTAGAATAACGAAAATTCTATATAGTTTTTTCAATTTTTCTTTTGAGGAACAAAATATTAACTCATTATGCTTTGATATGATATGATATATATATGATGTTATGATATGATATGATATGATGTTATGATATGATATGATATGTTATGATATATGATATGATGTGATATGATATGATATGATATGACATGATATGATATGATATGTTATGATGTGATATGATATGATATGATATATATGATATATGATATGATGTGATATGATATGATATGATATGATATGATATGATTTGATATGATATGATATATATGATATATGATATATATGATATATGATATGATATGATATAGATATGATATATATGATATGATATGATATGACATGATATGATATGATATGATATGATATGATATGATATGATATGATATGATATGATATATATATATGTGATATGATATGATATGATGTGATATATGATGTGATATGATATGATATGATATGATATGATATGATATGATGTGATATATGATATGATATGATATGATATGATATGACATGATATGATATGACATGATATATGATATGATATGATATGATATATGATATGACATGATATGATATATGATATGATATGATATATGATATGATATGATATAATATGATATATATGATATGATATGATGTGATATGATATGATATGATATGACATGATATGATATGATATATATGATATGATATATGATATGATATGATATGATATGATATGATATGATATGATATGATATGATATGATATGATATGATATGATATGATATATGATATGATATGATATGATATGATATGATATGATATGATATGATATGATATGATATAATATGATATATATGATATGATATGACATGACATGATATGATATGATGTGATATGATATATATGATATATGATGTGATATGATATGATATGATATATATGATATATGCTATGATATGATATGATATGATATATGATATGATGTGATATGATATGATATGATGTGATATATGATATGATATGATATGATATGAAATGTTATGATATGACATGATATGATATGATATATGATATGATGTGATATATGATATGATATGGTATGATATGATATATATGATATGATATGATATGATATGATATGATATGATATGATATGATATGATATGATATGATATTATATGATATAATATTATATGATATTATATAATATGATACCCAATACGAAGTATGCCCGTAAACTTGTTGGCCGGTTCCGTTGTTAACCTTGTCCTGATTTGGGAGCGCGCCATTACTTATTTGGATGGCGGATATTTCGATGAAGCAGATGATGTTTACCCTTCCGGATCACATGGTCTTATGTTCCTTGTACTTTTGTTTACATAGAGTCTTCTTACTATTCAGAAAGATCCTTCAATTTTTGTGAGCTCGAATTTTTTGCTTATGACATTGCCTGATTTCATTAACAGAACAAAAGTAATAATATCGATGTAATAAAAGTAGTGTTTCTTACAATAAATACCACAGCACCACATCTGTCTGCTAGCAACAGCATGCCGCGAGCGCAATGTGCATAGTAACGGATTTATCTGACTATCTATTGGCAATTTCGATCAAATTTCAGTTCTTAGTTATGAATTTCATGACCTCGAGATATTTAATTTTAAATCAAATGTAAAAGGAAATAAATAATAAAAGCTTTTGCAATTCAAGGATGTTTTGTAAATGTGTTGTAGATAAGCATTCGTTGTTTCTTGGTGTAGAAATTAGGAGGAGGTGCACGTGTATGTCTGATTGGACCTCAGTATGTCAAACAATAAAACAGGAGAAATGTGTTTTATGTTTTTCTGTTTAGGCAAATTTAAATAATCTGATATGAATTATATTGGAATGCTTATGATCAAAGAGAGAGAGAGAGAGAGAGAGAGAGAGAGAGAGAGAGAGAGAGAGAGAGAGAGAGAGAGAGAGAGAGAGAGAGAGAGAGAGGTGGTGAGAGAGAGAGAGGGAGAGAGAGAGAGAGAGGTGGTGGGGAAAGAGGGAGAGAGAGAGAGAAACACCCATTGTATACATGCTGTGATGATGACTTTTGCAATTTTAATTTGTAACCTATAGCATCACTCATGCATGTAACATATCGTAAATTGTTGAAATTGAATAAATAACATATTGCAAGAGACACAGACTATCCTGATTACATTGGCCTCATACCACTAACCACAGTCAAGACATACGTTTATGTACAGGTTCTATATTTAGACATATTGACTTCGAATGTATGTATACCTGAAGAAATCAGTCAAGTATTTTTAGATCGACAAAGGCTATCAACTGAAATAGGTGTTTTGGTATCGATAAGCGCCATACGTCTTTTTAAAAATTTGCTGCTACCGAGCTCTGTAAAATTGGCGTCATTTTTAGCTCAAAACAGTATTTGATTTCTAAATATCTATCAACTTTAATATATATAAATTTACAATTTACAGACCAATTACTCTATACTCCGTATATCATTCTTGTAGTTGTTTATGGGAACAAATTGGAATATTTACTTTGAGAGGAAACCGGAGTATCCTAATGGAAGAAAATGTCGGCCAGATTCATATCTTATCCGAGAATACTGCACTGCACCTTACTAAATGTTTGCTGCGTCTATAGATTACACAGAATTCAACCCCGGCACTGCACCTTACTTAAAGATTGCTGCGTCTACAGACTATCCAGAATTCAACACCAGCACTGAACCTGATTGGTCCAATCGTTTTTATTCTCAATACAGAGAATATCCAGTCACATTAATTTGTTTGAAACAGAATGTGGAATTCCCAACATCTATGTATACTGATGTCGTATCTTCACAAAACTCTTTCCGATACTCTGTATGCATGTTTAGCTCAAGCATATGAAGTCAAAGAGTCCTACAAATATTCAAGCTGCTTGTTAAAGCATAACATATCTAAAATATAGAATGCCTTTGTATTTTTCTTTTGTCACTGATGGGTTATCTATCTTTTCTTTATGAAAACATATCTATGATTTGACTAACTAAATGACAACAAAAGATATATTGGCCAAAGCCATGCTTAATACCATACCATTGTTCGACACAGCTGGTATTTATTAATTTCATTTAACATTTCGTTCTCCCATGCGCTTCTGTCATGAGAGACAGCAAGGTTTGTTTAGCACGGAAGGGCAGCGTGAATTAAGCCATTATGTCGTGCATGAATATCGGTAATGTGTTTCGGTGTATTCTCCTGTTTGTGTTAGGACATGAAATTTTGCTGTTGCATGTTTTTTATCTTTCGGTAATGTTTCGATAAACATTATGAATCTGAAAAATAGATTATTTTTATGGGGAAATTGCCCTTTTATTGAAGAGGTAAGTAGTTTACATGTGAGATAGGCTTTTACATAGCCAATAAAATATAATCCAAGGTCAATGTCCGAGGTACGTGATTCGATATTCCCTACCTGTTCGTGGCTGTTTGTGTTTCTCATAAAGCCGGGCTCGTCAGTGGTGAAAGGGTTTTAGTTCTTGGGCAAGACCCCTCCAATTGTGAATTGCTTGCAACGGACCTCCCGTATGTCGTTCAGTGAGGTGAATATCTATACCAGCTACTACAATGGGATCTCGCCTCTTCATGCAAGCTGTTCACGGGGTGATAAAAACTAGCTAGCAAACAAAAGAACAGTAACCGAAATCAATCTTCTTTCTTTTTTCTTCTGTTTGTTCATATATACTTCATACAAAAACTTTTTCGCTTAGCCTTGACAAAACATATTTACAAGATATTTGATGCTCTTTTAATTGACTTTGATTATAAAATGGTTAGTTTAAGTTTTATTCGTTTTTACATAAACGGAGTTTCACGTTTTCTTAACGCCAAATATCTGATACTTAGATATAAATAGCTTGCTTTGTTAATGTTAACTCAAATTACAGGTGCTGTTTTCCTTGTGGAGCCCTATCTGAGCGGATGATTCCATTGGCACTTTTTACCACAAAACCAAATGTCAAGTATCGTGAAAAACCAAACAAAGGAATTTTATCGCATTGAAAATGGGACTTTATACGATGTTTTTTTCTTAAATATTGACTGAGGATAGAGAGGGCGTAGAATCGGTACACTAGATAAAAAATTAATAATAGTAATTATTAAAGGAAATAATCGGAACAAAGTAATACTACAACATACATTTATAACCTGACATTCCGGAAATAATTAACCAGGTTTCGTATTCTTCCTCTTTCGTTTTAGTTTGTTCTCTCCATTCGATCGTAACTGTGTTTTGGATACGCCGTACTAGCATTGAAACATACGTATTGCATGAGTGCATAACAGAAATATTGCTGTCTGAGTGACAGCAACCTCTGAAGCTAATGACGTCCTAGAACAGCGCTGCTTATACACAACATTAGCAAGATGTTTGTGTTGTTGTTTGGCTGTAGAGTTCATCAATCAGTCGCTTACAAGTTCACCAGGAAGCATGCAAAACACGGATACAATCTCCGTTCTGGTCTACTTGTATGATGGCGAAAAACCTTCAACTCGCAAACTTTTTTTGGTATGCGTTAATATTGATGCGCTTATTTTGACGTAAGTTAATATTGGATGGTAGTTTTATGGATTTACACAAGAAACAAACAAATATAATGCAGGTATCTATTGCATATTGAAAATGTCGAGGTGGTACTAGAAGCTTGGAGAAAAATGTAGTGTTTTTTTCGGAAACAATGAATTTCTCTTTAGTTTACATTTTAAGGTCATCCTTCGTCGTGCTCCGTACACCGTGCGCCGTACACCGTGCGTCGTGCGACGAGCGCCGTTGGCTTTTGCCAGTCTGCCGTGAGTAAACTTTTCATTCAAACGAATTTTCCTCAATAACTAAAAGGTTCGTGGTGCTGATATTGAACTTTCTGGTTATTTAGGAGAAGTCGTATCACGCTGGGTGAAAGGACAACAAAAGTTGTTCAACTGAATTACCTTGACCCACTCCCAAAGCACCGCAGTCAAATATGTTAAAATCATCAATCAACTTATTCTTACTAACTAAAAAGTCCCGACTACTGATATCAGTTCCGTAAGAAAATTATGGAATTGCTACCTATGTATTCAAATGTTTGATTTGACACTGGGGTGTTGAGAACTTCGAATTTCGTCTGTCAACAAGCATGGGTTATGGTATTTGTGTAGTAGCGTGTATGAGCAATAGGATTTCACATTTGCATCAATTGACTTCGTTAACAGACAAGGGCTTCTTTGTAAGCTGTTGAATACATGAGCAATTCAGGTCCATTGGGCCTTTTTCATATATAAATCTTTGTAGGCATATGACCTTTAAGGTCCAGCGCAAAATGTGAAATTTCCCCTGCAATGCTTCTGTGAGAGTTTTATAATGATATGTTGTGTAAGCTTTACAATGAAAACAATAAATCAATGTGTGAGTGAACGTTTTAACAACATCGGTATGCGAACTAACATGTTACCTACAACCACCACTGAAGCCTAAATCCCTGGCGTGTGTAGACGATTTCTCATGCTGACATCTTGTAACAGATGTTTTAGAAAACTAGCAGGCACTTCAATTTATAATGAATCAGTCCCCATTAGCTAGCAGTAACCATGTACAAAAATCAACCTGTTAACAAGCTTCACCAATCTAGTGATTCCCAGTCTTTGACCGCATACATTTTCTAAACAATAAACAATAGGGGAAAATAATCATTTTACGTAGACTTTTAAAAATAAGTACTTGGAGAATGAGACCAGGTGTTCCAAAAGGATAAACACCAACAACCGCTCTATAAATTTTGGTCAAAAAATGTTGTAGGCTCATTGATAACTTCATATTTTGAAGATATAATTTAATGTATTAAGATAAACATTTAAAGTATTTTTACCAGTCCATATGCTATCTGATATAAACACACTCACCATAAATGTTTTTTCACGTTTTTATTATTTTATTCTATGTTTGGGAGACACATTATCCTTTCCGCTGTGTTGTTAGTATCCCGTTTTCTCTTGATTTAAGCAAACAGACGTTCAGAGATAATGTAATAAGGCAGATACATACTTTATTTGTGATTTCATAAACATGTTCTAGTCTTTCAGGAAGATAACGATGTATCTATGTTCTATAACGGGATTGCATTCCCAGACCTCTTCAAGGCCTTAGTTCATATAAGGCTGTAAAACCTTCTTAATATCAGATATACAGATACCGCATAGAAATATCACAAAACCAAAAGGTCAACTGGATTAATACAATATATTGCAACCTCCAAGTAGAAGATTACATGCTTTACACACTAGACAGAAAACGCCAAAAGAGTACCGTGACAGATCTGCGCAGTTTACAGTCTAAGTGGGTGAGTCAGCATCATTTATAGCAGGCATCAGACACCATTATCACTGCTGTTGTTTGTCCTTGATCGATAAGATTTCATTTCTTTTATATCATGGAAGTAATTTGATTTCTACAATTGTGTTACCTTTGAACAATATTCTGGTTAAACGCATATCAAAAGTATTTGTATCATCTCTTGATTATTTCAGTATGTGTTTTGTAAAAACAACAAAACTTGTAAACAAAACCAATGTGACAATGCAACAGTGACAAATTATAAACAATGGAAACAGCTAAACGTTTAAATAAACACAATGCGTTTTTAAATATTTTGTAATGAAACAGGTTTAAACTTACTTAAAAATACTGTATTTGATAAATACAAGGAAAGAAAAACGGAAGAAAATGTTTAATTGAATTACAGTAGTGTATATGGTTGTAATTTGATGATGAAATGACATAAAGTTGAACTATCAGAGAACAGATAAAAAAAACAAAGAAAATATCAACATTTCAAAAGATTTTTAAATAGCATTAAGACAAAAGTGGACACGATACACGGTGACCAGAAAATATTCATGTAGTTTTTATCAATCTGTATTGATGCTCTTTTGTAAATTATCATTTTTATAAAAAAAAAAGAGAGAGAGAGAGAGAGAGAGAGAGAGAGAGAGAGAGAGAGAGAGAGAGAGAGAGAGAGAGAGAGAGAGAGAGAGAGAGAGAGAGAGAGAGAAAATAGAGAAAAAATCGATCAACATCGAGATATTTATGTTCTGTTAATTATACGGAGAAGCTGTCTCGTCCTTGATTTCGAATAATTTTAATATGACAATAACTTTTTCTTGTTAGATTTCATATTGGTTTGTAAAAGATTTAAACGACACCAAAAATTTTAAAGGGATCTTCAATTCACTTACGTGACATCATTAAACTCCCTACTCACAACAAGGATGACGATTCCCACCCAATGGTACTAGGCCGCTTTGATGTCATTTTGCTGAAAATCTTCTAAAGACTTGGTCCCTTAATCATTAAGCCCAATAAAAAATCTTATTTAACTCATGAACATTTTTGATCTTTTGGAGAGTTCGCTCACATAAACTTTTTAAGTACCAGTGGCGAATATCGGTATGCAAATTTCATTGCTTAAGTTGCCATAATCATAAAAAACATAACCCTTCTATTTTACCATTATATTAAGATCACGTCCTGCACACGCCGTTCCCATAAGGATATAGATAGTCTGTCAGGTTTGATTGACTCGCTAACATGCTTTACTCACAGTGACTGATGACCTGCTGTCATCAATGTAAGCATGCATAGAGGTGAAATCGGGAAATTATTTGAAAAAAAAACGTAATCGATAAAGTCAGAGAGGTCTGCATGTTCATACAGGATTGCCACATATTCTCTTGTTGTTTCACGCGCGGCGGCGTTGCTGATATCCGGTTATGTTGAAAATCAATACAAACAGTTATCTGAACGTTGGATAATGACCGGAAAACGCTGGAAGCATATATTTTGCGGGATAAGACGGCGGCAATTCCGTAATGACATCACATCCTGACACAATGTCTCTCTCTCCCTATCTCTTTCTCTCTCTTTCCCTGTCCCTCTTAATCGTTCTGTCTCTGTCTCTCTGTATCTCTGTATCTGTATATCCCGATCTCTCTGTCCCTGTGTTTCTGTCTCTCTCGGTCTCTCTTTCTCGGTCTCTCTGTCTTTCTGTATCTGACTTTATGCCTCGGTCCCTCTGTCTCGCTGTCTCTCCGTCTCTCTGTTTCTGACTCTCTGCCTCGGTTCTTCAGTCTCTCTGTCTCTCCGTCTCTCTGTCCCTGTATCTCTGTCTTGGTCTCTCTGTCACTGTCTAGGTCTCGTGTTCTCTGTCTCTCTGTCTCTGACTCTCTGCCTCGGTTTCACTGTCTCTCTGCCTCGATCTCTCTGTCCTTGTGTCTCGGTCTCGGTTTCCCTGTCTCTCTGTCTCCCTGTCTCCCTGTCTCCCTATGCCCATATCCCTGTCTCACTGACACTGTCCCTGTATCTGTATCTCTGTCTCTGTCTCGGTCATAATGTCTCTATCTCTGTATCTGTATCTGTCTGTCTCTCTGTCTGGGCATCTCTATCGTGTTCTATGTTTGTCTCTGTCTCTCTGTCACTGTTTCTCTGTCTCTGTCTCAGTCACTCTATTTCTGTCTCTGTTACTGTATCTGTCTGTCTCTGTCTCTCTGTTTCTCTGTCTCTGTCTCTCTGTCTCTGTTTCTCTGTGTCTGTCTCTGTCTCTCTTTCTCTCGTTATTTCTCCTCTCTGCTATTGATGTAAATAGGTTCACGAATTGAACATATATAGTATAGATTGTAGAGGAGGATCTATTTGGATAATTATCTTATAACCTTGACCTTGCTTAATGTATAATCCAGCAGGCAAACACACCTACCTAGAATTGATTACAGGACCCAGACAATCACAGGCACTTACTTCTAGGTTACGCAAATTTTCGATTCGATCAGAAATATTAATGTTTCATCCTGAAGTTAATATTGCGGGGATTGTTCTGATCGACGAGCATGAAGTTGATGACTGCTTTGCCGAGATAAGTCTATCTTATCATAAGTGTGTACTGAACGTATAGACATTCCCACAATTTCGTGTGATCATTTTAGTATTGTATAATGATACAATATTCCAGGACAGACGAAATCAATATTAGTCGTATGTTGTAAATACATTGGCGCCGGCTTTCTAATTGCTACAAGGAAATATTCTAAATTAATTACGTTGAACTTTCAACGATGTTTCTTGCTGAATTTTGCATTGCTTCAGTCCTTCTAATTACATAACGTTGGCTAAATTGACTTCAGCTTCACTGAGCTAATTAGCGGAAACTGCCATCGTGTGTCGTAAGTAAATTCACCAAATGTAATATATCTTATCGGGGATCCCGAAACGTCAGTTTCCGGAGAATACCCACACTCGACACAGACACACTTCGCAATCAAACTGTTGTCGTCGATAAAAAAAACGTTGATTTGCTTAATCGCAGTAATTGAGTACTGATCTCTTTGATGTTTATATGCATTGATGTAAAATTTACTGGAAAAATCCACTACGTAATTACATTATTGGTTAAATTACCTATCTATTCTTACGTTGTTAAACAGCTTCTGTTGTTAACGATCAGGGTTTTTACTTAGGTAACTAAGAGGCATTTTAGCAATGATTAATTCTGATGAGCTGTATTATAAATAACTATTTTTATTACTTTAAAGTGAAAACAAAAACTAGATTAATGTTTCAGCTATGTCATACAGCTATTTCTTCCGATCGAAACCGATGTTTCATTAACACGACTCTTTAGTTAGCAGCCGACGTCGACTAAACCGTTTTAGTCAATGCAATTTAATTTTGTTCAACATTAGTCCATATGAAATGATAAATCTTCGCAAACTCTTTTATTTGAAATATTTGGTAAAGGGTCGTTTTGAGTCCTAGTGCTATAATATATCTCTCGAATAAGATATTACTCTTGGGGCAGATTTTTCTTTCTATTCAAACACCTGTTTACCAATTATTTTTTGACAATATATCGAGTTCCAATATTTTGCTAATTGAGCGTTCAAACTATTGACATTTTCTCTTAGGAATTGCAATCTCAGTCAATGATTACATGATATCTCTAAGAAAAACAAGAAGAACACTAGATGTCCGAGAAGACATCCGTCACGTATTTCATAATAAATTCCAACAGTGGCAGGTTCCTAAAATGGGAACAATGGTATTACCAAGGAAACCAAAACAATTAACATCAATATTATCAAATCTGTGTTATACTTAACACGAAGATTGTTAAATAAAACATACATACAATTGAACAACGCTTTTTTTATTATTTTGTTTAAAAGTTTAGAGTCAGATCCTGTAAAGACAAATGATGAATCACACTGCGCCACAAAGCTGTTTGTCCTTCTAGGACTAGGCAGTAATGCCAAGAGCCCCGAAACACAGGAAGCGACCGAGGAAAATCAGAAGTGATCATTAGAAGTATAGATATTACTTAGAAGATGTATTACCTGCGTCATTCGTCAACATCAGACAAATTTAGGACTTGTAAGGCAGGCAAACTCTTATCGATTTTCTTTGTCTGGAAAGTACATAATGATATATCGGTGCTTAATGACAGATGGTTATATCTTTAAATATATTAAACCATCGTCCTATTAGATGTCTCGTCTTAACAAAAATATATGGTAAAGATGATAAAAACACTCCCTAAACAGACAGTTAATCAGTTATTTGAAACTGCTTATGTGGCCCACACATGATTCTGCCATAACGACGAACGATCAAATTATCTTGTAAAGAGCATTTACTAATTGTGAAAAAATCCAACGAGCCGACTACAAATTAAACTGGCACTTTAATGAGAATAGGTCACTGATTAAATGTCATCTGTTCAATGAAAATAACTTAATCATGATACCAACCCTAAATGGATAAAACAAATATAAGATTATACAAAAGACAAACAAGCGAAGAGCATATTAAGATATAGTTTTACTACATTTCGAAATTTTCAAATGTATAATCTGATCCTTGCAACTATTCGAATTAAATGGCACGTGCTGATATAAAGCAAATACGATAACAGACAAAAATAAACAATAATTGACACTTCTTGTCATAGTATGTCTCTATATACACTAGTGGCAAAAGATAAAGACGATGTATGTGTCTTAAAAAAGAGGAAAGCATTACGTTTGATTACAATAAGTCATGTGATATTTTGTATACAATAATTGGACTTTCTGTCATATCAGATGGAAATTGAACAGAATATACATCCATGTAAATTGCACCCTTTATGTGTGATGTTTACAATTGTAAATATCGGTGTTAAGACTTCCTGTAACCTAATCCAATTCATCTGTCTGCTTTTCCCTCCCTTGTCATTAAGATATACACAGGCTCTGTGATACATTAAAACAAAGCTGGTAACGAATGCACTTTCGTAAGTCGTAATCGCACTCGAACTCGTTTTTCATCGACAGGACAGTGACGACAGATATTGCAGTTTGACAGGTGAGCATTTTGTAATATCATTATCCTAATGGTAATCGTCGGCATTTTCGAAAAAAAACAGACCCCAGTTGCTCAGAGCTTACTTCAAGTTTACCTTTAATTAATTAATATTTTCAAATATGAACTAAACTTAAACGAGAACATTTTTTGGAATACAGCAGTAGATTAACTGAGACCCGTCAGGATGATAATGTGGTGCTATTAAAGTCCTTGTTATTTGGGGTTTTTTTACAATGACAACGCTGAATTTGTTTTCACTAACCGCTGGTTAATTTTGACCAAGCTTTGAACAACTTCGGTTAGTCGTCTATTACCATTCACACGCCATGAATTGACAGTCATCGGGTTAACTTATCAAGCATGCGAAATAAACAGGAGTGGTTTGTCTCCAGATAAATTCCGCGAAACCACATAATCTCGATAGTCAGACAGATTGACAAGGAGGAAGTTATCTGCTTAAAATTTAGAACAGAGTCGAAAGTATTGAAAATCAATCCCTTTTCTGGTTTAATATTCTCTGTCAAAGCAATTAGACTTTCACTTAGAATTACACTTCCTGGATGGGATACAGGGTCAATGACATTTCAATATTTAGAAGAAACATCAAAGTGTTAACAATGTTGTAATACATTCAGTTTGTTCCATCTTGTTCTGTTCCAGAATATGGTGGTAAGACTTTGTTTTCTTTCATACGATAGGATTTGCTTTGATCCTCTGTCATCGCCGCACCAAATATGGTTTTTGATGTGTTATTTCATATATCTATATACTACAGAATAGTCATGCGTGCTTTCACCAGGTATAAATAACCTGCTATCTTCCGTTTTTATGTCAATTACATTTTAGTTTTGGACATCATGTAATGAAATCAGTGAGAAAATAGCATCATAACTTACCATTGAAATAAAAAGAATGGTTAGATTTAAATATTTATGCAAGCATGCATTGTTATCTTCTGATCAACATAAAGAACCGACTTTTCACTTTACAGAATTTCTGTTATCATATTGGCTTTTCAGAAAGAAATCCATTTACAATAACGCAGTTGTTACGTCCGATCCAACAGTAACCGACTTCTCGTCAAAGTGATACATTTGTTCCGTTTATGAAATAACAACAGCAATAAAGACGAGATAAAACCATCAATGTAACAAAAATAGTGTATCTGCTTGTACATGTAAGACCATGAAATTCTCATGAAAGTGGTTACAGTGCTGATAAAGGATATGTCACAGACAATTCCATAAATATTGAACAGTAAATTTCTTTCCGTACTGCATTAAGGGAAATAAATCGTAGTGTTTGCGTTGATATTGAACAGCAGGTACCCTCTATTACAAAGCAATTGTCAAATAATGACCTTATCTTACAATACATCAAAGTCAAAAACCAGGCTGCAACCGATGAAGCGTGGCAATAATTTGGCATTATTAAATTTTGAAATTGGTTTTACTTGCCCTGAATGTTTATAAATGTCATCTTCAGAAAAAAATGGAAAAATTGAAAACTTGGTCATCTAAGATTGCTTTAATGAGTGTTGATTGCAGTATGGAAGAATTTCTGTGTAGGATTGAATTAGTGGTATCCAAAGTATTGAAGGCTTCAGGCTTTAAAGTCCTCCTAACCATTGAGATTAATTGGCAGAAATCCAGTAAAGACTTCGTTCACAAAAGACGTTCCTACTTTATTATTTTTTTCTTTCGCATATTGGTTATAAATTGAAACGATAAATCATTCAAATAATTGATAGACGGCAAGCGTTGGTGTGCTGCACAGCAGATGTAGTGATGGAAAAACCACAATTTCTTCTCATTTCTCATTTCGAAAATGATTGTACAAAAGAAACAACAATTTTGAGTAATACCTTTCAGTACAAATTAAGTTGTAAATGCAATTTAAATGCTGTTTAGTGGTTTCTGAAATCACCAATGTTGATTGGGGCTTGGAGTATGGAAGTTAAATGGTTGAATAGAATAAATATTTTGAAGTTTTTAAACCTGAAAATACCGTCCCTATTTAACATTGAGTACTTTGTTCCATCATTCTAATTAGAAGCTGAAATAAGTTTGTTTCCAAAATATTTAAACGTGCTTCTCAAGCACGAGTTGTCAATTGAAACCATGGAAACTGAAAAAAAAAAAAACAGAACGAAACAAAACAATTACGAATGACATATTCAAACTAAAGATTTCGTTGATATAACGGTTCCAATGTAATTTCTTAAACATCTCAGTAACAAAGATCTGGTACACGATCAAAGCCGGCTCAACTGCTGAAGCTTATATATTATCATTAATGATGTAACACGTATATATATTTTATTTATTCATTTACTTATTTTTAAATTTTACAAAAGTTACGTAAATATTCCTTCTCCAATAATCTATTCAAGAGCTGACCTAAAAATTGGTTTTCAAAACTATTGTCAGGCGTATAGTCAAGGACGAGTTGCCACTTGAAAGCAATGGAATAGAAAACAAGCTAACTGCTAATCATATCCTGTGCCTGATGATTTCTAATGGTTTGTTCCTGTCGTGACATATCAATTTTAGATATAAATTCCATGGAGCTGGATCAAAGCCAATACGATAGATGAAACTTCGAAATCGTTACCGTAATTAGGTATGACGTCATTAATTTGACATTCACATTCCTTTTAATGATTTATTGTTTTCGATATGTTTGACATGTAATATAAAATCAGCAGTTAATCTACCACATTTCCAACGATTGACAGATTCTAGATAATGAAAAATAAACAAAGAAAATCTCCAAATAGCATTACTCTTTGATAAGTTTAATATATTCTAGTCTCTCGTTAGATGATAATCCTGGAAAAAAAGGAACTAGACAAAATCTAAGTGTTTGTAACTATTCCATGTTATTCAATGACAAATTAAAAAGAAACAAAGATAAGAAAAAATATCCTTTGTAGAATTACCCTTTCCTGAAAATGAGATAAGAATACTATATGTCAAAATGTTTGCTCAAACGAAGTCCAGTCTAAGAGCCTCTCAAATGAACAATATTTTTCGAAGCTCATTAAGTAATGGATATTTTACCTATTAATGGATATTTAACCCAGTAATAGACATTTAACCTAGCAATGAATATTTAACCTAGAATGGATATTTAACCTAGTAATGGTTATTTAACCTAGTAATGGTTATTTTGACATTAAACCTAGCAATGAATATTTAACCTAGAATGGATATTTAACCTAGTAATGGATATTTAACCTAGTAATGGTTATTTAACCCAGTAATTGACATTAAAACTAGTAATGGATGTTTAACCCAGTAATGGATATTTAACCAAATAATGAATATTTAACCTAGTAATGGTTATTTAACCTAGTAATGGATATTCAACATTCAAGCTGGATGTAATAACCGGATTGTCTTGCTTCAAAATCATGTATCAGATGATTATATGATATTTTAAATCCGTATCACATTTCCGAGTTTCTTTTCGTATAAATTTTGATGTAGATAAATATATATATATCCACATGGAGACGGGAAGAAGATTTGTTAATCAATTGTTTCTATCTTCCCAGGGCAGGTTAATGATTTTAGCTTGGTGACGTCAAAACCAACGTGACGTCATTATGCACTCAAGACAGCACAAGAAAGTGGTAAAAGTTAAGTATAGAAGCCTTGACAAGTCTTGGCAAGTTACATTAAGTCAAGCTGCACAGAAAAAAGTTGATGAACTTCTCTGAAATATTGGATTGGCGGATTGCAATTTCTGCTTTATCTAACACCGGAAGTATAAGTTTGTGTCAATATATTGTTATATATAGCTCATAAGGAGCATAGAACTACAGTTTTATAAAAGATTTTGTAACATGAAAAAAATAATAAATTTACTAAATCATTCTTGTGCATCCAGAATTACGACCATACTATTAGGCAACCGACGCCTTTGATAGAATTGTATAAATCATATTCAAATGGATTACCCTTACGTAGTTTCTATGACAAGATTTCACAAAATTGTGAAATATACTAAAACTCTGAAAAAAAGTTTAAAAAATAACCAAGTAATAGGTACAAACATAAGAAAAAAGAAAAGGATGAAAATAATAGGTGGAGCGAATGATAGGTCGCGAACAACATCAAAAAAGTCCTGGAGACAGCTGTGAAAAACATGTTATGGAAGCCTCACGCCACGTGTGAAGAAGCGCTATGAAGGTTGTAAATAAGTAAGTAATTAAGGGTATAGTAATCATCAAGTGAAGCCATTGTGTTTAGTAGATTTATATATCCTTGAAGGGAAAACTGATGTTGTATGATATACATTGTTAAATGTTTACCAGATTATCTGTAATTATATATAATCAATACATAATTAATTGCGGAGTGTGTGGCATTAGATTAGAACAATAATTCACGGCAGGAATAATTATGTTGTACCGTCCATACTTGATATTTATATATAAAACCAGAATGACAGCTTAAACTGTATAAATAATTCCAGACAAATATACACTCCCCCCCCCTAAGAAAAAAAAAAAGAAAACGCCATGAAAATCCACTATCTAACCCTTATTGTTCCAAGTTGCTTACTGTAATAATTTATTACATTAAGATTAACCATGTTGTAAGACAGTATATGTATTAAAACACGAAACATTAAAACAAGAACTGTTGTCAGAATGTCCCTGACCCGCCCCTACCCCAACTCCTACCACCTCTTCCTACTTGAATTTTGCTGACATCGCATATTCCAGTATGAACCATGTTTCTTTTTTACAGGACAAAAACAACAAAAAAGCATCGGTTATCATCGCTTTCATTATTTGTTGGCTTCATCGAATGGTCGGTGGTGCAGTGGCTCTCACCTCGTCGTTCGGGGTTCGATTCCTATTACAGACGTGAAAAAGTAAGGAGTCACCTGCCCTACGACGCGAATGCTCCATGGATACTCCGTTTTTCCTCCCACAGTAAGATCCATCGCGAGATTCCATCCGGACCAACAAAATTGGTTTATATGAGTTGGATTAAATTGTTATTGTAAAACTGATAAGGTTTAATGTAAAAGAATATGACTTAAGACCCGATAATCAAAATTTACCGCTGAAATGTAGGAGAAAGCCGGCTATTAGTACGAGTGTTGAAAATATAACGTGACAGACAGAAAAAATACCTCTACTTAAGACTATCTGCCTGAAGCAATGCATTTTACCATCGAGTCAAACGCTTTACTTTTAATTCATCTCAGGGTAACTGACTGCATCATCCTAGTTTTCACTCCATATCTCAATATTTGACAGTTAATCTCCCCAGACATACCGCCATTCAATGATATTCTTCCAGCTTTACATAAGTCACAACGACATCCGATGAATGGCAAAAGAAATTAAAGTCTTCAAACGTAAAAGTTCAGAAATGCTTGTTTAGGTGTCAATAAAATTAATTCATTTTGAATACAAAAAAAAATAGAAAAGAAAACAAAAGCTCGTTTCCCGATCGAGAAAGCAAATAGCAATGTTTTCCTGTTAACATTGGCAATATTTGTCAACTGTCGAGATGCTTACGTAATACAGAACACCAGACATACATACACATTAAGCTTACAATTTTCAATATGGCAATATCACTGTGATTGAGACGTGTTTGAGTTTATTTTATGACAGAAGATATTTTGCTTCCGTCTACACTTCAAGTTTGATGATAAATATTTTTGTGTATTAATTTTTAATACGTGCGAGTAGAACAATAAATCATATTGCTAGACATTTTATATCTTATATATAACCCAGTGTAACGACACCTAAGTAGTAGAGAGTGAATGAAAAGTTCAAAAGGATAGTATAACATCACTGATGTTACCTAATGCGACCTAAAAGTTAGATAGAAACGATGGCCCTGTTGTTGGATTTTTGTCTTGTCAATCATTCTCCTTTACATTTAAATGACGTCATTATGGAGAGAAGTAAGACATGCAGGTTGTAATACTACGTAAGAACCTTGAGAGTATGTCTTGTTATCCAATCTATCAAAAAACAAACTGCCAGAACATCCTCAGGAAAGATCGCCATTATCCGTGGAAAGAAGAATTATGTAGCTGATATACGCAGTAATCCATTGCCCTATCTGCACTCTTGTACTGATTTTCAATACTGCTCACAACACGTTGTTTGAGATACAAGACAGCTTCCATGTTTACTATGAAAGATTTCTTTTCCTGGGGATGGGGGTTGGGATGAGGGGGTGGATTAACATCTTCACACCAGCCAGGCTTATACGGAGATGGCTTTCAGTCACAGACCCCAAAAGTGAGCACAACGGCCTTACGATCGAACTTATCTATTTCCTTTTCCTAAAGACATCAGCCAGTTTGTTATCAGAGCAAAACAATGGAGTTTTCATTCCACTTTTATATTCAAGATGCTCATTGTTTTCGACATTCTTCTATCTTCAAAATTACCAAAAAAGAACCGCAATGATATACCGACCTTCACACTACGCAGTATCAGACTGAAAGCTACTTTTGAAAAAGTGTTGTCTGAATAGATAGCTTTAGAAAACAAATGTGCAATATGACCTTAACGATAGCTGGACATGTATGATATTGATACTACACTAAGTTATTCTCTTCGGTAACTACTGAAAAACAATAGTTTGGGAGTCTCAATTTTCTTCTTCTTTTTTTTTTTTTTTTTTAATTCTATTTTGTAGGCGTTAACTTTCGTGGATGAATATAATCAAACGACTTCACTTATGCTAATTTCATTAGTTCGTGATGATATGAATGCATGAATAAGGAGAACTCTCGAAGTCAAAGAAAATAACAAAATAATGGTATAAACTATAATCGAGAACTGTACATTTAGGATATGTAGACACCGCATTGTAAGCACGACAATTTCGGAAATTGGGAAATTTGAGAAAATATACTTCTACAGGATCGCATCTTCATGCATGTTTTTCCCCTCTACGGAGTACGTTGAATATTTCCGAGGTTTCTACACAGACATTACAGTTGTAACGCAGCTGAGGACCTCCCATTTTGATTTTTATATCATTTTGTTTACAGAGATAAATAATGAACAATACATCTATTAATAGGTATTGGTTAGATATAGTGGGGTCAGTCAGGATCACAAGCAGTGAGATGAATCTAAGACCAGCGGTTTTATATTTCTGTTGATCAACAGTACCTTATCTAATTAATTGTATTTCATCAAGAAACTTTCCCAACAGCAAATGGTTTATTTATTTAAGATAAGATATACACAAGAAAAGAAAATAACATTTTTTATTCTTGATAGAAAAGTCCATCTTTCCATATAAAACTCCAGGTACAAGTTTAATGTGACGCTTACTGTGATAACTACAGCGGTAATATGGCCGTCTTAAGGGCCGAGCTGCATAATATAGTATGATCTACTATAAACTATCCAATGAGGCGAGAAGATTTTATTTCGAGGTAAAATAAACGATGACAGAGATAACTGTTTATCACAGTTATACAACTGCTGATTACAAAAATGTTCACTAACGTGTAAACTTAATGTGTAAATGTCATTCTTCCATTAGTTGTAGTGAATAAAAATAAAGATATTCAATATGCATTCAAGTCTTCGTAAAAGACTGTTGTTATGTACGATAAGATAATGAGAAAACTGACCATATATCTGCCAATATCTAGCCATAACATCGAACAAGTGCCAATCATATACAAACCGATTAATCTCTGAAATGTTATCCTTGTCTTGTTAGGCTATTCCTTATCTGTCTGTCCATGAAGGAGCAAATCTTTCAAGGAGTGGCTATATATAGTAACACGGAATCGGATTTCTATTACAATTACCGTGACAACCCCAAACCGTCTACGAAATGACCGAGACGTTCGTTGTTTATGGTGGAGGATTTCCGTCAATGTTATTGTACATTTAAATCCTGAACGATATAACAAATGGTTGGAGAATTGACGCCATTTGTGTCTTTGTGTCATTTAAGTGCATTAAAGCACCATACACCTTTTAATCACTTTGAAATATTTTATTTCAAAATTGGTAAACAAAAGGTTATTGAAACTAGGAAAAATACAGAATAATCAATATATACATTATCTATAAAAATATAAGTTTTTTTCATGTCAATGAGCAAGTTTATCAGCTTAAATAAGTAAAGTGATTTTCGTGCAGTCATTTGTTTTGAAAAATCATGACGATATAGAAATATATGGTGAAAACAATCACACAGTATCTTATAATGTCTTCCATTGGATGTTTTTATATAATATATATCAGCTTATGAGATGGTCCTATCCGATTCAGCAAGTCCTCGTTGGGTTTCATACACGTTGCTGAGATTTATGTTGGCACATAACTTTTCGTTATTTTAAGGATAGCATATTCCTTTTAAAGTGCCTGTATATCTGTTAGGGTCCCAATGCCTTGTATCAAGCCAATCTGTTTTAAATACAGTTTCATAGTTAATGTCAATAAAACCATTTAAGTACCTCGCAATAAGCACACTTCCATGTTTAAGGTCAAAACAGTATATGTTAACCCCTGTACAGTTTTGCACTACTTATCATAAACGACAAGTTATTTGCACATCAGGTGTCTAAAGCAAGATTTGATCAGTTTTAAGTATTACCAAAAATACAAATGCCAGAGATTTTCAAAACAGGTAATGTGCATTTATAGATATTTATCAACTCCAGAAACATTTGTATTCAAGTTCAAGCAGATTATGACAGGGAAAAAATGACAAAAATCCACTTCAGCACCTCTGATTGTTGTTGCCACTAAATTACTTCACACTAGACAGAATCATTCGAAAATTGCCCTTATTTCATATTTGTTTCATACTCATCTGTGTCCATATATTTCCTTTCAAAGCCAGTGCCGTCTTTGTTCAGAATACAAAGTCACACCATTTAAGCTTACACACACTTACCAGTCCCTGAATATGGATGCACCAAGGCGAATATGATTTCAAATGAATAACAATTGCATCGTTAATGTACAAGTGGTAGTGAACATCAGAACATTTTGTTGTCTAGGATCTCTGAATATTTAAGAACATTTAACCTCCAGGAGTCCTTTTCCACAACACTAACAGTAAACAGCCCATCAGGTGAGGCGCCCATGAATGACATCCTCGATACTCTACACTGAAACTAACGATTGCCTTTTTTCTATTTCAGTACGGAAATCCCTGTGATGAAACGTTGCCAAATTTTCAAGACGCCAATGTCAATGCAGAATGAGGCTTGTTAGTGAAAAGATATGGCATATCGTGTTTTGTTTTTATACCAAACTTTCAATTCTAGCTTTCCAGGTTGCCTTAGGATTTTGTCAAATATTTTCAGATAATTTCACCAAAACCAATTAGTCGTGATTCGTAGTCAGCCCTGTGGCCATTACGGGTTTAATTTCATAAGGCAGATATTGTTTTATAAAGAAGCTATTGTTACCATAACTTCATTCGATTTAATTAATCTGTTATTTTTCCTTATTAAACTCACCTTACTGGCATTAATATTTTAACGCAATTTTGAAATAAATTCCAATCATTGTCTTCAATGCTCTTCTCACAAATTATATGAAACCATATCAATTGTCAGATGAAAGCTTTGAGAAAGATATTCAATGTAATATACCGCATCACAATTTGAAAAAAAGCATATCATCATTTGGGAGAATACGTAGACAGTGACGTAAGATATATTTTGGTAAGAAGGATAAAACAATTAATGAGTCACTGGGGAGATATTTTTGTCTTTCTGTCTCGAGCTTCTATCTAAACGTGGCATTACTTAATTGTATTGACTAAAATTTACGTAGTGAGTGTCGTTGATGAAGCAGAATACGCTTACTCTTCCAGAACACCTGGTTTTACTATCCCTGTCTTTTTCCAATCATTAAGTTGGTATATTTTGCTTTTGGTTTATTTATTGTGGGTTTGGATTATTAACATGTTCACAGGTTGGTATTTTCTTGTTGTTTTTATAAAATTTTCTATGAAGTATAAAACCAGGTTTAGATTCTTAATATATTGTTGCTGAAAGATATCAAAAATAAAATGGGTTTATGAAACACAATGCCCCCGGTTGGAACAAAATTAATTGGCATAGTCTTTGATACCACCAGAAAGGTCTTCTAACAAGGTACACACATACCAAATTTGAAAGGTCTACCTCTGTAAAAGGTATGGGAAGGTTAAAGTTGACAACAAACAAACGAACAGACAGACAAACAGACAGTGCAAAAACAGCATGCTCCCGATCTTTTAATCCGGTGCCATTAAAAGTCCTCGCGACACAAAATACCAAAGACGCTTGCAGACTGATCGCTAAACATTTACCCCTTCTGGGAGTTACGCTGAATGAAGGCCTCGGTATTTGCCATGTATTCATTTTGATGTTAAGTTACTTGGTTAACATACGGAAATTTAATTACGTCCACAATATACACAAAAGAATATCAAAATGGTTTTCGTCTCCCTGTGTATTTGAGTTCTGGATGTCTTGCAGACGATTTCAAATGTAATCATTTTCGTTTGACTTGAAGTAATTTGTATCTCAACGAATAAAATATCTGTCAGAGTTCATGTGCAGTTCTGAGGAGTAATGTAATGTCAGTTTCTGTACTGTGATGTTGATTTCCCTACAGTGCTGTCAATTTTGCGATGTGAAGACATCTATTTCATCTCTGAAATTGCCTTTATTTTGAGCAGTCATTTTTCAATCCTGTCCTTTATCGGTTTTGGTATGATTACCAACCCCGAAACATCAATACAGATACTGACAACCCATCACCTACAGACATCACTTATCTTTCCTTATATGGAGCCTAAAGAGGTCAGTCGAACCTTTTATTCGGTAAACCAAACATTATCTCGGACGGACAACTTGAGTTAAAGTGTCTGGAAAGATTTATCTACTATCGGAATTTTGAATGATTACTGCAGTATTTAAAAAAAATATCCAACCAATATTCCACACATTTTTTTCTGATTTAGATCTGTACCATAAGATAACTGTACATCTGTAATTCCATCCCTGTTATCAAACTTATCCATTACTTGAGTGAAGTATCCCTGGAGCCAGTACTATAAAGGGAGACATTGCTGCCTGATAGTTTGGACGATATTCCGATGTGCTATCAAAGGTATCTGAGCGTATTAATCCCATTGGTTAATAACTTTGCACGTGCTTGTATTATAGTTACATATGATATATACACGAGATTGAAGATATGAACTGATGATTCGTCGAAGGCTGATACGCACTTAAGAATATGCCATGCTGTCGTGTAAGCTTCGCCACGGCTACAATAGTCAGTGTTATTATAAAGTACAATATGGCATGTTTATGAGATATATGCAACTTAGGATAAATAAAAATTAAAAAGATAATTAACTAAGGGAATGTGTTCGTTCGTTTTTATTATAGACATCTTTTCGGATGTAATCCAATCAAATGTAAGCTTTAATCAAAGCACTACAATAAAGCATCGTTTTGTTAGATAAGTCATGATAAGGCATCATGGTTTTGTACAAGCAAAATGATAATAAGAGATCCAGGAAAAATCGTCTACGTCTTTGTCACATTGGACTCCTTATTTTATCTTCATTTTCTGTATTTGATCTAAATAAGATGTTGTGTTGACAGATGAGACAATCGCGTTGTATTAAAATGGAAAAAAAATTAATCTCTCTCGATCTAAACAAGCTCAAACTTGGAACAATGAGAACTTACCAATGCATCTCAAACAACAGCAATAACACATTCTCATCGTCAAAACCAAAGAAAATCACCTGTCAGTCATTTTTATCAGTTTAACTGACTCGACATTGACCTGGCTTAAGGAAACATACGGATGATATTTGAGAAAAATGCTAATGTATTTTTTAACAATGTCAAAATCAAAGATAGTCTCTTATCAGTCATTGTGTTTTTCTGACATATCAAAAGAGCACCATTGGGGATCAATGGGGGCCTTCATATGGAAAAGTGTGGAAAAATCCAAGACGGCGGACAGTTAGCCATTTGCCGCAAATCACTATCAACATTCAAGGGACACAACTAAATTTCAAGGGGATCCCACGGTATTTCTCAGGAAATAGCGATAACTAACCGCCTGTCATTCATTTGCTTTCTGGTCAGTCTCGAAGTTAGAAAAAAGAAAAATGAATCATCCAGTACATCACAGGAAATAGTAATCGCAAAATGCGTAACGGACAAACTACGGACAGTGGACGGAGGGCTTGTTGTATAGCCCATCTGATGACGATGACGATGAGCTGAATCTGAAAATGAGGTTAGTACTGTACACATGAGATCATTTAAATTTATAAAACATTACATGCAAAATAAATCAATTTCACTGCTGCTCTAATGTTCCTAATAATAAGCCTTAAGTTTTGATAAATCTCTTTTTAAGAGTAAGACAAATCAGAACGTGATATTTTCAACCTGGGAAATGTTGGCTTGTGTGATAATGCTTTTGAGAGATATTTCTGCTAATTATCGCTCCAAACAATTACCTCACACAATCGCAAACAATTATAGGGATAGAAGATGTATCATTATCAAATAAGATAATCAAATTGTTGCTCAAATATTTGGGCAATGAACTGTTTCATGAGAGTAATTATATAAAAGCAAGCTACTATTGGGCAATGGAACCCCTTATAGAGGGATCTGTTGGAGATTTACCAGAACAGTGTCATCTTATACCAACTCTATCCATTCCTATCGAACGGTTGGAAACAACATTGTGACGTCATGATACAACAGAAACTGTTACAAGTATGGTTTCGTCATTACTGTTGTCATCTACCATTGTTACCATCGGATGGCACCGGAAAATGTAAATATTATTACATGCATTACAAGAATTGTTTCGTGGTTTGATTTCTGCTGTAAAACAATATTACATTGATCTCTCCGTAAGTTAATAAAGGTACGGAACAAATGTTTTTTTCTGCATGAACAAGTACGCGATAAAGATATCCTAAATCCAACAAGAAGGTCTTCTCATAAATAAGGCGGCGAAATGCCTCATTCCCTGCTGAAAATTTCCCAAAATATTGAGTTGACGAAAATACACAGTACCAGCGGGGTGTCCTTTTTGAATGTCCTCCAGACACTGAAACGACGACCTAAACAAAATCCGGATTTTTAAAAGAAGCTCTCTCTCCTCCTAAAATGTTAATTCCACTGCAATATCGCCTATGTTGACTTAAACGAATTCATAAATTATCTTCTGCTTCACCTTAACTCAATGAACCATCTCTTTCTTTTTCTTGTCTTCCTACTTTTTGGATGTGAAATCCAGAACAGAAAAAAATAGAAGGAAAACCTAGTTTAAAAGAGGGGTAATATAGAATAGTATATAGTGATACCCGTTCTTCGAATCGTTTTACAGTGTTTTTAAATAAATAACATGTCAACGTTATGTCCTTTAGTGATTTCAAGTATATTGCATGAGGAAAAACAGAGAGAAACTAACACTAGTCTTCAACTCGGTCTCAAAGGATAAAGTAGTTCATAATGAATTTTTGTAATGACAAGATATGACTAAAAAGACAATTACCGTTCAGTTTTATCACATTATACAATAATTTCGTTCAACACTAATGCTGAGTCATATCCGGCTTACTTTCACTTTAGTAAGACATAGTACACACTGTACTTACAGTACGATCATAGCCGATGATAATTTCGACCATAAAGCTAACTATATGGGTCAATCCCAGCCTTTATTAACCCATATAATCGTTTCTCTTTGTCACTTCCTTTTTGTTTATAGTTTTACTTACCAGGATGACTTAGCATTTTTGAAACGATTAACTGTGAGTACATTTAGTGCGAAACCATTACTTCTAAAAGGACTAAGATAAACACGTAGTTAATACAGATAAACATATCTTTTTAATCCGCAGAAAATGTATTTATATCGAGAATTGAATCTTCGGATGTCAAAGATTTCCTTTAAATCTGCAGTTGTCTTTATGGATACTAAAGGGGCAACTACATACAACAAAAGCTGCCTTTTCATCCTGACGCTTGCTCTCCAAACGGCAATAAACACAGCAACGAATGAAATTACAAAACTTTCAAAGCCTCTTCTAAAACAAGCAATATCTAACTATGTATTGTACGTACCTCAAATTCAGAATTTGATAAAGAAGAGACAAATAAAGACTGTTTCGTCCTTTCAAAATATTGAAATCACGTTACTAGATATATGCAGAACTACGTATATTCTGCTATCACCACGATAACTGTGGCATTTTTCCTGTTATTAATTTCCCTGATTCTGTGCGTTTATGCCATACAAGAGCGCCCGTCGTTCGTCAGTTTTTTTCCGAAAGTACTACTAGTCATAAATGACCAGAAACATTTTAACCAAATTTGGTCAGAAACATCATTTTGGAAATGAAATAAAAAAAGGTTTAATGCTGGAGTTTGGCCGCAATGAGCCTGAGTTGTGGGGTCCAATAGGGGAAATTTAAAACATTACTTACAATTTTTCTTCTTTAGTTATGCTTGGTTGTTTTGGTCAACTGAGACAAAGTCTCATGGTAACCTATTGTAATCGCCGTTTGTCGTGCCGCAGGCACCCTCGGAATCGATTTCAAGGAAAAATGGAAATATTTCAAATAAGTTATAAGCAAAGTGTGACAGCTTGATATTATGCACATATTTATCCTGGTTGACACCCAAAGACATGAAAGCCATGATCAAAAGGTGTCAAATTTCCTCAAATTTCTTCGCAGCACCCAGACATTTTAGAATTTGTTGCTCTTTATAGATGAAAGCATTTGAAGATAATTTACATAAATCGTAAATGTTATGGCCCTAAGATCTCGCATTTCCTCCATAGGAGGGAAAATATCAAAATAGTTTAGATAGGAAAGGTAGATATTTTTGCATAATTTGTTAATTTCTATTAATATATTTTTCAAACTTGGTTAGAAATATGAGCAAAGGATGACGGTTTGATGGCATCAACATATTGTTCCTGGCTGACCCCTAGACACCAGAAACTGATGAACGGGGACAACAAATGTCAAATTGATTCAAATTTCAAAATTCTCAATACCAAATCTAATGCTCTTCATGTATGGAAGCGTCTGAGGGTATTTAACTAAAGCTGTGAATTTCTTGACCTGAGGGTATTACAATTTCCTCCAGGAAGGGATTGATGTCCATAGCAAAAGTGCATAGCATTGTTATTTTCCATTGAAAATACCTAAATAATTTTTTTTTGTATAGGATGTCAGATTTGATGGTATGCATATATTGATACTGGCTAAGACCCCGAAGGGTTTATAACGTAAGTCTAACTATTCTCAATGACACAATTTTTTTACGGGAGACTTGAAAACTACTTACATTGTAACCTTAATATGCGATACTTCAGATGACCGTCATGGACGCTAAGCCTCTTGTTTGCCTATACTTGGTCTTCATCCCTGGATTGTAAAAACGAATCGGCTACCTTGAGCGGTGGGTAGACCCTATACGGGTAGCAGAGCAAATGACTTTGAATAATCCTTGTAGGAATGCCTGGACCTTCGGGGGAAGATGAAATATACGGGTGAGTCATGCAAGCCCTTTGTGCCTTTTATATAAGCGACGAACTCTGAACACGAACATTGATTTCGCGCTATATGTCCTCTCCATGAAAAAAAAACGTTCTACATGGACCAGAGGTTACACAGTGGTACAATACCAAATAACACATATACAGAGAGCAATACTGCACGATATGTTTTGTGAACTCACATACATAGTCCACACCCACGGCATGCGCACTGTTGCAAATGACAAATTGTATTTACGTTTGACTTCTTGGTGTTGACGTCTTTAGCTTTTAACTTACCGTGGCCTTGTCCTCCAATATTCTATTAGAATCCATTATTGCAAATACGATACCTTTGGTCAAGATCACAACCCACATGTACTATATTACATTTCTAACATAACAGTACCATAACGAATTGGGTTTTTTTTTTTTTTAATTTTTCTTTTTCTATCACTAATAAATTAATTACATGACGCTTAATGTTGTTTACATATGAATTCGTACGATTTCTTTACATATCATACCAGAACATGTGTGCGTTTATCTAATCGATAAAAGAACAGAAATAGAAAATAACATATCTATTCAAAGTAACGTGATTTACCTACTGAAAGAAAGTTTAGTACGGGGACCCTTGACAGCTCCAATCCGAAAAAGATGAAAATGATACCTCAGATATTCGGTGTATACTTTCCAGAATGACTTGTTGCATTGCAATAGTCTTCGGATATCAAACATGTGCTATTTCATTTAGTCTAAGGTGCGCTCGTCTGTCATTTGTCAGAAATATGAAGAAAGGTACACAGACGAGGTTAATGTGACCTGTCTATGTTTCAGATTTAATGAATAATAGAACACTTCCTACAAGTCAGACTATGAATTGTTTTAGCATGTATCATGTACATAGAAGCCATGAGGAAACGTAATATAATTGCATTTAGTTTGATGAAAGCTATCGAACATATGATATAAACATAAGCTATTTTTAGATTTTCGACTAATTAGATATAAATATTGATATTTTATTTTTATTTTTTTTAAATATATATATAAGTATATATATGTCAATACAATCATAATATAAACTCAAATTCAATGAAACAAAGGGCAAACAATTTAAAGAATAAAAAAGAATTTACATGGAGACTCCTATAAAAGTACAGGGAGAATAAGACCAGGTGATTCGGAAGATCTGCAATGTAAATCAACGTAAGTGATGTCACGTTCTCAGATGAGAACAAGCTATACAACAACGGAACCAACAACCAAACTAACGATCTTCAAACACGCCCAGCTTTATATGTCACAAAGATATAGAATAGTTTGTCAATAGGATTACTATGATGACTGTAAAACATCAACCTGCAATTTTTGAAGCCTTCTGTTTGGAGTTTGTTCGTCAGGTGACGAATTCTTGTACGAAAATTCGCAATAAAGTGATCCGGCCCTAGATTATCGAATTAATTGGAAATGGAAATGTACACAACATTAGTTGAGATGCAAGGACATTGCTATCCAGAAATGGAAAATTCACCACAGAGAAATCGAAATCATCACGCTTATCATACAGCTTGGTGGAAAGCTGTCCATGTTAGTTTCATTGATGGAAAAGATCAAGATAAGCAGTTGATGTAGAAGAGTCTGCCGTATCTTTGATTTCCAATTCTAGTGGGTATATAAGATGGACACGGAATAAGTTTCATGTTATTTAAAGACTAGAGGTCATCAATATATGTGAAAGTGAAATGAGACGATTTTGCAAGGTTGTTGTGACCTGTTTTGATAAGCTCTTCGATACAGGCAGCCTCCTATGAAAATAACAAGTCAGCAAACAGAAGGCACATTTACAATGTAGTTCCTATGGCTATGTCAATAATCTGATGGAAGATCTCACCACCAAATTCGACGAAATTGTTGTCAACCTGAAACATAATTTCGTCCTCTTTACATTCCTTTACTGATATGGACTATTTTCCACGAAACAAACACATATTTGTCATCGGACATCCTGTTAACAGCAAGGATCATTTAAGGACTTGCCGGGTGTTAGCGATGGAGGAAAGCAGGGGTTCTCGGAAGAGAGGAACTACCGACCTGCTGACCAATACTTGGTGACTGCTCCGCGTAGTCCTCGAACCAACGACCCACAAGTCTAGTGATTAAAAACGTATTAGTGACGATAATGGAAATGGAACATGGAATTTATATGGCAGTACCTTGTTTCTATTACCAAAGCAACAAAATTAAGTCAGTCCTATATTTTGTTTATAGATTAGTAAATCTATCAAGCCGGCTATCATAAAACCTACAGAAACCATCAAGTTTATTGCTTCAAGGGATCACGTTTATATCCATAGTCAATCTTAAGTTAACCCCGAAATCTACCATTGTCGCTGTTCCCTTATTGTCAAATCGGGAGCTGGCGTTCTCTTGTGTGTCAATCAAATATCATTAAGTCTATGAACAAGACAAAAATAACACTTTGGTCTATTAGGCGTCCAGGATTTTGACGTAAAGAGGCATAAACGGAAAATTCATAATATTTTTACTATTTTGAGGATGATAATATATTTATCGAATCAACCTACAAATATATATATATCAGGAATTCAAAATGATGGCTCCATAGCGCAGTGACAAAACCCCATCAAAATCCCCACGGAAGCCGACACCACGTACAGCAATGTCTTTTGTAAAATCTCTGGCCGCCATCAACTTTTTAACACATCATTAGAATAATTTAGATATTTATCTTTGATACAAACAGAGAATGAAAACTTTTGTTGTTAGTTGTTCTAAACGTCTGTTTCCTTTATCATGTAAAAAATGAAAATGTCTTAGCCTTCACGACAGATTACTATTCGGCGGATAAAGAATTAAGTTAGGTGTCAAATTGTCAGGACGCATTTTCATCCCAATAACACTTTAACAATGCATGCAGTCTAAAAGGCATTTGATGTGTTATCCATTCTGCTACTTATTGGATGTTTTCGAAATATCTAAAGACAGTTTTCATTCGTTGTTATAAATGAACATGCTCTAAAATGTGTAATGATGTCTTATAGAATCCATAACCGTCATACCGTGGTGCGTATTGTCAGTTTTCATAAGAATTGTGATGTCACGCATTCCAGTTCTAGGATAAATCATGAGAAGATGTTGGGAGTTGCACGACCATGACATTAATTTTGAACTTTTCTATGAAAACATGGTAGATGGTGGTACATTTCAAGAGAGTGACTCGGAGGATTGTAATAATTGATTATGACACGCAGTTGTAGTCAGAACGCGATGAAAATAGTGAATGGGTGTTGGTAATCTTTGAAGAAAACGATAACTGAATAATAGTATCTGTCTTTTCTGGAAGTGAGTTATCGTCACAACGACATAGTTTAACGTAATCGTAACGTAGGTTAACGTGGTATATAGACTGATCATGAGGCTTCCAGATATATTTCAGGAATATTTAAAATTTTCATTTACAATTTATCACTGCATATTCAGCAAATATGCTTTAAAACCAGTGTGTTAATTTATTATTACAGGTTCCTATCTATTACATCTGTTGTGAGTGTAATATGTCTTCACTTCTTCAGCTTATCAATCAAAACCTAAATCTTGGTACATAGTGGTACATCACTCTACATCGTGGTACACCACTCTACACCGCTTGACATCGCGGTACATCGCTCTACATCGTGGTACACCGCTCTACATCGTGGTACACCGCTCTACATCGCTCTACATTGTGGTATATAGTGGTACACCGCTCTACATCGCTTTACATTGCGGTACACCGCTCTACATCGCTCTACATCGTGGTACATAATGGTACAACGCTCGACATTGCGGTACACCGCTCTACATCGCTCGACGTCGCGGTACACCGCTCTACATCGCTCTACATCGCGGTACAACACTCCACATCGCGGTACATCACTCTACATCGCGGTACATCGCTTTACATCGTGGTATATAGTGATACATCGCTTTACATCTTGTTACATGATGCAGGAATTGGAATGCACTTTTGCCGTCATCTACCACATTCGAGCAACATTCACCCACGGCTCCACTATATGGTATTAATTCTTTTATCGTGGATGGACGCAGCTTATTTGGAATAGTACTTTGTATGTGGCACCTTCGTGGCTTGCTATGATAAAACAGTTCAGAACATGCCCAAAAACATGCATGTGTAACTGGGGCTTTGCTTTGTAGAATGCAATGTCTTTATAATAGTCATTTTTTCTATGTCATTTAACCAATAGACTGTTACAATAAAAGTTTCTGTGGTTTTCCAAAGATTCTCTGAGCAAAAATCGGAACACAAGAGACCCATAGGGCCTGTATCGGTCACTTTGCTTTCCTTGGCAGTAATTGCGTCATCAAAGCTAAAGAAAGGGAATTTGAAATATCCAAGCACAGAACACTGGTCATATTTATTTTCCAACTCATGCCTGCTCGAGTACTACGATTTTAAAGAATTTTCTTTGTTTCCTTTATTGGACTGTGTTCCTCCTGCCCCAGGGTCCGAAACACACTGTTTATAAAAAATTCCCATTCACTTAAAAATACTTAAGACCAACGAGATATGGCGCTTTACCATAACAGAGCACCTGTTCTATCTAATCGTCTTGGTTGATTTTAAAATGTATGACAAATGATCACAATAGACATGCATTCGAAGTCACCGTATCTAAATATAGAACATGTACGTCCGTAAAGTGATGTGATAACCGTGTTTTTCGATGGTGATATTAAGATTAAAGCTGAAATTCAACCATGTCTCCAACACTATCAAGTAGGACTGTATGTCACTAGCACTATTGTCACCACAGAAAACAGGTCGGGTTTTGTCCAGTAATTGCCGCACTGCACATAGATATTAATTAAACACCATTAATGAAAAATTTGTAGTGAAAATTAGAAAAAGAAATCTAACTTCATTGTATCATTAACTGAGATCGAACGAGCGACCACATCAATTCCTCTGTTGGTCCATTTGGATTTTTCAGTTTTTCGGTATCAGCGCACGCTGGTACCAATTTTCGAGGGTAGAATTTAAGTCAGGTTTTATCAGACTGGATTGGACTCAGCTGCCTAAATGTTGGTACATGTGTGCGCTGTATGTTAAAATTATATTTAAACCCAAGGAAGGATATGTGTTTAGTGCATATTTGCTTCAGGTAGCAACTTTAACGGTCTGTAAACATTAACACATGACACATATTCAAGAATAATTTTCTGAGAATTGATAATCGGACATAGCTCATTGAGATTACCTATCAGAATTAATCGAAATCGAAAATCAATTTTGCCATTTTATTGTTGGTCACATTTAGGTTGAGGTTAGCTGTTACACGCTATGCCTCTTTGGACAAAATCCAATCTTTCCTACAGGAGTAATAGGATTTTACAGAATTTGCTCTGCTTCTCCTTTTGGGAACCCGCCCTTCAGGTATCACGGGGCTGAGACCCGCCGTTTAAACAAAAAAAGCTTCTGACCAAGTTTGGGCTAAATCAAATCATTCCTTCCACCCAACGGGGCCAAACCGCACTGTTTGTAAAACAAATGAAACCAAATTATTCCTACAGGAGGAATACGATTTTAAAGAATTCGTTATATTTTGCATATTGGACCCCGCCCCTTCCACCCAACGGGGCCAAACCACGTTATTTATAAAACAAATAATATTAAATCGTTCTTTTAGGAGATGTAAGATTTAAATGAATTTTCCACAATGGGCCCCGCTCTTCCCGCCTCAGGGAGTCGAGACGCACTGTTTATACAAAATTGATTCCCCTTTCCCTAAGTATGCCTATTACATTTGTTTAAAAACCAGCTCAGTCGTTCATGACTACTAGAGATTCATAGAAAATGTTAACTGACGACGGACGACGGACGACGCGGTATGCAAATAGCGTACTTGGGCCAGTCGGGTTAAAAAACATTCTAAACATGTTTACTCTAGATAACAAAACAAATATATGATTTGGTAGTAACAAAAAAAAAAAGATTAAAAAAGGACGAAGAATTGGATTCTTAACAGAACGTTGAAAATTACCTCTGATTATGCAATCGTAATTTCTGTTTGATGAATTTTGTATGTTTGCAGATGAATGTAAAAATATTTAAGAAAATAAACAAAATCACATAGCGACTTTTTTATTGCGCTGTTTACTTGTAACAGAGATTCAGATATAATGATCAACTTCAGTTAAAATTATAAACCTAACTTGATCAAATATATTGATTATATTACTTCAAATTAATTACAATACCATATCCTGTCTTTAATGCAATGTAACAGAAGCGTATGAATTAAAGAATCAGATCGAGAATCAAGAAAACAATGACGGGAAATAAACGAAGCACAAGTACGAATGATTAAGACGAAACATCCTGTAGATTGATGCCGATATTCAAGAACTCACGGGAAATAACTATCTTAGTATATAATTAATTGTTTTCCGTGAAAAATGTTTGAAGGTAAAAATGTAATTTCATAGTTTTACGACATAATAGTACACCGTCATGATTCCCGGAGATCATTTTAAAGGTGGTAATAAATTGTCGCGGTAAAATTGTCAGTTTGCATGTATGTCGAGGTATCACAATCTGAATTCCCATACGGTAAGTACACATCTGTATGCATTTTAATTGCGTTTCAATGAATATCCACTGATCAACGATTTTAGAATTTGATTTGAACAAAAACTTGTCCTAACATGCGTTAAAGTACAGATAGCTCGATTTCCTTTACAATTTTACAAAAATTTTGAAATAGGCACTTTTAAACCATACAGAAAGCAACACTGATGATTTTGGCAGCTAGATTAGAGGTTGTGTTACATGCACATGCGCAGTGTAAGCTTAGACAAAAATTGGCAATATTATCAAAGAAAGGAAACCGTAAAAATATGCAGAAATGTATTTAGCGAATTTTCTAAAGTGAGATGTTTCCTCAATTCCCAAGCGATTGATTACATACCATTCACAATTAGTTTAAAATAAAAATGTTGAGTTAAATTAAACAGCACCGCCACATTGTCTATGGGGCTTCGACGTTCCCGAGAATGTGAGAGTGAGAAGCGAGGAATGTGAAAAAAATAGACAAATGGAAAAGAAAATGTGATAAAAATGTTCATATTCATCAATCTGAATAAAATATTCTGCTTTTAACAATTATCCCGATAAAAAATATTCTTAGCTAAAACTTCAAATTTGTTGAAAACGCTGAACGCTGGACCTGCATGTTGCCGTACAAAAGAATAAGAAAAATAAGGTGTTTCAGATCCTGGTACTATCTCCTCGGTAGACGACCGAAATGTGGTATAATCGACTTTCATGGGACAATCGGTCAATTCGACCTATAAGTTTATAACCATCTAGTCACAGTAATTTATATGGTCGTATTTATAAGATTTTACTTGGTCCGAAAAGTCCAGCGAATGTGTTACCATCTCATAGTACAAATACAAAGTTATATAAAAGTGCCGTTATTGAGATGTCATACATGTGTTTTGTATCTGGTTTTGTGAATATACGTGGGAGGAAATTCCCTATAGCTAACACTTCATTTTCTGTAAGAAAAATGTCAGGATTTAAAGTTATAACGAGCTTAAAATGCTTAAAGAATTACAAAATAATTTCTAATTGCAAAAACATAAGGGTATCTCTTGGTATCCTATCAATGATACTACAACTGTATTTTAAATCACTGAAGTTAAACCCTCATAAACAAGAATTTTCTTAAAGAGAAAAATAGTACCTCCTACGACTTTGGCTTTGTGGCGATATCCAGTTATTCGACGAAAAACAAATTTAAAAAGATAAGAAATAAAAAACGTTTACATCAAAGCTTTGGCAAGTACTAAAAAATTCAAATCCCATTGCTACTGTAGAAGTTCAGCAAACGCTGTCGTTATTGTTACTTTTATTGTCAAATTCCTGGGAGTTAATTCAAGGGACCGTTACACATACCGTTTTAATCGATTACATTATTGTTTTGTTGGAATTTTTCTTTAAACACTCTTTCGCCACTAAACTACTGTCGCCGTGGAGTTTGTCACATTACACCTCGAAGACCAATGTTTCCTTTAAATATCTTTAACAAAAATAGAAGTATGAACAAAGCACCCGGAACAATTAATAAGCAATTAACGTATTTTGTTAAAGATGTTCTCCGCTGAAAAGTCAATCAAAAGTCAGTATTTAATTTTTTTCTGGTGATTTTTTTAAATGTTTGATTTTAGAAAGTAGATGAAAAGTAATAAATCAATATTCTGCTGTAACATGAAATAATTGATTTCCCTGAATAACAGACATTCACGATTATTTTCGTCTTTCAATACAAAGCAAGGGTATGATACTTGACATAAATCCTTTGTTTGAAAATCTTCTAGGATTAAAACATTTTTTTCAAAAAATTGAAGTTTTGATAGCAAAAAATTAGAGGATACCTTTAATGATTAAAAACGATGGTGTCTCTTCGCTTTAATTTATTGTTATTTTCTCCCTAACAGACAGTTTTTACAAGATCATGAAACCACCTGAAATATCTATATTCGCGTCCTACATATCTGGGAAAGGAATTCACGAATTTTAAAGCAGTTGTTTTTTGGTGATAATTCATATAAAATTTAGTCTACATTTACACAAAACTTTCAAATTTATATTCAAGAGAAATACCTCAGCAACCAGAAAATGTTGAAATTGTTGACGCTTTCGACCGAATCACGCCGTCAGAAACGCCGTCAAAAAATATAGTCTATGGGTAGAATTTCTTCAAAACGTCATTTAAATCGCCCGCTTCAACTGATAAATACAATTATAGATGACAAAGGACATAAAGAGACATAGGTCCAAGATATCATGTTGGAATTAACTTTAATTTGAATTATGTCTTACTTCCGATCAAAACATCAGAGGAATACATACTTAAGGTTGATTATTTTTTCGGATACATTTTTTTTTCATGTATAGATGCCTGTTACTTTTAGTAACTTAAACTGAAGTCTCAAGGCTTCTAGTTTGCCGACAATGCCATCAAAGGTCAAAGTTCACTTCTCAGATAATATAAAAACAAAGAAAATTAATTTGAGAGGTTGACACAACTCCCTAAAGGTTTAATAGCCAATTTTAACATACACAATGGGATCATTTACGGTATGTATAGACAATTAAGGTGCTGTTTACCGTATCAATGTTTTATACGGCCTTGAATAGTTCACCTAATTCCAAACCTCTGGGTGCTTGGAAGACGATAAAGTGACGAAGGTACATTGGCTTAAAGTCTGCTTAAATGCAAAGGACTCCTAAACCACTGTCTAGAAAGTAGGACTTTTTATCGGCAATTTGAACTCGACGATCGTAAGTGTAAATAAAGTCGTTAACTAGCAATGCGGTCTCGTGCAATTTTAAAATAGGGGATTAAGTAACTTTTTCCTGTATTATTTTTATTGAAAGTGATTAAAATTTAGATAAATATATAAAAAAAGGTCACTGAAAAAAATCAATTTTGGTTTTGTTTTGTAAAAGGAAAGTAATCTAGCAGAGTAAAACGAGTTTTCAATAAAACATGATCCATGATACATATTAATTCAAACCAGTTGTTTTTAATAAATAGATCGCCTAAGTTCATTTTAATAAATCGGTAGAAATATCAAATTAAATTAAAAAGTCAATATGTTAGACAGTTGACTCATACTAATGACAGAAATTCTCTTTGTTTGTTTTTTGTACCTGAAAGCCTGGAGTCATTAGTTCTTTTCATTCCCCCTTACACAACGTTTTTTCTCGCTTATGTCTCCCATGGCACTATTTAACTTCTGGCCTTTAAATTGAGCTCACATATTTCTAAAAGGAAGGCTCTGAGTTTGTCCTCGTGTCGTGACATACCAAAGTTGTAAAACGTAATTGATTGTTCTTGGCTGATGCTCAGTACTGAATGGCGCATAAAAATGGAACTTAAAAGATGATACCCGTGTTATTATATTATACCAGAAGGGTTATCTTGCCAACTTCTCCTTGGGAATGGAATTACTATAAGGCCTAAGCTTGTTTTCCCATCCCATACATTATATGTATGTATGATATTGTTATTTATTGAATGAAATATTGTATAAACTAATTTTTTTCTGTGACATGGCAATTTGAGCGAAATGACGCGAGGATATAGAAAGTGTGTCGTGAATGACCTGAATTAAAGTATGGTGTCCTTGTTATAAATCTAAATTTTAGTGTTTCGTTAACCTATAATCATATTATTTGGTTTTTTTTTTTTTTTTTTTTATAAAGGAGAAAAAATTAATTTGTCATGAGCGAATTTTTGTAATGTATTAATGGCAATTAATTCAACTCCTGATGAATTAAAATATTTAAGTTTCCATTTAATTAAAAGAAATTAGCTTTGAATGAGGGCGCCTACACTAACGACCTCAGCTCGCGACAGTAAAATGAAGGCCCTTGTTGTCGTCCATTTGCCGAATTATGGCCTCTTACCATTGATTAGGACTGTGCATGAGCAAGAGCTCGACTGAGGCAGGAATTATGAAATAAAATTTGTCATGGAAATGAAGGTCATTTTTTTTTTTTTTTTTTTTTAATTTTTTCTTTCTTTTTTTTTTTAACTGGGTTTTTTTTATGAGTTTTTTTTAATTTGTCAGTTTTAAAAGATGTCCTGTGTTTCTCTTGGTGTAAGTGTAAGTGTTTATCAGTGTAACATTTCTGTGTATTCCATTGGTAAAAACGCGAGAAAAATGTTCTTTGGTCTCCTCTTGTGTACAAGAGCAAAGTGGACTACTGACAAGATTTCTACAAAAAAAGAATAAATCGAAGTGAACTACAATTCATCCTATATCTGGCATAGTGAATCTGACCCAGTCTGCTACAGCCATAGAAATAAGATAAAACTTTGTATCCAGGTATATTGAACTGGTTTTTTAATAGGGTAATTGGTGATCACTTTTTATCGTAACAGGCAAAGAATTGCAAAGACTGACTACAGACGGCAGAAAAGTTGTCCCGTAAAGACTTGTTCAAGAAGAAAGAGGACGAAAATTCTTACCAACACGGGTGTTACGATCATGGATGCTGTTGTTACGTTGAGGAATAATTTCTTCTATGAATCATTTTATGGAAATGAATGATTTTATGAAGTTTACGTCTTTGCTTTAGGGGAAGCAAGCCAGTTTCACTCTACTAGACAGCCTAGTTTCGCCAGTAATTATACGCGCTGTCTCTAATTGGAGATTTTCAAACATGTCAGACAGGTTTTGCAGGATTAGCCCACAAGATGTCGCTATATCACAAAATAGGTCGAATAGTCGTAAAATACAGAGTTTGAGGAGAAACACAGTCTAAACTAAACTTAAAACTGGGTAAAATTTTTAGCTTTGGTGAAATCCTAGATTTGATGAAATTAATTTAATCGGTCCAGCCACCATTTTTTTTTTTTTTTTTTTTTATAAAAACAGACCAAGATCCTTACGCGTACTAATTTCAGTGAGTAAAGTATTGTACCTGGTTAGGGGAGGATGAATCTGAGTGTTACTGGACTTAGATATCAGTAAGATCTCTGTTTTTGTAAGACTTACATATTAATTTATGGACCATTCAAATTTTTTCACATGGATCGTAATTTAAAATTTCCGCACTATTCATGAGTATGTCAACAGCGACATAGAAAGAGGAGTCATTTGTAAATAATTTGATATTATCTCTTATGTCTTTCACAATGTCACTTAAAAAATAGAGAAACAAACGGGGGCCCAATATTGAACCCTGGGGAACCCCGGCCTTGATATTCGGCCGATTAGATAATTTACCGTTTAGAACTTCGTTTGTAATCATAAAGACAAATTTTCTAACCATTTTACGAGTGAGCCCCAAATTTCTAAACAAGAAAGCTTACTTAGGAGTCCCTTATACCAAACGCGATCAAAAGCTTTACTAATTTCACAAAAAATAAACATATGTATTTTTGCCATTGTCTAAAGAAGTTGTTTAACTGGTGAATTACCATGTCTAAATCCAAGATTGATGTTTAGAGAGTAGGGAGTGAGCGTGCAAAAAAGGATATAAGAAAGAACATGGTTATATTCGTAGTCAATGTTTGGAAGGACAGCGTTAGAAACATCTGTCGATGACTGTGATTGGGTTTTTTTCCAGTTTTGTCTACAACAACATTGTCATTTGTGCAAAATTGTGGTATAGAAGATTTTGTATAGTTTGATAATAACGAGTATACATTTTCCATCACTTCTTCACCCTGATATTAGAGGGTTTCCGAAGTGTCCACAGAGATTGTTAATAAGTACGGCTTTGTCCTGTTGTTTAATAGCGTAAACACATTTATTACGAACTTGACGGAATTTACACCAATGATTACTGTTTGTATATGTTTGACTCTTATGTGCACGTTTTCGTTTCTGAATCCGCCTTTGTATTTCATTGGACATCCAAAGAGGTGAAACTGTTAGTTGTGTGGTTCGCTCTCTACCCGGTATGTTTTCATTTCTCGTGTATCTAACTCTAAGCTTATATCTAGAAGTGTTATTCTGTTATGTGTCTTTTGTACAACCTTTGTAAAACGTATACTTGCCGTTCTCCTGAAATAGTAAGATATATTAAAATCACGAATTTATATTTAATTATGCGGCTTGCGCACCATTATATCTTTGTTGTTTACTTCTAGATTTTGACATTTTTCTCCATCTCTTTGGATATTCCTCTGTCACCTCCCAGGTTTCAATATTTAGGCCCTATCCATTATTGATGATTCCTAGATAGAAAATTTCTGTCTCTAAAATGATAATTTGATATCGTTATTCACATTTACTATTTAAAAAAAAATAACAATAGAGACAGCACGGAGGAGTTCATAAAAAAATTGTGTTCCGTTTCCAAGCGAAACAAATTTATTTGCCTTACTTACCTTTCCAGACAGTATGATTTACCAAAATGTAATTTTATTTTAAAGAGAGATATTCTTGGTCAATATGAGTGCTAGAAGGACGAAACAGTTGCATGGCGCAGTTGAATTCATTGTTTTATGTATCTAACTCTTAATTTGGTATGAAAAGGAATCAATCTCTTGTGTGTCATTTTGTACAGTCATCAAGTCAGAATAATTAAATCCAAGCTAATACTATAGAAGTCATTTCAACTTTATATTTATTGTCTCCATTATTACGTCACAATACAAACAGTGAGTCTGTGACGTCATTTTATTTTATTTAATCCTGACGTCAGAATACGTAAAACAATTTAATAGGAAATAAGTAGGTAAAATAAGTTAGATATGAAATATCCGTTGTCCAATGCTAATACGTAATTTCCTCTTTCCTCTCAAACTCCTGCCAATTCCCAGCTGGTGGATACAGAAATAGCAGATCAATTGCCGCGAAGACAAAATGAAGTTGATAGTTCTATTCTATAAACGATTGGTGGTCAACGAATGTTTCTAAATGTTGTATGATATCACCACATGAAATATTTCTTTTCTTCATAAAATTGTTACACAGAGCTGATTTCTGACTGCCTGAACATTTTTGTCACGCTAGCTAAGCCGTCAAATGATCAATACTTATATATATATATATATGAAAATGCTAATCTGATCTATATGAAAATACAAACAGTAGTGTATATTTCAGTAGTGTTTTTACGCATCAGATCTACATGAGACAAATAATTGTATCTTTTTTTTTTGTCATTTCTATAAAACATCATCTCCTTCCGCCGAGAGTCGCCACTTTTGTCTTACTTCACCCTTGCCAAAATACAGCTTATATTTTAAGACACTCTCTCTCTCTTTGTGTATGTACATGCACAATCGCTCTCACACACACCTTTAAGAAATCTTCAACTGCCAAACTATTTTCCTCGTTGATGATGATTGCATTCGGTTAATATATCAGCGTTATTTTTAAGTAGCATTTCTTTGTAATATTTTGCTGCTAACTAACAGAACAAAATACGGGAGGTCCAACGCATGTTATACAGCGCAATCGGTGTCAAGTGTTTTGCCCATGAACAACTACGTCAGCACAGATCTGTCCATTTCTCAGCTTCCCCAGAAACACAAAGCAATCGATAGACTACGTAGAACTATATATCTCGGATCTTCGCCAGTGATCTAACATTTTTACTGACTAAATTTACAAAATCCGATTTCTTCTTACCTGAAGAGGCATATAATTCTATAAATTTTCATTGAAGTTGTTTTAAAGACTATGAAATGTGAATCAGAAACCCTAAATATAACTACCCAGATTTAAAGGCTCCTGTTTATAGCCAGGAAAGAAATGAATAATACATGTAGATACTTTAGGAGACATGTATGGATGTTCTTGTCTCAATTTTAATTCTATTCCCATGTACATGCAAATATTTTTTTATACTACATTATTATGAAATAGTGCACAACGCAAACGAACGTGTTTCTTCAGACGCCAGATCGAAAGAAACGAACATGACTTAATTAAATGGTTCATGCATGCATTTACTCCGAATGAAACCCAAATAGCTTTTTGAAAGTTTCGGCTTTATTCTTCTGAGGAATTTTCTCGTCACAAAGGTATTCCAGTCACTGGTCCTGTAAACGATTTTCAATTCTACAATTCAAAAATATTAATAGCTACGGCCATGAACGACTGATAAATCTGATTATAACATGCAGACGTTAATTGAAACAGATCTAAAATTGCTTGCCTTTTTCTCCTTTGTTTTTTATGTTTTAATGAACGCTTCCCGAGTGGCACACTGAGAATGAGTAATGCAACATGAGTTCAGGTGCCAACTAGGAGCATATCAGGTATTCTTTTAAGTAAAATCAGTGAAAAAGGTCCGAGAATTTCCGAATGGTCCTTTTATATATGCACATTATAATTGTATGCACAGTATAACATTGTATAACTTCGATATACGGACCCTAGTTTGTATACAGTAAAACTTCGATATAATGACCTTAGTTTGTATACAGTAAAACTTCGATATAATGACCCTAGTTTGTATACAGTAAAACTTCGATATAATGACCTTAGTTTGTATACAGTAAAACTTCGATATAATGACCCTAGTTTGTTTACAGTAAAACTTTGATATAAGGTCTCTCAAATCTCTTCCGCATCACTTCGATATAATGACCCTACTTGATATTATAGCAAGGCATCGATATAACATCTATAGGCGATATAAATGAAACCTCGATATAATGTCGTTTATCAACAGTAAAACAGATGAAATACCGCTGATTATATAAAGTCAAACCTCCATGTACGTGTATTATTTTTTCATATACATTCAGTCCTTTTATGATCCTGTTATAATGACTTATCGACCAGCTGAATGACTGAATATCTGTGGGATGTAAAATTATTCATTAAAATCAATCTAAAACTAATAGACATGCTCGTGAGTACTTAAAAGATTTCCTGGACATGAGAAGAAATACACGCGCATACAAAAAATGTATGTCTCAACTGTCCAAAACGACATAATACTTTCGGAATCCGATTCCAGGTTTGGCCACCATCATCCACTTAGTCAATAGGATTGGTAATCACTTCGCCGTTTCCATATCCCCATACAAGGAATTTGATGACGTTATACCGCCAATTATACCTTGTCCTCAGCTAAATAATTCATTATTGTCACTGTAATTCGTCAAATGGAACAGCCATTTTGACAGCGAACCGTCGTCTTTTCTTTGAGTGCCCATAATACTGACGTCATAATGATCATGCACAGAATGCATTAATAATATCTTAATATAAATGGGCGATCTGAGAAAAAACCAGACAGATTTTCGAGCCCTATGGTGAAAATCTATTAATTTATCTAAAACCTATCTTGTTCTTCAGGATTTGTGGGATATTGTCCAAATTTGGTCCGAGGGAATGCTTAGGTGAAATGATATTTGTTCTGTATTAACTATGGGAATAATTGGATTTGCCCAAATTTGGTTTGAAGCATTCTTGGGTGAAGGAGAATCTTTCTTGATATAAGATGAGGATCTCAGCAGCATGGAGTAGGAGGGTCAGGGCCCAATTAGGGCAGTAGAGCAAATTCCTTAAAATCTTACTCTCCCCGTAGGAATGATTGGATTTTGCCCAAATTTGGTATGGAGCATTCTTGGACGAAGTTGAATCAATTGTGTATAAACAGTGGGTATCGACCACCTGAGGTTGGAGTTGAGGGACCCAAAATGGGAAATAGAGTAAATACTTTGAAATCCTTCTTCCTCATAAAAATACCTTGATGTTTTGAATAAACGGTGGATCCCGGCCTCCTGGGGCAGCAGGGATGGGGCCAAATAAGAAAAATAGACCAAACGCTTTCAAATTGTTCCTCTTATGTGGTAATGCCAGGCTTCTGTCCAAATGTGGTTTGAGACATGCTTGGGTGAAATTCTCTAAAATCTTTCATTTGTTGTAACTGAAGACATCCTTAGTAAAGAAAACGTAGTTATTTTTACAAACAGATCATCTCATCCCTGTGGGAAGGAGGGGCGGGACCTAATAGATACAATTATTTTAAATATTTTTCCTTTGGTTTGAATTAACCCATATCAGCAAACTAAACTAAGAAAGCGATGCACGCCTCCAATGGGCAAATTGCTACATATGTATATAATGTATATATATATATATATATATATATATGAGATTGTCAGTATACAGAAATATAGAGGACCAGTCAGAGATTGTCAGTATACAGAAATATAGAGGATCAGTAAGAGACTGTCAGTATACAGTAATATAGAGGACCAGTCAGTGACTGTCAGTATACAGAAATATAAAGGACCAGTCAGAGATTGTAAGTATACAGAAATATAGAGGATCAGTCAGAAACTGTCAGTATACAGAAATATAGAGAACCAGTCAGAGACTGTCAGTATACAGAACTATAGAGGACCAGTCAAAGATTGTCAGTATACAGAAATATAGAGGACCAGTCAGAGATTGTCAGTATACAGAAATATAGAGGACCAGTCAGAGATTGTCAGTATACAGAAATATAGAGGACCAGTCAGAGATTGTCAGTGTACAGAAATATTGAGGACCAGTCAGAGACTGTCACTATACAGAAATATAGAGGACCAGTCAGTATACAGAAATATAGAGGACCATTCAGATATTGTCAGTATACAGAAATATAGAGGACCAGTCAGAGATTGTCAGTATACAGTAACATAGAGGACCAGTCAGAGACTGTCAGTATACAGAAATATAGAGGATCAGTATACAGAAATATAGAGGACCAGTCAGAGACTGTCAGTATACAGAAATATAAAGGACCAGTCAAAGATTGTCAGTATACAGAAATATAGAGGACCAGTCAGAGATTGTCCAGTCAGAGATTGTCAGTATACAGAAATATAGAGGACCAGTCAGAGATTGTCAGTATACAGAAATATAGAGGACCAGTCAGAGACTGTCAGTATACAGAAATATAGAGAACCAGTCAGAGACTGTCAGTATACAGAAATATAGAGAACCAGTCAGAGACAGTCAGTATACAGAAATATAGAGGATCAATCAGAGACTGTCAGTATACAGTAATATAGAGGACCAGTCAGATACTGTCAGTATACAGTAATATAGAGGACCAGTCAGAGACTGTCAGTATACAGAAATATAGAGAACCAGTCAGAGATTGTCAGTGTACAGAAATATAGAGGACCAGTCAGAGATTGTCAGTATACAGTAACATAGAGGACCAGTCAGAGACTGTCAGTATACAGAAATATAGAGAACCAGTCAGTTGACTGTACAGTATATAGAGGACAGAAATATATACAGAAATATAGAGGACCAGTCAGTATACAGAAATATAGAGGACCATTCAGATATTGTCAGTATACAGAAATATATAGAACCAGTCAGTGACTGTCAGTATACAGAAATATAGAGAACCAGTCAGAGACTGTCAGTATACAGAAATATAGAGAGCCAGTCAGTGACTGTCAGTATACAGTAATATAGAGGACCAGTCAGAGATTGTCAGTATACAGTAACATAGAGGACCAGTCAGAGACTGTCAGTATACAGAAATATAGAGAACCAGTCAGAGATTGTCAGTGTACAGTAATATAGAGGACCAGTCAGAGACTGTCAGTATACAGTAATATAGAGGACCAGTCAGAGACTGACAGTATACAGAAATGTAGAGAACCAGTCAGTGACTGTCAGTATACAGTAATATAGAGGACCAGTCAGAGATTGTCAGTGTACAGAAATATAGAGGACCAGTCAGAGACTGTCAGTATACTGACAGTATTCAGAAATATATAGACCAGTCAGGAGAATTACCTTGATGACGTCATCGACCATATTACCGCCTGTAAAGACGTCAATTATCCAATTAAACGAGTAGATTTTCTTCCAAAGTGAAAACAAACCAATATGCAGATTATCACAGCATGCCGGTTACAATCTGATGAGTTACACACTTTTTTCCCATAATGAACTGAAATTGATAGATATTGGTCGGGAAAACCGCGTTATTTAGTTCAATCAACGAACATTAATGTGTGTGTGAACATCAACTTGCTATGTGTATTGTACTTGATGTTGTTTTTCCTGATGTTTTACACTGAGATCTTCAACATATACAAATGAAGCAAAGGAGGGATGATTTACGGAAGACGGTAATCTGTTAAACTGTAAATGGCTGTGTAACGGCTGTGTAACGGCGTGTGGGTACCAGCGCTATTTATCTACACAGTTTACCTGATGAGTTATGTGATAATCTAACTGCTTTGAAATAGATAGGAAAGCACTGCAAACCAATAAATACTGGCTTAAATACAAAAATGAAAACCATGGTGTTAGGGAAAAAAACATATATCTTAGATAATTCTTAATCACGCGAAATAACCAGAAACTCGCTTCTTTTTATTTACTTTTTTTTCATATTCATCATGCAAGGTCGCTATACACTTAGACTGCCAAACCTCCCGCTGCGCGCAGTCCTTGAGTGACGTTAAAGTGGCTTAGTTTAACGAAGTACAATTATGTCAGGGTTACAAAATTGTAAGTGTTTACAACTAATTGGAAATGTGTCAAGAACTTACAGGGTAAACATACTGTGTATGATCTCTTTATCTTCTCTCCCTCACACACCGTTTGTGTTTGTTAAATTCGACAGAAAACTTTCAGCACAAACTTATATCAACCAAGCATGCACACTTTAATTTACATTTTTGAATTGTAGGTAACTCAGCAGATAAGCTAGCAGCACCGTCCAATGTTCTTTAATATCCAATCCTTGCGTTCTAATTGATCAGGGACGGAACCGATGGGGTTTGGTTTTTAACCATTATCTGCTATCAGCTGCTATCAGCAGAAGTTTACATGAACGGCATAGTACACGTAATACGAGGTCATTCGATGCATGTACTTCATCAAATTATTTAACATGGTATCGCCTACATTTGTATTAATGAAGCATATGCAATTCAGAACTCGACAAAAATCATTGTTGGACTTTGAAATGTCAAATAGTTCACCCTACCTTTACCTGTTTCTTCATTTTATACAATGCAAAAGTATTTCTAATCAAAACATGGTATGATAAATGTATTGTTACTATGTTTACTTAGGCACGCAGTACGGTCTATCTTTGGTCTACATAAAAAGTTATAAAAGTGAGCTACCGTGACCTACATTTTTTACTATGGGCCAAGTTTTTAATGAGGTTTATTAAAGCTTTGGCTGTTCATAACCATCCACATTACAACCCCCTACACCCTTCCCTACCCTATCCCCCACCAACCAATCCATCCCACTCCGTCCTGACCTTAAGTTTATGTCACATCGCGACGGCCCAACCCCATAGTACCATATGTAAGAAAGTATCAACTTGTTGGTGATAGCCACCAGAAGGCTATACTTGGCACCCATCCATTCATATTATACTGGAACGAGATATATCAATCACAAATTTTACGTTTACCTAAGCATATGAAAATCGTTGATATCCTTTCATTTCCCCACAAAATAAATCATTTCTCGCTACATTGTACTCTTTCCTATGTTTGACGGATACACTGGCAAGAATTTTGACGATTTGATCCAAAATAATACTTATAATATAAATATCAAAGACAATGTTTAGATAAATCAATAGATAAATCAATAAATAATTGAAAGGAAATCAATGGATGAAAATGAAAAACAAAGTGAACATATTCCCATCACTTTTCGGATGTCGTAGTGTATACGACATCCGCTTTTCGAAATTCAGAATGTAGACCGGGGTTCGATTGCGTGTTACATGCAGCTGCAGAAATCATAAATCTCTATTAAGTGTACTGATATTGAGCATGTGCAGCCTTGTTCATAAAGATTGTCAAATGGAAACAATTTACAGGACGGAAATGATTAAAACAATGGCAACATTAACATTTCTAAAAGGAAAATTGACACGCCCCCTTCGCCACTCTCATCTATCATTGCTATCAACGCTAAAAGTACATATAACACACATTACGGGATTGTTTGGATAATTTTGTTTTGTTTGGAATTCAAAGGAATATATATGTTTGTTTTGATTTATGATTGTACTATAAGTTATAACTACAGTGGATAGACATTCAGGCTCCTTTATTATTCTTTTTATCAAACTGTACATGAGAATTAGCGACGATTTATATTGATAACAAGAATATTCTTATTCAGAAATGATCACGTTACAATATTAACATCTTGAACATAAAACTATTAATGTTTATTTCATTATCTCCCTTTTCATCCCATTGTTCTGTTTAAAAGCAACAACATCTTTTTTAAGCAAAATCAATTTGTGTATTTTTGGTTTTCATTGTAAAATAAGTGAGTTAATTGCTCTTCAAAGTACTGATACTGGATTGGTCGAACTGATTGGTGCTTTGATGACGTATTGATGCAGATTTCTAGCGAATGAAATTCGATTACAACGGTGCGGTTCCGAGGTATGGCGTGTTCCCGCCAGATTCCACCTAAATATGACCAACAGTAAAATAGAAAAATGAATTTTCTATTTTGTTGAATTCAGAAAGTTTATCTCATTGAGCTATTTCCAAAAATGAATTATCGGAAAAATATCTTTGATACGTAATAAGTGTTATCATCTTCTTTTTTCACTTTTTTACAAAAACTCATGCTTTAAAACATGGAGGGTTCCCCGGTTTCAAATGTAGTTTTGACACACGGCGCACACATGTACCAACTTTTAGGCAACTGAACCTGATTGAGTGTGATAGACATAACTTAAATCTCTTCATCAAAAACTGGACCTTTTATGTGCTGACGGGCCGTTAAGATTGTAATAATATTAATAATAATAATAACTGGAACAAGCGTGTGTTGATACCGAAAAATTAAGAATTCAAAATTTCCCCAAAATGGTATGTGCTGATGCTTTCAACGTTGAATTTACTATTTAAATGTCACCTTCCTTCATCAGTAACTATAACACAGACGGTAAGACGTTTCTTGCTACCGTTTGTGGTATTTTTTAAAAATGTGTTGGGGTTAGTGGTGCGGGCCGGAGACATTTCTCCCATGTTAGACGAATTTTCATGGCGTCGCACCTTCGATCTCAACTACTGACATCACAATATTTTGTTTTCAATACACATTTCAATAAACTATTTTTTGTGGCGAGTGTCGATTAACAGAATTATTCATATTCATACGCTTTGCGGCAATTAGTGGCCAACACCCGAATGTAGCCGATTAGTTACATGATGGTGCTAATGACATAGAGCTCTACATGGTAGTGTTGGAGATATGGAAGAATGTCATCTCAATGTTCATTGTAACTTCATTATTATAAAAGGTCACATATTAAGGAGTAATCTAGTCATTTAATTTTTTTCGTTTTTCCTTTTCTTGTACAATTCCCAGCTTTAACAGAAATATCGCCTTCGGTATATACATGTACTTAAACACATCACTTTCCTACGGAGGCATATTCCGGCCATTTTGAAATAGCAAGTCGAAATTTCGAGTTAGTATTCCGAAATTTTGAGTTAGTAAGTCGAACCCGAAATTTCAAGATAACAACTCGAAATTTCGACTTACTAATTCAAAATTTCGGATGACTAACTCGAAATTTCGTGTTAATATCTCAAAATTTCGGATTACTAACTCAAAATTTCGAGTTGCTGGAATACGCTTCCGTACTTTCCAAACGTACATGTTCTATATCTAGACACGGTCACACTGACTGCACGTTTACCTGTTGTCATTAGTCGTGTATTTTTAAATCGACCCTAACGATGAACTGTAGTAGGTGTTCGATCCTGGTAAATTGACAGATCTCTGTCCACTTCAGTCCCAGACAGGAAAATTCCTTTGAAGACGCCGCTCCTTTGCTAATTTGTCGTCACGAAAACAGGCGATCTTATCTTATCGAGGTTGGAATACGGTTTACAGACATATGTCAAGTAAAGCCCACGGTATCAGGAATCAAAGTATTCCGAAAACAAGCTGATAAAATTGTTTGTTTATTAGTTTGTTTTGGTGTATCGCTCACTGAACAACCAGCGTCATTTTCAGGCCGGGTCTGCTTGTAGTAGTTTGTGTATGATTTCCACATATATGTTTGAAATTTAATTTCCATGTCTGAAATATCACCCGTTTTTCATTTGAAAGGGTGTATTTAGTAACAAAACAAATAAATTAAACACCGTGTTTCATACGTATCTAAATTTAAAAAAGGGTGGGCGCAGGTGCCGGTTTAATTAAACTCTTGATTTGCGTTCTCCAACTACAGACTCTAAATAAAAGATACTCAAAATCATTACATTATATATGTTGTTACACGATGTTTTTTGAAGCTGTTTCAAGGTTATTCCAAGGACGTATGATTAAAGATGTGATCGGCGTTTTGATGGTTGAGTCATTACGCCTAAGACTGAGCAAAGTAACACTGTAATAAAGTTCTATAAACATCACGTGAGAAATAATTTGATATCATTGTAGACTAAAGTAAAATTTAATTCGTCATTATCTATGGGCTCAAGAAAAAAAATGTTTCTATTACTGTTAATGAATTATGTGGGTTTTTTGTAAAAAAAATATTACTCTTTCGAGAACAAGTGGAGAGGGATAAAATAGGTATCGAAAAACGTCACCTGATCTCCAAAACTTACTTCCCTTCGTTTCACAAGTGATAAAGGTAAAGGACAACCGAGAGTAGAAAATTGGTCTAAATGTACATCGTTAAAATATCACATAAAACGTAAACAGTCAGGACTAAGTACGGTTGTACACCAGCAGTTCGAGACTGATCTTGTGAAAAAAAAACTAAACAAAAAACAGAAGAAGTTAGGCTAGGACATTTCAATGACTGTTGTTTTGTTTGTTTGTTTGGGTTTTTTTCTATGAAGTCAAACTTTTTCTATTTACACCACTACACACGTATTTCTTATATCTTAATCTTTTACTTCCATCATCCCTAGTTACCCGTTTCCCTTCCCACATCCTACGTCCCCATCCTCGCTCCCTGTTTCAATCATCCGTCCCTCGTCTTCCTTCCCTATCCATCATCCCTAGTCACCCGTTCCCCTTTCCCCTGTCGCTCTCCAGCGTCCTGCATTCCCATCCCCGTCCTCTGTTTCCCGTCATCCGTCCCTCTTCCTCCATCCCTGTCCACCATCAGTACTCACCCGTTCCCATTCCCCTGTCGCTCTCCATCGTCTTAGGTTCCCATCCCCGTCCCCGGTTTCCCGTCATCCGTCCCTCATCTTTCTTCTCTGTCCTCTATTCACAGCCATAGTTACAGTAAATGTCTCCGTTTTTTGTTTCTCCTACCTCGTCCTCGTCCCCGTACTCATTCCACGTCCCCTTCCTCCGTCCATCGTCCCTCACTTGTTTTCTTTTGAGGATTTGGTTGACTATTGAAACCACTTTAATGAATTGCCACCTCGAGGTTCTTAGAAAGAGCTTGATATCATGCGTTGGTAATGAATTGGATGAATATGTGATTTTGTATATATATCTGACTCATGGTTCAGACTTAAGTTTTTACATTTGATTAGACCTAGGGTTTTACCATGGGTAAGACCAGGGGTGTTTACCTCGAGATAAACCTTGGGTTTTACCTTGTGTTAGACCAGGAGTGTCTACCTTGGGTTAGACCTGTGTCGTACCTGTCCCGTTGCCATGGGTTAGACTTGTGTCGTACCTGTCCCGTTGCCATGGGTTAGACATGGGTTGAATCGGGACAGGCTAGACCTGGGTTGTGCCTGGCCCGTTACCATGGGTTTGACCTAGGTGGAACCTGTCCTGTTGCCATAGGTTTGACCTGGAACACCTTGGATAAATTTGACCTAGATTTTATGTTAATTGAATGGATAGAAATCAGTTGGTTGTCAGATGCCATGGTCCTCATCATTCTTAGCTGGTCCGTTAGGCATTGACCTCGAAATTCACTACCGCAGTGAGTCACACTAAGATTTGAATTTAACAATAGGTTTGTTCAGCTTTGATATATACAGTAGTTCTGCAAAGTAGGTGTTGTTTTATAAAAAGGATAAAACTATTTTACGGAAAGAAGTATTTGTACTGATGAGACATTTGTACGATCATAGAGACCAGCTTGTTTATATAGCTGATAAGGTGTTTAAGAGAATAATTACGGACACCTACTTAGTATACTGGCGAGCTGTCATTAGAATTATAGTAATTTCAGACCGCTGTTAGAGGTTAACAGTTCTACTAAGAAATCTATTCCTGTCTCACTTTAGTGAAGAGCACTGACAAGGGGTATAATCAAAAACATCCTTTAAATATCATTAGTTCACAGAGGCGAGAAACGGAGCTGTGGAGAGCACGTGAAATCGACATTAGGTCAGAGAAACACTCAATTAGGTCAATTGATTGCGCCAAAAACACGAAATACAAAACCAGGATGAATATCGATTAGACATAAAAAGTGAAACCAATTTTCTCAAATCCTTATCTCGTCATGTTGACCTTAATCTTTTAAATATGTTAATTAATTTGAATGTTGTGTTTAAGTTAAGTTGAATTTACTAGAACTTCCTAAACAGATTTTGAAATTTTTGGCACGTGATAGGATTCGTGAGTCCTAAAACAATATGTCGAATTTGCCTTAAAGACAAAATTTTACAAAAAGGCTAGCTGTCTGTAAAGGCTACATGAATGATTCCCTATGTAATTCAATTCATGGTAAATGAACCCCTATTTAAATATCACCTGTGTATAACGGTCACACCTCCCGTGATTGACCTTCATAGACAGGTTAGACTGCATATCTACATTTCACTTCGTGTCATATATACGTTTTGGCAATGACAGAGACGATTGAAATACATCTGTACCAGTGCTTCCACCGTCAAAACATAAACAAATTAAATGCTATACAAAGAAAAATAAGCATGATTATATCTATACGCAGAGTTTTTTTTTATGAAAAGCAAGATCATTTGAAGCAGATCAACTTGAATCTGAAATTCTCAGGATTCACTGAAAGAAGGTGACTTAAACTACCTCCAGTGAACAAGTCACATCAACGATTACAAAAGAAGTTTGACGTGTAAACAGGTCTAGGTTTCACCGTAATAGATAAGTCCTGGATAACACTTGAATAGGTTTTACTGAATTAATTTGATAAGGTTTTCAAAATTACACGAATCTCTTATCTTGATTCGTGTGGAAATGGGAAGATCACATAAACATGTGCTTGACAGACGTAAGATTGCATAAACATGTGCTTGACAGACATCAGATTACATATATATGTTCTGGATTGACATAAGATTACTTAAACATGTTCTGGATTGACATAAGGTTGCATTAACAAGTGCTTGTGGATGGTCCCATACCTTTTCATATCTAATTGGAGAATCGACCACCAGCTGCCTTAATGAAAGCTGATTGCATTATTTATTGACTCGTGGTCACTTTTTTATTTCTAATAATTAAAATTGTTGGATAATTGTTCTGTCGCTGTTACTGTATACCCACAGTATTAAATAAAGATTTGTCCGTTGGGAAACATGTTGCTTTTCGAATAACATTTAATCTAAGTTAAAACAAAAAGGAAACAAGAATATTTTGTCCAAGTACACGATGGTAAATTAAGCCTCCAAAATGTCAAAAAAATGATATCATAAAACATAAAACGCCTAATGAATTTGCATTCTGACGATGGAAAGCGTCTGGTGTGACAAACTATTTAACGTTTCTTGACTCCGCAGCTCAATTCTTGTATCAACAACTAACAGTCTAACGTGTACAATTCCACCATTACGGCATGGATCCTCCGTTCCTTCGTAAACACATTCAATGAGATGCTGCTTATATACACAGCTATATTGACTTTGGGTTGTTTTTCCTGTGATACAGACTCTATTTCATGTCATCGTATATTTTCAAAGCGTCTCCGTGTCCGGATATTACTTACACATAATGGTCCGGTTTGTGGTCGTATTTGAATCGCTGACTTGTATATGAGCTCGATAACACACTAATATCGACTTTGCTTGATCTACGAACGATGGATCAAACACAGCCTGTACTAGTAATTATAGCAGTGTTGATCTTTGGGATACGATAGGTTTCGGCGTGTCTGTTACAAAAATGGTACATATAATCTGCTTCAATATGGATTAGTCTTGTACAATGCACATCTCAAATGAAAAGTATGTTAAACTAAAACATTTTAAATTAAACACAATAGTAAATGAAGTTTTATTTAACACGTCTACCATAAAGCAGAACCACCACTTCCCCCACCTCCTCCCACAACTAGTGCACAAGCACTGCCGTTTGTCATTAGGAAAATGATGTAGCTTAAAATGTTAGCAAAATAGCGTGGCAATCATCTGCTCTCTCGGAGTGCTCAAACCCTATTATCACAAGGATGATAAACGCCTTTTAAGACACTATTGACTGACAAAATACTTCTGAAGGATGATAAATTATACGTTTGTGCAATCATTTTCTGAATGAGGATGATAATACCGAACCTATATTCTGTACCAAATAAGCATAAAGTCTGTTCTTGTGGCTCGCGCACTTAAGGCCCTTGTAGCTCAAAGACTATCTAGAGTCACAATCTAACCTAAAGATGTATGGTAAATGAAACATTCAAATCGCTGCCAATGAAAACACAAGAGCGCTAAAGACAAAACTAACACTCAAAATATATCAATCCGACCCGTCTAAACAAATCCAAAGGTTTAAGATGATAAAGAATGGTCCTGTTTTGTTTTATTTGAATCATATTTTTAAAAAATATAAAATAAATAAATACAGTTGATGTTCAACCCGCTTCAACCAACTGGGACTTGAAGTTAAAACGTTCAAATATACTGCTGACGTCATCGTCAAAAACCATAACTCGGGTTTGTAATGTCATAGGATGAAATTTACTGTATTATCATGTATTTTTGTGATGCTCAATGTTCACAGTTTTTCAAAAAAACACTTCTTCGTGGGCATTTAAGTGCGTTGATTGATGTAGCTTAATAAATATTCTTATACTAATTTTACCGTGAACACGTGAATTCATTGATTAAGACGTCCCACGAAATAAGTAAAAATAAAAACACCGTAATTTTTTATTTTACTGTCGTTAATCCAAAGAAATATATTCGGTGAACACGTATAGTCCGATCAAAATTCTCGTGGGTGTCACGTTTCGTCATCAGCAATCGGCAATTAAACATTTTAGATCTAATCTAGTGATCAACATTACACATTTTTGACAGAAACATGGCTGACAATGGATCGTTGTTGCCCTAGATAATAAGCCCAATTTTCATCATTCTTTCAGGTTTCATGAACAATTCCAATAGCAAAAAAACCAATCAAATTATGCGCGTCATGGCCGAAATGCTCGCAGGAAATTAGAATTCCGATCTTTGGTTATTTTTATCTTTCAGTGATGCCAAATACTGCGAAAACATCAATACCGACTTAAAAGTACACTTTGGAGAGACATGTCGTTTGACTAAGAATTGTAATTGACATTTTTTATGACATTTCCAGAAAAAAAATTATGAAAATGCTAAGGATCAAAGGGACAGAATCGGGACATACCGTGTATTTTCTAATTGGGTTCAGATGGGCATAATGTCATATTTATTCAAACCAGAAGTAAAAGGAATTAAATACGGTCATTAAATTCCTGAAACATTCTGCTTGAAACTATTTCAGGTGGGGTTGTTATTCGCGTTAATTGGAAACGACTGGATGATAATTTCTCCATAATGAAACCGTACCAATTAAGCGACGTCGATACTGGCAAGGTCGTCATGTACTTCGCTTGTGAGGCTTATACGATATCTTCAACGATTACAGGCTCTGCTATGGATTTATACATGGTAGTGATATTTCTAGTGGCTGTCTGGCTGTACGGTTAGTCCACTTTACCTATCAAAGGTTTCATAGTTTGATATTTTGGATTCTGATCAAAAACGTAAAATATTTTGGTTGTATATGACAATATGCAACATATTTCCGCTTCTTGTTCTGATATTGTTTTTGAATATATTGGAATCTGGTCTCGAATAAAGACAGAGGCTTTAAGGATCATCGGGAAACCATGAAATGTACAAATTGTGTGGGATGTATCGATGGTTTTTAATGACGACTAAAACATTATTTCCTCTCATGAAAAGAAACCTACCAATAGGAAGAGTCAAGTGGGGTAAAATCCTATAAGTCACCATAACAAACTCCTTGGAAACCGGTCACAACCCTTGTTGAAAAAGATGAAGCGGTGATGTTCCATCTTGACTCTCACCTCGAGACGTAAGCATGGTTCTAGATATGTTGATAGAGCACAAGGCACCGTCATCCATATACGTTGATTGGTCAAGCAAGTAATACGGACAACGGGGCTGGTGCGTCCAAGGCAAGATTGACCACTTTTATTTATATGTTCCTATTGTCAAGGAAGGAGCTGCTTAACCACGTTTTATTATTTACGTTTATCTATCTATTTCTTAAAATATCATTATTTATTCATATTGCTTTTCTTAGCCTTTTTATTTATCTTTCTTCCATTTACTGTGTTTTGTTGTGTTTGCTATTTTGGTATATATATTCTTATCAAGACTTTCCTATCTAATATAATTGGATTTGCTATAAAATATGTTACGGCTAACGATTTGTACTGTGAATTTAGTGTTGTGCAACCTTGGCAAACGTCTTATATGATTGCACCCCCTGATCTGATCACTCTTCAATGGACAACGTTTTAGATTGTATCAGTACAGCTGTCTCGCTTGTTCAAAACGACGCGATCAATCCCTGATTATCGCCACTAAACGGAAAAGTAACAAAGTCTGGTAAGATCGTGAAATGTATGGTAAAAAGGAAAGTATCGGCAGTTTGAAGCTCAGTTTAGTGTAACTGAACAACATGTGCATGTCTGAGGTAACACGGCTGGGTCAAAGGGCAGCCTTAAGTATCACCATAGATATCTTATACAAGATGCCGCGCGACGGCGCCTGTGACGTGTCTAGCGCTCTGCCATCTTGGGAAGGTATTGTACAAGCTTTCAAGTTACTACCATGTACAAATTGATGTTCTTCAGAATCTGTGCCTTATCCGATTTACCTTTGTATGATAGGGCCTATTCATTTTGACCTGTAAACATATAAATATATTTCTGAGTAGTAGATGTCACTGTAACAGGCAGTGTTTCAAGTAATGATGAAAGGGGTTTTTGAAGTAATATAATTAAGTATTTGAGCAGCTATACTAAGAGATGGTCATTCGCCTGGTGTAAGGAGTTGTTTTTTCATTTTGATGTAACATGTTGTTGTGCACTGACGTGTGCAAAGTAGTGTGATTGATTACAGTTACCTTTTGTGTTTGACAGTAGTTTGATTTTGGTCACAAAATATGCAACTGGCCTATAAGTTGTACAATACATAGTTATCTTTGACTTAATGGTGATGAATATAGAACATAAAGTCAGAAGACATGATTTTTTGACTGGTTTATGGTATCAGTGCTGCATATGAAGAGAGTGTATACTTTGTATTTGACTGGTGCAACATGGAACTAAAGATAAAGTAGTTTGCACTTCAAGCAATATCACACTTTACTTGTTTTCATTGTTGTCATGAATGATGTGATTGTTGTTACATCAATTTCAAACAGTTATTGGATTATAGGTTTACCTTCTCTGCACATGTATGTGAATGTTCAGTGTGAAGGCAAACAACATGATGCACTTCATTAGAATCGCCTGTAAGCGAGATTCGATTGTATATTACCTTACATTGTTATGCTGTAGTTTCCTCATTCCTAATGCACCAAAATTCAAGAAATTAGCCAGTGGAATAATATTATTAATAAATAACTCATATAAATATCAAGGCATACTTTTATTGTGCACCTGATTTTCTTGTGTCATTTTGCAGATTCACCCTGCACGTTGTTACGTATTAAAATATGAAAGAAAATGTCTCTTAGTTTCATGTTTTTACTAAGACTCCCACAGTCACACTGCATGTGACTATATATATTATTAATTAGTGCATCTCATGGTAAGAGGCTGCTAGCTGCTGTGTAGTACTTTGCATTCGGTGTTCTGCATTCTGATATAACCTTTCATAGATTGGGAATATGTATTCACACATATTATCCACTCTATAAATTAAGTGCGTAAGTCCTGGGGTATATTGTTCCATACATCCCCCAACCCCCTTGAAATGAGGTCTAGCAAATCATGAAGTCGTATGCATGGCAATGATATATAATCAATTGCACTTTGATATGCAAACCATTAAAACTCATTTTGGAGTGAACACAGTAATGTTTATTGCATAACGTTCTATCCGAGGTCTGACAGCATCAACATAAAAAAATATAAGTATCTGCTTTAGATGTCATAACAAGCTCAATGGCTGCCTTGACCCTAGCAATAGTTCTCTAATTCAAAAAATATTCCAAATTGAATCAAACTGCAGACTTGTGACTTCCAATTACGTACCCAATTTTATCACAGTAACAAGTTGGTCTGAATCACACCACAGGTAGCCTTTATCAGCGACTGATTTTGCGAGCAATGCTCCTCTTGGCCTTCAAAAGCTTTCTTTGTGTAGGGGAGATAACTAAAAAGTCTACAGGAGAGGTTCAATGTATCGCATCTACAGATACTTTCTTTATAAAAATGACAATAGATTATTTCACAGTAATTTTTACATTACAAGGGTCACCACAGCCACCCACAAAACTTAACTGAACTCAAATCCATTGCTGAATTGTCCAGTAAAGGCCATGCTTGAGCACACAAAACTTTGAGGGGTATTCCTGGACCATTATATTCGTTCATGTCATTTCGAAACAATTTAATACTTGCAATCCAGTCCATATACTTTAACTCCTTAAGCTGGGTGGAGCGTACATACAGTTAAAGTTCACAAATATCTTTGTATGTACAGCAGACTTGTGGAACCCCCACCTTCGTGACAAATACGTTTAGATTGTTATGAACATATCATAAGAACATCATTTATGTCTAGTCAACTTTCTATAATTCAGTTAACGTTATAAAAGTCTTCATTCATGGGATTATTGGTCTCTGGTTGAGGGAAAACTAAAGTGATAAATTTCGTGATTACTCACACGTTAGGTAATTGGATTAACATCAATGTATTGGAGGATAATACTGTTTGTTTTGTCACCCATGGGATTATAAGTCTGTGTGTGATGTTGACGTCGTTTACGAGTAAACAAACGGCCAATTTCATTCAATTATTTTAAAGTTTTTCTTCTATGCCACAAACAAGCAGCTGACAGTGTTTAGACATAAATAATTGTAATAATATTGCATTTTCTCTGTTTTTTCTCTCGTTTAATGGAAACCCAAGTGGCATAATTAAAGCGAAACCGAAGTAAACGGAGGGACCATCAACGTGATCTGGCCAGTAACGAAACAGCTTTCAATGTCCAGTTGTTGAAATGAAGTAAAATCGCCGTAGCGAAAGACAAGGAATTTATCTCTTGTACTAAACTACACACCTGTGTAGTAATGTTTTACTTCGCGTTGTTAAATAACTTAGAACACTGTAGTATGTATGTAGTGAGTCTAAAATACCATGGCTTTCCCAAAAGTTACAATGAGTACTTTAGTTTATCGTGTATTCAAGAAAATTTTTGTTACATTTACCTGCGAGAAGGCTTCGAACATTTGGACATATAGGTAAAAAAAACCAGTGAACTCATATTGTGATATATTTAACAATATCATAAACAAATAAACAAACGTCGTATTGACGACTGCCGTCTGCAATACTCAAGACTGGCATACCACAAACGGAAAATACTTGTCTCGTGTCAAAACTAAACTTCATAATATTAATCTCCAGTATTTGCCTAGAACTTGAGCCAAAGAAGCGTTTTCCGTCAGGTGAGTGAAAGATACCGTATCAAGCCACATCGACCAGCTCCTTCTACACTTGAATTACATATTATCTTGTTTTCTCTCTGGTAACTTTAGTTATTATCATATCTTATTCGTGGCTCTAGTTTTATTTTTGTCTTAGATATTTGTATCTGTCTTCGTTTTCTGCATGTATTTTGATATTTTTACGACGTTGGGAGTGTCATGACGTCAGTGATTCCTTTGTGATAGATAATGCTTTGGTTTCTTGATTAAAAAGCTGTTGGCATGTTATTTTCTAAAGTCTAATCGTCTCATCAGGATAAATATACAGTACCTATATTAAGATATATAGGAAGTCGTGATGTCGATATAAAGTAACGCATTTATCCTTATTATCATATAGGGTACAAAACACGTGTTACTGTTATTGAAAAACATATCAGAATCCCTAGAAAGTGACAACCTGTAAGAAAAACAAATGTTTATTTTACAATATACTTACGTATATATTATAGAAAGCAACAAAAACATGGACCTCTATTCGTTTTCATTTATTTTTAAGTTTTTTAAGTTACATTAACATACAATTACGAAACATGATAGTTCAGACATGATGAGTAATGATATCCATTTACGATAATTAATAACTACTTTTATGAACGTACAGGAAAACAAAAGTACATTTTTCGTGTCAGGATTCCTAGGAATTATCATAAAATGTGTTATAGATAATATCACAAGGAAGAGGTATCATAAAACGGCAGTACAATGTTTCAATTAGTTTTACACAGATTTCCTCACGGTATTGTTGTAAAAACAACACCCAGTGAAGTATGTCATTATCTGTTAAAGATGATACATTTCCTGATTGAATGGTTTGTGAATTATGTACCTCACATTTTGGACATACAGAGAGCACACAGGGTATGTTTTCCCGATTTCGTACACACGTAATGAAAGAAGTGTATATATTTTTCTATTTCGTGCGTACGTCATAAAAGAGTGTAGTATTTCTATTATATATCTACAACTTTTATCATGTGATAAAAACAACATTCACACACTATAGTGTTTGCCATGGCAAAGTAAATCCGGACGTATTGGAACAACAGTTTTTGACGACAAGATGGTGGAGTGGAAAAGGATTTAAAAAGTATTGAAAGATGTATTTGATTTACCTTCCTATCTAGATTTTGACATCTCCTTCGATCACTTGGGAAATCCTATAGTCACTTCTTAAGTTCTTAGGCCATTAGGATCACTAACGATGATTCCTTAGGACGAAACAGCTGTATGATGCAAAGTAATTGAATTTTAGGCCCTACGTGTCCTCTTCTAAATCTATATAAGATGCTGTTATTCACTTGTGTGTCTTTAGCGCAATGTTGTCGATACATACACTTGACTATAGATTAGGAGCCATCAATTTAAGTATGAAAAGTTTAATAAAAACTTATGTAAAATTATCCTTGTACTCTTTGCAATGCTTGCTTTTGGTTTTGGTGCTGTATGCCACCGAGCGATTCGCCCAACTTGATGTAACAATAATCTAATTCACAATTGAGTGCCTCGTACCCTAACAATGTGTGCTTCGAGACCTAAATCAGGTGTTGCACTTGTACTACTAGTAAATCATACATGAGTTCACATTGTATTTAAAAATGGAAAATTGACAAATGCTGAATGATGGCAAGCTTCCTGAGTGGTTCAAGGTAATACATGTATATACAGGAAAGTGACTGTATGTTGATGTCAACTATTCTGTTATTTCTAGGTTAATGCATCCTCTGAACCAAACCGGGCATGTTGACGAATTCTCCAAGACTGACATACCTTAAAGGACAACAAGTAGAAAAAAAACAGACTTCTGTGTAGACAGGGAAGCCGAACCCCATTTTTCACTGCCAACAGACTCAAAGGACAGTGGAAGGTCTATGTTCACGTTAGCCGACGTAATGTCATCAATCTCCCCGACCAATAAAACGTCCTTTGTGGACCGGAAGGCACAAACATTAAAGACTGCAAGGGGCGCGTGAGCACCGGACATCGAATATCAGATCTTGGTAAAGAGTCCATTGATCTGAAGAAAGTCGCATTTTACTTATGCCGACAGACGTCAAGGTCCTTGATTGAAGACCATGAGATACAGCAAACCATCAAAATCACATTCTGGGGACAACAGCACCGTAATCAGGTCCTTCGGTCTTTAGTTTTTCCTATAACTGTATAGTTTCGTTAGAAAAACATTCCCCTATATCCTGTTCAGTTCATTGAATATATTTCTTAAACATAGATAACAAAATTAATCCGAATCTAATATACGGATCGTCCCTAATTCATAGCCAAGTGTCACCGAAGCTGTGTCCATAACAAAATTGTATGGTGTAAAAGTGTGATGCCAAATGTATACTCTTTTTAAAGTGAAGCTTAAAGCGCTGTCTCACTGAAATATCACTTCTTGGACATGGTAGCACGACACATGCTTCATAAAATTTTCTTTGACTAAAGACTGCCGATAACTGAATAATCTGTGGTACATCTAGGTATATTGTATAATCACAAGCGAGTTTTTATTTTTATTTTTATTTACCTTCAACTTTCGGTCTTCCTGTGATTATATCATTTAAGATCATTAATACTGGTTCGATCTCTTTTCTACAAACACTTCTATGCTAATTTCGATTTATTGACATGATATAACAGAAAAATGTGTGAAATATATACGAATTTGATTTAATCCTTTATGATTGCCTGTCACAAAAAATAAATTATCAATACAATTGTTGAAGACATTGAGTGCAAAAAAATCAAGAACATTTATATTCAACAGCAAAGATGATTGTTGTGTCTATGAAGATGATTACTGTCCTAGCATTTGAACAAGGTCTGTCTGGATGTGAAAGATCTTTAGCCTCGTTGGAATTGTTTTGAACAGTCGTAGACAAACTCAATACAAAATCAAATTTGTCTTGTTCTTTGATGTCAGTGGGTATATATCTTGATTTCTCAGAGGCGTTTCATGGTGACTCGCTCTCTCTTCCAAATGATTACATACGATACTCTCTGAAGCCCTTTTCGACCCGAGTAACAATAGTTTATTCCCACCAATCCTCATCGATAAAAAGAAAGAGTGGACTTTTTTTAATGAAGGCGATTTCAAGAGAGTGCAAAAGAAAATAAAGTACAATATTTCCTAGAAAATACTTAAAATTATCTGATGTATGAAAATTGCAAAATTTATCTAGTTTCGGGGTTGGTGCCCCTCCCCGTCTACATTTTTACTTTTCTTTTGGTCAATTTGGATTTTCCTTGGTTGCTTCCTCGGCTTCAAAATTTAGACCCGTAGCATCACTGACGAATCGTAAAAGTATGAAACAGCTGTATGATGCAGTTTAACTAAATTATGAAAGATGCTATTAACTTGCGTGCCTTTAGTATAATCTTCATGATATATTATTTATATTAATATAATATAATCAATATAATCAATATTTAGTGCATTTTTTTATTTACGTTATCATATATTAACTAAACGATTGTACAAACCGACCAAGTTAAATTTGAATTAGGACTAAAAGATATACATGTAGACTGGTTTGGAGGCCAACTAAACTAATTAGATTTAAAATAAAATCTTTAAGAATATCAAAAACTATCAAATTATGATTAAGATTAAGACACCGCATGAATGGTTACACAAAGCTCCCACTTGAACTTGCCACCCAGATACAAAAATGACCGTCATTAGCGAATATATGCTATAGGAATATACTGTATACCTGATTATTTTCGCTTCTGATTATTTTCGCGCTTGTATCATTATACACCTCATGTTCATAGCGGCCTCTGGAGATTATAGTGAAAGGTACTAGTGTTGCAAATTATCGCCTCTTCTGATATTTGCCCTCTTCGTTATTGGATGAAAATCAAACGGGGAACGGTAATGACCAGGTATACAGTATTTTTGTGTGGTATATTCCTGTATGTAAGTAAGGTTTGGATAAAATGTTAAAAACGATTGCCTAAGAGCATACATGTGAACTTGCTCAACACATATATTACACGTATCAATAGTATTTGTACCTACTGCTTATGTCGTTTTCTTTTTAGTTTAATACTTGACGGTTTTCCCCCACAGGTTTGAAGAACAAATGTGAACTGCTCACGGGAATCATGAAAAGGACAAATCCTTTCCATTTTGGACCTATTTCATGGCAACTTTTTATTCCAGTCACAAAAACATTAAATGATAACAAAAACATAATTAACTTTGAAATATGTCCAATCATGAGTAACCGAATGCATCCAAGACATAATTGAACAAAAACACACGTGTGAACAGTATCTTGAAATCTAATTATAGTTAGTTAACAGCAGAGCCAAACAATGAATCTCACTGTATCATGCATCTTTTCGTCCTTCTAGGACTTGTCAGTGATGCTAAGGACCTAAATGCTGAAGACTAGATCATATAGGATTCTTAAGCCAAGAAACAAATACGGAGAGGAAGTTAGAAAATAGGAATAGTTCTTTTTTTATGAACGCAATGAGGTTGATTGAGCTTTAGCTGTCGTGCCAATATTTTTTTACCATGTAATAAATCACAAAATATCACGTGACATATGCGAATACAATGTATGGTGATTAGGCAAGGTAAAGATATTTCTTGTTGACCGATCCTTATCAAGGTTTTACCGATATAATTTAGAAATCAACCGACCAAAGTATGTGTTAGAAGTTTCTTATTTGTGTCCTTTAGTCATTCTTAATGTGTTTGTGGTTACATGCCGAGGATTCGTACAGATAAAAAAAAACAAGAAAACCATGTCTAATCGAAGACAAATGTAGATTCTTGGTCGTAGTGTTTATACAGACACATCGTTGCGAAATTTATCTATCAAGCAATACATTCTAACATTCATATAGAGAAATATATAGATATCGACATAAAGGAAGAAAACCAAAATCTTTGAAAGTATTAATATTAAATCGTACAAATCAACATGAAAATACCAACATATCAACATAATCCAAACTCAAATTCAATATAACTAGGATAAAATATGAACAAAAGAAAGATCTACACGGAGACTCATGAAAAAAGAAAAAGGACAAAAAGACCAGGTGATCAGGAAGAGCAGGCGTCTTCTGTTTCATTGACGACACCCGTCTTGTAAAATCATAGCGGAAAATCAGACTTATCTGTTTATTGATTTATCTATTTCATTTCATTTATTTATTTTTACGTGAAATTTCAAACAAAAGATAGCCTACAGTATTATGCATCCGTGGTTTTACATGATAGAAAGGTAATATTATGACTAAAACAGAAGTCTACTGATAAGCATATGACGAAAAGTATAGTTTCTCACAGAAGAAACTCATTCCACTTGCGACATCGGTACTGAAAGTAAACCAAGAAAAAACACATTTCTCATTAGTTTCACGTATTTTTTTAACCCCATTACAGCCAGAGTATTATTGTGCACTTCTTTTTGTAGTGTCTGTGACAGGTTTCTGATGAGCACGTGTTCAAGGCTTTCCTTAGAGAGCGGTGCCTGAGTAGTTCAGTGTTACAGAACTACATTGTCACGCTAAATACGAACAAAATGTGCAAACAGTGTCTTCGTTAATAGATTTGTAATGCTATATAACACGGTGGTTATGATAAAAAAATGGTTTATGACTTTGAAATTACCTTCAAGCATCGGTCCTTATCCATCTCCATTATCCTTGTACTTTTATTTTCATCATTAGCAACACTGGAAAAAATGTTCTCATTATTTAAAAAAAAAAGAAGTAAAGACGGACTTTTACATTTTAAAATGACAAACGTCATTTTGCAATGTGTTTATTTTTTTCTGTGCCTTTGATCGAGTGTGTGATCTCTGATCTATGATGACCTTTAAATCATGGTCACTTTGACCTTTGGCAATGATTCATCGATCGTAGCTTTTTATCAATGATACAATTTGACCGATGACAACCTTTGATCGATGGCGACCTGGGAAATTTGACTTATTAAAATTGACTCTCGAAAATCCAAGCTGCACTGGTTCATTGAAAACGATAAGGATTTTCAGACCAGATGTTCAGTAAAAGTAAGCGTCTTCAACTTCGTTCACGACAGCCAATATGCAACTTATGTTAAATACAGGTAATCTAAACTTCTCAAATGAGATTATTCGATTGGAATATAGGTGTGCTGCTATGTAGAAATGGAAAACAATGAGCGATTTTATTCATCACGCTTGTGATAAGCGGCTTTTTTAAAAAGTTTTTTCAGTGGTTTGTATGAAAGTAAGTTTTATACGTTGTCCTCAATTTCTTGTTAAATATTTAAAACGGCTATATTTGTTTCCATGCGATGCGTTTCATATATATACAATTTTGGAAATTTATTTCAAAAAGCAATGCGTCATTTAGACATAACTGGACCTAAAGAAAGATGGCAGGCAGTTCAACCAGAATTATTTTTAATGTTATTCCTATTTGACTTTTTGCTCAAATATTGTTCAGCAGTTGAAGCATAAACATCCAATTTTAATATAATAAAAAATTCTGACGACATGTACAATCAAATAAAGGTATAACAAATTTCATAGTCAATTTCATTCCTGTTTGTAAAATGAAAAGTGATAACGAATGTCTAGACCATTATAACATAACGATGGTATCAACAACATTATGACATTGTAATGTAACTAAAGAATGATAAAACATGAGCAAATTACGAACAATGGATGATAAGACCAGGTGCTTCGGAAGGGTAAACTTCTGATTCATCGACTACATTTGCCATAGGGACCCGTGTCAATCCATGAAATTTCACATTCTCTAAAAGCTAACCGAGTATTCATAATAAAACCACTTGACACTTTGTTTTTACTGACCCCAAATAAATGCCCGATTAACCGATTACCGCATTATGGTTTTACCACATGTCACAATTAGCCGATAAATGTTGATATTAGCTATTTTAAATGTAGTTCCAGCAGTAAATAATTATATATATATTCTCTTTACATTTTACACTAATGTCTTTCAAATAAACATGCTAACAAAAGATAATTGTCAGACAGCGAAAAATGATTAGTATCTCATATATCTGTTTCCCCGCTAGACAATGCCAAATGTGTATGAATGTAATTTTACAACCTATATTCTTTCAGCAACAGAGAGGCATTTACTCTCAGACACATTTGCATGTTTTATTGACAACACGAAGGATAAATGGGTGTGTGGCAGGCAAATCTATCATACATTATTTAGTATTTGTACTTTTATACATCGAGACGTTATTCATCAAAAACAGTTAAACACATATACACATGCTAGGAATATTTTCTATATCATAAGTTGACATAAGAAAAGACTTCTATTACTTATGTATGAAAAGAAGTTAACAAAAATAACAAGAAAATACCAACATGTCAACATTATCATAATATTATCCCAATTATTCAATAAAACTGGGGCAAAATATGAACGTAAAGAAGACCTACACGGAGAACCCCGCAATCGTACAAGGAGAACAAGACAAAATGCCATCAATATATCTAAGACTGAAATTCAACGACTTTGCAAAATCTTTGTGACCTGTATTGATAAGCTCTTCGTTATATTCAGCCTCGTATAAAAAAAACAATGGAATATCCTAAGTTATTGAAAACAACGTAACAGCGATAAAAAGTGTGTATTGCTTTCGTTCCTTGAGTCTTTCGCAAATACCGTAACTTTATAATTCAATTTGATGATTATTGTGTGCTTTAAATAACCAGCATTTGGATGTTTTTTTATATTGTCAATGAATCTAGTTTTTAAGTCTCATATCGCGTATTTTAAAAATACTAATTTTGAATTAGTTTATTTATTAATTCTTTTCTAGCCGCTATGTGGAGAAAATTCATATAGGTTTCGCCTGTTAGTTCGTCTACGTTGACAACTTTCGTCAATAATATGTGTTGAAATGAAAAATGAAAATGGCCTACTTTTATATATTAGACTTGACGCAGACCAGCTTACGACATGTTTTATTCATAGAATGGTCATAAAGGCATCCTAATTTCTATTTTATTTGTTAAAAAGGCTTTTACCACGACACTGGAAAAAGTCGAATAAAGTCCATCTGTTTGTGATCGTGCCTTTTTCTGTTTGCTAGTTTGTTTGTATTTCCTTCATGCATGAAATGTATGTCTGCTTGCTTTCTACGGGGCATATTCTTTACCAACAAACAAACGATTCTGCCTGTACTTCCGCGTTTTTTGTCACTTTTTATCATTGTAATAAGCACTTACCATACCAAATCATTGTTTTTACAAACAAATGAAAAAATCAAGATAATAGCAACATGGCAATATAATCCTAATCCAAACTCAAATACCATGAAACTAGGGCAAAATATGACGAAAGAAAGATTTACAAGGAGAATAAGCTTAGGTGCTCCGGAAGAGTAAGCGTCTCCTACTTCCTAACCCTAAACACTTTCTCTTTCAAATGCATGTGCATCTTTTAATACTCTCTAAACGAGGAATATCTAAAGAAATAAACCATTAAGATCTATCATTTCACCACAACAAAATTGCAAAGAGAGAAAGAGAGAGACAGAGAGATCGAGACAGAGAGAGAGACACAAAGAGAGAGAGACTTCAATGATGCTAAAGAAAGAACTAGGAAATATCTTTTACGATACAATATAGCAGCAGTAAAGAGAATTGGTTCAAAATGTGTCAGTCTATGCAATATAATATACGTGTGTTATCCATAACGAGGCTGGCATCGGTTACCGTCGATCAAAAGGATTTGACCTAATGCAAGTGTATTCAACTTGTTATCATGTAAATGAACCTGTGCGTTTTATACGGAGTTTATCTGCACTATTATGAAATCCCGAGGGTTCACCTAGCCGTGAAACAGACGTGATTTCCGAGGCAAATCTAAACCTTGCAGATTCGTATCATTACTGTATAAAGATAATGTTAAAACTCCTAACTACTTCTTTGATGCCACGGAAGCTTGCCTTTGGGGCTTTCTAATCGCTCACGAGTACGTTTGTTCTAAATAATTTGCATTTTGATGAATACGATTTATTACTAGTTGGTCAGGTATTTTCTTAAACATATTCATTTTTTCTTAAATTGCTTCAAACTAACTTACAACTTCGTACATTTTATCTTTTGGCTTTGCGCCTGAACCAACGACCAGGGTTAATGGATTTACGTAGAAACGAAACAAATCCAGTTATATGTAGAAGTAGTTTGCTGGAATCTTTAGGCTTAGCAATATCCGATTAGGTCGCCTTGGTCGAGACAATTACAAGGAGCGACATTCAGGTGAAATATAAAAGACATCCATCCAAATGGATTACGTTTTAGTAAAACTAAATTACATAAAAACAAGTTATATATATTGTGTCTAGTAATGACTACGTTCTTAAATACATCAATATAAAGTCAGCTCCATTTATTCCTAAAATTGCATGCATTCGTAACGAGTCTCCAACGAAAAAGAGTTCCATTTCCTTCAGAATTTGCTTCTCATTGAGTGTCTTGACCGTTAACTATAATCGTGTAAATATTATCTTGTCCACTTTTTTTCTTATGCTCATTTAATAAACTTTGATGTACAATCTCGTGCTTTTTTCATAGTTGTCTTTCTCGTAAAATGTTGAAATTGTTGACGCTATTTACCGAGTCACGCCGTCAACTACTCTGTCAGAAAATACAGTCCACGAGCGATTTTTCTTTAATATGTCATGTAAAGCTCCTTTTTGCAACATTTGAGTTAAAACTATAGATAACAAAGTATATAAAAACACATATGTCAAAGATATTACGTTTGAATTAATTTTTGTATTGAATTATGTCCTACGTCCGATCAAATATCAGAGGAGTACATCATTAAGGTGAACATTTCGTTCTGTAAGTAGTTCCCACATCAAGACGATGTACTTTCTGAGGTCATCCATTCTCAAAGAAGTTCTTTGAAGATATAATGGCAATCAACGAAGTTTTAAGCATAGAAATGAGAGCTTAATGGTCGTTTAGAAATGTAATTGAAATTTGCTGCTACTCAAAAGTAAATTTATATAATAAGACTGCATAATGACCTTTCACCTATATATATATCAATATGAATATACCATCCAATTCAGTGGCATACAAATACTATATAATTGGAACAGAATAACCAGCATCTATTGAATTGAAATTGAAATTAATTCAAACACTCAAATAATTTAGTGTGACAGATAAAACTACCCCTTTTGTCTCCCATTTGCTGTTGCAAGAAAGTCAAATAAGTAATGCCATGGTCTCAAATATAAGAACAAGTTCAATAGCAACGGAATCAGCAGGTACACTAACGAGCATATTGCACAAGAAAACATATATCCCTTATGAAAACTGAAAAATTTTCAAAAACATGAAAAATAAATGGTTTCCAATTTTCTTTTTTATTTCGTAGCAAATAAAAATATGAACTCGTTTCAGTAGTACCATTTATTTAGATTGGGCCTTTTTCCTGTGTTATCTTTTCCCATACAATATAAACATATTTTGCTGGAACAAAATTGTATTTTTAAGCAGACTAGTGACCTACTTTCAATAACAAAATCCGCGTTTGAATGAAACCGTTCAAGTACACTGATCCAATTATGTTACATGGTATGCAAATTGACATTTTCCAATGTTAGTAATTATAAGTACGCGTCACATAGGGAAGCCATTGGCGTTGTGATTTACATCACTGAAATGGTGGAGTCTGCAATGCCGGCTATCTACGTTAACATTTCACCAAACCTGGAAATGTATTGTATGAGACAATTTGTCTATCACAGGGCTTCTAGAAAACTCATAGGACATCAGTATCAGTGGTATATAAAACCTGTTGGTAAAGGGTTTTTAATTAAATTTTTATTTGGTTATTAATTTATCTTTCGTGATCAGCAGTTCATTTTGCTTTACTTATGGGTGTCCAATTACAGACACAAGATAAAATTGAAATGTCTTGTTTAGTCTAAAGTATACAGTCTCCATTGAAATGGCTTCTCAACAAATTTATCTATAGTAGTTTGAATGATTTTCAAGTACACTGGATAGATAATTTAGTCAATTCGATATGTCTTAAAACAGAATCAAACAATTTTCTATTTTCTAATGTGTTTTATGAAACAGAGATGTTTGCAGAGGGACTAATCCATCTTGTAGGTATACCATGGGTTTTGCCAGAATCACTTGTTACCGACACCTTTCCTTTTCTGAACATTCTGTATTATGTTTTTCTTTATCTATTGCTTACCATGAGAATTTCTGGATGTTAAATGTGGTATGTTGACATATCGGTAATCTTATTACACGTTATCACACACGTTTCAAACGCTGCCAAATGACATGTTTTCAGGCTTCAAACTAGAAATAATAAGAAATATATGAAAAACAATACCAGAGAAATGCATAAGGCTATTTCATTATCATCAGCTGTCAATGTCGATATCATCTCACGACTGATGTTTATGTCGATATCATCTCACGACTGATGTTTATGTCGATATCATCTCACGACTGATGTTTATGTCGATATCATCTCGCGACTGATGTTTATGTCGATATCATCTCACGACTGACATTAATGTCGATATCACCTCACGACTGATGTTTATGTCGATATCATCTCACGACTGATGTTTATGTCGATATCATCTCACGACTGATGTTTATGTCGATATCATCTCACGACTGATGTTTATGTCGATATCTTCTCACGACTGATGTTTATGTCGATATCATCTCACGACTGACATTAATGTCGACATCATCTCACGACTGACATTAATGTCGACATTAATGTCGACATCATCTCACGACTGACGTTAATGTCGACATCATTTCACGACTGACGTTAATGTCGACATCATCTCACGACTGACATTAATGTCGACATCATCTCACGACTGACATTAATGTCGACATCATCCCACGACTGACATTAATGTCGATATCATCTCACGACTGACATTAATGTCGATATCATCTCACGACTGATGTTTATGTCGATATCATCTCACGACTGATGTTTATGTCGATATCTTCTCACGACTGATGTTTATGTCGATATCATCTCACGACTGACATTAATGTCGACATCATCTCACGACTGACATTAATGTCGACATTAATGTCGACATCATCTCACGACTGACGTTAATGTCGACATCATTTCACGACTGACGTTAATGTCGACATCATCTCACGACTGACATTAATGTCGACATCATCTCACGACTGACATTAATGTCGACATCATCCCACGACTGACATTAATGTCGATATCATCTCACGACTGACATTAATGTCGATATCATCTCACGACTGACATTAATGTCGACATCATCTCACGACTGACGTTAATGTCGACATCACATCACGACTGACGTTAATGTCGATATCTTCTCACGACTGATGTTTATGTCGATATCATCTCACGACTGACGTTAATGTCGATATCATCTCACGACTGACATTAATGTCGACATCACATCACGACTGACGTTAATGTCGACATCATCTCACGACTGACGTTAATGTCGACATCATCTCACGACTGACATCAATGTCGATATCATCTCACGACTGACATTAATGAAGATATCATCTCACGATTGACATTAATGTCGACATCAAATCACGACTGACGTTAATGTCGACATCACATCACGACTGACGTTAATGTCGATATCTTCTCACGACTGACGTTAATGTCGACATCATCTCACGACTGACATTAATGTCGACATCACATCACGACTGACGTTAATGTCGACATCACATCACGACTGACGTTAATGTCGACATCACATCACGACTGACGTTAATGTCGATATCTTCTCACGACTGACATCAATGTCGACATCATCTCACGACTGACATTAATGTCGACATCACATCACGACTGACGTTAATGTCGACATCACATCACGACTGACGTTAATGTCGACATCACATCACGACTGACGTTAATGTCGACATCACATCACGACTGACGTTAATGTCGACATCACATCACGACTGACGTTAATGTCGATATCTTCTCACGACTGACATTAATGTCGATATAACCTCACGACTGACATTAATGTAGATATAAACTCACGACTGACATTAATATCGATATCACCTCACGACTGACGAAATTTACATTATAAATAAAATTATAGTTGTTTGTGTGCAGTGTTTATCGCCCTGTGAACAGACTAGATCATTTTAAGAGTTGTTCGATATTACGTAGCTGGTGGCGGCTCAACCGAACAACATACGGAATGTCCGCCCGCATATCATGAATACTAATAAGGGTAAAGAGGCTTGGCCAAGGATACGATTATGGAAGTACAGGCTGGTTCGTTCCTTAGCTTCCTGTGAAACACTTATAAACCAGGAAACGTCAAACAAATCCCATCGGACCTCTCCCTGATGTTACTGGGTACACTTACTGACTAAGCTATCTTAGTCTTAGTGTTTCTGAAAACTTGTGATAATGTTTGAATATAAATTATTTCCCTTTAGCTTTTAATAATTGATATCGGTCATCATGTTTTCTGTCAATTATTTCGATATAACGTTGATGTGTTTATTGATTTTTTTATATGTGCTTATCATATATATGTTTATCAACTGGTGAATCAATCAGTCCATTATTCATCCATCTGTCGACACTAAGGTGTCCATCAAACACCAAATTAACTCATTAGCAGCATGTCGGATTCTACAACGTGATTAATATAATGAATAGAAACCGTGATGAAGATAATTAACCCCGATGTTTACTGGCAGTAAACATGACTATAACTATCAGAGGTTCGAAAAACAAACCCTGTTGTAAACGTGTTTGCTTTCCTGAATAGGTTTTCACTAGGTGTAGATTGTACAATGGTGAAAAAAGTGATAATGCTTTTCATAAAGATTCAAAATTAAGTATGTCAGAGTCAAGAAATGAACTGAATTGACCATGCAGGTATAGGGGCCAAACTAAAAATCTATATCGGAAGGTGCTCTGACCCAATGAGTCAGTGTGGTGTACACCAACTTTAGAAAGATGACGTTTATTTAGGTCTGCTCTCATTTTCCACGAAGGTGCTTGACAGAGTAAATTCTCATAACGTAGAGAGCAGTTGGATGTCCCCTCTCCACAGCCTTCACAACTATATGTGAATTGGTTTATAGTGTTCCGTCTCTGGCCTCCTCTGCAGTCGCTCTTTCTCCAAAATGTCGGTTGACATAGCGAAAACCTGATCGTGACGCCATCTGTATCTTCCTTGCTGGAGGGCTACTCTACATCCGGATAAGATGTGCTCTAATTTTCCTTCTTCAACCACACATGGTACAAGCTGGCTCTTCCAAGAGGCCCCACCTACACAAGTTGCTTGGAGATCGCAGAGTGGCATACACCTGAGGATGAAGGACATCACAACTCCTTCATAAGTCAGTCCACGTGATCTGGTGCTTCCGAAGTCAATGGTCACTGTTGTCCTAGCTCAACTGCTTTACTCTTGCGCCGCTTTTTCCTGTTCAGATCTCACCACTTTCACAATGCTGTGCTAGAGCTCCAGTGTGCTGTGCTTTCAGCGACTTTTCTCTTAACTGATTGTAGCACCGGCTGACCATTTCCGGCATGTCCTCTACTACCCCAGTTTCCCGTCCCTTGCTGTTTTTGGAGTCGTTCAGGGTCATAACCAATATACACTTGGCCACTTTGAGTTCTCCCACGACAGTGGCAGCTGTAGTTGGGATGTCCGGCTGTATAGTCCTACCGCTTCCTGCACTCACATCACTTATGGGCTTTTAATCGCTGTCAGTAGTAACTCATACAGCTAAAGGTCCAAGACAGTAGGAAGATTACCATGTTGGTACAGTTAAGCCTTGAGTTCCTGTTTTATTTATCCTATTCAGCCGTTCGTCAATTTGTTCCCCAACCTTACTTACGTTCTTCTTGTCGGACAGAGTACCTTCAGACCATCTCCCAAAGCCTCAGGAATCCAAAGGTGAACTGTTTTATCAACCGCTCCTTCATAATGATCATGCATCCGAGCCCATGTCACGACATTCTCCATTGCAAATAGTATTAACCGTGCTTCAACGTAGATCGTTGTTAAATGGTTGATAGATTCCCGAGATCATTTTCAGCCCTCTGGACTCTCTCTCAGCAGCTTTCATGACGATGTTCATGCCCATCACGAACAGGATAGACGACAATGAGCAACCTGTCACTATTCCCTTCTCGAAGTCCTGCCAAGCGGTGTGAAGCTGTTTGTGGTGAACCTGAATTGTATACCATCAGAGTAATTATTCACGATGGTGGTGACGGGTTCTGGGGTGTGATAATGTTGATTAGTTACATTAATCAGATCCAGATATCGTTTCCCTCTGGACTTAAGTGTCGATGCGATGGTTGTTCGGCATGTATGCTGTAATCCGCCTTGCTATCACTTTTGACACTAATGGGGTTTTAAACTGCTCCATAGAAGTCCTTCTCATTCGGGACAAAAAAAAAACACTTCTGCCTTCTTTCAACTGTCCGGAATAGCTCCTTTCTTCGAGATCTTCTACTAGAGCATCCATGGCCGTCGTAACAACCTAGGGTACTTCGTATAAACACAACATGGCAGGCCACTCGGACCAGATGTTGATATTAATCTTTTTTTACTGATCACTTCCTTCCGTGAGGGTTCCTCCAATCTAAATGTGGTACCTGATGGTTCCTCTCCTATTAAACGTGGACATCTCCGAGTGATTTTACACTTTCCAGATCACAGTGTGTTTGACAGAGGGTGTTCTATCTCTATCTTAAAGCTTTACAGATAAACTGAATGCTCTTTACCAAACAGGGTTTTAACAAATTTAAAAATATCTTCGACAAACTATGGTCTTCTAGTCCTTGTCTTTCTACCAGCTCTTAATCTCTCAGCCTTTTCTAAGTTCCTGGTGGTACCTCTTAGCAGCTGGAATTCGATTCATCTTCCCGTAGCGCTGTTCACAATCTGCGTTCGACCTTGCCTGATGAATCGAAGTCCTCAAATATTCTTGCATGTATTACCGTAAGAGAATGTTGTAGAGGAAACTACTCTATTAAGTTTCAATTGCAACATTCGACTTGGGAAATTACTCAACGTTAAAAATATGAAGTTTACTAACTTTTTTGTGTCCCGAAATCGAGCATAGGTAGACACACGGTACTATCATTATCATATGACCGCCGATGGAGTTTCACTGTATTAGCAAACGTGGTGAGCGGTTACATAATATTTAGCATGTAAAAAATTGCCGAAAAGGTTCGTTTTTATATGAATTCGTCTGTCAATTTTCCCTTCGGAAATCGTTAAATTGATAACGTGAGATATCTTGGCAAACCGTATAGTCTTCGTCTTTATTTTTGCAATTCACATATTCGAATTGCTATCTGGTGTAAATCAGGCAGTGTAAATGGGGCAGTGTAAAGCCTGCTGCATCTCCCAGTCTAGCTTATGATATTAACTTTAACCTATTTTAGTCCTCCTCAGACATTTCTTTAATCTTAACAATTTCAGTCTTTAGCACCACTTACAAGTGTTTAATGGACGGAAAATCTGCATAGTGCACTTTTAACTTATTATCAGGCTCTCCTGTATCTAATTTTCAATTTGTATCGAAAGGTGCTATTCTCTTGTGTGTCTTTTAGTCAATCCTATCAATGAATGTCATCACAACGTTTTATAACCCGACCCTCTGAATGTTAAACTCCACGTTCAATTCGGTTGGTTTAGTATTTAACGGTCGTATTCACAGAGATCGTATATCCTGTAGTTGTATCTTACCTCCCAAAGAAATTAGGATATATTATCCATGTCTCCTTGTGTACTCTAACACGTAAGTTGTTTATATATACATGGGATGTAAATTGATAGCCATAGAAATCAAACAAACGCTGTTGCGTGGTGTAATCAATCAGTTTTGGTGTTTGGTCTATTGGACGAGTCTACAGAATAGACATGTTTGTAGAAAATCGATCATTGTTCAACAAGATGAAGTGTAGTGTATATTGACAATACACAAAGTTTGCAAATATACCATTGGTATCTACTTTGTAGAAATCATTATTGTGATAGATAAAATATCTTATTTTATAATTGTGACTGTATTGCCAAATCGATAACCTTTATGATTAAATGTGGTTTTACTTTTATAAACCTATTCGTAATTTATAGCAAAGATTTCGATAAATTTAAAAAAAAATCGATATGTATGTCTCCCTTTAAGATGAATTGTACATTTGTTTAGAACTAATAATAAGTCAGTTTAAATCAATAGTAAATATTTACGGTCTTTATACCCTAACCACAAACAGATCTAGATCTTGATAATCTAATGGATGGGACTTAAAACGGTGACACTTATAATGCTTGTCCATCCACGCACGATAAAAACCACTTTCTGGATATAAGATGAAGCAGTCCAGACGTTAAGTTGCAACGCAATAGGTTTTAGTTAAAAAGATTGACAACCAAGTTTCATTAAGTAAAAAAAATCATGGCCCCGATTCAGCTTCTTTGCCTTCAATTCCCATCTATGTCGGGGATATACATGATACGGTACAAAGCAGAGAGCATAAATCTTAACACTAGCGTAATCAAATATCCCAACAGACGATTCCAGACAATCAACCAGTGTCAAAATATTATGGAAAGGGTGATTATAACTTAAATTAATAACCAAACCATTTGAAATATTTTTGTAATAATGGGTATTTAAACTTAAATGAAAGCATACCGCCCCTTACGTCGCAAGAATGTGGGGAAAGTTGTGGAGACGGAAAATATTTAACAAACCAACCGAAGCCTTTCCTGCTACTGGATGCATGGCCTTTTGTCGGTATTAGCGAGTAAACATAAAATTATTACCTACATGGACAAACCAGCTGGTCCCCGACATCCTCAATGCTGCACTTTATCCGTATCTGTTATAAGGAATTAGACATATTGTCAAATAATTAGATTGCCAACTCTCAAAGGAAAATGTCCCGAAACGAAATTTCCAAAACCAGATTCAATTGATAATTAGTTTTGGAAACAATGTTACAAATCCCCCAAGGATTTTGACGTAACCTTTCAAGCAACGTCTGAGTTATTATAACATTATAACTTCACGATTAATAATGTTCAACCGATTTTTTTTTAATTTCATAACGCTAAATTCTTATAAAAATTACATAGTTTTAAGTCAGCTTCGATGCAGATTTTTATTTTCAAAATCTCCTGTTGAATTTTCATTTGTTTGTGAAATCCTTGAAGGGGAAACCGCGATATAATGAAGTTTAAATCACCAATTCCGATGGAAAAGTGCTTTTCACGAATGTTCAGCACATAATTTAGATTCTCGTGTTGTTGTGTGGGTTTTTGCAATGAGAGGTTCCCTTAAGGAGTCTAGATTAAGAATGTATATCAAATGAAACAGAAATGTCGGTAGAAGATAATAATGATTTTTCTGTCAGGCACTGCAAAAGCATTTTTAAACTTGTCATATGGGTAGTTTACGTCCTTCAAATCTTTATCCATTCTGCAAATTTGCGAAAGACATTTTTTCCATTTCTCACACCAGGATATTGCATGTTGATGTAATTTTCCTGTCTGTTCCATCAGTGATATCATCAAATAGAATACAAAGGAAAATCAAATATCACTAAAAAAAACATTTAATACCGTACAAGTCATTTTCTAATGTAATTTAGACGGTTCTGTCTAATCCTTATTTCGTGTGTGAAACTTATTAATTATCGATAAAAAGGAACACGAGGCAATGACTACTAGTAACGGACCAACCTTTCTTATAAATAAATCATATCAGGGACGTCTAACAAGGGTGGGTGTACTATTACATAGATACTGGACGGTCAGTTGTCCAGGAATTCAGTGTTTTATGTATATTTCTATTCATATGATATAGCTTTTTGTTTGTTTTAAAACAAATACTAAACAAGTAATACAAGCTTTCGCTTCAATCACTTTTGCTGGACCAGGGGAAAGTAATCGAGGGGACCTGCTCTGGCAGAAAACAATAGATTCTTTCGAAGAGAAGGTTACCAAATCCTTATGAGCCATACCTATTTCCCAAACCAAACCGAAGTATTGGAGGTTACCTATGTGCTCCCTTACCCATTCATGTCTTTTAAGATAAAACGTTTTAGTATTTTCCCGTTATCCAAGGTCGGGGCGTCTTCATTGCTGAACATAGGCGATGTGATCGTATGTTACGGAGTTATTTTCGTCGCATTTTCGGCCGCGGTGGCAGGGTGGTTAAGACGTTTGGCCGTCTTTATCACTAGCCTCGCTCCTCATGATAGCAGGTTCGAGGCCTATGTGGCGCTGTCGCCAGGTACTGACCGTAAGTTGGTGATTTTCGTCGGAACCCCGGCTTTCCTCCATCACTCATTCCTTGCACGTTCTTAAATGACCCCGGCTATTAAACACGGGATACTCGTAACACTGGTTCTGTCAACACTAGGTATTCGTCACACAGGTCCTGCCAACACGTGGTACTCGTCACACTGTTTCTGCCAACACGTGGTTCTCGTCACACTGTTTCTGTCAACACGTGTTACTCGTCAGTCTGGTTCTGTCAACACGTGTTACTCGTCACGCTGGATTCGACAACACGTGTTACTCGTCACACTGGATTCGACAACACGTGGTACTCGTCACGCTGGATTCGACAACACGTGTTACTCGTCACGCTGGATTCGACAACATGTGTTACTCGTCACACTGGATTCGACAACATTGTACTCGCCACACTGGATTCGACAACACGTGTTACTCGTCACGCTGGATTCGACAACACGTGTTACTCGTCACGCTGGATTCGACAACACGTGTTACTCGTCACACTGGATTCGACAACACGTAGTATCCGTGACAGTGGACCGTATTGCTTTTCGAATTTTCTTTCAACGCTGGTTGTATCTCTTTTCAAACTTGTTTAACACGCATGAATATAAGCACCTTGCAGCTACAGCAGAGACGTATATATACGTCTCTGGCTACAGAAATATGTCCTTGATAACTGCTTACATACTATTGATACCGAATACAATTTCAAACTACAGAAACCTGACCTTAGTTAATGTCCAACTTAATATCCGTCCGTCTAAATCGGCCGTCTGTCCTAACCTATAATGAATACTAGCTGATTTTTTTCTTTTCCGGGAATTGATAATATCTTAATGCTTGTACAAGTGGTAATAGACGACTCCAAGTCATTAGTGTCTCAGTAGTACATTTAAACTTTTTAGTACAAGTAGTCTTTCCACGTGAACCAGTCATCAAAAACGGATAACTCCAGTTTCTGTAACCCTAACACACCAATTAGATCATGGCATTGTTCCGATTGTGATATAGTTACAGATTATATAAGGATAACATAACATATATATGGATTGTACACTCCTCGGATCTTCATATTTTGTTCTGTTATTAATTGGTCTGGTATTCGTCAACTTTGATCATTGCTGCTGTTCACGGAGATTGCAGACACCAGTCCGAAATTAAAAGCAGTGCAAACAGCCGGGGGAAAACACAGTAATCCAACAACATTGCATTATTACCGTAAGTTGTCTCAGTTTTGTAGTCAGTCTTGAGGAAATGGGCACTGCAGACGACACTTGTTTTTGTGGGAGTACACCGCTCATACTTTCTCACCGAAGAATTTCGTCTGATGGCAGATACCCATGAAATCAATGACCCCTCTCTCATGGCAGTGAGGAACACAACAACAAGTTTTCGGCATATTGATAGGTCTAGATATAGTATCTCCACTCTTCACCGGAATAAAGCACAGGGATCGTAACAACTAGAGCGCCACCTAGTACATCATTCAGGGGGCATAACCGACAAATTATTGTCATTATTCAACTATTTTGGATTGAGGTAGAAGAGTCATCAGAAGCAGGAGAATATAGATACCGAATGTGATATTTCTATAATCCTCAAACGAACGTTCGGAATGGGATTAATTCGGTGTAGATATAAGTAAGAAGAGAACATCTTACGCACAAACAGTGGTTGAAAACTTTACTTTAGCGAGTTTTTCGAAAACGTCTTTATCAAGCAAAGAGTGCATATGGCTGAATGGACAGTCAGCTGTCAAATTTTCAGGACGCATTCCAATAGCATTTTTATATGGCAGGCAGTTTTGAAAAAGGGGTCACAAAAAGTAATATTGTTTTCAATCGCTGATTGTGGTAAATATTGAGTGTTTATTTCATATCACACGATATATATATATATATATATATATATCGGCTCGGTTAAAATGCATGATATCATAATAAAATAGGATGATAACTATATTGTTCTCCTTTATATCGAATTATTAGCAGAACTTTGATCAGGCATGCCGGTCTGGTGTCATAAAAGCAATTCCTATGTACAGAAATTGTGGTCTAGATATGTTGGGTTAGTCTTTTCTTCTCTAGAACTACAGTATCATTGCATTTTTCCGGTCAACGCTCGTATTTTTGACTTTTTATTATCTTAAAAAAACATTTTAAGATATGTATATTGCCATAATGTACCATAGCACTTTGCTGTCATTTTGTGATAATACTGAATTCAAATGGCATTTATAACACGTATGAATGTCGCTGCTAGAAGGATGAAAATGCAACGTCGAGTGCCAGTAATAAACTTTTAACTGTAAAATTTCTGTTACATTCAATAAACGGTCCATATAGAGAAGATATTACTCATTAAGCCATTCGTATCAGTGATATTAAGCCACTCTGTCGTTTACTCTATCAATGATTTTACGGCACTCTGTCGTTAACTCTATCAATGCTTTTACGGCACTCTGTCGTGATCATTGATATTGTGGCTGCACAAATATAACGGAAAATCTACAAAAATAATACTAAAATGGTAATGAAATCATACATTAGACAAATGATAACCCTGCTTGTCGTTTTTAGTTTTTAGGTGTTTTGTTTTTTTTTCAAATTGGATGTGAACGTCATTTAAAACAATTCAGTGATTAATTTCTTGTAAGCAATTTCTCTACATACTGAGAAATCTATTACATAGGAAGAGCATAAATACCTGGGAAATATATCGCTTACATTTGTATGATGTTAACACGTTTTAATATCGGTCGATCGCGAAATACCGTGTACATGTACACGTGATGTGGTTATAAGACGGAAATCACCACGTGATCCACACACTAATATTTCATAATATGCAGAAATGTTCGTAAATTTCGATCGCTTAAACAGATCGAAGATCTCTGTTGCTATGTTAATGACAGTTTCTGCACAATAAATTTGTATTAAAGAGATATGCAGTAATATCGGTTGATGTCAAAATTGTGTTCCGTCAGAATAACAACTGCATGGTCTGACGTCACAGCTTACAAAAAGTCATTAATGTAAAGTCCGCGTCAACAACACTGTGGAAAATACATTGGATCAAAATACCACTTTTTTAAACTTCATTTAGAATATGCAAAGCAAAGAAAAGTGCAATTTGACATATTTTACAAGATAATACCTGGGACCTACCTTGAATTCTGTGACCTTCGGTACTCCTCGGCGCAGGTTGTTAATGATCTTAATTTTCAGATCATGAAACGTTTCAAAGACCGCTTTTACGTCACTGTCCACCTTCACTTAAAATTCATCGCGATAAATATAAAATGGCAATGTCACACTAACTTTATTCTATTTTCAAAATTTTCACTTTGGTGATTCTTCCATAAAATAATCCTTATATCATCGTGATGTTTTTTTGTTTTTGTTTTGTTTTTTTGTTTTTTGGTTTTTTTTTTTTTTTTTTTTTTTTGTCTTTTTCGATTTAAATCTCGTATCGAATATATGACTGTTTCATGGAAACAAACCTAAACGAATCATCGTTAACCCTGTGTAAGATTCACAAAATTGTTCCAGGAGAAACACAAACTCTTTGACACTTCCTCCTCTATGTCTATGACATCCCGCATAAGTTGATAGTTCCGGAATGTTCCCATTGCCCTTTTTCTGTATTTTGATGATATAGGACAATAATGCATTATTGAAGAATGCTATATATTAATGTTTCATGGTGGAATGATTTCCCAGGAAAGATTTTGCCAGTTATACTGAAAAAAGTGAGTTGTCACTTGTCAATATTCTTTCGACTCGGTTGAACGATCATTTCGCAATACACATGTTTGACGATGTTGTCAAGGAATTTAATCAAAATGAGCATCTAAACAACCAAAATAATGTCCAAACCATTCTTAAACGAAAAATTATTGTAACCAATTAAAAAACTGGTAACAACCATAGCGGATGTTCAAGTGTTTATCATTCCGATGCCCATTGTGTTGCTTATGCCAGAGTTCATGGAAGACGTAACGGCAGATCGCAGTTTGACATTGGTAGAGCATTAGACTTTAAAGCCCCAGGAGCACATCCGAGCTGTGTGGTTCGATCTCTACCGAGGAGCCGCGATGACCAGGGAGTAGAGCTATGACCTTTGTAACCTCAGTGAAGACCGAGGTGAGTGGTTCGATACTCCATACTCGTGTCGGTTTGTGTTTCTCTAGAGAATCCGAGAAGTGGATCGGTCTTTGTTGACGCAGCTGTGTCCTTGGTTAAAACACTTCAATTTAGTTGCTCTACATGGTTGGCGACGGACCTCCCGTATGTTGTTCACCGAGATAGCTTCATGCTGTTGCAAGGCGATTCCGCCTCAAAATAATCCTAACTATTCATGATAGCTACGATAAACACAATGCGAATAACCAATCGATCCATAAACTGGATTGGTTAGTGTTTCATAGGAAACAAATTTTAACATTACCATCCGATCTACCTGTACTGTCATGGATGTGTCTTCAGGAAAAACAATTCGTCATAATTGATTTGTATAATATTTGGCAAAGATGTAGCGAAATCCATCGGCTGCTTTATACTAGGAGACACCGCCACTAAATGGTTATGGCTGTTCATGTGGCGGATATAAATGCACATGGCAAGGCGGATGTACACCTTCTGAATATTTTTCTTGTTCCAAAAGCCAGCATTTATATTCTCATTATTTGTCCGTCGTTACAATAACTAATTTTTCTGTTCTCGTTACCAAACACGACGTTTCTGTCTTTACAGTGACCAACAATTATGTTCTTTTTACATTGCCCGAATTTTCTGTCATTATTACCATAGCCGGCTTTTGTGTTCTAGTTACAATAAGCGGTTTTTTATTTCTAGTTATAATAGGCGACTTTTCTGTTCTAGTTACAATACCGCATTTTTTCTGTTCTGATTATATTAGCCATAATTTCTGTTCTTGTTACAATACCCGAATTTTCCGTCTTGTTACAATAACCAACATTTCTGTTACTTGTGCTTTGATATCATGTTAGCCGACATAATATCCTTAATACTTTCATAAAATGTGATACATTGAATCAATTTATATCTTTTAAATATGACGATAGCATTACTACTGATCATAAACTTTCTTCTTTGGTACTTCTAGGTAAAACAACGTATAAGCCTCAAACATTAGAGGATTGTAAGCGCATATTTTATGACTTATTAACAGGCGGAAAGTCAAAGCTAATGGTTATCACAGGATAAATTTCTCTTTGAACCGTAATCTCATTTAATGAGGTCTGTTACAAAACATGACAGGATCTTTAAGGTATTACGTGTTGTGTTCAATCATATGAATACTCAATGTTTCTACATTCCGTCCGTAGACCCGAATCAATACTTGGGAGGTCAGATTCCTATGCAAGACTCCGATATATCACCACCCCCACTGACAGTGCAATAAACGGCGGTTATCAAACGACTTTTACAGACTAGGATAGATTGGATTTAATAAATGGGGGAAAATGCCAGAGAGAGTTTTAATTAAATAAAAATATTAGTTATGTTTGATATTCATCTTTACTAACCAGATGGGTTTACCATGAGGTGTTATGAGGGTAACACACAGGGGCCTGATAATTCGTAACAGTCGGGACTTTACCATGAGGTGTTATAAGGGTAACACACAGGAGCCTGGCGATTCGTAACAGTCCGGGCTTTACCATGAGGTGTTATGAGAGTCACACACAGGGGCCTGATAATTCGTAACAGTACACAGGGGCCTGATAATTTGTAACAGTCCGGGCTTTACCATGAGGTGTTATGAGGGTAACACACAGGGGCCTTCCAATTCCTAACACTCCAGACTTTACCATGAGGTATTATGAGGGTAACACACAGGGGCCTGATAATTCGTAACAGTCCGCATGTATACATGTAATTTCAAAATATGGTCCTTATACAAATCTTTGTCAAACTTTTGAGACTTTCTTAAACGGATACCCCTATAAAATAAACGATGGAATCTTGTATTTCGCAACTGAATATATATGAAATATTGAAGACTTAGTCGTTTTGTTGTAGTGGTATCAGAAAGACTTAAACAATATACTGTTCAGTACTGGACTTTAGAGTGGATAAACATGAAACTATGTTTTAACATGAGGGAAAGCTGTCTTTATAAACATTAATTTTCTATTTTGCAAAATAGAAATTTGGTCCTTCAATATACATCACAGAGAAGTGCATTTTTCAGAATGACGACTTCTCCAGAATTACATACATGCATGAATCAAGACATATTCTCAGTTTCCCGTGTGCTGACAATGTACACATAACGAAAATGAATGACCAATCACCGTATCTATTTCACTATCAGTTCATATTTACAGACTTTTTTAACAATCATTTTCAAAAATAAAATATGATGACGTGTGTTTATCGGTTACAAGGATAGCAAATTATATAACTATAAAATAGATCGAAACGAAATCTCTTTGTATCCCGTGTCAATTATGTTGTATTTTGCATTGAGAGGCCTCATGACGTGTTCAGTGCGTGTTAAAAACACATTGTTAATATCAAACGTTTTCTCCTTTTTCCTTGTCTGTGACATTAGAAGAAATCCTGGCACTGATCTCCTGCCGCCCGGGAATGGAGATGATACACATTTATACAACAATGGTATATCGGCTGTGTCATCAGCTTTAGACAATAGGAGAGTCGTGGGGATTTCTGATGCATTAAAGTTACTGTGACGCTTGTACAGGGTTACTCATAGTTCTTTGTACTCTTTGTATGACGTTTTATGGCCGTACAAGAAACATATTTGTTTTTTTTTCAAGATGAATTCATTCCCATCTTCAAACTAAACATGTACTTTTTAAAATGTCACATGAAGTATATATCTACCAGCTACTAGTTTCTTCGTTTCAATTGTTTTTTGATGTCTTCCGTTTGATTTCTTAAATTGTTTGTTGACCGTCCGTCCGCCCGTCTAGGCGTCCGTCTGACCTTCCGCATGTGCCTGTGTAGCAGAAATCACAAGTTTAAGATATCTCATAAAATTCTCTTTAGCTTTGTTCATATTCCAATTACAATTTGTACTTTCAATTTCTACAACTGATTTAATTTTGATGATCATTGGTCAAGTTAAAGATCAAAGGTCACTGATGACTACTTTTGAAATAAAATGCTACAGCCTTGACTTATATTCACACTATCAGAACATCGACACCTGATAAGAATCTGCCATTCAATAGGTCAAAGTTCAGTAACAATTCACAACTTTGAAATCCAGAGATCTGAAGATTTGGTATACCAAACCCAAGTTCGCTGGGTTTTTTTCATATATTTATATTCTTTTATCAATCGGCAATGACATTCATTAATTTGCTTGTAGAAAATGTAGAAAGCAACTTCTTTCAAGATGGAAAATCAAAATATTGTCACCCTTTTCCCCAAACCAAACGAATTGCTGTATAAGAAATGTTCATATCAGTTTTTCAAGTTTCTCGTGATATCTTTTATGTTCGAACTATGATATCAAAATACATCAGTATGATACCGTGACAACTCGATCCAATACGTGACATTTCCTGCAAGTTCCATTCCGATCTCCAAGAGTTACTTCCCTTGGTTTCACTCTCTATCTGATGTTACAGCGATCCGCCTGACAACGATAGAGTTTGAGAAAGGTATGAGGTCACGTTATTGCAGGAGAGTAATACGGTTATCCTATCTTACCTACATAATGTGATACATCTGTAAACTGAAAACTGTATTTCTTTAGTAATTTCATTTTATTGTGTGGGACTCTTATGGCGGAACATCTGATCCATTAGTCACGATTTCTCTCGCTTTGTAGTGTGTTTTTGTGTTTTGAACTTCCATACTGTCTTGTGCAATTTTAAACAAACTCTAAAGTAAGACATTTTTTAATCTAGTGTTTAAAAAATATTTACTTTATATTTATTCATGTGACGTTGTGGCTGTTAACTTTCACGTGACTATTGTCATCAAAGCCAGTCATTATGACGTCATAATTATATGACATTTTTATAAGCCTAGCTGAATGAAGCAGAAAATTGTTGACCACAGTTATGAAACAGACACTTGTGACATCTATGTCAAACATTTATAGTCAGAGAGCCGTGTAGAGGGCTGCAATGCACTCTGGGAATGATTGACGAGACAGGGGTGTTGTTTTTTCAGACAATCACTGCTATTACTTGCGTGACAATAATGACGTCTATATTATAGCGAAAAACAACGTTACAGCCAGTCAAATGGCTGTTCCTTTTATTGATTCAGCTATCGGTAACGATTATTTTCTTATGAAAAATATAGCTTGTTAAACTTGACATGATACAGTACAATATTTGTCACGCAATATGGTACTTACATGTACTTAAAACTCCACAACTAGAACTTGACTTGACAAAAATAAAAAAAAAAAAAAACAATGATTGCTCTCACAAAAGGACAAAATTAATGAGTTACGACAATAAGGTTTAACATAATGGGCAAAAAAGAGATTCCGAAAGGTCACGTGACGAACTGACCGTTTCTGTTGCCGTGTCCTCGTAACTTCCTGTCTTGTCTGTGAAATGTTGTCACGAGGTGAAACACAACGCCACAGGGTGTCTTGATTTTGTATTAAGATTCAAGTCAAGAGAACGACATAATCAGTAAAAAAAAATGACAGCCGTTGCCACCCAAGCAGTAGGGTTTCAAACTTCATTACTGGCAACATGAAATTAGCAGGTACAGAGCCTAAGAAATGAGCATGATATTTGATACTGATTGAAGCCAAGCCATTGTGACATGCAGTCAGATATATGATGTCACACTCGCACATTACCTAGGGATCTCAAAAATAAATATTTGGTAGAGATGACTTCACATTTTGCACAGTTAAAAAGATCGTGTGATGATATGGATCCAGAATTTGTTTCTTTCAGTGTGATTTATAACAAAAGTCACCCCCCCCCCCCAAATTTAGTTCGTCAGAGGCTTATTAAAATAAAACATTCAAAGACCAGCTTCATAAATCTTGCGTCAAACGGAAACCCGTCCTCTTTTATTTACGATAAACGAGAGTTTTATTTTATGTTAAAACAATACATCACCATTTAGTTTTGACCTGTGGAACGCTGTTCTGGCACGGGTTGTTCCTACAGCACTGATTTCACCCTCGGGAGACTCTATCGCCAAAGAGTCCGCCCGCACAAGTTGGTCTCGATCACGCCGGTGAACATTTTAACAGCCTCTTCAGATTTCAAACGCCACTTTTAAGCTTGTAGTGTATTTCTTTCTATTTAAGAGTACGCAAAAATCGTTGGTAGGAGTTTTGAGCATCTTGCATAACAGCGTTGCAATATACAGTAAGCATGCTAAATTTCCATCGCTGAAAGTTGGTTTAAACGACTTCTCGTTTTCTCTGAGGGCGCCTGTCATTGGCTAGCACTGGAAAAATAGTCAAACGAGACCCAAACCGGGACAATGAAGGTTTACCTACAGATATTATAAAAAATGAATATAGTGTATGTAAAAAGTTTACTTACTCCTAAAGCTGTTTTACAGGTTAATATAAGTGAGTTTTAGAGCGTGTGAATGTGATTTTATGTTATCATGTATACTGTGTCAATTCCATGAAATAAAGCGTCAAAAACTATGTATATATAAATTTGTAACATTTTATTAAATGGATTTTTTTTTATTATTTCTGAGTTTACAGTTTAGGTAGAACGGTTTGTAAACAGACTTAGGGCGAACACTGACTTAGTGTGATAGAACACCGACTTAGTGTGTAAGAACACCGACTTAGTGTGCTAGAACACCGACTAAGTGTGGTAGAACTCCGACTTAGTGTGGTAGAACTCCGACTAAGTGTGGTAGAACACCGACTTAGTGTGATAGAACATCGACTTAGTGTGATACAACACCGACTTAGTGTGTTAGAACACCGACTTAGTGTGGTAGAACACCGACTTTGTGTGGTAGAACACTGACTAAGTGTGTTAGAACACCAACTTAGTGTGTTAGAACACCTACTTAGTGTGGTACAACACCGACTAAGTGTGTTAGAACACCAACTTAGTGTGCTTGAACACCGACTTAGTGTGATAGAACACTGACTTAGTGTGGTAGAACACCGACTTAGTGTGTAAGAACCCCGACTTAGTGTGTTAGAACACCGACTGAGTGTGGTAGTACACCGACTTCGTGTGGTAGAACCCTGACTTAGTGTGGTAGAACATCGACTTAGTGTGATAGAACACCGACTTAGTGTGGTAGAACACCGACTTAGTGTGATAGAACATCGACTTAGTGAGGTAGAACACCGACTAAGTGTGATAGAACACCGACTTAGTGTGTTAGAACACCGACTTCGTGTGGTAGAACATTGACTTAGTGTGGTAGAACACCTACTTAGTTGGATAGAACACTGACTTAGTGTGGTTGGACATCGACTAAGTGTGACAGAACATTGACTTAGTGTGTTAGAACACCGACTGAGTGTGGTAGAACACCGACTTAGTGTGTTAGAACACTGACTTAGTGTGGTAGAACCCTGACTTAGTGTGGTAGAACATCGACTTAGTGTGATAGAACACCGACTTAGTGTGGTAGAACACCGACTTAGTGTGATAGAACATCGACTTAGTGAGGTAAAACACCGACTAAGTGTGATAGAACACCGACTTAGTGTGTTAGAACACCGACTTAGTGTGTTAGAACACTGACTTAGTGTGGTAGAACCCTGACTTAGTGTGGTAGAACATCGACTTAGTGTGATAGAACACCGACTTAGTGTGGTAGAACACCGACTTAGTGTGATAGAACATCGACTTAGTGAGGTAAAACACCGACTAAGTGTGATAGAACACCGACTTAGTGTGTTAGAACACCGACTTCGTGTGGTAGAACATTGACTTAGTGTGGTAGAACACCTACTTAGTGTGATAGAACACTGACTTAGTGTGGTTGAACATCGACTAAGTGTGACAGAACATTGACTTCGTGTGGTAGAACACTGACTTAGTGTGATAGAACACCGACTTAGTGTGTAAGAACACCAACTTAGTGTGCTTGAACACCGACTTAGTGTGATAGAACACCGACTTAGTGTGTTCTCCCCAAGTTTCATAAGATTAGTTTTTATCTAAAACAGTACAATGCTCCATTGAGATTCAAAATACACATCAATAGGATTTTTATCTTTTATATAAAACCAAATGTTTTAGTCAAATTATTGAAGAGTTGATTTGATATAGATTTTTTATTCAAAAGTGGTATATATCCGTGGTGGTGAAAACAGCCCGATGGACGACCGGTTTGAAACTTGATTTATTTAAACATTTTAGATCTGTGTAACATAGTTTATACCATTTCTCGCTCTTAATTACATTCATGAATGATATCAGATCGTCCGTTTATCTATGTAAATGTTCGAAATTTTCGCCCAATTTTATATATCTTTCAGTGTATTAGGTTCCGGCGTGCAGCAATTTCATTGGCTAAAACACATTAACTTATTTGCACTTTTCGGACTTAAGGATGTCTAGATATCGCACACAGATATGTCTCGAGGTGTTCCACTGAGATTTAGTGAGTCTTTTCGTTACAACGTAACTCCTTTATCTTGTATAAAAATGATGCTTTGTGTGGAGGTACTTTAGGGAAGATTACATCTTAGCCAGACCCTAAGGAATTAGTACACATGCACTTAAAATCGACGTTTGGAACAATGACTAGAAATCCTCTTTGTAGATAAATGCATGTCAGCTCTGACAAAATACAGACTAAATGTTGGTATCAACAAATTTAAATTATTTGAATTTTAGTAACCTTTTGTGAATTGTTTACTTGACAAACATATTACATGTTGTGATAAATATTGCAAAGTGTGTACATATGTTACACTGTGTTGGTCAATGCAGTATTTCTCATGAAAATTTCGATTCACGTTGTTTAAACTCTGTTTTCAACACATATTTAACTTGTTCCAAAATATTCAAAAGCTCATGTCGATTTCATACCCGTCTGTGTAATCATAGCTAACATATAACAGATAATTTTATGTGATAACAGTTTTTGTCACCCTGTCTTTAATGCAAAACAACTATGATAAATGCAAAAATCAAACATCGTTAACTTTTTATTTCATTAAAAGGATTTGATACTTTTTATACATTTTGTTCTTTAGCAAAATACCCCCAATATTAAATGAACTCATGCACACACACAACCACACAACAGAGGGCAAACAAAAACAGAGAGAGAGATAGAGGGGGGAGGGGGAGGAAGAGAGAGACACACACAGAGTAGAGAGAGAGAGAGATAGAGGAGTCACACACACACAGAGTAGGAGAGAGAGAGAGAGATAGAGGTGTGGAGGTAGGGGAGGAAGAGAGACACACACAGAGTAGGAGAGAGAGATAGAAGGAATTAGAGAGAGACACACAGAGTACACAAGGTTGGAAGAGAGAGACACACACAGCTTGTGCTGACAAAATATCTGATTTATGTTGGTCTGCAATGCAAATTTAAATTATTTGAGTCCTTTGTTTGCTTTGGCGTTGATTGTTTACTTGACAAACATATTGTGTTGATGTTTGTTGTGATAAATATTGCAAAGTGTGTACATATGTTACACTGTGTTGGTCAATGCAGTATTTCTCATGAAAATTTCGATTCACGTTGTTTAAACTCTGTTTTCAACACATATTTAACTTGTTCCAAAATATTCAAAAGCTCATGTCGATTTTATACCCGTCTGTGTAATCATAGCTAACATATAACAGATAATTTTATGTGATAACAGTTTTTGTCACCCTGTCTTTAATGCAAAACAACTATGATAAATGCAAAAATCAAACATCGTTAACTTTTTATTTCATTAAAAGGATTTGATACTTTTTATACATTTTGTTCTTTAGCAAAATACCCCCAATATTAAATGAACTCATGCACACACACAACCACACAACAGAGGGCAAACAAAAAACAGAGAGAGAGATAGAGGGGGGAGGGGGGGAAGAGAGAGACACACACAGAGTAGGAGAGAGAGAGAGATAGAGGGGGGAGGGGGGAGGGGGGAGGAAGAGAGAGACACACACACAGAGGAGAGAGATAGAGGGGGAGAGAGAGAGAGAGAGAGAGAGAGAGAGAGAGAGGAGAGAGAGAGAGAGAGATAGAGGGGGAGGAGGGGAGGAGAGAGACACACACAGAGTAGGAGAGAGAGATAGAGGGGGGAGGAAGAGAGAGACACACAGAGTAGGAGAGAGAGAGAACTACAAGGTTGGAACGAGATTTAGAGATGATTAATGTGACAAGTACATATATATTCATTATCTGTAGTGGAACGGGAAAACACCTGTTTCCCTTTTTAGTGTATTCACGCGTTGTGCCTGTGCCACGTTGGTACTGTGTTATCTGCTGTGGCATTGATCCTGGTTCCGTTGTCTGCTGTGATGCTGATCCTGACCCCGTTGTTTGCTGTGATGTTGATCCATGTCCCGTAGTCTGCTGTGATGTTGATCCATGTCCCGTTGTTTGCTTTGGCGTTGATCCTGGTCCCGTTGTTTGCTGTTGTGTTGATCCTGGTCCCGTTGTTTGTTGTGATAAATATTGCAAAGTGTGTACATATGTTACACTGTGTTGGTCAATGCAGTATTTCTCATGAAAATTTCGATTCACGTTGTTTAAACTCTGTTTTCAACACATATTTAACTTGTTCCAAAATATTCAAAAGCTCATGTCGATTTTATACCCGTCTGTGTAATCATAGCTAACATATAACAGATAATTTTATGTGATAACAGTTTTTGTCACCCTGTCTTTAATGCAAAACAACTATGATAAATGCAAAAATCAAACATCGTTAACTTTTTATTTCATTAAAAGGATTTGATACTTTTTATACATTTTGTTCTTTAGCAAAATACCCCCAATATTAAATGAACTCATGCACACACACAACCACACAACAGAGGGCAAACAAAAACAGAGAGAGAGATAGAGGGGGGAGGGGGAGGAAGAGAGAGACACACACAGAGTAGGAGAGAGAGAGAGATAGAGGGGGGAGGGGGGAGGGGGGAGGAAGAGAGAGACACACACACAGAGTAGGAGAGAGATAGAGGGGGGAGGGGGGAGGAAGAGAGAGACACACACACAGAGTAGGAGAGAGAGAGAGAGATAGAGGGGGAGGAGGGGAGGAAGAGAGACACACACAGAGTAGGAGAGAGAGATAGAGGGGGGAGGAAGAGAGAGACACACAGAGTAGGAGAGAGAGAGAACTACAAGGTTGGAACGAGATTTAGAGATGATTAATGTGACAAGTACATATATATTCATTATCTGTAGTGGAACGGGAAAACACCTGTTTCCCTTTTTAGTGTATTCACGCGTTGTGCCTGTGCCACGTTGGTCCTGTGTTATCTGCTGTGGCATTGATCCTGGTTCCGTTGTCTGCTGTGATGCTGATCCTGACCCCGTTGTTTGCTGTGATGTTGATCCATGTCCCGTAGTCTGCTGTGATGTTGATCCATGTCCCGTTGTTTGCTTTGGCGTTGATCCTGGTCCCGTTGTTTGCTGTTGTGTTGATCCTGGTCCCGTTGTTTGTTGTGGCGTTGATCCTGGTCCCGTTGTTTGCTGTGGCGTTGATCCATGTCCCGTTGTTTGCTTTGGCGTTGATCCTGGTCCCGTTGTTTGTTGTGGCGTTGATCCTGGTCCCGTTGTTTGCTGTGGCGTTGATCCTGGTCCCGTTGTTTGCTGTTGTGTTGATCCTGGTCCCGTTGTTTGCTGTTGTGTTGATCCTGGTCCCGTTGTTTGCTGTGGCGTTGATCCTGGTCCCGTTGTCTGCTGTGGCGTTGATCCTGGTCCCGTTGTTTGCTGTTGTGTTGATCCTGGTCCCGTTGTTTGTTGTTGTGTTGATCCTGGTCCCGTTGTTTGCTGTTGTGTTGATCCTGGTCCCGTTGTTTGCTGTTGTGTTGATCCTTGTCCCGTTATTTGCTGTGATGTTGATCCTGACCCCGTTGTTTGCTGTGATGTTGATCCATGTCCCGTAGTCTGCTGTGATGTTGATCCATGTCCCGTTGTTTGCTTTGGCGTTGATCCTGGTCCCGTTGTTTGCTGTTGTGTTGATCCTGGTCCCGTTGTTTGTTGTGGCGTTGATCCTGGTCCCGTTGTTTTTGCTGTGGCGTTGATCCTGGTCCCGTTGTTTGCTGTTGTGTTGATCCTGGTCCCGTTGTTTGCTGTTGTGTTGATCCTGGTCCGGTTGTTTGCTGTGGCGTTGATCCTGGTCCCGTTGTCTGCTGTGGCGTTGATCCTGGTCCCGTTGTTTGCTTTTGTGTTGATCCTGGTCCCGTTGTTTGTTGTTGTGTTGATCCTGGTCCCGTTGTTTGCTGTTGTGTTGATCATGGTCCCGTTGTTTGCTGTTGTGTTGATCCTGGTCCCGTTATTTGCTGTTGTGTTGATCCTGGTCCCGTTGTTTGCTGTGGCGTTGATCCTGGTCCCGTTGCTTGCTGTTGTGTTGATCCTGGTCCCGTTGTTTGTTGTGGCGTTGACCCTGGTCCCGTTGTTTGCTATTGTGTTGATCCTGGTCCCGTTGTTTGCTGTTGTGTTGATCCTGGTCCCGTTGTCTGCTGTGGGCTGATCCTGGTCCCGTTGTCTACTCTGGCGCTGATCCCGGTTATGTTGTCTAATGTTGTGTTGCTCATGGTCCCGTTGTCTGTCATGACGTTGATCCTAGTCTCGTTATCTGGTGTGCTCTTGACCCTGGTCTCGTCTGCTGTGGAATTGACCCCGGTCCCGTTGTTTGTTGTGGCGTTGAGTCCAGTCCTAATGTCTGCTGTGGTGTTGACCCTTACCCCTATGTCTGCTGTGGTGTTGACTATGAACCTGCTTTTTGCCGTGGTAATGATCCTAGACTGATTGTTTGCTGCAGCTGATCCAAGGATCTGCAATATACCATACTAAGAAGGATCAGTATATCGACAAATTTACAGTACTATTGTAAAATCGCCTACACGATACAACCTCCGGCTTGCATCTTCAGCATGACAGGTACCACTGCTTGCATTAGTATTACTGTTTGTAGGGGGATCGAAGGAAACTATATACAGGGAAAATACCAGCGCAGCACTCATTTTGTGTGACTCTTTACGCCCACTCGCTTAGATATATACCTGTATATAACATGTAGACATTTTCTTGATAAAGATATTTGTGATGATGAAGAAAAACACAGCATGTCCAGACCTGACATAAAAAAAACAAAATTGTTCATTCATTCAATTGTAAGATATCATGTCCGGTTTGGATGGAGCCTTGTAAGAACTTAAATCTGATCAATGATATAGCCTACAACGGTCTGCAAATAAGAAAAATGTTACTGAAAAAATACTGACCGCTGTTGAACCCCAACAAAATTTATTAGAGTTGAAATACTAATCTTTTGGCCTTTAAACTACACCCTTTACCAGTTCTCGATTTTCCTGGAATTTTCACCAAATATTCTTGACAGAAGGGTCCAAATAATACATCGAGACTTTTGGTGCACTCAAACTGAAAGTAGATGCTTCAGTTCTTTGAAAAATTGTCTTACCTGGAAAAATATCAAAAAAGGGAAAAAACATATTTTTATTTTTTTTAATTTTTTTATTTTTTTATTTTGCAATATTTTGATACATATTTACCACCATATTGTCAAACTGATCTTTGTTAATCAAACCGTGTATCATTTCGTAATGTGCGCTGTGGTTTTAATACTTTTTTCAGACGAAAAACATAACCATGTCTCAATTGTATGGTAACGACACTAAATGGGTCGTAGCACAGGCCCTATGGACCTTTTGAATCTTTTAAATCTTATTTCATGGGTAGTCACTCAAAGTCGATCTCAGCCCCGATTGGCTGTCAAGCTAAGACAGGGTGAAACTAAGGGAAGTAACTCTGAGAGATAAGAATGGAGGCTAATACATCTTTCCGTCTTGATCTTGACATTTCTTTCGATTGATTTTTATTTTGTTTTTTTTCTCTGTTGTCTCTTAGGTTTCAAAATTAAGCGGCTTCTTGTGCATCACTGACGAGTGCTAGAAAAGCGCGCTAATTACATTTAATTCATTAAGTGACTCTTCTTTATCTTTATCATTGGTACATTCTCTTGTTACTTCTAGGTTAGACTATGGTAACGCGTTACTCGTTGGTGTAGCTGATACACTACTGAGCCGCCTGCAGAGGGTACAGAACACCGCAGCACGCCTAGTTACCCGTACTCGAAAGAGGGACCACATTACACCAGTCCTTTACTTATTGCATTGGCTGCCCGTGCGATTCCGGTTACAGTACAAGATTTTGATGTATACATACAAGGCAATAAATGGAACAGCTCCTGAATATTTGCAGGAACTTGTCACCGTTTATCGGCCGTCACGATCACTACGATCGGAGACAGAATCCTTGTTGTGCGTTCCGAACTCTCGGACTGTGACTTATGGTAACCGATGCTTTGGAAAGGTATCGGCCACTTTGTTGAACAGCTTACCATCTGCTACTAGAAAGTCAAAATCCCTGGCCAAATTCAAGAGGGATATTAAAACCCACCTGTTTACGTCTGCATTTTAGACTCTCACGCAGACGTCCTGTATATACATACTTTCACCACTACTTACTTGATTTGGTTACTGTGTTACATATGTTGATTACTGTGTTATACATGTTCTGTAAATTTTGTAGTAAGATTATTATGTCATTGTGAAGCGCATTAGAGTATTTTGTCAAAATAGATAGTGCGCTATATAAATGTTGTATATTATTATTATTATTATCTCATTTTAATTGGTATCTAAATATGCAATTCACTTGTGTGTCTTTTGTTCAATCTTCTGGTTACATATACGTTAAAACAGTGTCAGTTTTTGTGAATTCAATTTAACAATAACCCAAATAGCGAGACTCTGTATATCCCGATAGATAACAGTTTTGTCATTTGTCAATTCTTCTCTAGAATTTGCCATTAAGTATGAAAAACATTACACTGAAAAAAAAACCCTCAAATACAGTCTTATACAGATTAAAAGGTATTACAAGAGAAGGAGTATTATAGTATTGAACACTTTTTATCTAGAAACTGAATAACTGAATTTATTATTTGCCTCTTTTTAGAAAAAAATATAAATATATTTAGACAAATACCAATATTCACTATGAGTACACCTGAAATGCTACGTTTCACAAAATAAAAGAAAGACGAAAAATAAAGAAAAGAAAAATGGTAAGAGAAAAAAAACTTTTTAACAGTTGGTTTAAATTCTTAAGGATTTACAATACATTGAGTGAAGGCGGTAAGTCTAGTAGAGTCCTTTTATATGCTCGGTTTGTCCGATTCATCTGGTTTGAGAGCTGTATTCAAAATAGAAGCTAGGTCCAAGTGACATGTAATGTAATTTTCTCGCAATAATGGCTCTTACGGTGGAAAACAACACGAAAATGGCATAAGAATGGAACAACAGCGATCAAAGCGGTCACATGGTAGGTATTCTGAATGATAGATGTCGTACGTCACTTGTTAGTCAATGTTTCCTACCAGAGAATATTCAATTTACGCAGGAATTGTCGGAATAAGGCCACAAACCATACGTGTTTTGTCTTTTATGATATTTTAAAATCCTTTGATCAGCGTGAAAACCCTATGGAATGGGCAGACCGTTATGGGTCTAGTCATCACTTACATCGAAGGCTTAATGTTAATGAATTGCTTTTAGAATTAGGTTTTATGGATCCTGATGTTCCCCAGGGTTCAATCTTAGGTCACCTATCATTGGTTCATATAAACGATATAACAGATGTCTTGGATTTAGCTTCTCGTCTTTACGCAGATAATACATCACTTCAGTGCCCCCCCCCCCCACAACCCACAACCCACAACCCCCCCCCCCTCCCCATTTGTTCCTGTCTTGAAATTCAATCAAATCCTAATGAAGACATCGAATCTTTGAACTACATGTGGGTATAAAGCCTAATTGGTTTGTGTTAGTCCTGATAAAAGTGAAGTACTTTTTATTTCTGATAGAAAGTTATGTGATATGGAATTTGACGGAACCTTATAAGATTTTACGGAGATTCAAAAGCATCTTAGTATCAAATTTAACGGAAGTGTCAAATGGGGGAAGTATACAGAAACTGTGTAGTCAGTTATGATAACAAAAGTTTGGACAACATTATAATTTGTCTCCTGTGTTTCTGTTGTTCACAGGAGTGGTTTATGGGGAATGTTTCCTTCGGTGCTTCCTGTTGTTGCCTTCAGATGTGTATATTTTTGTAATCTATTTTTATTTTGTATTCACTAATGATGTAACTGTATATATGTTCCCGTTAAAAAAAATGTTTCAGTGTTGTTATTTTGGTAAAAATTGAGAGTCTGGTGCTGGATTTCCATTTGCGGGCTACATATACCTCCAGGCACACCGAAAAGTGGTCGTCGACATCGGTATGTCACGTGATTGGTTTCATCGACATTGATCTGACTATATGAGCAATATTGGGAGTGATAAATGACTAACTGTTAGGAAAATAAATGATTTGAGATACTATCGATGTGGAAGTATGGGTAAATATGAAGCCTGGCCCCAATCTGGAACTTCTGTCATTAGGTAGTGATAAAGAATCGGGACGGGGAAAATTTATTGAGGAAGGATGTATATATGGAACGGACAGTAATCGGGAAGATAAAATATATCAATGGGAAAAGTCAAAAGGATTGATTCGGACTTGGTCAAATTTAGGCCCTGACAGAATATTAGGGTCTGGGGAAATGTTAGGGCATGGGGAATGTTAGGGCCTGATAGAAAGTTACGCCCTGACGGAATGTAAGGCTCTGACAGATAGTAACACCCTGACAGAATGTTAGGCCCTAGGAGAATGTTGGGCCCTGATAGAATGTTAGGCCAATGTTGGGCCCTGACAGAATGTTGGGCCCTAGGAGAATGTTGGGCCCTGAATGAATGTTAGGCCCTAGGAGAATGTTGGGCCCCGACAGAATGTTAAGCCCAAGGAGAATGTTGGGCCCTGAGAGAATGTTAGGCCCTAGGAGAATGTTGGGCCCTGACAGAATGTTAGGCCGTAGGAGAATCTTAGACCCTGACAGAATGTTCGGCACCGGGAGAGGTTCCATGGAAACAGCGATATCTACAATTTCTTTCGTGTTTAATGACAGTTTCATTAATTTCATTTAAATTTGTTTCGTTTATGTTTTCAAATGATATTTTTCTTGAATATATATGCATAGTCAGATAACTAATTACAAACAGGATAAAAGATATGAATAGATTCGAGGTGCCCCATTTAACCCCTGAAGCATACAGCAGTACCGGCTATATCACTGATCCGGAAACATGTTCAGTTCTCGTTATCCACTCTCTTTATGAAATTAACATTAATTATTGATGTCGCACGCACTTTACCCCGCGGTTTCGTGTACTGTTACGGAAACGAGAGACATCACTATTTAACATGTATAACATTTCTGTGTAATTTGTGAAGTGTTTTATACGCGTCTGCTACAACTTCCAAATTGTGTGAATTTTCTTTTCTTTCTTTTTTCAATTTCTCGACAAATAATTCGGAGCGATGCCAAGGATGGGACCTTGAGATCATTCCCCCATACATCATGGAACCTCACGCAGGAGGTCACGTTTACTTCTTTCGTTAGTTCATTTCCATTCTCATTTTCATCCATTCATTATTTCATTCATTCATTCATTTAGATATACACACATACAGGTACACATACATAACTACAAATGTTAATATTTTAACCTTGTAAGAGGGGTAATTGGTATATCCATTGCATTTGTGCCAATTATTCTACTCACGAATTGAAACCCATAATGCACATTTAAGATCAAAGGGAAACAGTAATAAGATACGACATTAAGACAATAACACACTTAGACAAATAGTACAAAACTGACAACAATTTTACTTACATATGGTCTATGATTCAAAGGTTGTTGAATAAAGTCCAAGGATTATGTAAAGATTCATTTATACACAACCAGGAAAATTTTAATAAAATGTGACTTTTAAAACAATATTAATCACTACACTAATTTTCATATGCGGGACGAAATGGAGTTGTTTATCAATCGACATTGTTAACTTATATTTCGCTTTTAAGAAATAACACTAACAAAAGCATAAGTACACAAAGGTGTGATATGTGTACGAGTTGTCGTGGAATAGCGTCGATTTCGGACATGCTGACAAGTGCCAAAATGACTGTTAGCGAAGTAAAAAAAATATACCATACACTATCACATGCATCAACTGTTTTTATAAAAGTCTTTGTCATATAAACAAATGGCAATCATTTTTTACCATTAAATTTATTTATTTGCAATTTCTTTGGTATCTATTAAAATTAGACCGTCAGTTTAAAAAAAAGATCAACAGGCATTCTATTTTAGAGCGTAATTCAAACCATATCTTGGCTTAACTACATGCCAGAACAATCATCTTCTGAAGCTCTGAGGATTTCATATACTTAAAAACTGATGGACACAAGAACACAGCCATCTGGATACGCCGCAAATATTCGGGAAGATCAGTTCAAAATTATACAAGGTAAAAAAGCATAGAGTTCCGTGATATAAATCAAGTGAGAATCAGGTGGTAAGACCGGGAGAGTGACTGTAACTTGTTAACAGACAGTAAAACGGTAAAATGACTGACTAACAGACAAATATTGTCCGATAGTTACGTACATCATGAAATTGAATCTCGAATTTTTATGCCTTGTAGCAGCTAGTGCCTACCTCACCGAGAAACATACGGAAGGCCCGTCGCATGATGTCCAGGGTAATTGTCTTGCCCCAAGGGCACAACAACTTCAGCTCAGACAGGTCTGTTTCTCAGCTTTCTGGGGAATCACAAATCACAAGTGGTAGGAAGCGTCGAACCACGACCTCGGAACCTAACATTGAATATGATGCTGAGAAAGATGTCAGGTGATATAGTTACTTTTTTCAATCTAAAGCCTTCTGCGTAAAAATATTAATTGAAATCAGAGTAGATTATCCATTACCTTTATGTGTAAAAGAAATATGGTTTTTAATCCTTGACAGATGCTACATGTACAACTTGTATCTAAGTAGAGTCAATTTTTCCTCGTTACACAACAAAAAGACATTTTTCGCTTAGATCGTCGCTTTATACCTATAAATGAAAAACCCAGACAGAATATCTTTATTTGATTTCTCTGTTTACTGTTAATAACATGATATTCAATCATATATGAATGAACACCGTAATAAAGCACCCACCTACATGAAAAGTGTTAAGAAATATTGTCGCTTGGATAGCTTCGTTCTAAGACAAGACCGTTGTCGGCTAGACGCTGTTACGTAAGTGGTTTTCAGTTGAATGAGAGCTTACAACATAGATTAAATACGCACTATTTGTCTGGTTCGAAATGTAATATAAAATTTCCTTAAAAATATTGGCAATAAAACTGAAATTGGCAATAATTAATTTTGTTATGTAGTTTCCAGTGTCTGGAGACTGACGTCTGTGTTCCTGTTGTTAAACGACAAACACGTGGCCACTACATCAAAATGACGGAGTGTACCGGAATCAGCCGATTTATGCCGAATGATGAATAGTCTCCAACAACAAATACATTGATCTATGACAATTTTTGTTTCCTTAGATATTTTGTACTGGATCAAGGGACACAATTTTATCTTTACATTACTTTTATCAAGCAGTTTTTTGCCAACGATTTTGTTATTTTCGATGTTTCACTGTAGTTAAGTAAGGAAAAAAATAATAGTAATGTTAAAATAGATCAATAAAATTTTATGTCATGAGTTCCTAACTCAAGGGATGTTCATGAAATAAACAAAAAAAGACATATGCTTTTCAAAATAGAAGTACGTTTTATCTATTCATTTATTTAAATATTTATGTTATAGGTTGCTGAAGGTATGACGTCGACTCTTTTAATAGCAAAGATCAAACGAGGACGGATGACAACAAGAGCCCTGCTCATATGAGAACACGTTTCGAAGGGAACACCAACATCTAAGGTCAGACGAGAACGGATGTCCAAAGGGAACACCAGCAGCTAGACTAGTGTCAGACGAGGACGGCTGCCCTAAGTGACACCAACAGTTGGGGTCAAACGAGAACGAGTATCAAAAGGGAACACCAACAGCTAGACTTGTGTCAGACGAGGACGGCTGTCTAAAGCGACATCTACAGTTAGGGTCAGACGAGGACGAGTATCAAAAGGGAACACCAACAGCTAGACTAGTGTCAGACGAGGACGGCTGTCTAAAGCGACATCTACAGTTAGGGTCAGACGAGGACGAGTATCAAAAGGGAACACCAACAGCTAGGTTAGACGAGAACGGGTAAAATTATCCACTTTTACCCATTCTATGGTGTTATAGCAGGATGCCCTGTTCAGCTTTGAGAATATAAATGGTATGGCGATTTTTAAAAACAAAATGAAACCCACACGAGCTCTTTCGGTTATCCCATACTGAGCAGACATGTCGTTCTTAAGGCCATCCAGGAAGATTTCCGTAAAAAAATACCTATCACATTGTCAACTTAATCAGTTACTGTATGTTTAACTCCCCTTATGACACATACATTGTCAATTTAATCAGTTACTGTATGTTTAACACCTCTTCTGACACATTTTAAAAGGTAGATGAAACTTCATTTACAGAAAACAGAATGTTTCTCGGGACGAATCAGGGATGGTAGCTTAGTCATGAATCACGGCGTTTCCTCACATGAAAGTATAGATACGCGGTTCCATTATTGATGACGTCATCAAATGTCAGCTTTCAACACCACCTACAGGAAAACAATATAAAACATACAGACGTGTGATTTTAATTGCTTGTTTGGACAGATAAGGTTGGGCGTAGATAATTGAAGCCACCATTGGACCATAAAGTGCACCGCAATTCAACAGACAGGACCCGTAGAAATAAAAAGCACATGCTTTCTTTCCCTTTTCTTTTTTTATTTTTTTACACGGGAATAAATAGATCTTTTAACATCCGTGTCGGTGTCCTAATGCAGAACTCTTTTTTTCTTGGAAGCCAATTTATAACTGGTGGCATTCGCCCTTAAAACTGTTTTATTCATGAAGACAACGCATTGACAAAAGACATGGGTTAATGTGAATAGATCTTAGATAAGTTTCTTCAATATCTCGTACTCGATGACATCATGCCTTAGAACATGTCTGGCCGTGAGATTACATTCATGTAGATATGCTTTTAAATTGGTGCGCATTTACTTCGGATTCTTTCCAGTAACACATCTGGTACAGGAAATTCATTTTCCTCGGAGCGGTTTATTCCATTTTTCTATGAAGTTCCAAGATTTCTATTCGTATCAACGCATCTCGAAGACGCTACGGGCATATACAATATCTGTAGCTACATCGATAATAAAACCAGTGACATGAAAGGTTTATTTTTTCTCGTAAATTGAAAGTAGATCCCACATATTAAATCACGAAGGAATTTAGTTTGAATTTTTGGAGAAAACAATGGCAGAACAAACAAGGTGGGAGAGGGGTAATAGGTCATGATTTGTTTCTTTGTTAACTGGGTTTGTCGATTTGTGAACATCAATGGTCACTGAACGATACATGAGAGTCCCATCGTGTGCCAGCAAGAGCAATTATACCAGGATAGGTCAGGATTGTTTGTTTGTTGGGTTTTCTTGCACTCTCAACATCCAGGGTCATTTAGAGAGTTGTCTACTCTTAGTAGCCAGTGGTAACCTCACTGAATAACATAGCGAGGCCCGTCGCATGCCATTAAGAACAATAAGAATAAAGTGCCTTACCAAAGGACACAACCATGTTAACACAGGTCCGTTTCTCAGAGCTTCATGAGAAACACAGATTTAATGTCGGCGTTGTACTATGCACCTGGGATCTAGAGCAACATTCAATACGCCGACGCTATCTCGGCCCCTTTTGTCAGGATAAATAAATACATAGATAATGAACCAATAGATAACTAACTAAAAACTATAAATAAATAGGATTCGCAAACAAAATGCTCATATATCAACTCACGTGACAGAAGTGAAATTAAGAGACAGTAAAGTACCATTTCTCGCGTGACAATCGTGTCGTAATAAGATATGGTCATGGAGACCACGTGCGACAACCTGATGGTTCATTGATCTGACAAGCTGTAATGAATTTCTGTTTTTACAAGATATATATATATATACGTACATATATATTTTTAAAGAAAAAAAAATAGTTCTTACTCAAAATCGATTTTACGAGATATGAACACAGTAGGATACGAGGACAAAACACGACCTCCCGGAAGGGAAAATTGTCTCCGGTGTCATCGACACCATACATCCCCTATGGGCATATAAGTTTATTCAAGAAATGCCACTTTCCATGTAACCAGGGCAAATATTAACGACAGAAAGATTTACAAGGATGCTCCTGTAAACGTACAAGAATGATAAGACCAGATGTTCCAGAAGTGTAAGCGTCTCCTGCTTCACCTTGATACAACACCTGCCATGTTCAAATGAGAACAACAACGGAAACAACAGGCAAGTTTGCAAGCATCAAACACGTCCAGCTTCACATTGCAGCATGAAATATTTTTTCTCGAAGAGATCATTTTGATCGAAAAGCTCTCTATGAATTCGGAATTTACCTGGAATGTGCCTATAGCATAGGCAGGCTAAATCATAAATGAGTTTATGACCCAAAATGCAACAATGTTTAACCAACAGAAAGTTATCTTTAAATGTGATTTTATCTATCAACAACGAATGGGAAGTTATTTGGGCTATATTTTTTCGGTAAGAAAACTGCACGGCGAATTATGTGTTCAGTGCAGAAAACAACAAAAGCAACTTTGAAATAACAGGCAAAAGAATGATGGCCCTTCTTATGACCATCACAAGATAAAAGGTGACTCTACATAACCTGATCTGACTTTTGATAGAATATTTTTCCAGTAATAAAACTCCCCAAAGGGAGGTAATACGACTTTGTAAAAAAAAAACGTTACACTCATCGTTTTAGGATGAATGTGTCCAATGTTATTTAACAGAACGTTAAGAAAAGTGCTTCCGGATTGTCGATAAACCTTTTTATTCCTTCTTAATATTTTCTTTTTCTAATAGGAAGTCGGTCGGGAGATTTCGTTTAATCGGCCTAGCGGGATGGAGAGTGTAATGTGTTCTTTCTTACAGTGGAGACGCCGGAAATAGAAGTCGGCGACGTCGTTTGTCTTCGTCTTTATGAATAATCAGTAAAAATGGAGACAGGTTGCCTTCAGTCCTGTTTCCGTTGTCGGAATAAATTTCAATTCCAGAGGTTAGATATATTAGTGCATTTATGTCGTGCTGAAAGCGATATAGTTATGTCAACGATAAAAGTAACATTCGACAAAAGTGACAGACAAACAAGAGACACCGGACTCAACGCGTCATGATTAGATCAACACCTTTGGCATATTTAGATCTTTCACAACCCTTCGTAATGAGCATGACATGGAGAAAACCCCGGGTGTTCCATCTTTTCATTAACTTTGAATAAATCAAATTAATTCCGAAGCGTATTTCGATTTCGCAAATAGCGTGTTGACTACTGTAGTGTTAATGGATGTACAGGGTTCGCGAAAAGTGTTGCTGGAACGGAGTTCGTGATGGTATGGTCAGAAATGAATGTTGTTGATAGTAAGGATAATGAGGTTTTCGGTCTTTCTATAAGAAATACACAAGCAAATACATTCACCTTGATAAAATCTCTATTCTTACTCAAATTGTTGTAAATGAGGACAAAAAACGCGCAAACGAATGGATATTAAAGAGTACACGTGAATAACACAAAGTGTTCCAGGAAGATAAACGTTTTATGATTCATCGACAACTCGCCATGCAAAATTTTGTTGAATCAAGATGATGTCACAAAAACGAAACATCCAAAATCGTACAACTTTCTTTCACCGGGCAGATTAATCTTGATAGGGCTTCATCGTACTAGTTACATACAGGGGAAATAACGTGACAGCGATTCATTCAAAACAGTCAAAAAGCGTTGTCAAGGAGATAGAGATCCCTAAGTCGCCCCCAACCATCATGCAATGGTGTCAGCAGGTACTAACATCAGTGCAAGAGACCAGCAGTGCCGAAGACTCAATATAAATAGACTGGATTCTAAATGGGAAAGAAATATGTCGGAATTCATCTTATACAAGTGCTGAAAAAAATGTCTTACGAAGACTTAAGCGGACATCAGGAGGGTACATGTAATCCTATCTGATACCTAAATCTCTATCCTTATTTGAAATCCTCTGTGTGTACGTTTCAGAATACATGTTTCTAATTAATCTTAGATGACTCTCAAATACACAAAAAAAATTTAATAAAATCGATAATTAGGTAACGTCCTTTATCCATTATTGAACATTGGTTTTAGCCGATATTTACTTTCCTTGTTACCGTTATGGAAGGGTGTGTTCTCGTACATTCTATCTAGCAAAACCTATTACATCTTTTTGCTTTGAACTTCAGGGTTTAACCTCTGGGAACTTCTTGTTTCGGGTGAGTTAAAACATCAATATGCAGCTTATACGATGGAAAATAATAGTATTTTTTTCAATTAATTTCCAGATAATAAGGTGGTATGACACATATGAACAAAAAGTAAATACGTGTGTTATATGCTTTCAATATTGACTTCGTAACGTTATGATTTGCTTTTTTATGATATATATTTTGTAATTCACTCATCTATCATCTGACCAGCTCGCATGAAAAATAAGGAAAAATGAATCTAAAAGCCCTAAATATAATTGGCTTTTATGGATCACATGTGTCATTTAGTGACCAAACATTCGATATCATTTTGCATTAATCATTTTTCCATTTTTGGATAGCAACATTCTTGCATCCCCAACTTATGGTGTTAACATGTCGCAGTTGATTCGATCTTTAAGGACCTGCTCGCATTATTACAATTTTCGTGTTAGAAGTCGTCAACTGACGGACAAGCTCATATTACAAGATTTCAAAAGCTGCAGGTTGATGGGGAAGTTTTACGGTCGTCATAGTGATCTCATTGAGAAAAAATCTATTACTCCGTGCGATATGAAGCTGGATGTGTTTGATGCACGTAATTTTGTCTATTAGTTCCGTTTTTGTATATCTGGTTCTCATTTCTCAAAGTGCTATTATATTGTCTTTCCAATTTTCGACAAGCCAATTATCCGTCGTCACCATATGTGACTGCCACGTCCATGTGTACCGCTAGCGTCATTACTGCAATTCTATGGCACCAAACCGTCTCCATGACCAACAGCTGGTTACATTCTTTCCTATATATACACGTCCATTAGCAGCAAGGTCAGTGACACGTGCACAAATCGCATCTTGATATTTAGCAATGACGTCACTGTACAGAACCATAAAATAGCCTACTACGGCTGATTACTGTATATGTAGAAATTGGGAAAATGCTTGAAACTTGTTTGCAGAAAGAATGGTGTTCTGCACATCCCAGACGTAAGGGCATTAGCTCGGAGGCTTAATTTGATGCCGTGAGTGTAATTATCTTCCTAAAAGTACAAAGAAGACAAGACTAGTATATGTCATCTGATGGATTCCAATTACTTCAAACAGTGCATTATCTTGTTTATCGTAACCTAATATTCTACAAATCTTGTCTTTTCAATTTACAACATAATCACGTTTGCCACTTTCCGTGTATAAGTTTAAGCATCCTTGGTTGCAGCAACACGTGTATTCAATGAGAGACGAGTTTTTTGTGCAGAAATTATATAATCTGTGTTGCATCGATGTTTTTAGCTTGCTGTCTCGCCATGTCCCTGTGTTATCTCCCAATTTGTTTTGTGTCTCATGATGTCGTCTTCCTTTTTTAGAATGTTTCTTGATCTCCTTCAGCTTGTCTGATAATTTTTGGTGTCCCTTCTACTCCTGAAAGTTTCTTTCCTTTAGCTTAAATGACTCGGTAGCTCCCGTTCTGTATTTCCTCCTCTCCTACAGTTCTATCCCAATGTTTTGCTGTTGTCTTTCCTTATAGTTCTGTATTTCCCTGTAGGTGTTGTTGAAGTTGTTTGACTATTGACCTTTATTTAAATCTGTCGTCTTGTCAGCTAATGGTGCTACATTTTCGTTAGCTTTGGAATTTCTCTGTGTCATGTGTTGTTTTTCTCCTCGGTTTTGTCTCCTTATATCTTGAAGTTTCATTCCTTGTGGTTTGGTGTCTTTTCGGGTCTTGACCTTGTTTTTCTTTAGATTGTTATTTTTACAGTTCGTGTTGTTTGCATTTTACGTTTGGGATGGTGCCTCCAAAGTCCCTGCTGGTATCTTTTAGCCATGTGTTTTTCCCTTTACATTGTACTTTGGTGTATCTTTGGGTCTAAATTCTTTCCTCATCTTATTTGTTATTCATGACAACAGTTTTCCCCTGAGGTTTCGATAGGTTTTTATATCTGATAGAAATTTACCTTGTTAGATAACTATGATTCAGCATAGTAAAAGAAAAAAATCCTAAACTTAAAAAGATTTTTAGGCTAAGAACAAGAAATCCCTGATGGATCTTGGGACCCATCAATCTTTATTTATTCCTAAAAGATTTTTTTTCTCTCTCTTCTCTCCTCTGTTTTTGCTGTTAATGCGATGAAATTTGAGCATTTCTTTGCAGAAATATCGATAAGAATCTTTCACAGCCAAATCAAAGTTGGTCGCCATTTTTTTCTGAGGTCAGTCCCAAAAAGCAAAAAGGCACATCTAAGGGTCCTGCATATGAAATCTTATAGAGATCCATACAGCACAAGAAATGTCGATAACAAATTGTTTACGTACGGACAGACCACGGACGTAGGCGATTTGGATAATCTACCACAAGATGAATGTGGGATAATAAATACCAAAAAGTTCATCAATAGGCACCTATCGAAGGCCGTTCAGCATTTCAAGAAAAAGAAGACGTGTCAAGTTGTTTATTTAGAATAATTCTAGCTGTTTTTTTATTTTGATCTTTTTAATCAATAAATCGGAATTGCTCTCTGACCAAACAATACTACATTTTTGAAAATTATGAGGAAACACAAGCATTAAAGAAGAAACATTTAATTCAACTTCATTAGACAGATACGGATTGATATATCGTCGTAAGCATTCAATATTTGTCTACTCGAGATGTAATTGTTGTAATATTATCTACCCACGTCAGTCCATCATCAGTAGTTTGTCACCAGAAACTTTATATATATATATATATTTATTTATTTTGAAATCATTTTGAATATATACACATACATACATGTTAAAAGAGCAAACACAATAATATATACAATGTACTGCGTTTTCACTATGATTCACACATACAGATACACCCTCTCTCACACATATGTACACACATACACACACATATGTACACGCATACACACACATATGTACACAGTTATGGAAAACCTTATAAAAGCAAGATTTATCATTTTTTAATTTTGTTTACACCCATATGACTCAGTCACATTTACATAGAGAAAAAAATAAAGAAAGAAACAAGGTGATATAAAAGGTGTGATATTGATTTAATTTCTATGTTTGCTAGTTTGCCACCTAAGTTTGATATTATAAAATTTCTTTTGTATAGAGAAGAAAGAGGTCAGAAAGAGCTTGACGTGTGGAAAATAATTCTAAGAGAGATGTGGAAAGTAACATTAGTAGATACACATTTCTGAAACCGTTAGGATTTTAGTTTTTACAAGTTGAACGGAATTTCTCCAGATATCTGTAAATTTTGTTTTGCAAGATCATTTTGAGCATTTGATAGATACTTCTGTATGTTGTAATAATAATTTATGCTACTGGCCAATGCATTTATATTTAAAGATTTGTAAAGACAAATTCTGGTTCTATAAATGTACTGTTTGATTACTGCATTGTCCACTTTACCATTAATACCATTATTTGTGAACCCAAAAAGGAATGAGTGCTTATGTATTGAAAACGGAATGTAAAGTGCATTTAAAAGATTTTCAAGCCTTTGTAATAAATTTTGCAATTCCTGGGAGTCCCACACGAAATGAATTGTCGTTTCACTTTCGGAGGTACAGAAAGTGCACACAGGGTTAACTACTATACCTAATTTAGAGTTCATGGGAAAGGATATAATGAGATATGAGATATTGAAGTCATTACAATTTGATATTCATTGATACTTTATCTATATATGTATATCTTACACGTAGTCACCAGATACTTCTTAAAGTTCTTCACCTCACTTTAATCATCTTTTAATCTAATGGCATGAACACAATTTTGTTTTATTATTATCAATCATCATTACATTTTCAACACAACATTTACAAACATTCTGATATCATCTAATGAATATCCGCATACATGTTGGTGTTTGAAAAAAACCTAAAAGGACCAAGAAGGTGTCCTTGATGTACACTATGGCAAATTCAAATTTGTAAAAAACATGTTTCATGGTAATATGCCAAGGTACTCCAAGTCCAAAATAAGGTCTAGCTTTGACTGCTTTCAAAGAGGTATGGCGTACAATCACGTGATTCGACCTGAATATAGCCAACAATGATATGGAAACGAAGATTCTATTTCAACAAATTCGGATAGGTTATCTTTTAATCGGCTGCATTTATGTCCAAACGCTACTTATCAGGGAAAAAAAATACTTTAGATATCTGTCATCTTTGATCTGTAGAGATCTGCAAAGTTTCTACCTTAAGCGATACGTGGTTTCCTCGCCTCAATACCGATGTACCGATGCAGTATTAGATTGGCAAACAGTGCACAAAAGTACAAGGCTTCAGACAGCCGAACCTTATCTAATGTGATATAGTTAAAGCTTAAATCCTATCCACGAAAATTGGTATCAGCTTGAACTATATGATACGCTAAATGTAGGTAAATAAAGTACTTTGGAAAGAAAATACGAGCATATTTAATTCTTTTATTCCAGCACCCGTGTCAACAGTGGAAGAAAACAATCAATTTCATTTATTTTGCCTCGTCTCAAGAGTCCCTTTGAGTCAGTCATGGAAAAATTTGCTATCCCATCGTTCTAATTGACAAACTTAAAAATGTTCTCCTCCTATATAAACTATACTAAAATTCCACTAGATCCCTCCGAGATGGGGACTTAATATTTCACAATTTTGTATTTCATCTGCCATGAAAGGTTTCGGTGGAATTTCATGAAAAATGGATCTGGACTTTTTAAGAAGTCTTAAATCTAAATTGTTAACGCAAAAATTGTCCATTTTGTCGGACCCTACTCCGAAATGAAATAATTTATAATCGAGTATGTTTAAAACGAAACAATTTTCTCCATTTCCAATTGATTTCATTCCACAACCGAAGGGCGACAACTCCTACTAACTACATGTTTATGTTGATAAACCTGTTGAGGTTTCAAAGTGTCATGATCTAGTATACATGTTCAGAAAGCCAAGTCTTGCATTGCCAATCAATGTACATGTACTGTAACTTACAATGTACACATATGGCAGGGATCACTTTTTTTCCCGGCAAATCAGTTTATACAGCTATTGAGGACGTACCGCGTCGCGCAGGTGAACGATTGTTTTGTATTATAGATTGTTTAGCGGCATTTCAGAAGAAAAATACTAATATGTCGTTTAGTAAATAAAAAGTTCAAAATGTATGCCTCTGATCACCATAGATTATAATTTCAAAATTCTTCAACTATTTATATATGTAGTGTCAGCGAAAAAAAAAAACCTTCAGCGAAATACATTTTTGTGGTTTTGTTGAGTCTAATGGTGTTGATGTGGAGTTAGAGTTGTGATGACACCGAAATCCAACCTCTGGTCTTCATGTTTACTTTATTTAGAATGTATGTATACATAATTTTACAAAAGTACATCCATGTCTTTAAAAAATACATTCTAATATAGTTCAGGGAAAAGCCCAAGTGAGTTGTCGTCCCGCCAGTGGAGACTAGCCTCTCTCCTCTCTCTCTGCTGTATGGTCGCCCTTCTCCTAGTAAATCAAGCGGGGTCTATTTATACCAAACGTTTAACACAGGATACATGTGGCTACCTCAGTAATAATCTGGTTGTAAGATGACATAAGTATCTTCCAAGATAAATATATACGTACTTTTACAGTACGACCAGACACCCCCTATAAATATATCAAAGCTACTTAAATTATCGTGTGAATGTAATATTTCAATTTAACTAAAATAAATTATAGAGACATATCTATAGTTCAAAGCGTAGAAAAAAATCTTATTTGTAAAGAAATTGATCTGAACCATGATCATCCAGGTCTTGTAATGACGAGGCAGACACACATGTTATACATGTAAAATGAAAATCTATATATGACATGTTAACATTTGAAAAGAGAAAATGAAGAGCTTCACTTTCGTGTAAACACCTTTTCAATATAGACATAACCTTGACATTCGAACGACCCTGTTTGAATCACGCATACACATTAACATCATGCACAGAAAATAACGGCTTTGTAAATTGTGAAAATTACAGTCGTTTAACTTATTGCGTTTAATCGTTTTAAAATTATTTGATTGTGCATTATGAGCTAGAAAAAGTATATTGAACGTATGTAAAACAGATCTGCAACACGAGAACCCATTAGCTTCAAATTTTCACCATATTTCAGCTTTTTCGCAAAAACATATTGCTACTGTTGGTTATTGTTTGGGAAGGCGGTGGGCATGTCTTTGTCTCAAAAAAGAATTTTAAACGTTTCTATGTTTGATTTCACAAGATATTTTGATAAAGTTATTTAAATATGCAAGTGGATTATATCCCATTTTTTTGGTCTACGCTTGATCAGACACTGCGTTTTACAAAAAACAATCAACAAGGACTAGAAAGGTTAGTTTGTAATTTGTGGGTGATTGGAACTTAAGAACTGCAGAATTACTTATTATCTCTTCATTTTCTATTAAACCTTTTCAATATTATTGAAACGCAATGAAATGATAAAATCAATTTGTTTATATTTAATCTAATAAATATGTGTCCAGCCAGTAACAAATAATTTTTGAGGGAACAAATAAGATTGCAAAATTTTCACCTGATCATAGGTAATATAGTTGGAACTATGCATATTGATTATGCTTATACAAGAAACTGCAAGAGTTTATCGAAACTCAGCAGACCGTGACGCACATAGCACGTCCATATTCTTTAAAGAGATTAGCAATATAGCAATAGAAATAACAACATTTTCGGGAACTTTGAACATGTGACAATCCAGGATTTTATTGTGTATAATAAGATATTTATTTGCAAAGACATTTAAAAAAAAAACAAAAAAAAAACATGAAACACCCTCCAATAGTACCAATAATGACTAACATGCAATATCAACGACTTTAACACCTGGATACATTGTTAAAACAATCAATATGTGATATACAGGGAATGCAAAACTCACAAATTATAGAAAAATTACACGGGGAGGTTATTAATGAATTTGTCCTTCTAGATATTACAAAATGTTATGTTTTCATTGTTTAACCTCTTATCGGGGTGGTAAAGTCCTTGATATTGTGTGATTCCTTACTGGGTAACCCATCTGTCAGTATAAAATGATGCTTTCAGTATGTATTTACAGAGAAATCATCAAAAGCACTCTTAACCTGCATGTAATGTGGAAAAAATAAAGAAGTCTGCATCAATTTGTTACTTTTATTCGCATGTTTTACAGGTATTTTCTTCATTAAGAAAAAAAAACATACAAAATTCTTTTTTGAAATTATCATAAAAGCTGAGCCCTATATTAATACTCTGACAAATAACATTATATCTTAATTATCATGGAATATCCAACAATGTCACACGGTATGATGAAGTGTAGAATAACATTCAATAATGTATATGAAATTTTTTTTTTTTATTTTGAACAAAATGCATGAGAACACAACAATTTTGACTTATTAATTGGTCTGGTATATCATTATCACAAGAGATTTCTACACAGTATCTCAACTACACAACCAAAACAATCAAAACTTCATCTCTACTGGATAAAAGATATCATGATTTAGAATTTTTAAATGTAAAATACAAATACATGTATATCTAATTCTACATAGGAGGATATGTGACGTTTTGAGTCTAAGATTGTGATAATTATCACAACCTCCTAATATATATAATTACAGACCTGATAAATTTTATATAATGTTTTCATTATAATATAATAATAAAATTTTCATAAAACAAAGTTGGGTGTAAGATAAACAGAGACAATAAAAATAATTTTCAAGCTAATATGTAGGAAAATCTAGTCAGATTGGAAAACTGCAGAAATGAAGTCATTAGACATATATTCAACTTTTTGTAAAATCACGTGACTTGAAGTTGAACCTTATCTCAGTATCAATGTGTGATGTTCTGATATACGGGAACTTCTATGTCATCAAAATGCCTGTAACAAAAACTCAGGTTATCAAAAAATGTTTATCTGTTTTACCATCTTATATATTGAGTTGTTAACATTGTAATACACATTGTATTTGAGGTAAGCAGATTGTTAATAAACCGCCCTAAAACAGATCATCTACAATGCCTGGTTGATTATATTTTCAACATTTAGATATCTTATCTCAATGACAGACAAAAATAAACACATTTGATGACAGAATATACTACATTATGATTAAAAGCACACTGCAATAGCGTTATAACAACATAACTAAATGCACAAACAAGTATGGTCTGAAGTTATTTTCTGGGCACCAAATGTAATTACTCTAACAATGACACACAACAGTAAACTGTACTCCAATCTGACATGTAACCCTGACTGTTTTCAAGGATAAGTATATCATAAATGTATGTACTTGCTCACTCAATGGAATATCATAAAAGGGAGCTGAGATCTTGGCGTCCACTATACACGGTCCTCTCTGGAACTCGTATAACTCAAACACTCCATTTACTTCAAAGTCTTTTGTCAGTTTCGGGCAAACTTCATGACCAAACACCTGGCTAACCCTGAATACTTATATAACTTCAGTTTTCCTATGGTCCTGCTGACTTAAGATTACAAAGTTTGACTGAATGTACATTTGTTTTGCTATCTATTAAATGCAGATCATTAAGAAACGGCTTTAATACTTCCATGAGTATTGCTATTTAAAAGCACTGCAGCTGCCTGCTAACAGTCTAAGCAAGCTATTTCACTGCCATGAATTCATAGAGGTGGTGCTGTTTAGCGTAAATTTGGAAAATAAAAAGTATACCTTTAGTTTGTGTTTGATTTTTAAATAGAACAATGTAAAGAATTTTCATGAATAACCTCAAGGAGTGAAACCTCTAGTGCACTGACTGATTTTCTAAGATTTTCTTAAAATAGTAAATGACCTTGACCTTGATCCAAAAATCCTGCACCCCGATCTTGTCTGTGATATTATGGTAGTTTGTAAGTGGGAATCCCTAAAGATTTCTCTAGAACTTGTAACAGTGACCTTGGCCCAATAATTCAAATTTGTTAACGGTATTTCCATGCTTCGTAAGTGTGTTATAAATCTGATGAGAATACCTCGAGGAATGAAGCCGCTAGAGAACTGACAACAACTATTTAAATGTAGTAAGGGTGACCTTGAGCTCGACCCAACAACCCTTAAAAACAATCGCCCAAGATGATTTTATGTTTTAAAAGTGTATGAGATTTGATGAGAATCCCTCAAGGAATGATACCGCTAGAAGACAAATTTTGTTGTAGACAATCCCAAAATTATAAGAGCACCTCTTTGAGCCAAGGGCAACCTCCAAATGAAAGTTGACGAGGTTCCATCAAGTACTTTTTCAAGATGTAGTAACCGTAATTGTAGACCATGGATATCCAGCGATTTGAAAACGACACCATCTCATGTCATGGTAGACTTAAAATCAGAACTTCCGAAATTGTAAAATTTAGAAATTACATAAAAGTTATATACAGTTCACAAGAGATGTTTGGGAACTTCTTGTTAAGGAAGTTCAGTTAGAAGAAGGATTTTTCGAATTTATACACCATATTTATTCATTAACAAGAGTTCCTCGGAACTGTATGTGTGGCCTGCATAAAGTGTCACAGTCACCCAGAAATTGAACTGGATGTGCAACGATCAACCATAAAGTTGTGATACCAAATTTCATTTCAATAACTTCAAGCATAACCAAAGAAAGTCAAGAAAACAATATTCCCAGAGAATTTTCTAAGTTCAAAAGGGTATAAGTCAGCCAAGAAGGGTCACAGACAGTACCCTTGGATTTCCATAACTCAAAGCATAAGCCAAAAAAGTTATTCCCAGGAAATGTTTTTAGTTCAAAGGGGCATAACTGTACCCTTGCAACAAAAAGCCATATACCAAATTTCATTTCCATAACTCAAAGCAAAAGCCAAAAACATCCAGGAAACAATATTCCCAGGAAATTTTCTAAGTTGAAGGGGGCATAACTCTGCCAAAAAATGTCACAGACAGCCAGGAATCAAACTTAATCTGTACCCTTGCAACAAAAAGCCATATGCCAAATATCATTTTGATAACTCAAAGCATTACCGAAAAAAGTCCGGAAAGCTTTCGTACGGACGACGCCTCAGACAACGCGTGACGACGGACAAAGTGATCCCTAAGTGTCCGCCAGCTCTGCAGGCGACACAAAAACTGAGAGTAAATCATTTTTGTAACCGGTTACAAGATGTAAACTTAAATACAAATTATTATAACGTTCAAATTCCACTTGTTTGCAAAGATGTGTCATGATTTTCATTATCAAGTGAAAACTTCAATACAGTGTATAAAATTCATTACAAGATATATATATCATACAATTATGGACTGTGGTCAATATTTGTTTTTTCCTGGTCAATATCACAGCATACTAACCAAGTAAAATGTCCATAACAGTTTTATAATATAATAAAGATTAATGATGACACATCTGATTTTCTGTGCAGGAAAAGACAGACACACCATCAGACTCCATCTTTACACATCGTGGTTGCGGTAATAGGAGCCCGCATGTTAATAGTATTTCCATAAACCATTTTTTGTGGCGCCTGATTTTAACCAGTTTTCGGATATTAACTGGTTGAACTGGGAATATCCAGTTGATATCACAAGTTAACAAAAGTCACATGGGATTTATCCAATGGCAAAAGCTACATTATATACTAAATATCTTTATAACTTTTCCTACGTTATTCTTCCTTTGTATTTTCAAACTTTGTTTTTTAAGCTTTGCGACTGCAAGCAAACAACTTGGAAAATTGGCTCTGCATTTTTTTTTCTTGAAAAACATTCAAGTGTTGATGTAGCTTTGGGAATGTATATTTGATCACATCATTCTATAATCTGAAACCAACTTTTTATCTTTTGATTTAATTGAATAAAAAAGTCAATCAATAAATTATGCATATTGATAAACAATGTACAGAGTAATTAGAGAAATTAAAATGATATAAAATTCTGTTGAAATTAGATGGATAAAGTCAATCTTGGTGATAAAACTTTACAACACATTTATGAAAGGCAGAATAATCTCCAAATTGTAGGTGATAAGTTTTAGAACAGTTGGCTTACTGTATTAAAATTACATTGTCTTACAGTATATGGTAGCTGTAAACATGATAATAGACAAAATAAAACATAATTAACAATTAACAATGAATCACTATATTGGTAAAACATCATTACACTGACTGTCTTCCACAAAACCTCAAACACACATTAGACACTATCAAAAACCTCACAATGTCACACAATTTCTACACATTAGGCAATAGGTAAGATATACAATGCGAAATAGATCAGACACAGACACAGGTAAGCTATACAATGTCACACAGATGAGACACAGACACAGGTAAGCTATACAATGTCACACAGATAAGACAGATTGGACAACAGGTAAGCTATACAATGTCACACAGATAAGACACATTAGACACAGGGTAAGCTATACAAAGTCACACAGATAAGACACATTAGAAAACAGGTAAGCTATACAATGTCACACAGATAAGACAGATTAGACACCAGGTAAGCTATACAATGTCACACAGATAAGACTGATTAGACACCAGGTAAGCTATACAATGTCACACAGATAAGACAGATTAGACACCAGGTAAGCTATACAATGTCACACAGATAAGACTGATTAGACACCAGGTAAGCTATACAATGTCACACAGTTAAGACACAGACACAGGGTAAGCTATACAATGTCACACAGATAAGACTGATTAGACACCAGGTAAGCTATACAATGTCACACAGATAAGACTGATTAGACACCAGGTAAGCTATACAATGTCACAGATAAGACTGATTAGACACCAAGTAAGCTGTCCGATGTTGTACAGATGAGACAGATTAGAAAACAGGTAACTTATACAATGTCACACAGATAAGACACAGACAGAAGCTAAGCTACACAATGTCACACAAATCAGGCACATTAGAAACAAAAACTTAAACAGAATCAATTAAATAATCTTGTATATTAACAGAATATTTCATATATTAACATCTATATTTTTTAAATCCGACTAGAAGTAGACTAATGGCAAACTCATATTCTAAAGAAAGCAGGTTCCAGTGCCCGTAACAAAAGGTTCTTCGTGACTTCATTAGATATTTAGTTGCGACGTGATTTCTCCCTAAAGGAAGATTGCAGTCGGAAAAGCAACACCTTACACTGCAAGAATATTGCTGAATAAAGCTGTTATATTCCTGGTTCCTTATACATTGTAAGAATTATGGGACATGCACCTTCCATTATGAATCGTCATGGAGACAGCAAACCTTCGTACAATTAAGGCATTGTACACATCATGAGCACTAAATAATTGAATCATTGCGATCATTTTGATGTATTTTGTTATCAGCTGATGCAATTTAATCCCTGAAATGCGATATTTGTGACAAGAAATGATATCAAAAGCTATAATAAATTTGACAACAAAAAACCTGTGATATCAAATGCGATGTTCATTTGATATCAAAAGCAATAGTATATTAAATATCATATTTGATAGAACCACTATTAATAATGAATATGACCTTTCAACAGTGAATTTATATTCATCAAAAGAAAGGTCATCTGCTGTAAACAAAAATACCTATTTATCTCTTAAGATAAAAATATATAAATAAAATTTTGAATACAAACCATAACATTTCTCATGATAGCATTAAAAAAAAAAAAAAAAAAAAGAGCTAAGTGCCTTAATGGTCATCTGACTATAAAGACCAAAGTATGAAAGGGGCAAAATACCGCTAGGCCTAAAATAAATTCCTCAACCACTCTTACAGCTTACACAGAAGACATTGTAGGTTCATCAAGACATTTTCTGCAAACTTGAAATAATATTCTTTATACTTGCACTACACATATGCCATTACTCCAGACGTATTGCTTGTTGAAAAAGCAAAGCTACAGGCCAAATATCAAGACCTTTTCAGTTATTGAGAAAAAGTTGCTTTAACATTTCAAAATATTTGGCCCCTGTTTTCTTGAAAGTTGGTCCAATATCAGCACTCTGGGCCTTTGGTTATTGGGACAAAGTCATTTAAACATTTTAACGCATTTGATACCTATGACCTTGAGTGTGTCAATGTCTTTCATATTAACAAAGTTGGTAGCCCTTCATCCTAGCATGCTACAGGTCTAATATTATCTTTGGCATATTAGTTATTGAGAAGAAGTCATTTAAAGATTTTAACATATTTGATCCCTGTGACCTTTCAAGCAGATCAAGGTCATTCCTATTAACTAAGGGTAGAATCAACTTTCTGAAGATCAGAAATGATGCTCCACTCCTAGTGATGTTTCAGACCAAATCTGGTTGAAATCTATACAAGCATGAAAAAGGAGTAGCATTCTGAAGAAAACTATTATCTTATTTTTCCCTTTTTGGACAAATTTGGTTGAAATCCATCCAGGTATGAAAGAGGAATAGGGTTTTAAAGTTTACGCACAACGCAAGCAGGACAATGACAGACAAAGCAAAATGGCTATATGTCAACTTGACCCTTTGGGTCAGATGACCTAAAAATTTGGCAGCAAAAATATTTCTTAAAATATGACATTGCACAACCCAAAATGTGAATATATACAATCTAGGTAATGGTAGTTGACATTAAAAGGATATCAATTAACATGATTCAAAACAGATATATCATATATAATATTATATACATACAACGCAACAAAACGAGAGATGACATTTCAGAATTTGGGAATAACAAAACCATCATTTATATACAAGGAAATATAGATGGTGGAGGGAAAGAGAGAAATACTAAAATGCATTTTTTTTTTCTGAATATTTTTCTTCAGGTTGGTAATGTCACAAAACATTGCCAAATTGACTGCAGTTCATTGTTACCATCTGGTGTAATTTTTGGGTCTATAATCTGTTTACCATCTTGTCACACTATTTTTGACCTTAGTGTACATAGGATTTTAGTAAAGTCGAAAAAGTTGGTTGGTTCTGTACTATCTCATACAACTACATACATTAGTGCTAGTATGCTCCACACTGGTCATTTTTCTGATGAAGATGACTGTGTACTCATTGAAATATCACACTCTAATCTTCTACTGGTTGTGTTTATAATAAGAACTTCTATTCTATATACAAATGTTAAGCTTAAGTTAAGTATTGGCAACAATATATACATAATTATGTACGACTACCTTTATGCATGGCCAAATCTGACCTCTGCATTATCCAAGAAAAAGAATAAAGTTATATAACACATAGAGATGGTCCCCTTACAGAGTATTCATATCAACTTGAGAATGGAAAATGATTCTTTTGTAAAATTAGAATGATACAAGAAAGAAAGCAACACGAATCTTGGTCATGATTTTTAGGAAAAAGTTGCTGGATGGACATGGGAAGCTATGGTATGGCATAATCTAACCAACTCAATGGACAAAGTGAGCTAACAAGAGATATCAAATTTTCAGCTTTCACTAGAAAAAATTTTATTTACAATTATGTTATTTCATTTCCCCAAAAGATGAGTAATTCTAAAGCTCTAAACTAGATATCAACAAAATTTCTGCATCAAAGCAGAAAATGACAAAAGATTTCCAATACTTTCATTGTAACAGATCCACACATCCCTCAGCACTCAGCATTCATGAGGGATTCATCCAAACAATTCATGCTTCAGACGAAATTGAGACAAAATCCTGTCATTCCTATAGAAGAAGAATTTTCAAGAACTTGTTCTATATAACCTTATGGGCAAATGGGCTCCGCCCCTCCTATTGGGAGGCAAAATCTAATCATTTCTAAAAGAGGAAAAGGATTTTAAAGTCTTTACCCTATTTCCCTATTGGACCCCTCCCCAGGGGGCTGAGACCAACCATCTACATAAAACTGATTCTACTTCCACTGATGATGGTTTGGGCCATATTTGGTCAAAATCTGCTCAGTCGTTCATGAGTTCATGACTAGTTACAGTTTGTAAGAAAAGTTGGCGGTCAGTCGTTCATGACTTTAATATAGTGACATTTTGTAGGAAAAGTCGTATGGATGGACAATCAGAAGGTGGGGTGTATCATAAGGTCACTTGGCACTTCGGGCTTGGTGAGTTAGAGGAAAGAAAATGATTTGTGTCTTTTAATTAGAATGGATAAAAAGTTATCTTTAACTTTCTAAATATGGAGTTAAACTTTGGCCCCAACTGTAAAGTCGGAAGAAACACTAACTCCTTGGCTATAGTCAAGCCTTTTTCTTTTGTTACATTGTCTGAAATAGTGATGTCTATGAAATAATATATAATCTGTTCAGCATGGAGACTATAGATGACATTTCCTATACCCATGGTAAATTGTAATATTCTAATGATCCCTCAGTCTGTTTGTCCCTAACAAGGTCACATGTTTTCGTAATACATGATATACTGTGTCCACATACACAGATCATCAGTCCACATATCAACCTGCCACTTTTACTATCTCATTGAAACAGGCTCTATAACCAACAACTGCATTCATATCTGATTATTTCTATGTATGTATATTGGCCTTTGATCCACATATTGACTGTCGTCACTGATCTGAATACTGACCATCATGAACTGTAGATTTCAATTCCAGCTCCCATCACTGATTCACATACTGGAGGTCTGATTCACCTACCAGTTGTTACTGCTGATTCACCTACCAGTTGTTACTGCTGATTCACATAGCAGCTGTCATCAGCAATTCACTTACAAGCCATTATCACCGATTCACATACCAGCAGTCATCACTGATTCACATACCATGGCTAGTTGTCATGACTCATTCAAACACTGGCTGTGAAAACTGATTTGTATACCAGCTGTTACCACTGATTCACATAGCAGCTGTTACTGCTGATTCACATAGCAGCTGTTACTGCTGATTCACATACCAGCTCTTACCGCTGATTCACATAGCAGTTGTCATCACTGATTCATATGCCAGCTGTCATGACCTATTCACATATTCACATACCAACTATCAGGACTGCTTCACACAGCAGTTGTTACTACTAGTTCACATACTGGCTGTCATCACTGATTCACATACAACGTCATCACTGATTCAAATATCGGCTATCATCACTAATTCACATACTGGCAGCCATCATTGATTCACATACCATGTCATCACTGTTTCACATAACCGCTGTCATCACTGATTCACATAACCGCTGTCATCACTGATTCACATAACCGCTGTTATCACGGATTCATATACCAACTGTCATCTCCTCCTGTCTTTGCAGATTCCTACTGAGCTGATGCTATTGATTCACATTGGACTGTATATTGATTCCAGTACCTGCCACACATGTTATCTTTATTGTTTAACAATTAAATTGCCATCTTCTTACATTCTCTGTGTACTGGTTACTGAAGTTGTACTGGTCTCTTCAGATGCATTTTTTTCATACATTAACTGTGTTGGTCACTCCAGCTGTATTGGTCATTCTTCATACATGCTGGTCACTCCAGATGTACTGGTCACCTTCCTACATGAACTGTGTTGGTCACTCCAACTGTATTGGTCATTCTTCGTACATGCTGGTCACTCCAGCTGTACTGGTCATCTTCCTACATTAACTGTGCTGGTCACTCCATCTATACAGGTCATCTTTCTACATTAACTGTGCTGGTTATTCCAGCTGTACTAGTCATATTCATACGACGTGTTTCAACCCTATCCCCTATCTGTCAGAAAAGCAATATTGGCTTTTGACGATTGTCCAATACATCTGCAAATAGAATAATGATATTAAAGTAATGGATTAAGGGTGAGGGAGTGACATATTTTGAAATATGATTTGCCTGGTCAAAACTTCAAGTAGAAAGTATCTGCAGCAGTAAATGAATAACCAGTATGTATGGCTTCATTATAGCTGTTATAAATAGATAAATTTAGTGAATTTAATTTCATCCAATTATGGAAGATGCAAGTTTGTCATATATGATCACACCTATTCATAGTAATAATAACATTTTTTTACTTTTTTGAGTTCACAGTCATACGAAAGCCTATCCTATGATATGTTGACATTTACATGGCAAAACAACAATACAAAATAACACTTAATCTTAATCTGTGTTTCTATTTATCTTCATAGTAATTCTCCTAGAATTCATACATTAAGCAGCTCTCTATGTTCCTTAATTTTGATTCTTCTAACTTTACACTTAGTCTAGCTCCCCTCCAAAACAAAAAACTTCGGACACTGTTTTAGACAAATACAGATATTCTACCATTAAATAAAATGTATTGCGTAGTTACATTTTTTATTTATGATATACTTTTGTAATCTGCTTGTATTGATTATTGAAAGAATATACAATATTTTGTATTATCAGAAATTTTTATGAATTGGCAACATTTTTTTCTGGAAGAAAATAATTTTTGAAGAGACACTTTTGCAATTTTCATTTCACTGACATGAATTATTTTCAAGACATTGTCATCGTTTAAATTTTCTTGTGAGCAAATTGAGTATAAAAACAAGTAAATCAAAAGAATGATTTGATGTTGTTTTGATGGTAATGTATTTGTGCATAGATTCCATCAACATCAATGTTAAACGAATCGATAGCTAACGTTTTTCACATTATTTCACATTATTGTCATGACAATTAATTCCGAAGTGGAAGGCTTGAACCTGCTGACAATTAGCTTCACCAAATCAGGACATAAGACCCACAGTCAACTGAGCCCAGAAAACAGAGGGCACATGGCAGCATAAAAGCAGTTAACTTGCAAATGCAAGAAACTGTACAGCATTCAATCATTCCAGGTATCTACATGCCAAATACCTATGTCTTATAAAGTTTTCGAAGAAACTGTTAACTGATTTTAACGAGAGTTCACCCTTTATGTTAAATATTATTCTGAGTTCCTAAAAGAGCATAACTTTCCAAAAAGGGGAGGTATCTTAACCCTCAAACTGATATAGATCTACAATGTATACAGATTAGAGATGGATCTACAGACAGATGGATGGAGGAATGGATTGACACAACCTAATTCCAGTATACCACCCCACATCCACCTTCGTTGTGACAGCGATTCCTGACTCGCTGATTATGATTTCACAATGCAAGCGCTCACCTGTGAGTGTGAAACTACAAGTGACATTTGTGCATGAAGGATGCAGGGGAGATAATCCATAATGTATGCAACAGATTATAAATGGTTCATTTTGCATTCAAGAATGTTTCATGAAAAATTAAAGGTCCAAAGTGAGGAGTGCCCACATTACATTAAGAAGGAGTAATGTTTTGAAGCAAATATTGTTTAACTTCCATTATAGGGGCCCTGCCCTAAAGTTCCTATGGCTCAAATCTACTTTCTGAATTTCAGAAAAGATTTCCTATCCACAATGTTTCAGACCAACTTGAATTTTTCTGAATTAAAGAAATGGTTCCTGAATCCCAATTATGTTTATGATCAGATTTGGTTGAAATCTGCAGAAATGTTAAGCAGGAGTAGTACTTAAGAGAACAGGAGGCCCAATGGGCCTGTATCTCTCATCCGATATTCAATGATAATCAAAAATCCATTGGCATTCAAAGAAGGCACATCCAATGAATTTCAGCCAACTTTCACAACAAACAGCTTCTAAAACTCAATTCTAAACAGTGACAGTTAGCCCCTGGATTATAGGTAAATGCCGTTCTGTTTTTTCTCGAATTTGTTAGGCTTTTGGCCTGGAAACACATTTCCACCAAAATATCATACTTCTGTGCATTTCGTTTTGTTCTAAGTCCTTTAAAGTTATTGAAAATTTGACCCCTGTGACCTTGCATTGTATAACGTTATTTTTTTCAGCAAACTTTGTCAGGCTTCATCCTAACAACCCACCAGCCAAATATGACATTTGGTCTGCTGATTTTTGAGAAGAGGTTGTATAAATGGAAAAGTTGACATCGGATGGATGCCGAACTTTCGGGCCAGATAAGCTAATAAAATGTTTAAGGACAATGGAAGACACATGATACCAACAGGTCATCTTGACCTGAAAAAAATTACAGATAATTGGATAAGCCTAGCAGCCTTGACAATCATTTGTGACGAGCATTATGGAATATACAGGTTACAGGGTAAGTAGCTATCCAGTGTCATGAAAAAGAAATTGTGACACTGATCATAAAAAGCCAGTGTCAATCCATGCATACCATCAAAACTCTCATCCTATACTAAATAATTTATAAGTTATTTCCAATGCAAAATAAATGTTATGCATAAAAATTCAATTTTGCTATATAAGTTAAAGTAAACTTAAAAATTAACCTCTTCCCCTGGAAGAAATGTGAGACCCTTGGGTCATGAAACTCACAACTTTCAGTAAAGTATCAAACAATCATGAAGAACGTTTGATTCTATTATATCTGGATGTTAAGAAGATTTTGAAAATTGAAAATCAGTTTGAACTTTTACTAGTAATTACTAGTAATTTTATACAAGTTTAAAAGATTTCCAATGGAAATTAAGCAAAGTTATACCTCCAAAATTTTCAACATGTCATGGCTTGTCATTAAACATGCAATATAATTCAGAATGCCATGGTGTAGCCATCATGAATATTTGCCCCTCCCCCTTCCTCCCCTTCCACTCCCCCACGAAATATTCTGTTGATTTGTGTCTTCCAGGCAACTACAGCCCCATCCCTAACCTTTATGACAATGTCTGATATTTTTTGTCAGATTTTGACTTACCTGCGACTATCCGATGCCAAGGAAGTGTGATATAGGTAAGATAGGAGTTGAGAGCCACACTATTAAGCCTTTTTCTTTCCTTGAAGATTTGCCAGGCTTGTCCAAAACTTTTTCCAAGAAAACCATCATACTGTTCTTTGTTTTTCAATTCTGAAATTATCAAGAAAATGTTGGAGATACAGACAAGTTCTGTCCACAGATCAAGGTGTTGGTGTCTTCCCTACTAAAGATATAAAATAAGAGTTGAAAAGATATAAACCAGGAGGTGTTGAAAAGGACCCTGTATAGGGATTTTGGTCCGGAGCACTTTTTCATTACATATTATTAATTTCTTATTGTTAATGAACCATTATCAACAGCCTGGACCTTTTGGTTATTGAGAAGAAGTCTTTTTAAGAATTTAACAAATTTGACCCGTGACCTTTCATAAGATGTACCTTCCTGAATGGTGCCAGCCTCAACTTCATGACATCCATCAACATCTAGTGTATGATCAACTCTCTCCGTCTCTGATCGTGACTTCTTCATGCTCATTCTTCGTATGCCACCTCGCACCAGGGAGCCAAGTGAGGAGCTAGGGTCACTCATTCTCCGTTGTGTGTACTGGTTCTGCTGAAAATTTATACTACAGTCAGACTACTTAACTCAAAAAAACCTCAATCTGTTTCTGATCACTGTCTCTGCTGCGAATATACATGTATAATAATATATCACTAAGGTGCGGGATATTCTAATGATAAATCAATACATTGCTCAATAAAAGTACTGAAAATACTGGGAGACATATCTCTAAAACCAAGGGTGTAAGTTAAAAGGTACTATTAAATCAGTTATTGATGAGGCAGTCACTCATAGCAATAAACAAAATAGAACAAACTTGGTAGCATTCTCTCCTCCAAGCATCTTACAGGCCCAATATCAGCACTCATGACTTTTGCTCCTTCAGTAATTTATCTACCATGATTACTATGAAAATGGTGGTCTTCTGAATTCTTTTTACAACTCTTCTTACCTGTGAAAAAGCACCTAGTGCTTTTACTGTAAACAGTATTATATCTACCTGAACAAGCATCAACAGACATTTACCTATGATCTGCTGACCTTGACATGTGGTCAGCTGGTTTCTCCTTTGAATTTAGTCAAGTTTGCTTCATAGCGTCATAACAAAATAGTAACTTAAATATTAAAAATATGACCTTTAACCTTGTGGCCTGGACCTCTGATTGGGTGACACTTTTCATTTCATTCTGGTTAACTTTACTTCTTGTCATACATAGTAACTTAAATATTCAAAATATGACCTTTAACCTTGTGGCCCGTACCTCTGATTGGGTGACACTTTTTTATTTGATTCTTGTTAACTTTCCTTCTTGTCATACAAACCATTTACTGGAAATCACCAGTAAAATATTCAAAATTTGACCTACACCTGTGACTGCATGCTGACCTTGATTTATATTTATCTGATTCTGCATCTGATTCTGGTCATCTTTCCTCCATAATATCACAACAAAATAAGGTCAACTTCTCATTCAACTTCTGTGAATTTTGTCTTTATCACAGTACATCCCTAGTTCTATTTACAAATGATTTTTCATCCTCTGAGTTTGAGCAGTAGTAGCTGTATACACACTGTAAGAATACATTATCCAATAAATAAAAAAAAACCAATTCAAACATAAAATGGTATAAAAAAGCAAAATTGCATTTCCCCGTGTTATTTGTACTGCTCTGTACAAATCAAACCTTTAATTACAACATAAACTTCCCTACAATGTTTTAATGTGTATTTAGGTCATCTACATGATTTACTGCATTGTATAGAGGCTTATGCATATGTTAATCAGGGATAACTTTAGGAACTCACTTCCTGTTCATGACACATTGTGACCAAGCCAGCTGTGCAAAAATATTCATCAGTGTGAGAGATATCATTTCATGTTGTGTGAAAGATGTGTGGTGTAAGAGTCGTTATATATAAATGCAAAAATTAGTGTATGTTTAATGTAAGTAAATTGTATATATTTTATAAGTGTCAATATTGTAAATTACTTTCATTTTACTAGTGGTAGATGACATTGCCATTTCATTTTTGAAAAGAATGCCATGAAAATGGAGGTCAAAGGTGAACATCAAAAATTAGCAAGACTGAGCAAATCTTTTCGATGGCGTAAATGTGACACATTCCTAATTCAATTTCTTTGGCTGCAATAGAAAGAACTATGCATATTTATCAATGAAAAGAAAAGTTTATAAATGGAAAGTATTACTACCAGACGGGGACACAGTAGAAGCCATCCTTATATAGACATGCACTGAAAGTCTACTATCGATTCTAACAAACAAACATTGATGTTTGTTTAAAAATCATTTTCTTTTCCACAACTACCACAATGACCACACTGACCTGTTGTTGATCGCTTTCTTGGCCATCAAAGTCTTCGAGAGGAAAGTTCTCCAAATCTGGTGTTTCTGGTCCTGATCCTTCTACCCGACTGACTGCTACTTCAGCATGTCCTTTACTTTGTGGGCCTCTCATCCTCACAAACTCAACTCGTTTATGACTCTTGATCCATCCCAGAGACATGGTCTGTACCATTTTTGATGTCAAACTTGCCTATAACACAAAATGGAACCATCTTAGATGATAAGCTTGTCTTTCACACAGACCTGTATCATCTTAAATGTTAAAATTGCCTATACCACAGGAGTGTACCATCACAAATTTCAAGTTTGTCTAACACATTCTATATTCTAGCTTATCCCATTTCAGAGAATACAGAACTGTGTTATATCAAACACCAATCTATCCAATAGAACGTTTTATTTATCATTTCTATGATGGAGCAGTTTTATGTAAATAAGTTCAAATTCAAATTTTTTTATTTAAGAAATTTTGTTTATTATCTTAACTATTTCATTTATAAAATTTGTCATTTTGCATTTGCTCTGAAGGATTTTTATCATGTGCCCATGTTCAAAACTAGATCAGCTATGATATTCTCTTACCCGAGCATCATAAACCTTTTTCAGAGCTTCATAGCGTATTGATCCAAGAAAGATAACTCCCTGTAGATTCCCCCTTCTGTCAGCTGCTGTTAGTTCCACACATACCATCTCACTATCTCGCACAATGATGTCGCCAAAAGCCTGAAAATATCACACAAGACTACAATATTCAAAGTTTACAAAATTTTCATAAACATTTACCTATGCATGCCTCAGACCAAATTGGGAAAGAATCCAGGCATTCCTTAAGAAGTATTTTAAAAAATATTCTCCAGTTCCAACATTGGGCCACACCCCTTCCACCAAAATTTGGACAAAATCCAATAATTCTTTTATAAGGAGTAGCATTTTAAAGAATTATCTCTATTTCCTCTAATGGGTCCAATATTGATGGTAAATGCAGAAGGAAAACTGAAGACATTCAGTTAATTGGAATGGTGAAAAACCCTAACAAATATTTACCTCTTCAAAATTGTCGACAGTGAAGAAGATATTAGGATAAGTAATTTCTTCTTCTGTTCCTTTGCTGTCCATCCTTCGTCGACTAGGAGATGGGTATACTCTCTAGCAAAAGAAAATCCCAAAACAAAACTTAGTGTGGACAATTTGAAGGAGCCATGCATATTGACTAGCATCAGCTGTGCTATATTAGTGGTGAAATATGCAAATTAATTGTAATGTTTTTAAAGCCTTTAAAAGTTAATACAAGTGGTGTTATGTTACATGTGATCTAGTAGTAAGGTGCAGTTTATAGTGATCTCCAACTCTGGTGGTGTCTTTAATGAGGTTGTTCCACAAGCTGTTTTGATTGTACATTAAAAGGGAACATTGTTGTGAAAATAAATTGCTTTCTGACCCAGAATTACTGATATTCTTCACCCTATCTAATGTTATATGATATCCTCTAAATCATATTGGGAATGTTACTTTAACAGGTATTGTAATGTATTGTACATGATACCATTCTATTTTTCATCAAAGTTTACTCTATTGTAAACCTTGATCGAATCATATTTCTTTTAATTCAAGGTTATAAAAAAAACAAAAAAAAAACATGAGGTCCATGGCCAGGGGCCTTAACGGTCATCTGAGTATAAAAACCTATATATGCAAGAGGCCAAGTAGGCCTAACAATAGTACTCAACGACAAATCAGCTTACAAAGATGTCATTGTTGGTTCATAAAAACATTTTCTGCAAACTTGAAATAATATTCTTAATACACACAAATGTCATTACTCCAGATGTTTAGTTTGTTTAAAAAGATTTTAAGATCTGAACTCATTTGACTCAAGAGACCTTGAATATAGGTCAAGGTCATCTATTTGAATGAATTTGGTAGTCCTTCATCCACTTATCTTAAAGAACCAATAATTAAACTGCATCCACCATTTTATTATAAAGAAGTTGTGAGATGATTTTAAGACATTTGACCCTTGTGACCTTTAAAAAGAGAAAAGTTCAATCACATGAACAAAATTGGTTGCCCTTCATCCCAGTATGTTACTGGCCAATATAATGAACTTAAGCTTTTTGGCTATGGAGGAGAAGCCATTTAAACTGTCCCACATATTTGACACCTGTGACCTTGAAAAAAGACAAAGAATTTCAACACCTTGGACCTTTTGGTTACTGAAAAGAAGTCATTTGAGTGAAAAATTGACAAACGGCAGACGGTGAACCGTGAATGATGATGAAAGGAACACTATAGCTATGCATAGGTCATTCTGACCCTTTGGGTCAGATAACCTAATAGAAAGCTTACCTGTGAAAATTTTTTCAGGATTTGAAGATCAGCTTCACTTGTTCTTGTACAAACAGCACACGTGACCGTATACTCAAACTACAAGATAATTAAACTACTTTTTACTTTTACTGACAAAAAATTTGCTAATCCTCATACATACAGGAATGGGAAGCTACACAACAGTTTAATCCTAATTGCGATTCATTATATAAACAATAAATACCACAATCATGCATTATGCAGTCACAACTGTCATCAAGTCATGTCTACATTTCCCTGTTACCATGGCAACCAACATTTCGAAGAACCATGGGAAAAATTCCTATTACATGTTAAATGGTACTGTTCAACTAAGGTGTGAACCAAATTAAAGTGATTTGGGTGCTCAGAAAAACATCTTTTTCTGAAAATGCCAGGCATTTTTAAAGTAGGCTTACTCTCTGAAAGGGAGCTGAGGGTTGGTTTAGAGTTTGGGATTAGGGTGGGGGTTGGGGTAGGGAAGAGGAGTTAGTGCTTGGAAAGAATACAAAGTCACTTTCCGGTTTGATATGTTTTATGTAAGGTGGGGTGGGGCAATCATATTTCGCACTGTGATTAATTCAAAGCTTCCTACCAAATTTGGTCAAAAACTGTTCAGTTGTTCATGACAAGTAGTGATTTTTTGTAAAAAGGTGATATACACAGGGTGACAGACAAAAGACGCCTGATGTTGCACCATGACATAAGATCAGTGGTCCTTCCATTAATATGAACTAAAAATTATCTTATTTTCTTTCTTCGAATACAAATCTTCCATCTCTAAATCCCTATGAAGGCATTAGTCTGTGTGACATTCTTATGAACAGATTGCTAACCTGATGTAAAATTATATTGAGGTATACAGTTTCCTCCCAGTTGATTGTCTTGTCCTCAAGGGATGGAACATTCTTTGAGGCTCTACGGTATACTTCGATCTCCGTCTGACAACACAACAAAATAAAGAGATCCATCATCATTGCAATCAATATCATAACAATGAATGAATTCTTATACAAATAAAAGATGTCTGTTACATAGTTTAGATACAACAATATAATGATTTTATAAAATGTACTCTAATAATGCAGATTACAATACATATATATCTGGTTGAGCTATAACAAGAGACATATTGGCACCCACCATTTGAACTTTATATGTTCATTAAAAGTAGAAATTTTTCCTTTCTTTTTTCTTCTTTACAGTTTTTGCTCTTGATTATATAAAATTTGATCATTCTCAAAAAGGAGTGATAGCAAGAAGCTCATAGGCACTGTAGAGCCCACCTTATTTACTACTTTGTTGATCTTGTATCTATTTCCCCTATAAGGCCCCATCCCTCCGTGAGTTGGGTTCAGATGCACTGTTTATACAAAAGTTATTCCCCTTCATCCTAGAATATAATCATTCCTAATGGAGGAATAGGAATTTAAAGAATCTGCTCTTAGGCTACTTCAATTTCCCTTGTAGGGGCCCTGCCCCTCCTGCCCGATAGGGCCCAGACCCACTGTTAATAAAAAATTGAATCTCTTTCACCCATGACCATATTTGGCCAAAATTCAATCATTCTTAAAGGAGGGGTAGGATTTTAAATAATTTGTTCTTTTTCCCCTATTGGGCCTCACCACTCCTTCAGGGGCTGAGACCCATTGTTCATATCAAACTGATTCCCCTTCACTCATGAATGCTTCAGGCCAAATTTGGCCAAAATCCGATCATTTCTACAGGAGGAGAAGTAGGTTTTTCAAAGAATTTACATTATTCCCTTATTGGGCCCCTGATCCTCCTGCCTCAGGGGAATGAGACCATTCTTTCATACAAAAAAATCCCCTTCACTTAATAATGATACAGAACAAATCTGGGCAATATCCAATCATTCTTATAGGAGGAATAAGATTTTAAAGAATTTGTTTTTCTTCTATATCACCTATATGACTCCACCCCTCTGGCCCTAGGAGGTCTGAAAGCTAATGCCTAAACAAGATCAATTCCCATTTACCAAGGAATGCTACAGACCAAATTTGGGTAAGATACATTGATTTCAACAGGAGCAGTTGCAGTTTAAATTTACAAGTTTGGTAAAGCATCTTATGCCTTTCCAGGAAGAGTATTTCATTCTACCACACCTACGATTTGAGAAGAGGATTTTTGAAGTTTCAATCAATTTTACCCTTTTTGGCCCTGCCCCTCAGGCTGAGGTACATATTATTTACAATTTTGGTGCATCATTAGCAGTGGAAGGTTTTTGTAAAATTTACATGAAATTTGTTCAGGAGTTTTCCAACAAAAGGTGATTGCAATAGAACACCCTGAGACATCGTCTCAGAAGACCTATAAATGGTCTAAGCATTGTTAACTTGAAAAGGGTTCAGAATCAACAAATTTCTTATTAGTAAGCTTGAAATCATTTTAAAAAACACACACATGACAAGAGGCCTACAGGTCTTAACTATAAAGACCTATATATGAAAGAGGCCAAATAGGCATTAATTGTTCAACTACTGTACAGTTTACAAAGACAATGTCAGTTCATAAAAACATTTTCTACAAACTTGAAATCCTATTCCCTAAACATGCTACCACAAAAAAAAAAAAAAACACCATCACTTCAAACCTATTGCATTTTGAAAAAGAAATTTTTAAATCTCAACTCATTTGACCAAAGAGATCCTGAAAGTAGATCAAGGTCAATCATTTGAATAAATTTGGTAGACCTTCATCCAATCATGTTAAAGAAACAATATCAACAGACTGAACCTTTTCATTATCGTAAAGAAGTTGTTTGAAGATTCTAACACATCTGACCCTATGACCCTTAAGAAGGGACAAGGTCAACCACATGAACAAAATGGTAACCCTTCTTCCGAGCATGCTACAGGCCCAATAGCAGCACCGTTGGCTTTTAGGCTATTGAGAAGAAGTTGTTTAAACATTTTAACACGTTTGATGCCTGTAACCATGGAAGTGAGTCAAGGTCGTTCATTTTAACAAACTTGGTATCCCTTCATTACATCATGATACAGACCAAATATATGAATCAATAGGCCTTTTGTCAATCGAGAAAAAGTCATTTAAACACCTTTACTAATTGACCCCTCTGGTCTTTAAAAATGGTTATGGTAATTCATTTGAATAACTTTCCAGCATGCCCAAGCCCAATAGCAGCACCATACTGATAATGAGAAGAAGTCATTTGATTGGAAAGTTTACCCACCATGCCCGACAACAGAAGAAACACAATGACTAGAGGTCATCCTAACCATTCTGGTAAAATGACCTAAAAAGGGCATGAAAATGAATTGTTAAGTATTTAAATCAGAACCTGTTGCTATAACTCTGAACCTTTTTACAAAAGTTATTCTGTATAAACTGGCATCTGATTTCACTTTTAAACGTTTAGCTGTTATAAAGATATTCAATTTATCTATCTATAAAGCCTACTCTTAATAATATAAACAAGAGTACCGTGGACACAATATATGCCGCCACAAAATATAAAGATCAAGATTGGTCCTTTTAACATGTCTGTATACATAAGCTCAAAATGAAGTCTGTGAGACCAGTTAGCTTAGCTGGAAGAGACAGATACCTGAGCAAGTTTCATGAAAATCTGATCATTAGTTTAGGAGGAGTTACATTCACAAGGCTCCACTATGAGCAAGCTACAGATACAAAGTTGAAAATGGCATAAATCTTACAAAAATCAACGAACCAAAAAATTGCTCCTTCATGCACATCTACCCATTGTAGTAGTGACATTGAGCAAGTTTCATGAAAATCTGATGATTACTTTAGGAGGAGTTGTGTTCACAAGAAATGGATGTATGGATGGACGGATGAGATGACGCCAATATACGACAGCCTCCGGCAGCGTATAAAAATGAACAGTTGTATTGTATACATGAAAACCAGAAAGGACTTCTTAAAGGCAGGTATACTGGGGTAAACTCCATGACTTTCTTCAATAAAGACTCTCCTGGCTTATTATTACTAATAGAGTTTGAGAACACCTTTGGTTTGATATTTCACAAGATGTGCAAAAAACGCTATTTTTCACAAAGATTGCTATTCTCTCGTGTTACACATGACTTCTTTTTAGAAATGTTTGCTACAGATTGAGGAATATAGACAGGGCAACTCAATCTCATTGTATATTTTTTGGTAGTTTTGTAGAAATCTCAAGCATAATGATAAGAAATGACAACAATAACGGTTTCAAAACTGGGTCCAAAGAAACTGAATTATCTCAGAGTGCAGGGGCAATAAGAAAGAGGAAATTTCCAGGAATCAAATAGCAAAAATTACTGTGATGTGGGTCTGAAGATTTAGATAATTATTACAGATGGCTTGAAGATTTCCAGATGATATGATAATTAAACAGCAACAATTCGTGGAACTTCATCTCAAAAGACATTTAAGATTAGAGTAAGACATTCCTTTTCTATTGCTCAGATTCTTTATTCAAAATCTAAGGTTGTCAAAAACCAGTTTTTTCCCCATTTCCATAATCCTTCATTTGATCAGGCCAGTCAATGATACTGATCACCAAATGTGCGGTCTGAACAGCCATGATAAATGTGGCTGTGCAGTGTACTGGAAGAAGAACTGAAATGCAGCAGCTGTTTTGGTAGGAACAGCTATCCGAAACACTAGGCTATGTTGATCAGCTTTTGACCAGCAACCGTCCCTAACCCCAGCCATTGTCCTTGGCCAACTTCTCCGCTGGTCTCAACCAAAAGGAAATACTTAACTTAAATTGTAATTAATAGTACGAAGTACAAACCTTCATGTAAAACTTGCCCTTGGGGTTTGGAATTTTTCGGACATAAAACAGCATGTCATCTCGGGTGTCATCCCTGGACACTGAGCCACTGAGGAAGTATTTTGTAAAGAGGCTTGTCCAGAAATCATTTACAGTGCTGGGGACCAATTCAAACTCTGAAAAAATTATATCAATTAATGTAACTTCTATACCAAGACACTTTTATTCAGACTAGTAGAGTGGTAAAAAGCATATATATATATATATATATATATAAACCTGAAATGAGCAGGTTATTATTTACGATCTTCAACAACAATCATATGGCGTGGTGTAATTTCGCTGGTTATAAGGGTTGTAAATAAAATATACAATGAAGTACACTTTTAACTGAGAAATATAATCCAATAATCGAACCTCCGTCTGATGTAAACTTTACAACATCTCGGCATCGTTCCTGAATGATGGAAGTCAGCATCTGCTGAATCGAACTACTTGTTTTCATCTGCAGCTTATCTTCCCCATCCGCATCGTCTGCCATTTTTTCGCTGTGCGGGTGAACCATGTACACCGTACCCAGTCTCGGCCCCTAAACCTGTGCCAGTATTATAAGAAATAATTTATCTCTCGCGAATTCCAAATAATAACAGATTTCAGATTTTCTACATAAATATTCCTTATCTTTTTTAATATGACTTATTATTAAGATAATAGCAATTGTACACAAATGATGATCTCACATGTTCAACGTCACAGACTGAAGGAGTGACCTCTTAACACCGGTCCGGACATCTAATGTAAAAAAAAGATCCACGAGGCAAGATTAGATGTGAACATCTTTTCAGAGTGAAACTTATGTATTTTAAATCAGAATTATTCTTCCTAAATTTTCACAAAAAAAAAAAAAAAACTAACAAATAAACAAATTGACGCTTTAAGATATCTAGATAACGAAATCAATTGATTTGAAGTGTCAGATTTTAAAAATATTAAGTAAATTAACGTAGAGAATTTAAGATTTATTAGATTTTATCGTTCTCGAGATATAAATTGTTCTCATAATCTGTTGTTGGCTTTGGGTCTGTTGCCGGGACTGGTTGCGACGTACACTATTTCAACACAAGCTGTATTTACTTCCGGTTCCGGTAAACTGTCAAACGCTGCACTCGGCACACCTCGGCCGATTCCGTTCCTCCATCATTAATCAAATGTAAATATTGCACCATTCGTTTAAAAATAGGATAGGTCGAGAACAGGTATTCTAAAACATTATTCCATTGTAATGTGATTTTTGTTGTCCATTTAAAATAATAATTAAGTTCATGCACATGGGTTTGTGTTTGATGTTACTTCAGGTTGGTGTTACACGGCGACGGCGCGCCGATTTACCAAACAGTTAAACAAATACAACTCAGTACTGCATAACGCAACCAAACCCAAGTGTCGATTTACCCAACACTAACCAATAAATAGAGAATGCATGGTCAGTGTCTTAAACTATCAGTTTGGTGGGGTAAAGAGATGTACATGTAACCAAAGTGACATTGTTTTTTTTTACTTCATTTTTATATATATTTATAATTGGATTACACCAGAGACGTATATTTCACATATATATACGTCTCTGATTACACGTAGAATTCATTAGAATTTTACCATAGGTTTTTATTAAATTGCAGCCAGTCTTACTGAAATTTCCAAATGGCTATACTGACTAGTTTGAAATGTGAAAACAGTTTTCATTTAATTATTGTCTAACTGTCCACATAATATTAAACAAAACCAAATTAGCTGATTTAAGTGAATTTGATATTTTTGACTTTCTGGATTTTTATTTTATATTCATTTAATTCATTAATATTGTACAATGAAACATCATTTAATGACCCTCTCAGTATTATAACCACTTCACTATTACAGACATTTTCTTTCATCCCTATATATATCCTTGGTTCTCTCAATAATGCAACCTGCTTATAACAAATACTTACCCGTTTTGGTAGTCTTAAAGACCACTTATTACTGTAAATCATGTATTCTCAAGGGGCTCAACTTTTGTTTGTGAGTTTTTTTGTTTGTTTTTTTTTTTTTTTTTTTTTTCAAAATTGCTGTTTTGTGGACACTTAATTTTGTGGATAAATAATGCTTAGTCAATCTACTTATAATCTACTTACACAGTTCTTAGACATGTGGATCAGTGGATTAAAGAGTACCCACATAATTAATGAAAACAAACCCTCTACAGAAATTAGTGTTTCTACAGTATCAGCCATTGACCCCATGATTGCAACCCGATAATTCAAACTTAGCTTTTGTGTATGCATTACATTATTCATTTATTAGAATAATTATCTTACATTAAATGTTAACGTTAAAAGTTTTGTCCAATATTAAAAGGAATGGCCATGTAAGGGTACATTAGAAGTTCTACATGTGAAGTGCATACATTTATTTACTGGTACATGTATCATACAGAGCTAGCGTTCTTGAAAGGTCAATTTGGTGCACATTAATATCAAGACCACTCAGACCCCATAAGGCTGTGTTAATACAGGAGGTTCAATGTAGCTATGTATATATTAATGGTTATATCTTTCAATGCTTTCAGATCAGTTTTGATGGCAGATTCAAGTAGTAAGAGCCAGACAAGTTATTTCATCGCCAAGTGTGACAGTATAGCGTCTTTACGTAAATGTATTACCACATCCAGATGGGCATGTAGATGTCGCAAGACGCCTCCACACCCCAGTGACCTTCTCACTCGTGCCCGAAGTAACAGTGACTGCGTTATCATCATTTTCAGTGTAAACAATTGTCATGGATGGCATGGTTTCGCTGAAATGGCTAGTGACATTGAAATCCATAAGAGTGTAAATTGTTCTTCAGTGGGAACAAAAACAAAATGTGAATATTCCACGACCACAGAATATAGTTCTGAAAATACAGAACATAAACATGCCACTGATCAAACATGTACAGATTCTTATCAATCTGACTGGAATTTCTTTGATGTGAAATGGAAAACACATTTTTTGAATGACTTTGGTGAAAGGTGTCTCAGCTTCCAAGCAACAGATCAGGAACAGTATAGACTGATGGATGGGACACCTTTGAACAAAGCACGGAATTGGCAGGAAGTGCCATGTGATTTAGGAAATAATTTATGTATTTTGATTGATGAATTTTACAAAGAACTAAAAACCAAACAACAACAAAAAATAGAAATGGCAGCCAAAAATTTGCCTGTTCCTTTTTTTCATTCCTCAGATGAAGTAGATTTGATGAATGAAAATTGGATGAAGATATCTGAGAAAGTCACAAAGGAGCTTGGAAGCATTGTAATGGCATGTCCATTTGGTAGCAGGAGGTAGTGCTTTACAAGTTTCATGATTTATATTCCTCACACAAACTCAAAATTTATTTAAAGAGAAAAAAACTTATTGTTCCACTCACTTATAAAATCTTGAACTGTAGATGCACGAGAGACTACTCTATTACCCAGTTGTGTATTTCCACAGAGGAAAAGTATCAGAATGGTCATGTAAACTGCATACTGGTGTCTCATGAAATGAGATGCATGGCTATGTAATATGATTAAAATAGAAATTTTAACAGAAGACATAGATCTACCTCACATTCCCTACAGGATATTAAAAGAAATGTTAAAGTAAATCTAATCTTTACATGTACTTCATTTTTAGAGAATATAAATGACTTTAGAAAAAGTTATTATATATAATTGTATGACAATATCATAAATTTTGATAGCATATACAGATGTATATATGTCACTGAGTCAGAGGTAATACATGTATTATATATATATATATATTGTCAGAGTTAATACATGTATTATATATTTATACCTTGTCAGAGGTAATACATGTATTATATATATATATATTTTGTCAGAGGTAATACCTGTATTATATATTTATACCTTGTTAGAGGTGATACATGTATTATATATATATATTGTCAGAGGTAATACATGTATTATATATATATATATATTTTGTCAGATGTATATATATTTATACCTTGTCACATGTATTATATATATATATATTTTGTCAGAATACCTGTATTATATATTTATACCTTGTATAATATATATATATATATTGTCAGAGGTAATACATGTATTATATATATATATATATATATATTTTGTCAGAGGTAATACTTGTATTATATATATATATTGTCAGAGGTAATACATGTATTATATATATATATTTTGTCAGAGGTAATACAAGTATTATATATATATATATTTTGTCGGAGGTAATACATGTATTATATATATATATATTTTGTCAGATAATACAAGTATTATATATATATATTTTGTCAGAGGTAATACCTGTATTATATATATACCTTGTCAGAGGTAATACCTGTATTATATATATACCTTGTCAGAGGTAATACATGTATTATATATATATACTTTGTCAACGGTAATACAGAAACTATGTAAACATATGTATACATTTACCTACAAAGGATACCGATTTTCTGTTTCAGGTATAACCTACACACCCCTACAAGTGATATGGACATGTTCCTGGTGTACCAGGCCAGGACACATGACATTCTGGGCTTTAACCCTCCCAAGCAAACTCTAAAGGTAAAATGATAGAAAAAGGAATTTTTGAACAATCTTCAACGGGATTTATTATATATTATTGATATCAATTCTAAGACCATAATTATATCAAGATCTGCTTAATTTGTGATTAAATACACTAAAATTGTTTTGTTTTTTTAATTTCTTGTCAGAGTAATGAGCCTGAATCATGTGATTTTACCATTCATGAGATATTTCGTTTCGGAGAGCTCCTGATGTCCGGAGACCATCGCTGTGTGGAGACGTTATTTCTGGCAGATAGTTCACTGGTTCACACAAGTCTTCCATTCAAACATCTTCAACAAAATAAACACTTGTTTATAAACAGGTAATGGCTATTGTTACTAAATCCTCTATTCAAAATATAGGTAGAATATAAAAAATGTAAACATCTCACATATATTGAATGGATAAATGCTTATGGCATTTCTTTTTAGAAATTGCCTTGATAAGTACCTGCGTGATGCCTGTGGGAGCAAGGGAACAAAACTGCTTCATCGCTGGACAGATGGACATGAAGCAACTGAGGTCCTGTCCCAACGCATGGCTAAACTTGCTTACATCATCATACGTTTATTGCAGAATGCAGTGTAGGTTTATTTTGTTAATTCTCTGACAAGAAATAAACAAATTAGTAAGTGAAAAGAGGCTGCTCCATCTTAAAAAAGTAATTAATACTGACATGTTCATAAGATTGTAATCTGAATTCTACATAGGCAAAACAGACACAAAATATGGAAAAATAAAAGGAAAATTCGTTCAAAATATGACCAAGTGTTTCAGAGTGTAAGCCTCTTCAGCTTTATGGACAGCACCTGCTAAGTAAGCAATGCCATGTCCTCTAAAGCTCAATCTGATACTATTGGCTGTCAAAGAATTGGTCAACTCAATCCTCCATGGCTTTGGCAAAGGATTCCTAAGAAAAAACATTAGTTCTTTTGAATATATTCTGATTTCAGGGACATCGTTAGAGAAGGTTCAATAATGGTGTATCGACCCAAGGAATCTGCAGAGAGGAAAGCATTGATGAACATTCGACAAGGCAAACCAACAATAGGGGAAACCTGGGACGAGATTAATAGGTAAGTTATTATTGACAGAGGGGTTACACTATCAGTGGTTGTGGTTCATTCAAGCTAGTCATTTTCCAATAGTTACAAAAATAACGTGAGTTTCAGCAAGTGTTATATTAACTTTAGGAAAATAAATAACGAGAGTGAAATAAAGACCATATATAACAACCATGAGTTTATGTGACTAGTTTCTACCACAATAACAAGAGGCACAGGGGCCTGAAGAGTCATCTGACTATAAAGACCTGTATATATGCAAGAGGCCAAGTAGGCCGCAAAAATGCCCAACTACTCATCAGGTTACAAAGAAGTCATTGTTGGTTCATAAAAACATTTTCTGCAAACTTGAAATTATATTCATTATACATTCTACTAAAAAAATATCATTACTCCTGACTTTTTGCTTGATGGAAATCTTAAGATCAAATCTCATTTGACCCTGGAGACCTAGATGATATGCCAATGATAGGTCAATTACCTGAATATATTGGTAGCCCTTCATCCACTTATGTTAAAGAACCAATATTAACTGACTGGACCTTTTTACTATTGGGAAGAAGTGGTTTGAAGATTTTAAACACATATGATCCCTGTGACCTTTACAAAGAGAAAACGTCAATCACATGGACAAAACTGGTAACACTTCATCCCAGCATGCCACGGTCTGTGACCATGAAAGCGGGTCAAGATCATTGACATGAACACATTTCGGAGCACTTCATCCCAGCATATAACAGGTCAAATATCATCATTCTGGGCCATTTTGTTATAGAGAAGAAGCGGTTTAAATATTTTAACATATTAGACCCCTGTGACCATGACAGTGTGTCAAGGTCATTGATTTAAAACACTTGGTAGCCTGTCGTCTTAGCATGCTACAGGCCTAAGTTATTTAAAGATTTTAACGTATTTAACCTCTGTAACCTTGAAAGTTAGTCAAGGTCATTTATTATAACAAACCTGGTAGCCCATCATCCCATTAAGCTACAGGTACAATATTCGCACCCTCAGCCTTTTGGTTATTGAGAAAGTCATTTGAATGAAAAGTTTACACATGAGATACAACGACAGACGAAACATGATGGGTGAAACACAACGTATATTGGTCATCCTGACCCTACAGATCAGATGATCTAAAAAAAAAAGCTATTCCAAAACAGAATTGACATGTTCTCTACCTTAATGTGTTGCGCTTGCATCAGTTGGGGGTACATGTACACTGTAGTGATATGACCTTTTTTGAAATGCCGCTAATTAATATGCAAAACTGACCATTTCAGAAAAAACATTGAGATATTGTAACTGATTACAAATAATTAGAAATAAATTGGTTTTAACTTAGATACTGGACAATCAACTCATTTGCATGCCCTTTTTGTGTCTCTTTTAAGTATTTCAAGCTAAGCTTGCTAATATGTAAGAAATATGTTGATTTTGAACCCTTTTCAAGCTAACAATGCTTAGCTTAGCTTTTATCAATGATGTAACCCAATCCTTGATTGGCAGTCAAGTCTCTGATGTCAACCTATCAGGAAAGGTCAAAACATTTACCTCTGTGACATACCCCACTAAATAGTATACAGTATACATTGTTTCACTGAAGCATGCTTTTTTCGAATTTGTTTTATATTTTGCAAGATTTTGAAACATATATTAAACAAAAATACACTCCGACACATCTACATATATGATAAAGGGTAAAGGGGAATAAACTTTGTATAAACAATAGGTCCTAGGCCCACTGGGGTAGGGCCCATAGGAGAAATAGAGCAAATTATGCAAAGTGCTATCCCTCCCGGAGGAATGATTGGAATTTGCCCAAATTTTGCCTGGAACATCTTTTTATGCAGGGGAATCAGTTAGAAAATTATGCATTTTTGCCTCCTGGGGAAGGGCCCATTTATGGAAATACTTATTCAAAATCCTTGTCATTTTGTAAGAATATTTGGATTTTATCAAGATTTGGTCCGAAGCATCCTTGGGGAAGGCTAATGGATTTTGTAGGAATGATGGGTCTCTGCCTTCTGGGGCATGAGTGACAGGCCACAAAAGATGAAATAAAAAACCCAAAAAGCCTTCTTCTGAAGGCATGACAGGATTCTGTCTCAGTTTGGTCTGAAGCTTAAAAGGTTTGGCTGACCTCCGAGGGAGAGGATTGGGGCCCAGTAGGATATAGTGCATGTTGTGTGCTTGGATATTTAAAATTTCTTCTCTCTTCTAGTTTGGAGAAGCAATTTTATCTCAGCAAAATCAGATGAGAGATACAGGAACCATGGGCCTCTTGTGTCAATAAAGCCATGTTGACTGACCATGATGGATAGAGTCGGCAAGGTTTATGCTCCCTGATATCATACTTATGTATTTATTTTACTGCTGAGACTATTATATTTAAGATAATCAGTATAGATCTTTTAATTTTTTTTAAATCCGTCATAAGAAAATATTGTTTTAATTGTAATTTCTAATAACGTCCCCAATATAACATAAACAACCTGCTTTGAAGTAAAAGAAAAAAATCTTACCACCCAATGGTTATCCTATTAATTACTATATCATAAAGGTGTTTGCTGGAAAATTCCTAAACATTCAACTATTCAGTTATAATTTAATTTAAACAAATATCACAAGTACATCCAAATTATTTTTTCAACAAGTTTTTTCAACCTGACTTTAAGACCATTAACGTATTTGTTTGTTAAATTCATTTGAGTTATCTCAGACTTTTGGGGTTTTTTGGTTTGATTTTTATTTCCCTATAAAAGCTTGTAAAACTATTTTGTCGGTAAAAGTATTTATCAATCCAATCTGCAGTTAGTGTATTGTGTGAAATGAAGTTCCAGCGGCACTTCCGTTTAAGGCGGATCATATGTCCATTTTGATGGTTTTGAATTCTACCACACGCAATAACATAAAGCGCTAAAACATATTTTGTTCCTTCCAATATCACGACAGCCCCAGGCATGAGTTCATAGCGACACATTCATTTCTTGTTTCTAATGTAACGGAAGTGCTTCGTGAAATAATGAGACCGTGATTTGGTCAGTTTTGTCAGTAAGTGAAAACAACGATTTCCTTACCTCCTGTCACCACTGTGTTTTTTTCGTTTTACTCTCAGTTATATATGCGGTTTTTGAAATTTTCGAGTACTTTAGTTAAATCCGTTCCATTGTATGGAATTATATCATTCCAAGCAACTAATACATACAATGTATTTGACGAAATATTTTCAACGAAACATTTGAATATATGTCATGGTTGTGCTGAATTTAGGCATCATTAGATTTACGTGCATGCGGTATTTTAGCTGCTAAATCATAGTATCATTTTATATAACTGGTTTAAACATCATAAACAGTTAATATATTTCCGCTGAGGTGATTTCGACAAAATTATTCTGTCTGATTTCTTAAATACAGGATGAATATGTAATTAATAAGCATGCACAATGTAACATGTTCTGCACAAAAGATTTAGCTTTTAACGATTAAGCTGTTTTTGAGGCCATTTATCTTAGAATCTATGTTATTTTTCCAGACTTCTGTCATATGTAGAGGACAATAAGGCTAGCGTCCCGGAATATACAGATAACATGGCTAAATTTCTAGAGGACTGGCTGATTCAACTCAGACGAGAACACTTCTCATAATTCAAGATTTCATTTTAGATTTACAAGAAGATCCTGAATGACAAATTTCCGTTTTATCTTTATCAGATTAAAACATTTACCATATATTGTTTGCGTATTGTTTATGACATAAAGAACGTGCCCGACACGTGGTAGCCCACTGTAATTTGTTTTCCATCAAGTTAACATTCATCCGAGTTGTTACCTTCAAATATTGTACTACATTCTTGACACAGAAAAAACTGTCATATTCGTATTAAGCCATTTTTATTCAAACATATTTATAATAAAAACAGAACAAGACATTAAACAAATGCTATGATAATACAAATGCACATGACAACATCGCTCCGGAATTTCTTCCTAAACATTGCAGGGCGCGATTTTATTGACCATAAAACCATGACGTGATTAAAAAATAATGTTGTACACTTTGATTGTGAAAATAATAGTAACAGTAGTCATTACTTTTATGTACTGATCATATCAATTGTCATTGACACAGTATTATGATAGTAGGCATTGTGTCCGCCAATACAGTGCAAATCAGAAGGCGTCGTTAGAGATCTGGACCGTTCCTTTAACTACAGGTCTATGACCTGTTCTCAGACTGCCGTGGCGTCGCCAGGCGTAGTCGTAACGACGTAAGGAGTTCAATGTGTTGGCTTTTGTTGGTTTTCGGTTGACAAGTTTCAGTCGCCTAACAGCAACGCAGCAGCCTTTCGAGAGAATTTCCTCAATCTGACTTCTAATATCTTTCTGTCCGAGAAGACGATGTTCCCATTTATGTGGAGAGGTAAGTCCATGACAAATTTTGGAATACATTATATGTCTTTTGTGACCAGGAGCTGTTTGAACTGAAAACTCGTAAATGGAAGGCCTTGTCAGTTTCCCATCAAATATTTCTTTCCTTCTGTAACCAAGATGGGTGCCATTTCTTTTATCCCAAAGTTCACTATCAGTTTTATCACATGACAGACAGGTTTGCCACGCGCTCCATTTTCGGCCTGACAGAGAAAAGTTGGATTCAGACACATTTTCTCTTCTCAGTTTTGGTGAAACTGTTTTCTAAAAAGGAAAAAAACAATAGATTGTTACATGTGATTATATCACTAATATATATTATGGATAATTTAATTTCACGAAGTCTGAAATTAATAATGATACCTCGATAACACCGTTTGCAGTGCACATAAATTAAATCAATAACTCGTCTATTCGTAACATGGATATGTTTAAATAATCATTTAATTATGTACCTTGCCTACTGTGCGAGGCTTTCCTGTTCGGGTAGGCTTTGATCCCAACGATGGTTTTCCTAACTTTTTCTTCATACTTGTTACAGACGAGACTTTTGTGAGGGAAGGCATTTTGATGGGAGGTGGAGGTTTTGTTACAGTTGTATCCGTCTCTGTGACGTCATGGCTACTGTCAGTCCGTCGGAGAACTCCAAATAACGAGTCCAAATCTTTGTTAATTCCCGTGATAGCTTCTCTTGCCCTCACTTCCTTTTCGTAATCCTGAAATGGAGAATACATTTCGAGTCGAGTTTCGATCACTTATATCTTTTTCAATCTTGAAAACAAATGAATCACATCAGATTTGAAATTTACCAACGAAATGTTTTATTGAAAATATTTTATACTTGTCATTTTTAAAAAGTGTAAAAAAAAGGGTTGATATGATTACACACCTGTAAAAATTCAGAGCCTTTTTCTCTGTAGCAGATCGACATGATAAAATCGAAGATATTGGTGAACTGGGCAAGTTTTAGGTAGTGACCTCCGGTGACCTTGGCTATGGTCTGATAGAAGTGGTCTGCTCCTGTGTAATTCTGACACTGCACGGAATAAATTCGGACACCCTGAAAAATCAAAAGGAAACATTCTTAGAGGCAATGAATCAAACTTATACATGTGTGAACTACTGAATCAAATAAGGAAGTAACACTAAGATGTTTCTTTGACAGTCCTCATTTTTAGGTGCATGATCATAAATATACTCACCATTTTCGATAGATCTTCTGCTTCCGTCCTCCAGTTCAATTTCATTGTGTTCTGTGGATAACTTGGTTTATGTGGGTTATTGTCACCCATCATCACTAACGCTCTCTGTGATCCTGGCGTCCAGCTCAAACTCTTGACCTCGTGCAGAACAAGTTCATAGCACTCGTCTGCGTCGCCACCACCCGTTCTCCCTACATCATTCACCCACTTGCACAAAGTCGACACGTCGGTAGAGAAGTCGATGTGTTTCGTGATGTAGTTGTTTTTGTCACAATAGTCGCCATGAGCGAAGACGGCTATCCTGATGCCGGGGATGTCGGCCTGGAGACGTTGGATCATGTCCTGGATACGACCACGGACCTCATCCAAGCAGCTGTACATTGACCCAGTGGTATCAAATGAGAAACATATTTCCTGTAGTCCGCCTGGGGGTAGAGCCATCTTTTTTTCTGGAATTATTTGTTAACTTTGATTAAAAGAAATACATTAATCATTCATTTTTTAACTATTGTTTTCTATCTTTTTTTACACTAAAGATGGTTAGCGAAAAGTATGTCAAGAGTATTCATACTTCTTTCTTAACTATTAATAAAGATTTGACATTTTAATAAACACTGCATTTTATAACCATAATTTTATATATTACAGATGCGAAGTAAACGGGCACTGACAACGAGCCTTTTCAGAGTTGAATTTTAAAGTTGAGTGTATAGAATACAAAACTTTAAAACAAATACTTTCGCTGAGCAATTTGAAATTATTGTATTGTTTCTGAACGTAATATGTTATTTTATGCATTTAAATATATATTTATATGATACAAATACTTGTACACAGTATCTATAAAAACACTGTGTTTATATAAGTTATTTTAATATGAATATGCGATGTCAGTAGATATAGAACCTTACCTGAAGCACAGCTAGTATGTATATGGGGAACTCTGCACGGTGGCAATAGTTGTTATGTGAAGCTGTGTGTATTGGCGAGCTTATATATACACTCCGACCTGCTGACGTCACATCAGAACGAACACGAATAGCTGACTCGTCGGAAACGAGATTGAACTTGTCCAGGATCCATTCATAATTTTATACGTCAGTGTGAAGAAAGAGTTCCGAATGAACTACAAAATAATGTAGATTAGATGTTCCGAACGGGGTTTATTGATTACTCTATAATAAAGACTCATGAAAGAAACTTGTTTTCATATCATTGAAATGATCGAATTAATTTAAGGTCAATTTTGTCATTAGTGAAGCAATATATTTTTTTCATTTTAATTAAATTTTCAAATTGATTTACAAGGATTTCGTGTAATAATATAAAAGAGAATTTATTGACAAAATTTTCTACTCAAACGAATGAAGAACAATTGTAAGTTACGTACATTGTACCTGAGTTTAAGAATATCTAGATGATGTTGCTAGTATTTTCAGTTGACGTAAGTACTACTTCAAATATTTTTTTTAAATCCTGACAGCGAACCGTTGCGAAGGTGAGATATCGTTATAAAGTAGTATCTCACAGGTACAATTTATAGAAGGAGGGAATCGGAGGGTATATCATATTTCTTTGTGTTGTATTCGTTGATTTCGTTTTCCAGGTTAACCACGTTCTGTTTAGAGAATTCTACATGCATTATTCACTTAGAACTACCAAGATTAACAACTTGGTGTTTATGATTAAGTACCCCTCCTTAATACATTTCTTTTTCTCCTTAATATTTACAAGAGTATACGGTGTAAACTTCCTCATATTAGCCGTTGTTTCGTCTATTTTACTTGAAGTTCCAAACTTTTCAACAGGTATATATCTTTCATCGTTTAATGTTATTTTAACATTAAGCTTATTAATGTAAAGGACGCAAGTAAAAAAAATATTCTATATAAGAATTAACACCAAAAAGTATCTTTTGTGTCGATAAAAAGGGAAATCAGTTAAGGTGATACTAACTTGATGATGTTGAGGTGATGTTGACATTGTGAGAACGTGATGCTGCCACTGTGATAATGGCGTGATGTTGAGACTGTGATGTTAGGGTGACGCTGACGTTGTAATGTTGAGATGATGCTGTCGTTGTGAAGATGGTGATACTGAGACTGTGATCTTGAGGTAACGCTGACGTTGTGATGTTGAGACTGTGATTTTGAGCTGATGCTAACACTATGATGGTGAAAGAGCTTTAAATACAATCTTTTGAGCTTTCTGAACAATTTTCTTTGGACTGAGATGGAAGGTCTGATCATTTGCTAACGTTTCTGTAAAGGAGTGGTTATATATTTTGAATTTTGGAATTGGAAAGTTGATTAAATTTGGGTACATCGTTTGTCCTAAAATAAAATTGAAGAAAAATTGAATCAGTGGAAGATTAACTATATGTAACATAGAAATTTCTTTTCGTTACTTTATCCCAACCTTGGTGGTATAAAAATACATCGGCATGGTAAACTAAGTACTAAATAAATACAACCTTTAATAATTTTCTGACCACTAGGACAATTTAGAGCTAACATTGCCATTTTGTACACAAGAAATTTGACGGAGACACTTCTGTCATTGATGATCATAAGGTATTTGGAATAAATCTGAAATTATATGGTGACTATACTGTTTCCTTCTAATTGTAAAATATAGATGAAAGATAGGAGATTTTAGTCACTGACGATAGGGCTTAATGAAATGAACATCAAAATTATCGTTGTCTTGTGAGAAACACGTTTGGAGTTACTTATGAGACAAAATAGTAAAGTGCTTGTTGTCAATTGTATATGTAAAATAGACTGGTTCACCTATCTATTGTGTTATATGAGTATGTGTTGCATTGATAGGTACTAGAAGGAACCTCCAATATAATGTATAGTACTGATGCCTTATATACAAATAGCCTGCAAAAGAGTAGTAATGTAAGGAATTTAAATGGGACGTTGTTTTGATGACAGACTCAGCTGACTCACACATGCGACGCTGACGTATGAGACCAATATTCCTTGTCAAGATGAAGTTGAGTTGTTGGTTCACACAGCAATCCAAAATTCAGTCGTTTGACTTCCCATGGTTTTCCGGAGATGACCAGGGGTATGCAAAAAGATAATCACAATCACATCCGATATATTAGGACTACCAAAGACAACTAAAATGTAAAGGAAGAAAGGAAAGATAAGTGTCTTTTTGTCGGTACAAAATTACACCTAAACACTAAAATAATTAAAATGTGGTAAGTAGAGAGAGAAATCAACCATCGTCATCAGCGATTTCTATGTGTGGTCCGCAAGTTATTTTTCTATTCTACTGAAAATTGCTGAATTGCTTTCTCTAACACGAAACTCTGAAACCCATTGCAGGTAAAAATTTTCTATGTTCCCAGTTTGTTTGCGTATGACCATCCCATTTAACCAAGTATTACCAAACCTTAATTTTTTTCATCTGGAGTTTTCTTATCATAATAAGTTTGTTGATCATGATCATTTTGAGGTAAGGAATTGTTTTAGTTGGACTTGGGGTGGTTGCTAGGATGGAGAGGCTGGAGTACTCTGTTTGAATTATCTTTTGATCTTGGCTGGAGCTGACTATATAATCTGTTATTGATACTAATACTTATACGGTGAAATATCATAAAATGTATACAGTAAATTATACGGGTTTTTTGGCACTTGGTATTCAGACACATATATATCTCTAGATTGATATAAATTCTTGCATTTACGAGTTACGAGTATACAGTATACATTGTTTCACTGAAGCATGCCTTTTTAAAATTTTGAAATATATATTAACAAAAAACACTCCGACACATTCACATATTTATGATGAACGGTAAGGGTGAATCAATTTTGTATAAAAAATAGGTCTAAGGCCCCAGGGGGTAGGCCCCAATCGGAGAAAATCGGGCAAATCATTCAAAGTGTTATTCCTCCTGTAGGAATAATTGGAATTTTCCCAAATCTGGTCTGTAGCATCCTTTTTAGTAGTGAAATCAGTTTAGTATAGTGTCGCATTTCTGCCCTCTGAGTTGGGGCCCATTTAGGGAAATTCTTAATCGAAATCTTTCTGACATTGTAAGATGACCAAAATTTGGTCTGAAGCATCCTTGGGTGAAGACTAATGGGTTTAGTATGAATGGTGGGCCTCTCAATCGAGGATATGAGTGGCAGGCCACATAAAATGAAATAAAAAAAAATGGAAAGCCTTCTTATGTAAGAATGGTAGGATTCTGACTCTATTTGGTCTGAAGCATGAATGGTTTGGCTGACCTCTGAGGGACAGAGCATTGGGGCACAATGGGATAAAGTGCGTAATGTGTGCTTGGATATTTAAAATTTCTTCTCCGTTAGTTTGGACGAAGCAATTTTATCTAAGCAAAAACCAGATGACAGATACGGGATCCAGAGTCTCTTATTTCAATACAACAATGTTGACTGGCCATAGTAGAATAGGGCGACATCATGATTTTGTATATATTGAACTGCTGAAATATTATATTTAAGAAAATAAGTTTAAATAAGTTAAAATCTTTTATTTCTTAAAAAATCCGTCTGGAGAAAATATTAGGTTTTATTGAAATTCTTGATAACGTTTCAATATTACATAAACTGCCTGCTTTGAAAGAAAAGAAAAAAGTCTAACCTTCCAATATTTATCCTGTTAATTATTGTACCAATTATTGTGTTTGCTGGAAATTTCCTAAATATTTAATCATAATTAAATTCAAACAGATATCACAAGTACATTCAAATAAACATTTTTGCAACCTGATTTTAACACCATTACCGTATATTTTATCTAATCAATTGGAGTTATTTAAGACTTTTAGTTTGATTTTAATTTCCTTATGAAATTTATTTTGTTGGTATAAGTATTTATTAATTCAATCTGCAGCTCTTATTGAGTGCTGCGGTAAGTGTATTGTGGAAATGAAGTTCCAGCGGATCATGTGTTCAGTTTGATGGTTGTGAATTCTACCACACGCAATAACATTAAACGCTTAACAAATACATCTGGTCCCTTCCAGCACCAGGAAAGTACACCACAAATTGTGTCAAATAATTTCATAGCGATACATTCAATTTTTTCATTTCTTGTTTCTTATGTAACCGTAGTGCTTCGTGAAACAATGAGACTGTGATTAGGTCAGTTATGTAAGTACGTAAAACCAATTATTTCCTTACCTCCTGTTACCGCTGTGTTTTTATAAGTCTTTAGACGTTGGTGATCCAGATCGTGATATGCTTTTGCAATTAAAATGTTCATGTTTACATACAAATTAAGAAATCCATCACGGCAGAAAAAATAATATGCCGTGGTTTTTTTGTATTTTTTTGTTTTTTTTTTTTTCAATTTTCGAGTACTTGATAAAGTCCTTCCCATCGTATGAAATTGTATCACTTCGAGTAACTAATGCAGACAATGTATTTAACGAAATAGTATCAACGAAACAACGAAATATTTGTCATGGTTGTGATGAATTTAGACTTCACCATCATTATATTTACATGCTTTTGGTATTTTGAACTACCTGCTAAATTATAGCATCATATTATATTGGAAACTGGTTAAAACAACGTAAATAGTTGATATATTTCCACTAAGGTGACTGTGATTTCAACAAAACTATTCTAATTTCTTAAATACATGATGAATGTGTAATCCATAAGCATGCACGATGTTGTAACATGTTTTGAACAAACAAAATTAAGCTGTTTGGGAGGCGAGGCCATGTAACCTAGTTTCCGTGTTATTTTGTCAGACTTACTTCTGTCATATGTAGAGGACAATAAGGCAACGTCCCAGGATAATCCAGATAACGTGGCCAAATTTCTGGAGGACTGGCTGATTCAACTCAGACGAGAACACTTCTCATAACTCCAAATTCCATTTGAGATTTACAAGAAGATCCTGAATGACAAAAGACATTTATCAATTTAGATATCTGTTTTGACTTTATCAGATTAAAACAGTTTCTATATATTGTTTGTGTATTGTTTATGACATAAAGAACCTGCCCGACACGTGGTAGCCCACTGTAATTTGTTTTCCGTTGAGTCTACATTCATCCGAGTTGTTATCCTTCAAATATTGTATTACATTCTTGACACAGAAAAAAACTACCATATTCGCATTAAAACATTTTTATTCAAACATATTTATAATAAAAACACAACAAGACATTAAACAAATGCTATGATAATACAAATGTACATGACAACATCGCTCTGGAATTTCTTCCTAAACATTGCAGGGCGCGATTTTTACAGACCATGAAACCATGACATGATTAAAGATAATGCTGTACACTTGTGAAAATAATAGTAGCAGTTATCATTACTTTTATGTACTGATCATATCAATTGTCATTTACACAATATTTTGATAGTAGCCATTGTGTCCGCCAATTCAGTGCAAATCAGAATGCGTCATTAGAGATCTGGACCGTTCCTTTAACTACAGGTCTATGACCTGTTCTCAGACTGCCGTGGCGTCGCCAGGCGTAGTCGTAACGACGTAAGGAGTTCAATGTGTTGGCTTTGGTTGGTTTTCGGTTGACAAGTTTCAGTCTCCTTACAGCAACGCAGCAGCCTTTCGAGAGAATTTCCTCAATCTGACTTCGAATATCTTTCTGTCCGAGAAGACGATGTTCCCATTTATGTGGAGAGGTAAGTCCATGACAAATTTTGGAATACATTATATGTCTTTTGTGGCCAGGAGCTGTTTGAACTGAAAACTCGTAAATGGAAGGCCTTGTCAGTTTCCCATCAAATATTTCTTTCCTTCTGTAACCAAGATGGGTGCCATTTCTTTTATCCCAAAGTTCACTATCAGTTTTATCACATGACAGACAGGTTTGCCACGCGCTCCATTTTCGGCCCGACAGAGAAAAGTTGGATTCAGACACATTTTCCCTTCTCAGTTTTGGTGAAACTGTTTTCTAAAAAGAAAAAAAAAACAATAGATTGTTACTTGTGATTATATCACTAATATATGTTATGGATAATTTAATTCCACTAATTCCGAAATTGATAATGATACCCCGATAACACCGTAACAATGCACATAAAATTAAATTAATAAGTCGTCTTTTCATAACATGGGTATGTATAAATAATCATTTAATTATGTACCTTGCTTACTGTGCGAGGCTTTCCTGTTCGGGTAGGCTTTGATCCCAACGATGGTTTTCCTAACTTTTTCTTCATACTTGTTACAGACGAGACTTTTGTGAGGGAAGGCATTTTGATGGGAGGTGGAGGTTTTGTTACAGTTGTATCCGTCTCTGTGACGTCATGGCTACTGTCAGTCCGCCGGAGAACTCCAAATAACGAGTCCAAATCTTTGTTAATTCCCGTGGTAGCTTCTCTTGCCCTCACTTCCTTTTCGTAATCCTGAAATGGAGAATACATTTCTAGTCGAGTTTCGATCACTTATATCTTTTTCAATCTTGAAAACAAATGATTCACATCAGATTTGAAATTTACCAACGAAATGTTTTATTGAAAATATTTTATACTTGTCATTTTTAAAAAGTGTAAAAAAGGGTTGATATGATTACACACCTGTAAAAATTCAGAGCCTTTTTCTCTGTAGCAGATCGACATGATAAAATCGAAGATATTGGTGAACTGGGCAAGTTTTAGGTAGTGACCTCCGGTGACCTTGGCTATGGTCTGATAGAAGTGGTCTGCTCCTGTGTAATTCTGACACTGCACGGAATAAATTCGGACACCCTGAAAAATCAAAAGGAAACATTCTTAGAGGCAATGAATCAAACTTATACATGTGTGAACTACTGAA